>NC_052533.1:41879858-42504858 GCF_016699485.2 Gallus gallus
TCGACTATCTTTATTTGCATTACAAGGGTGTCTAGGAGCCTCAGACACAGATTTTTCACCCTATTTAGTGTGTACAAACGCACCCTAGATATATTCCCCTGAAACAGACAAATGTGCTAAAAAAAAGTTGCATCACTTGAAGGATGACTTACAACTAGATTTTTAATGACTGCAGGTTTCAGTGGTGACAAGAAATAAACAACTACTTTGCAGTCACAAGAACACTTATGCAACAAAATCCTCATGATACACAGAAGAAACTTCACAATTACTAAACAGGTTTAGCATGGACATGAATGCAAATTTAGATGTGCACAATGGTCTAAAACAAATGTCTGTGTAGTTGTATTGCCTACATATTAGACACTACAATTTCTTTATGTTAAGGGTAAAGAACTCTGTGTTAACTGCAACATTCCTTTTTTTCTATTTCCTCATTCAAAACAACAGTAGTAACATAATACGTAACCCAGAAATTGAATAATAATGTTTAAGTAGCCTGCTTGTGTTTGTGGAGATTTAGTTGTCTAACAGATGAGACTGCACTCTGTAGCATTTTTAAAGCAAATATGAAACGGTGACAGCCCATCTGCATCAACAAGATTTCACTTCTTGAGCCTATGCCTTTGTCCAAATAGGCCATACCATAATGTGTAACTTTTTAACAATTAATAAACACAAAAACGGTAGCAAAATGTAACAGCAAAAACTTATGTGCAAACTGTTCTGAGGCTCCTTTAGTGCTTCATCAGTGAGGTTATCAATACTTCTCATGTAGTTTTCTCCGAGAGTATCCATCCTCAATTCTCAAGCTGTCCTGTCCTTAAGCAAAAAAAATACCCCTCTCTTCCAAAAGCAGAGCTGATAAATTCATTTACTGACACGGTAGTGCTTTCCCCTGTTATCAGCATGTATCTGAGATTCGTGCTCACCTAGCAAACAGTTCCCTGCTTACCAAAAAGGCATTGCTCATCACCAACGCTCTCTGATGTACCTACTGGAGAAGCTGCAAGCACATGAGTGAAATTTATCGCAATTCATGCGCGATCAATAATCTCTCAGACAGAACAGGACTCCATCCAGTTCCCATTGTTTATTCTTGGTTCCTAAAAGACTCAAATTAGCTTTATTTTGTGCACTGAAAGTCAGCAGATAAAATTCAACCGTTGTCTTACATCTAGAGCAGGAAAGGAAGTTGATGACAGTTGGCAGAAGGAGTACGAAATGTTCTTCCCCACCAGAGCAGCACAAATCTGTCCCCAAACACTACTTGCAATAATGAGGACTGTTTATACAAAGTGACTGATTACACTGTTCTTTCTGTTGTCAATCAGTGGGGGAGTTAATTACACATGTCTCTTGGATGTCATTGCAAAAGAATGACCTGGCAAACAGCACTGGGTTTAATGGCCCTGAACTGGTCACTCTATTCAGTGGATGATACAGCCGTATAAACAGCCATAGAGGTAGATCTCCTCAGTTTGGGATGATTTATAAAATAAAGACTGGCAGAGGGTTCAAACACAGAAGGTTTCTAGTATAATCTGGACAAGAAATCAATTAGTAAGTGCAAAACAATTCTGAATGTTTGCTAGAATAATATTCTAAACCACGTTTCCGGAGGAAAATAAAACAAACTGAAATATTCATATTTCTAGATTAAGTAGAGAACCAGTGCATAAGCCACTATAACTGAAATGGCTAAAATAAAGAGGTTGAGATTAAAGGTTAAACCTAAGGGTGAAAGTGTGGGAGAATAAAGGTCTTCTCATATTCACTCACATGCAGGATCTTAAAAATCCATTCTCATGAAACTTCTCCTGAATGTTTTGCATTCATCACAGCAGTCATCATTGGTTGTAAGGGGCCTCATTTCAGGTTTTCGGTTTTTGTTTTTGTTTTGTTTTGTTTCAGGATTTTTTTGTGTTGTTGTTCCGAAATTCAATTATTGCCCTCATACAAACACGCAGGTGCTTCAAGGTGAATCCTCAGTATATCTTCTGTTAATTCTAGCACAGATTATGTATTTAAAAAGAAAAGCCCCCAGCCTCTTTTAGTACTGCTCATACGTTTACTTTCTGGTCAGTTTTGGTTTATGTCTTACGTCAAGTTTAGCATTGAATTAATCTCCTTCACAGACACTGAAAGCATCTCAATACAGAATCTAAGCCACTGCACTGCCACAAGCTCCCTCAGCAATGCATCATCAAAGATTTCCAGTAAAAGTTATATTAAGATCATGACATGGTGTCTGGATCTTTCAAGAGAGATTATATGCCAGCTAAATAGCAGATATTTTCCTGTTTCTTGGAAACGTACAAGCTAAAAGCATGGAACAGACGGTAACAGTCCTGATATATAGTACAGCTTTTACATAATTATTCAGATTGCTGTTTTTTTGTACACACACAGTAATGTAATTTCTGCTTTTTCTTCTTGATCTAGGTAGAAAACAGACAGACTACACTAACTGCCTGCCTAAAAGTAAGCAGACTTCTTTTGTCTATTTGTTTTCATCTTGTACCCATTCAAGTGTTTTACAAATATTTCCCATAATTAAGAGTTCTCACTAACTACTCCTTACTCTCTTGGTTTGTCTCTTCCCATAAGAACACTTTCAATAAGGCTACATGTCACATGGCATGGAAACTTCAGAGAACTGGCACACAGGCATGGAGTCCCTGTGTTTCCAACCACTACACCTGTTTCCAGGATCTTTTGAGAATCAGGAAGGAGCAGCCTGCAAACCCACAGTGCCCAGCACCACAGTTGTGCTACACGACTAGCAGACTTGAAGGTATTAGCACAGCATAGCACAGCACAGTTCAGTCAGACAGAACATACAAAGACCATCAGGCCCAGCTGCCTGACTACGCCAGTGCTAACCAAAAGCTAAAGCATGTAATTGAGGACGTTATCTAAATGCCTCTTGAGCAATAAAAGGCCCAGAATATCAACCACTTCCCTAAGAATTTCCAGCATTTGATCACCCTCATGATAAATATCTCCTAATGCCCACTGTGACTCTCCCTTGGCACAGCTCTGTGCCATCCCCATTCTGCCAGGAGGAGATCCAAGCACCTCTCTCTCTGCTTCCCCTCCTCAGGGAGCTGCAGTGAGATCACCTCTCAGCGTCCTCTTCTCCAGACTGGGCAACCCAAGCATCCTCAGTCTCCCAGTAGCCTCTTTTGGAAGAATATTTTTTTAAAGACAGAAACATGGAGAGAAGGGAGAAAAAGCGTGGTAGCAGATTGGCTGAGGAAAGCAGAACCACTGAGGTTTCCACATGGGTGAAATGATGCAGAAAGGAGATGAAAGCCTGAGCGGTGAGATAACAGTAATTTATACAGCATCGAATCCAGCCAGATACCTTCCCAGTGGAGTGGATGGGACACTGTGGAATATATGTAGGCCACTCTGAAAGTAATGCTTCTATTTATTTCAATGGAAACTATAACAAAGTGCACAATAACACTATTTGATAGAGTGAATTTTCAGCTACAAAACGCTATTCTTCAACACAGTCACCACCATTAGCTACGCATTTTCACCAGTGATGAACAAAAGCCTGCATGCTGCACTCCTAAAACCTGCACCAGTGAAGGTGACCCACTGTTGCCACTGCCACTGCTGAAATCCACCACCCATCGCCTCACTGTGCTCACATCTACTGGTTGGTCTCCAGAAACCTTCAGCAAACATTGATGAATGTCAGTGGGGACACTGTTTTCCACATGGAGAAAATCAGTGACACATCTTTGCTTCATTTGCACTTCCATATCAGATGCCATTCTATCACGCTACTCCTCTGCTGCCATCTGTAACATGGCAACAACATGAAATGGGGTACTGGAGGGAAGGTTCAACCTCTACTGTCATACCACCAACACCCACTTCTGACAACATGGGACAGCATAATAAAATAGGATGCATTACTTTCAGAGCAGCCCTTGTATATATAGTTAATATTTTAATGTGGCATGATTATATATTAATATCTAATATATAACATAAAACACACTATAAAATACATTACACAGTGTATTATTGCATATATTGTCCAAATCAAAAATTAAAATTGTGTATTAACATTGCTTTACATGAAAGCAATATATATGCTTTCCCACCTCTTGAGCAAGGAAACATGATGTTGTGTAAAGCCAGACTCGTAAGGAACTTCAGCAATGTATACGGCAATGAAAAGGAGTCTGATAGTGAGTGTAGCAATACAGTGAGCAGCATAACAATATCTCTAAGAGATAAATAGGCTGCTGTACACAAAACACTCCAGAATATAGTTCAAGACTTGAATCACTATTGCGATTTTTTTTTTCCAAATAGGCAAAGCAAAGCATGTGCAAACAGTAATTTATTTCATTAATTTTGTATCTCTCTCTTCATTTATGAGCAGATGATGCTTTTTGTGAAGTGACATATTCGTTCTGAAGAGTTTCTGTGCTTGTCCTGTTTCTCACTTTTAAGTGATTTGTTGTGACTAAGGGGACATTCAAAGTATAGTAAGAAATCACCTCAACAAAATCTGATGTATTCATGTTTTCACAAACAAGAATCCATACTGCCCAGAAGCAGCAGTGAGAAGCCCAAGGTTAAGGTTTCCAAAATGGAAATACCCATTCAAATTCAGTTTCTTGACATGTTTTCCAGTGGCAATAGGAGACAATATTGTCTGGCGTCAAGAAATCGTTGAGATTTCTCTGTTTCCACTGAACTATCACTTTTCCAACAGATAAAGCAGCTTTGAAAATACTGCAGTTTCCAAGCATGTCTCTGCCTTTAAAATAAACAAATGAAGATTAGTACTAAACAAAGAAATCAATATATGAATATCATCAGTGGCATTTAAACAAGGAGGGAGAGGTACAACTCTACCCTAGCCCAGTGAAACTTGATTTTGGCAAAAGATCCTATGTGCTACACTGTGGCTGGCACTGCTGTTACTTGACTGATCAGTGACAGTTTGTCAGCACGAGGGCCACTTTCCAGATTCAGGATGGGATTGAAGCTTGCTGCAGAAAACCCTGCTACAACTTCAAGTGCTGCTGCTGCAGCAGGAACATGCCAAAACACACCTTCAAAGGCTAAGAGAGCTGACCCTACTCACTGGCCTGGTTCCAACATGAGCAATTACATTTCTAACGTCTCCACAACCCCTGCAAGTCAGCCTGCAGCAGCATTACTTGTTGCTTTCTGCCATGGATTGTCACTGAGCATTTCTGCATGCTCTTGAGGAGATGGCATGTTCACCTTAGAGGTGGGTGCCCAACATGCAGTGGGTGATACCTTGCAAGACATTCTAATTACCATGTGGAACAGCCAAAGTCCTTCACTGCTTGTGGTTCCATCACCACTTCTCATGAGTTAAATTAAATCTAGGTGTACTTGAAGATTACCAGGCTGTAAAGAGTAACTTAAAATACTTCCATGGTCAAACGGCACAGAAGAATAAAATGGAGATGTTGTACATACCTGCTCATTTTTTATGCCCTCCTTCCCACTTCAAATCACTAACCAGGCTATGCAGGAACTACAAGATCAAACAAAAGGAAGTGGCTGCCTGTCTGTGAAATTTCTCTAAAATAAACACTGTATGTTTCAGTTTGCCTGCTCTCAAGTTAAATTAACACACCTCAGACTGAATAATACTGCAAGGTAGAATAGAGAAGAGAAGAGGGAGAAAAATAGTGTATTTATTACTCTGGAGTATATTATGTTGTATCAAACTAGCAAACTGCTGAGTTTAGCAGAGTCCTCTGTTGACCTGAGAAAGAAACGAAATCACTGAATCATGGGATCACCATGACTGGAAAAAACCTCCAAGATCGTTCAGTCCAACCATCCACCTACCACCAGTATGTCTCCACTAAACCTTGTCCCATAGTACAACACCTAAACGTGTCTTGAACACGTCCAGGAAGGGTGACTTTACCATCTCCCTAGGCAGCCTGTGCCAGTGCATCACCACTCTTTTGGAGTATTTTTTAATACCCAACCTGAACCTCCCCGATGCAACTTGAGGCCATTCCCTCTAGTGCTATTGCTAGTTATGTGGGAGAAGAGGCTGACCCCCACTTTGTCACAGCCTCCTTTCAGGCAGCTGTAGAGAGCAATCAGGTCTCCCCTGAGCCTCCTCTTCTCCACACTGAACAATCCCAGATCCCTCAGTTGCTCCTCATAGTATCTGTGCTCCAGAAATGCAGCATTTCAGGAAAAAGAGCTTCAGCAAAGAGAGCAGCTTGCACTCAAAAACAAGACTTAAGAAAGCTAAGCTCTATTATTGTAATCCAAATAAGTGGTTGGAAGTCACAGTGCTTAGCTAGCTAAGTACGCTCTCTGAATAAACAATCAGGAACTTAGGTTGCTTAAATGACCAAAATTACAGAACAAATAATTGGAGGTGAATAAAAAGAGGCCTCGTTAAAACTGAGCTGATAATTCATTCTGTAATGTCAACATTTTGTCAGACTAATGTGCAATTTCCTTTACGTTCAAGAAAATGATGTAGGCATGGACATTCTTTCATTACTCTGCTAGGTGTATTATAAAACTATCATTAAAATAATTACTAATGGAAGAAGAAAGTGAATGAAACATTTAATTTCATGTAATTATAACCCCTATTTCTTTCTCATGTGGATGATTTACCTCACTGTGATTAAAGGACATGAGGACGTTTAAATAAAACAAGTATCTGTATCAATAGGGTAGCTACTAAACAACAATCACATTTCAGTAAAATAAAAGACCCTACACAGAGAATAATATTCAGGCAGAATAAAGGGATTTGTCTAGGAAGTCGGCAGATATTCTCTGAAGACCACCCACAAAGAAAAGTAACTGGGAAAAAAAAATCACAAGAAATAAATAACAAGTTCTTCCTTCTAAACTACTGCAACTGGAACTAACGAGATTTCTGAATATTTTCTCTGCTTCATCATGATCTTTCTCCCAGTTTCCCGAACCACGTAGTATGTTTCCACATTGTCTCTGTATAAGTCATCACTTTTCAGAGAAAGATTCTCCTCCATATACCTAAAGCACAAATTACTCTCTCTTTAACAACAGTGAAAAGAAGAAAGAAAAACCACTGAAAACCATGCTAAGCTCCACATACTAAAGTCATAGTAACAAAGAATTCCTAACAGAATATTCAATAGTTGAACATTCCTTGGCACAGAGAGCGATGTTTTCCCATCTCCCCCCACCTCCCCCCCAAAAAAAGAGGAAGAGAAAAGCCAACAGACAGATGAGAAGTGCCCAAAAGAAAAACAATAAATCAATCATTCCGATCATACCCATCATACATCAATAAGAACAAAAAATCTCTCAGGTTCAAACACGGTTTAGCCAGGGCTCAGGTTTTCTAAATTTGTGTTGAGTGCACAGAGACTGAAATTTACAATGAAGTGTGCCAGCACACTCGATACCATACAGAGCTGCAGAGAGTAATGCTACTGAGTTTTATCAGATGCCTCTGACAACAGTTCAATGATTTTGGTGTCATTAACTTCATTTTCAAGGCAAAGTGTGAGAAAATTAAGCTCTTACTATGGTAACAAAAATAAAGCAGGCTTCTTAAAATGTGGTGGCTTCTACAAATGACTGATTATTGCCACCCTTCATGTCACTGTGCTCAATGCTTTCATTACTGTGAACCACATTATCTGAAATCACTTGTATAAGGCTCTGGACTGCAGGTGGCACCATTATGTCATTATGAAACGGAACAACATTAGTCTTGAGACAAGTAGGCAGCACAGAGGAGCCTAACCTACTTAGCAGTGTACTGTATGCAGTATGAATATAAAGTATGCAATCTAATACCAGTCATATATAGCAAAAACAATTCTCTCTAAGGCAAAGATTAGGGGGCATCATCTGATGCAGACTGTCAACACTGGCGGAAGTAAATGGAACTGTATCAGTTACACCAACTGAGAACTGTCTCACTGACCTTGAACGGCATTTGGATGGGGCTCTTGGAAGGAACATCTGGGAAAAAAAAACTTGCAAGCAATCTGCAAGTGCGAGGTCTCTGTCTTTAGAAAAACTGGCCAGAAGTAAAGCAAAGGACATCTCTTCACGGTACAGTCAGTTCTACTATGGATTGTGACAAAATGAAGAACTGACTTAATGATGATGGTTCCATGTTTCACAAAAGAAGTACGCCCTACAAGGAGAGACTGAAGGAACTGGGGCTGTTTAGCCTGGGGAAGAGAAGGCTGAAGGGAGACCTTATTGCTCTCTTCAAATACCTCAAAGGTGATTACAGCGAGAGCGGGGCTGGTCTCCTCTCACTGCTGACAGGTGACAGGACGAGGGGAAATGGCCTCAGGTTGCACCAGGGGAGGTTTAGGTTGGATATCAGGAAAAACTTCTTTACTGAAAGGGTTGTTAAGCACTGGAATAGGTAGGCTCCCCAGGGAGGTGGTTGAGTCACCATACATGAATGTGTTTAAAAACAGTTTGGAAGTGGTGCTCAGGGATATGATTGAGCGGAGGGTTGTTAGAGTGAGGGTAGTGTGGTTATGCTGTGGTTGGACTCAATGATCTTTAAGGTCTTTTCCAACCTGAGCAATTCTGTGATTCTGTGGTTCTGTGACCCTATCCTAGTATGTGAAGATTACAAGACTGGGATAGCAGGAACAAGGATACCAGTTTTGTATCATTCTTCAACAGAGCTACTTAGAAAAAGAGGGAACTAACACGACACACTTTCTTTTGTGCTATGAAATATACATTTAACTTATGTCTAAATCTAAATCACATAACAAAGAGTGCTAACCATGGCAGCTCCACAGTCAGCTTGGGCTTTTCTACACCTTTCACTTGTATACGGAGAAATATTTCGAACTTGTGATGACTCCACTGTGTACAGAAACACAAGATTCCCAGGAGACACCCAGCTTCTGTGGAGTGCTTGGAAGAGGCACCAAGACAGGTGCAAGCTAGACAATCAGCACACAAGGGGTACAGCACACAAAGCATTCATTTCCATTGGGAGTACACCAGCAAGCCAGCAATTACCCTCAGTATCTTTCAATTTTCTGCAGTATCACTGGGAGCATTTTTCTAAGTAATAGCTGTCAGTCTCTCTGAAAGCTAGCCCCCACCTACCAGGTTGATCAATTATTCCACGGCTATATAAGTTCTCCCGGAGAGACCTCCTTTGGCTGTAGTAAAAAAAAGTATTGCTGAGCAGTCAGTCAGTTAACAGTCAAGATAGTAAGGTGAAGCTGAGTAGTCAGTGGGGACTCAAAAGTGAAAAGATGAAATCCAGGGTAGAATCTCTTAGGAAATATAAAAGAGAGATAGGTAAGCAATCTTTTATAAGAATAGGCCTGAGAGTACTCAAGGCCTATAGAAACCTCTATTCCAAACAAGGCAACATTGTACAGGAGTGAAATTTCTCTATTTTTCGGTCATATACTTTTCTTTCTGACTGCACACATAGTACTGTTAGGCTGAATTCCAGTAGTGTATGAAGAGCTGGCACATTGGTTAATGGAGACTCAAATAATTGAAAACACATCTCAAATAGGAACTGGAATGCTCATTTTGATGACATAACGTCATTTCAGTACTGCAAAATGCAAGCATGAGGTGAAATTAAATATGAAATTTGCAGGAGAATGTCAACTTGTCATCTGTAAGTGTCGATGTGTTACTGGTGCATTTAGTTGGAAAATGTATGTACAAAATGCTCTGTATTCAGAAATGACCTGTAGGTAGGTACCTGGGCACATGATGCAGCATCTGAAACTTGGAGAATAATTTGGGTTAATTTCTGTGCATTTTTATTCATCTGCTAAAATAAAAACTGGCTGAGTCCTTTCCAGATATGCTAAAGAAGTCTACAGGAAGCAGCTGTTGCCCCTTCTGAAGGGAAACATGATTTTAAGCATTGCAGACACTTCGTGTCATATTTCAATTCCCTACCTTCGTCAGTCTAAGATCCTGCTTGATACATCTGTCTTTTATAGCATTTGTAAATACTAAACCTTTTCCTAATGACAGCATGTGGGAAAAGGTTTCTTTCTCCCTGGAGGACTTTTGGGATCGCAGAAGACTCCTTCATCTGTATTAGGACAAACATAAGACTGCTCACATTTCTCCTATGGATTGAGTGAGGGAATAGTAGTAGTGCTTCAGCCTTGTAAATACAGCCCTTTTTGCGTTGACTTCCCACTCCATTTTCTCCTCTTTTCAGTGACAGACTTTAGCTCCTTTATTGATGGATATTTGAGGCTTTTGCTTGGTGCTTCTGTTATTATTCTCTGTTGGAGCTGTTTGCCTCTGCATAAATCTTTAAATATTTATTAAGGCGAAGTTTTGAACCTGAATTTCCCACATCAAAGGAGAGCGTTTAAATATCGGATGATAGCATCAGCCTTTCTCTTGTTCACTCCCCCTAATCCAATTATACAATGTAGATCTGATTCAATAGAAAAGAAAGGTAAAATTAAGCTCATAATTAGCCAATGACATGTATTCAAATGGGTTTTCCACATCTCATCGAGATGTTCTCTCTCTTGCAGTGCTAATCACTCTCCACCTTTCTCATTCTAACCAGAAATTCCAATCCTGCCAGAAATAGTTTTCAAGGACAACTTTTGTCAAAATAGGTGTATTACCATGATTTTTCAGACACAGTTAAGCCAATCTCTTCCAGTGAACAATCACCTACAAAAAAGCATCTATTTCTGTTTAACAGACACCTTACAGCCCTGCTACTGAATATGAAGAAGTGCAGCAGCACCGCTCCCTTGTTCTAGCACTGATCCACCATGCGATCTCTATCAAATTGTTTAGGTACACATTATTACCTTTTCTATCCCCTGGCAATAGGAGAAAACAGACTTAATGTGCACCCTCTTGCCTATGCTGCCTCTTGATTAAATGTCTCTGTGTTTAACCAGAAGTGCAATGCCATTTGTTCCAGGTATCATAATATTTTTATGTTTGACATCCCGGAGTCATGCGAGTGTACCTCAACTCACATTATACAAAATAGTTCAGTTCTTGTACAGACGAGAAAAAGTTGGAAAACCTGAACAGCAGGTAATAAATAATATATAAAATATAATACTTTCATTTCAGTTTTGTAGCTTCCTGTGATCAGATTCATTATTTTGAACAGTGGTGCTTGGTAGTATTATACGAGGTAATGAAAGAGTCTGGGCTCTACTTTCTCTAGATCCAGGATGTTACTAATTCTCTTCACATCACAAATGTATAAAATAATTCATTTTACAGTGTTTCAAAATCCTTGAAGGAAATGTCCTGAACAGATTCAGAATATTAAATTTATTAAGTAAATGTGTTAAGGAAAGATATTAGTTCCACCCATTGAATCTGTAAAATAAAGAAATAACCTTTATTAAACATATGAGAAAGCAGGAAAGAAGAGGAATAGTTCTTTTAGTGATTATGTCTCTAATCTTTCATCCACTTACATAAAAATGGCTGTTTATTACCAGGAGATACGAGCTGAAGCAATAAAATAAATGCTGTTAACAGAAGTGTATTTTAGTGATATGCTCACACTGCATCAGAAGATTTGGTCTTTGTGAGAGACTGAAAAATACTACAGGAATTAAGCACAACCATTAAGTGGTCTCTACCACGAACAGCAATCCCTGCCTCAGGTTTTTAAAATCAACTGACTTAACTGTCAAATTACCACAGTCAGGGTCTAGATTTGTATCTAGACAAGATAATAAAGGTGAGATACAAGAAATAATTTCAAAAGCCACAATCTTTCATCCACAATTTGTGATTTTGATTTCTCCAGCTTAAAGGTCCTTCAGGAGACCTTCAGGAATTCTCAAGAATTTACCTTCTGAAAATTCACATATTTGTAGATTTCCTACAGTTCGGTGCACAGAAGTATTTGGCTTTTTAAAAAACGATCACCAAAAGTCTCCAAGGTATTCCATTTAAAAGTACTTGAATCAGACGGAGGTCAACGGTTTCAGCTAACTGCCACCTTAGAGACAGGGCTAGGAAATAAAAATATCCTTTAGATTTGTTCTCTAGATGCGTATATTCATTTAAGAGAAATACCGCTAACAAAATTATTTGAATTCAAAATGCTAAGGCCCTTTCCAGTCTAAATTATTCCACAATTCTGTGATAATCTATGGGTATCTAATCTGAAATATTAGCAGAAGGCCAAGTATTTACTTTAATTTTTTCCAAGTTTCCCAAGACTCAGAGAGGACTATTACCCAATGCCTCAGTACAGATCCAGGCTTGAAGAATACCTGCAAACAAAATCCAGCTCAGAAAGCCTTTTTATGGTGTATGTCACTTCACTGGTGTATGCTTATCTCTGGGTTGTTTTAAACTAAAAAAGGTAATGTTTTAGAGTAGATTTATGGAAGGTACTCTTCACTGTGAGGGTGGTGAGGTACTGGCACAGGCTGCCCAGAGAAACTGTGGATACTCCATCCCTGGGGGTGTTCCAAGCCAGGCTGGATGGGGCTTTGGGCAATCTGTTCAAACGGGAGTGTCCTTCCCCATGGCAGGGGGTCAGAACCAGGTGGTGTTTAAGTCCTCTTTCAAACCAAACCATTCTCTGATTATATAATTCTCCCGTTTGGATAAGTGATTGCCCTGCTTCAGCTACCAGTGTAAGGGAAAAGAAGGAAAAACAAAGAAATTATACTCAGATTTGTATTTGTTTTAAAGCAGGCTTGATACAAATCCCAATATGATGTAGAACAAGGTCAATTACAGATATTAAAAACAAGTTTTCACAGGTCAGGATTCACCTATCTTTCATTATGTGAAATGTAATAGTCATCCCTGACCGCTGTGAAACGGATAGAACAATTAAGCTCCTTTTTGGAAATCACCAGGGAACAATGGAGACTTCAGATAAGAATCAGACTCATGTCATCTCTCAGAAAAACTACCCTGACAAAAAGAGTCTCACTGAAATTTCTCCGGCAGGCATTTCATGAGATACGTATCTATACAGAATAGGGATAACAGATAAGAAGATGTGAGAAGCAGCACAGGAAAGCCAAAAACAATGCCACAAAATCAGAAAGTATGAGTAAAGAAGCTGCTGTTTCTTAACTGCTGTGTTCAGGGTAACATAAACAAAGAAATAAAGGTAATCGTCTTCATCAGAAACACACCCGAGTTCTGAAACAAATGCCCTTCTCTGAGATGTTAAAGCACAGCAATCACAATGCACTGGAGTTGGGTCAAAACCCAGAAAGAAGCAGAAAGAAAGTTAGCATCTTATTTCAGAGGAATTTTCTATCCGGTGCAGAGGGGAAAGAGAAAACACACTGACTGGCCTTTTTCCAGCTACCTCTTTTTTAATACATAAAAAGTCCAGAGCAGAAAAGGCACTAAAGAATCATTATTTGCATAGCAATGCCACATGAAAAATAGATTCTCAAGGAGGAAAAGCTTCAGGCAGCTTGCTCAGCCTTTAGGAAATTTGACTGGAGTATAAAAGAAGCCCTGTATTAAGCTGTTTGTATAAACTCTAAAGACAGATAATTTCCAAATAACAGTCTGCTCGTGTTCATTGAATTAAAGAATTTCTGCTCATTTATGGTTATTTTTCTCCACTGTAAGAAATAACAGTAAACAGAACATGCAGTTGCTCCTTGCAGCGCTGCAACATTCATTTTAGTATCAATCTCCTGAAGATAAAACCAGTATTTTTATCACAAAATCAATGGCAGTATATCTTCTTCAGTCCTACTCCAAACTTTCAGGGTATTTTAAGATTTCCAGAATATACTTGAGATACTTCACCTAAAAAAAACATACCAGGGAGGTAATTAAAATGACTCATCGGTGGTCCCCCATCCTATACAGCAGCTGGAAAACACAGATCTTGTTCAAAATGGATTCCTCCTACAATTGCTTTCCTACAAACTGCGAGGGTCCATCAGGCACCTCAGCAAAGACACTTACTACACAGAGCCTGTCCTTCAGCCACATCAGCCTGAGCTCACAGGCCCCAGCCCCCCAGCCTCCTTGCACAGGAACACAACTGTATGGAACACTGCTCTGACTGGCGGCTGCAAAACGCAGTGAACAAGCTTCTCTTTGATCCAAAGCAATTACGAAACAAAACAAAAGAGAAAAAAAATCCACCAAACAAACCAAAAAAACACTGAAGGTCACTGGTTTTCATTCCCCAGTTTTTAAGACTGAAAGGAAAAAAAGAAGAGAAGTAAGTGTCATCTATGAAATGCTGTCTGGAGTAGCAAAAATTAGCATTTGTTTTTAAATGTACTTATGTGAGGAAACTGGCAAATGGCTTCAGCTACACCAAACAGAGGGTTTTTGTGAAAAACATTGGGATGAAGATTCTGACAAACTCTGCTTGAAGCCACATATTAATGTTGCCTTTGGGAGACAGATGTTAACCATAAGATGGAATGAGCAGAGGTATGGCTGAAAAAGTGCAAACACACTGCTGTCCTGAGGCCCTCCTTTGGCTCAGCATTGTGTTGGCATAAATAGGTCACTCTTGTGGAATTGCTACTGTAGGGCTCTGCTGCAGACTTGCACAGATATATCTCTCCTTACAGAGCATCAGACGGAAGCACACAACTGAAAGTCACAAAAAGATCCCGCATCACTTGTGAATTTTGTGTATCCTTAAAGATACGGGGAGGCATTTCTGAAAAATGATTGATAAACCTGGATGTTTCCAAGCAGCGAGACTTGCACAGTGCTGAGATACTGTACCAGTGGATATCCCATCAGCAGTATGAAGTGACAGACAGAGAAATATGGAAGGTGAAGGAAGGAGGTCAGAGGATACACTTTTTTTCTTAGCAACCATTAACGAAATAATGCTTACTGAAAGTTCATCATTTCATTTCTCTCAGTTCTGGCAAACAAATAAGTAGGCAAAGCTTCCTGTACTAAAAATACACCTATGTTTTGCAGAATTCACTGCAATCTGTAGCACTGTGAAAGTGCACTGCAATCTGCACCTGCAGCTGGGGGAAACGCATCCTACATCTAAAACATCAAACGCAGGACTGATTCTCATACCAGCCTCTGCAAATGCCACACTCCTTGAAAGACAAATACTATATACACATATACAAAGATGTGTATATATGTACCGCAGGGAAACCTATGTATGCCTTTTATGATGAAGACTGCTGACGTGACTGCTGACGTGCTTATGATGAAGACTGACAATGTAGTGTGGTGAAAATACACCGTTATAAAGAAAACTTCTCTTAAAAGAAGAGCTTGTCTATACATGACTGAGAAAGAAGCATCTTCCTTTGGTTTATTTTACCTTCCCTGGACTTCACCTTTTACCTCATAAGCTTATCTCAATATCTATCCTACAACTGATGGATAACTTGACGATAGCAAGCCTATTGCTGTTCCCACCACAATGAGTTACACAGTGGATATCAGAATGATGTGCTGCTTTCTATATGAAGGCAGGAAATTAACAGCCAAAGAAATCAGCACAAGGAGTTGTACATTGGGTGAAAGGTAGATTAGCCCCTTATTCCTGTATCGTTAAAGATCAAAGGAGAGAACTCAAATGTCAACAACTTTACAAGTACATGCTTAAAGCTCTGAACAGCTAGGAAAACAGAAGCAAGTCAACCTAGGAGAGCATTCAAAGAACATTACATTACCAGGATTCTGTATTTTGCTTTTGCAGGTCACCTTAAAACTATGTAGTGTTGAGGACTTAAAGCTCTTAAGGAGATTAAGGGTTCAAGTGCTGTGAACAAATATAGGCTACTAAAAATCACAATTCTAGATTTTAAAATGTGTACGAGATGATTAAAAGTACAAGTTAGTGATTTTTAATTATTTTGTGCAAGTTTTCCATATTCATAAGTCTGTGTGGAGAAGCACAAACTGCATTCTGATGAAGCACATCATTATCTCACACTCCAGCACCACTTCTGTACAGCACAAGACATGGTCTCAGGGATAGGAAATGAAGTAACACTGCAGTAAAATCACAGTTTCAAATGCCCACAGTACCCTGGGGGTTGACACTATCAGAATATAAATCTTAACTACGTGTGGCATCTTCTGCTCCGCTCTGACCAACCACTCCGCTTTACCTCTACTGCCCAGAGCTGGTAAATGGATTCTTCAGAGCTGCATGAATTTTCCATACCCATCCTGGCATGGGCAATGGCCAGAGCAAGGCCAATGCTTCTGCTTCCCTCACTACAGGCAGCCTGGCCAAGCGTCAGAGCAGAGATACCACGCTGAGGCCATTTGTGACTCACAGGAGAGGAGTGATGGAAGAAGGGCCGAACTGTAGTAGAATAATCTCATCCTTGAAATAAACTAAGAAGGAGTACAGTTTTTGCCACTGCTCTCTGGACAGCTACAAGGTGAACTCCCCCAGACACCTCCCCGACAGAAACCATTCTCAGCTAATCTGTTTGCATTCTACTAACTCACTTTCCTAGCGTCAATGTTATTAAGTGTTTAAGTGACAACTTGCAGCACTACACAACTATTTTATTAATATTTACCACAGTTATGCAGCGATGTTTCTCCTTCTCCCTGGGATATCCCTTTTATTCACAAATGGTCATTGATAGTATTACAGACAAAATGCCCCTGAAATATGACAGTAGACAATTTTTTTACTCCAACCTGGTCAAGAGTTGGAAGTTCATTTCGTGGCACAATTCTAACAAAGTACTCCTTTCACTATTTTGACGTGCAGAACCTCAAACACTGTTTTCTGAGGTTGTTACTGTGAATTGTGGCTGCCTAATGTCAGTAGCCTACTTTTTAATTAGTTTGTTATAAAAAAGCCTGCTTTTCCAGACATCTAGTCATCAGATTTTCAGATGCTTTCCTTGCAACTAGAAATGGATTCATTACAATCCAGCAAGAGCTGATACTGAGCAGGGATTCTGTTGATGGTAGCATTTTCCCGAAAAATGCGTCAGCTAATGTAGAAAAGAAAGAAATGCAGGAGAAGGCTGTGCACGTGCAATCGGGATCAGAACAAGTGCCTGGAGGTATCCAGCAGAATTTCCTATGCTGTACTGCAGGTGTCCCGGAATATCAAATGACTGGGCTGGCAAACTGAGCACACTTAAGGTCCAAATTACCTGTTTATCTTTTAGCATTTCATGAGGTTGTATCTGAGGGGAAGAAATCGTGCACTGTGACATACCATTGCTGTGAATATGCACGGTTTCTCAGAGGGTTAATCTCCAGTCACCCAGTACTCTTTCAGACTATCAGCCTTTAAACTTCACCTTGAAAGCTATAAGCCCAGTAGTGCAACAGCATTTACCATAAGAAAATATTAAAACTGCACAGCATCAATATCATCTATTAGATGCTAGACATTATATAGGAGAAGATTTATATAAAGCAAGGCCAAGATACATACATCTTTATTTTACCATATTCTCCCAGCAGTCCCCAGTTTTACTCCTAAAACTGGAGAGTGGCTGATATACAGTGTTAACAGCCACCCAATGCAATGATCTTTCACTGAACCCTGTCTAAAGCTCAGCTCTGGAGATGACAAACTACTAGGGAAAAATTTCCCCAGTATGTTTTAGCAGTACTAATACAGAAGCCAAAACTGCCCACCAAGACACTGACATCTCTGATACCAAGAGCCTGAGTTTCTCCCAGTATTACCACAAGGAGGACCATGACCAGCGAAGTGCTTCCTCTGGGAAGTCCTACAGAATACAGCTATGGAGCATTTTTAAAGTCATTTTGAGCTCTAACAGATGACATGAAAATGTTTCATTTAGTTTTGGTACAGTATATAAAGCGCTTTTATTACACAACCAAGCTCTATGTGTTATGAAAGGTTTATATACAACTGTGTACACTTTACAAATTGAATACAGTCACCTAGCTGGGAAGAAATGTTTTTGGCAAAGGGAAAAAGCAGATCTGTAAACTATTTTATCAGAATATATAGTGGCAGTGATCACTTGTTGTGTGGGAACTGTTGAATCACGGCCTGAACCTCTGATTGACCACCTGAGGCGAGCGCTGAGTCAGCTGCAGGAGCAAAGGTGAATGCAATTTCACCTGAGTGACCGGAAGTGACCTCACCAGGCTGCACCTTTCCCAGACCCCATTTAAGGGCTGACTCCCAAGGAGGAAGGATCTCTATGTGGAGATCACTCCTCTTGGAGCCCTTCTGTGAGCCCAGGACATGGGTAAGCTCTTTATTTCACTACTCCTTTGTAACACAATAAGCTCTCTGGTCCAATACCTGTATACCTGTTTGCCATACACTTGTACAGAAGGGTTAAATACGTATTTTCACTGTGACATAAAGTTCCCACTGTTAATGTAACTCCTGTATATGGAGACACCACCTAAAATATTAAAGTTTAGACACACTTAGCAGCTATTTCTACCCTAACACTGCCCAGGGGATCACAAGCATCAATTTATAATGATATCCCTGAAGATATTTGCTGTATTTTTTTTAAACAAATATACCATTTTGTCTTGAATTTTTCTCTGCCATATTCCCTGACAAAGAATACTCCGATTTAAATTAAACGTATTTTACTATCTGCAAAGTGCAACCTTCTTATTTATTTATTTTGTGGCAGTATGTTAGCATATAAACTATATTCTACTGAAGAGTAGAATGTAAAGGTAAATTTAAGTTGTGCAAATATATTGTTCATAGCAAGAAATACATTTATTACGTAATTTGGTAACAACAGAATCTCCCTGAGTGTGCAATTTTCAATTTATGCACTAAAAAAGATATCTGAAAAGAAACCAAGGGCCCTCACAAGTTGGTTTTGTGTCAGCAGCCACTGTGCTGCTTTGCTACTTCATGAGCCTGAAATGAGATTGTCTGGAAATTCATTATTTTTTTCTCCTGTCAAAACAAAGAAATGAAAAAAAGAATATGAAAAAATGGTTATGCTTTCATTTTCTCTCATTTTTAATATAATGATGTACTTTAGGTGACATGGGAACATGTTCTGTAGACACAAAAGCATGAGATTCATGGATTTTTCTTTAACACAGTGAGCACTTCAAAATTCTCTCACTACAGCATCCAGCTGCTTTAGAGGGTCACAGCTAAGCCTAAATCCTGTTTCAGTGAAAGAAGAGCTTCATTTTATTATTTTTAATTCAAAATGGTAGCACCTGTTCCCCAACTTCTGCAGCAAGCAGCTCTGCAGCTAGTAGTGGTATGCTGCTCAGGGCCTCATCAGAAGAGTGATTTGAAAATGGAGAAGAATATAGAGGTCACTGAATTCAACAGCACCTCCTATGTCCCACCCTCCAACATGGAACTGATGCTCATTATAGCACTTTGCTTTGTCTCATTTTAAATGGTGCCAGGGATGGGATTTCCTGTTCCATCTGCTACTTCCCTGCGAAGGAACCAGACACCTCTGTCAGGGATTACATCCAGCAGCATGTATGGGAGCCTCTCTCTGCTTCATTCCAGGTGATTAACATTCACTTTCAAAGACAGCTCAAGAGATGAGAGTGAGAGATCAGATCGCTTTAAAACATTTCTCATTTTGGTGACTTCCATAGCAATATTAAATGATGAAATGAACGCTGTATTTGTTTGCCTTGGGATAGAACCACAGAGGCAGTATGCAGCTGGAAGTAAGCTCACAATAAACACAACGTATAAATTATTTGGAAGAAAAAGGAAAAAAAGAAGAATCACCTCTTGGACATTTCAGAGAAAGAAACTCATATTTTTTGCTTGTTTCTTGCCCTGTCTTTGCTCCTGTTTCACACACTGAATGCTCTTTGTACTGCCAATGTGAAGTCTCTTCTGTTTTGCCTCAGGGCTCATCCAACTGGGGGCTCTGGTAAAGGGTGGGAAATAGAAATCTTTTCTTGCATGGTCAATTCTGGAAGAGAACTTCTGGAAGTCAAGTCTGTCAGATTTACCCAAAGGAGCGGTGCAAGTCTTCTCTCCTTTGCTTCTCTGCCCTCCTACCACCATCTTTATCAGTAGCCCAAGCCCTCAGAGATCAGAGTATCACTTTTTTCTTTGATACTACTGATGATTCCCCCCTTTATGCAATCCACTTGCATCCCTCATTGTGCCAACGCTTGCCATTTAGATAGCTTTTTCATCTTCAAAGCATTTTAGAAACATCAATTAACCCAAATCTTGATTAATTAATCTGACAATTAATTTGCTATACATCCAGCACTTACAACAAAGGAGAACAAATTAAATCCTATCAAAGTCCTTAAAATGAGTTCTCTTGACTCCAACAAAAACTGGATCAAGCTCATTTCTTGAGTTCACTTCACAGTCCTCAATCTTCAATGTGGTATTTTCCCCCCCTCTATCTGCAATAGATTTATCATGAATACAGCCAGGGAAAGGGGAAAGGGAAAGAGGAATGCAGGAGCTGAGGTTACACACACCAGGACTAAATAAGTTTTGTTTTAAGGATGACCTTAAACTTTGTACCCCACATACGAAAACTTTACGAAGATTGACTGGATCAGTCCTCAGTGTACTCAGACAGATAAACCACTGTGCCAAACACTGCTGCAATTAATGAATTGAGTCGGCATTTGTATTATAAACTGACTGATAAATTACAGATTAACCCAAACTGACAAAACAGGGTGAGTAGTTGCAGAAAAGTCCCAACAGTCACCAAACATCTTGAGTTTTTAATGAGAAATGTAGTGGTTCTGCAACGATGGGCACACACGGAGAACCAGAGAGAGAATGAGACAAAGCAAGAGAAACATTTAAGAATTGTAGTATTCTAATGAATGATTTACTGAAAAAGTATGTCTAATGGCATTTACGCAAAGCAGCCTCAATGAGATCACCTTTTACAGCGTGTCATTTATTTTTGTTTTACAAAAGCCTTCCAAATAATGGATCATCCTCTCAGAAGACTGTTTTAGAACTCCTTAGTTAAGCAGTATGTATGTGCACTTCCTTTCGCTTCTACGAGATGTCCGTTACTGTATATGAACCTGTATTAAATATACACCGCATCCCAACATTAAGCCTAAGTTCTTGTGTGCTTGTTTTGACCACCAAGGAGAAATGCTTATTATGTAAGATTATCAGCTGCACAGTCGGTTTTATAAGAACTTATCTGGAAATTCACAAGAAGATAGCATCCTTAAAAGGACAAGTAAATACTATGCAGATTATTATGGAGATACTTGCACCCTCCAAGGGTGAGGCAATTATTCTAAAGATTCCAGGAAAATGCTGGGATCTAATGAAAAAAAAGTGACTTACTGAAGAAGTATTTTAAAGACATCTTGAGATCCATATTAAAGACGTGTAAAGATCAATTCCCCCTCTCTTGTTGTTAAGGGATTTCCACAAGAAAGACTTCATATGCAAATGCCTCTTCCGTGACACTACGGTAAGCAAGGAGGGAATGATTGGCTCCGCTGACATTAAATTTGTGAGTAAACTGAAGGGGAAAATGTAGAACTGAGTAGTTAATCAGGTATGACTGATATCACCTAATCAAGTAAATAAACAGCAAGCCTAGCCTAAGCTGTAATTGGTTCTCGATGCCAGTTGCTTTCTACATGGAATTAAAATCAAAAAGAAAACAGCAGAAACAAATGAGTATTCTTCTACGGAGCAGCATGAAATCCTTCAGTTCATGCTTTTCTAATCATCATTTGATATTGCTTGAATTGTCCTTTGTGCCACCAGCTTTTTAAAATCCTGCACAAATCACTGCTGCTGACCACAAACTATCTCTCTACATTAGCGTGTCAAACATTTTTTGACAGCTAAACTGTGGAAGAATAAAAGCACTAATGGATTTGTTTGAACGTATTACTTAACGCTTGTCTCTTAAGCTTTATTTGGCCTTCTGCACAGGTTCTGCTTAGTTACTTCCACCACTGGCTTTCACAGATACTGAGGGCTTACTGAAGGATTACGGTTTATAATATACCCATATAAGCACAGCTGTAGTCAAGTCTTAAAGGTCACCCAGAGCGTATTGATCTGGAGAACACTGCAGTAATAACTCAGAGAATATCAAAATAACCACTGCTATTTGCTTTTCCGTAACTCAGAATAAAGCAGTCGATGCACTCGTTGGCCTTTAATAAACTTTTTTCTCTAATGACCCACCAGCTAGCATGACAGACTCAACACTTAAAAGAAATCAGAAAGAAATGTGGTTACAACTATTTGAGAAAGACCCAACCTTCCACCCCTCAATGTGCCATAATAGACCCAGGGAAGAAGTTAAAATTAAAATACAGTTAAAAATAAAAATACAATTGCCCATTTCCATCCAGCGTAACATCAAAATCTTTATTTCAGACTATGAAGAATCTTCTGTAAATATTCTAAGTAAGGATCACATTATATAACTCACATCAGAAAGAGCAGTATATTGTTATTTATGAAGGTCTTAGTACTGAAATGAATTGAAAATCCATCACGTGAGCTTTCAACACCTGAATGCATCTCACACTAGAAGAAAGCACCTGCAGATAGACCCTCAACCAGAAAACCAAACAAATAATCTGCATGATAGTATGGACCTCCTCCATCAGATCCCACAGACAGAGCCAAGGAAGTCAAGATGGGATAAGAGGGAATACAGAAGAAAGGTCAAACCAAGCTTTAACCTCACTAGAAGTGTAGAGAATCAGGCAACCTTTCTGTTGTTATTCAACAGCACCAAACCTTCATATAAAGTAACATCTCTGGGCTTCGTGCTGCAGAGAACCATTCCTATACACGGAGGCCTTATGACGTGATGTTAGAGGCAGCCCAGGTAACCACAGTGGTATGGGTCCCACTAATAACATGCACACATGTCAGCAGGATCAGGACCATAACCTGTAATCTAGGCTAGGGATGGATAAAACAGTAAAAAATTTGACAAGAACAATGGAGTTGCAGTATACACGTTTTTGAAAGGTAGAAAAATATGCAATTAATGGTCTTCTTCTGAAAATTTTCCCTATATGGATGGAAGATGGATAGGATTTTCTATAGAACTATGGCACATGCTCCCCTTCCTTTGTAGTTTCTTTTATTACTTCACCTGTAGCAATCATTTTCTTCCAGTTCTGTGTCTCTTTTCCTAATTTATTTTTTTATGAGCAGAATGTCTTTCAGTGAGGTTCTCTGAAAGAAAATATTCTTACTCTATGCCATTTACACGGCATGGTCTGTACCCCAACAGCTTCTTGCCAGGTGTTTATTCCCTAAGTATTAAAATGTATAATACGTACAAAAAAAGATTATTTTTCAGATAACATCACCAGGACTCCACTAGAACAAGAGGAACTTACATTAGAATGGATGACTGTAGATGAACCCTATCAGGATATATTCAAAATGCAATTCAGGATTTCATATAAATCTTTGATAGCCACATATCTCACATGCTGAAACCAAATCAGAATGCCAAATTCCACAGTTTAGAGGTTCTTCAGCATCACAGAGTAGGATAAAAACTGCTCTTGGAAAGATTGTAGCCCTCATTCTGATTTGTCAGTAATTATCAGTGTGAATTAAATCTCTTAACCTATCAGAAAGGCAACGCACTACTTTTGGATCAAAGTTTTTTATTATTATTATTTTTTTACTTCAGTGCACACATGAATTGTCTGCACTGTTAGCATTAAAGGAAGTTGATTGGCACCGAAGTGTGACTGAACTTCTCAGATGGTTTCAATGTCTGGGAAGAAAAGCTCAATAGGTTCATAAATCTAATATAGCTTTTTCATAATAAAACCTAGAGCAGCAATAATTGCAATAAAGTTTTAGAAGGCATCCTGAGGGGAATAAAAAAATAACTGCTCTCTTCATTACAGCTAAATAAAGCAAAATTACTTTTTTTTTTTTTTTTAACAGCCCATAAGGAATCCAAATTAACAGACTTTGCAGAGGATGATGGCAAAAGACTTTTGAGGGAGACCCTAATTATCAGTTGCTTTGATTTTTGTGACCTTGCACATCTTATCTTTTTAAACAGACATTTTAAATATGGAAGTTTCAAATGCCCAGACAGTATAAAGGCTGCTTTGGGCACAACTCTAACAAAGGACAAACTTCTGGAAGTTAAACTGAGTTGTTATGGTGTATTTTTGCAATGTTAATCCAAACTCCTTGTGACACAAATCGAACCACTAAGCTCAGTATCCATGCAATTTCAGTAGCAGAAATGAAAGGGCAAAGTTTCGGAGCTGCAAACAGCCTACAGGGGCATGCACGCTGGACACTGGGGAGTCAAGAGCAGTGGGCAGTGTAATCTATCTGTTGTTGAGAAGGCAGCTTCTGTTTGCAGAATTTCCACAAACTGCTATTTCCCTTCAAGAGTTTCTGTTGCCTCCTAAAGCCTTAACTTAAATTACGCCTTCCAGAGTACACCAAGAGGAAACTGCAGGTATGGGTTCATAATTATCCAGCCTCATGCAATTACTGCTCACCATGAGCAGGTGATCCTTGCTAGAAGCCGAAGCTCAGCACAGCAGTTGGAATACACAAATGTTAATTATGGCAGAGGGAATCCTAGTAACATTTACAAGTAACATATGCTATATACTTTATGCAGTGAAACAAAACATCTGAAGTCAAATCTTCACAAATATGGTAGTGCAAAGATTGTAATGCTTTGTCAGTGTAAATCAAACTACAGACATTCATACAGCACTAAACTTATCACAGACATTTCCCCTCTCCGATTCTCGTAATTTACACTTTTTTGCCCTTGCTGCCTCAAATGCCTAAGTTATGGTCTGCACAGAAAGCAAACAGAATTGTCATCTGACAAGTGCTATATGCTATCTGTCAAACACAAGTTATTTTGGAGTCTGCCCTACCATAGCAGCCTTATCTTACACCCACCACAAGGTATAATGGCCTGAATTTGAAATAAGATTTAAGCTCGATTATTATCTTACAGCCACAATTAATTGTAAAGCATTTCTGCATAGCAGAATCTGGTGCAAAGCCTACTAGTTCTAACTTCTCTGCGAATATATGTAAGCCGTAGCCTTAGGCAAGCATTCAGACATCTAAATCATGGCCTATAAACACTCTCAGATACTCAAATGAAAACACCAACTAACACAAACAAAAACCCAACGTACATCCTGCAGAATCAGACTACTTTGAAAACTGTCAATAGATTCACAAGATCCAACTTGGTCTCATTCTCACCTTACCCATTCCCTTCATTCACTTTCCCCTGTCTTCTCTACTGGCAGTCATAAAGGACCATTCTCGTCTCTCCTCACCCTATCTTTAGACAGTATCATCTGCAAACAAATTCAACTGCTGTCTCTCTACTCGAGGCTCAAAGATCTTTCCCTTTATTTCCAGACCCATCTTTTCTGTCCAAGCTGCAACCTTGTCCTTTATAATACCTTCTCACCTCAATCTCAAAGATATTAAAGCATATTTCTACCTCTAAATCACATCTCTCTATCCTTACGGAGTTAATATTGCCATGACATTCTAGGCATCACATTTCATTTGCATCTCCTCCTAGAATTTCTCATCTAAGTGATTTAAAGGCCACATATACACAAACTTCTTTGAATGACAGAAATACGGTCTATCTTCTGTTCCAGACCTTTATGGTCATGCTACTAATGGATGTTACTTGTTCCAATTTAGGATACTTTATGCATAAGCTGCTTCCACCAGTGGCTTGCCCTTCTCTAGTAGATCAAAGAGTAGCTCAGCCTTTCCAAGTCTTTCAGAGTTTATTCTGTTCAAAAGCAGTAGCTCAGCTCCCAGCCCTACCAGAGCTGTGAAGGGAACTCAGTGTCCAAACAAGCAGCCACGCTGCTTTCTCCAGTGCTTCCCTTATGTCAGGAAGTAACTACCCAGTCCTCAGAGATGCCAGTGGTGCTCACTGTCCTTGATTCTCCTTTAAATCACTAGCATCCGTCATGTTACTACATCTAGAGGATAGCTGCTTCCCGCATCCGCATCCCCCCCTGAGAACTATATTGATTATACAACGTAGAACAATTTGCTTGTTTTCTGTGTCTCAGGCAGTAACTTGTAGATATTTATTCTATTCCATTAATTTAGAAAATTGCAGCCTCCCAAGATAAAGTCATTATCCTGACATCTCACATTACTGTCATACTACAGATGCTACAATAAATAACTCCTACACACTTCTTCATTTGCATTAGAAATCTTCTTTAGCCAATACTGTTAATTTTGCTCATAGTTTACAATAGAGAATGAGATGTGGGGAAAAGAACAGCCTCCATTTCATCTTCTGCAGCCCTGTTCCAATCCCACTGAGCATGCCAAATACGGTTTGACCATTTACCAACTAAGAGAGTGATGGAAAGATCTGCTGCATATGCTTCCCTGTAACACCTGAGGTACTGAACGTCCTTCCAGCATCTCAGATGTACCCATCACAAACACTTTCCTCTGGCTTCGTAAGAATCCCACACTCTAACTACTCCATCTTTTACTTTCACATCTCTCAGTCTTCCCTCAGTCTTCCTCATGCTTTCAGTGTTTCTTTTGCCCTTGGACTCCTGTTCTTTGCTGACAACTGCCACAAAGGACACAAAAAATACATAAAAATACCATTCATTTCTGCATCTACCTTGTGCATCCCCTACTATACAAATGTACACATACAAGCATTGTGTTTGTATCAATGATGTTCCACAACAACAGTGCTGATTTTGTGAAGTCATAAATCACAATCACCGTAATCAATATAAATTTAGGCACTCATAGGACTATTTTTTAATCTTTTCCATGCATTCATGGAATGCACTGTATCGTGAGGAGACCATGCATTTTATTATTTTTTTTTCTATCAGCATAGCATGTCCTATGGTATGTAATGAGTGAAAAATGACAGCATCATTTCTGAAAGGTTATGCAAATGTAGTGTTGTAAGAAGAAAGACTTGCAGAGAGAAGGAACAGTTCCGTTAGACACCTTGGTATGATTAACAAAAATGGTATTTTTGTGTCTGGTGTCCTCCCACCAGGTCCAAGAGGCTAAACAGATAGTGGGGACAGTGCTCCTCATTACATGTGCAAGCATTTTTTCAATTTTAGAGTTTAGAATTAACCTTAAGCCTGGTTAGAAGAATAGAAAAAATGTTTCAGACATGATTTATTATAAATTGTCCAAAAGATTTTTTCTACATAGAGCTCTGAGTGCTCAACTATCAGTCTTTCTAGTAGCACTGTCATTACTACGGCGTATGTCTTCCTGTGGCCATCCCATTTTTCATATATGTTAACTGAGTTCATTAATAAGGGTTTCATTTACAGAGGGTCTCCAACCAGAAAAGCAAGGAAAGAGTAGATAAAATGGTGTCAGGACTGAAATACTGAATATACTTGAGTATATGTTCACCAGTTAAATGGTGCTGGGTTCAAATTATCCAGCTGATTGGCAGAAACAGTTCTGTTATTTTTCCAACGTACTGTAAGAACAGTAGAGCATAATCTGCTGATTACAGTGGATTATCAGTTCTCTGCATCCTTAATGTGATTGTGTTAATCACAAAACAGCCATGTGATCATCTTGCTAGCCAGAGGGTAGAGCAGAATAGCAATTTTCAATTGAAAAAGGCAGACAAAGTCTTGTTTTCTATTAGTAAAACAATTCAGAAAGTAGGAACTGCTTCTTACCTTTAGCCTGCGATCCTGGTCTCCGCTGCACAGAGAATTTACAGACACTTTAAAGGTCTTCCAGGCTGGATTTAAGTTATTCATCACAACCTGAGTGTGAAAAGAAACAAAGAGAACCCTTAACATTTGCACATTTCTGAACAGAATGCTAACAGCCACAATTTTCAAAACAGTATGTTCACCATAAAGAGAAGCAAGCAGAGAACAGCTGGAGGTTTGCAGAACAACATAAACAGCATATCTGCCCTGAAGCAGCCTGCAGTTTCCAACACATCTGCTCCGGAAAGCCCCAGAAAGGAGCACAACTGGGAAACGGGCCTCTCACACTACAGAGAGTGCCCCAGCACTGCTATACCAAGTAAGGGTGCAACTCACAGATGAAAGGATACATCCCTGAACTGGAAGGTATGGAAGAGATGCAGCCCTGGGCAATCAGGATGGGCAGTATCCACTTAAGAACACATCATCTTCCTTGGTAGAAGACTTTATGAAATCCATAATAAGCAGGCTCATAACCCCAAACACCTGCCACAGCTCTTTTTAAGACAGTGCCAGTCACTGTCTTGGAAGCAGTAAAAGACTGAGGCACAAGAAACAAATATAAAGGACTCAGGTTACAAACCCCCATAACATAGCAAGCTAGGAGAGGTGGAGTGGATGAAACATACTATCAATAGGAAATTCTCATAGGGTCTGTAGCATGCTTTGGGCTAAATATAATCTTGGTAAGTACTGATTTATAAACAGAGTATCTGTCAGTTCAATTAAACTTGAATCTTTGGCTTCAGTCCTATCTTCTCTTACTCTCACGTGAGTAAGTCAATGCCGATTAGTCAATAATTACACATGAGATGGAAGTGTTTTTAAACATGGGTGCTTGTAGCATTTGTTTGTTTATTTATTTGACAACAGAAGCAAAAACTACACTTCCTGATAGCCTATCTACGTCCTTGGAAAGTAAACATAACCCTGTTTCTTACCTCAGTCCTGTGAACAAGTTGTTGGGTTGCATCATCATTCATCCGGAAAATCTCCAGAAAAGGATCAGATTTGCTGAAAAAATCCTAAAATAAAAAACAGGACAAGTTGCTCTTGAGAATTCTTTTTCTTTCAGACTTTCAGGCATACTGCACCTGTGCTTTCCTGACTGCTAATGAAAAAGCAGCAACAGTGTGATTTTAGTGAAATCTCCCGGTGTCCCTCAGCAATATTTCACTCCTGTGCTTGTTCCACAAGGAATTCCATGGCACTGCTGTTCTCATTTTGGCTATTCAATCACGGCATGCACAAGGGTAAAATCACACTTCACAGTTTTTTTGCCTTCTTACACCCATTCCAGATTGCTAAGCTTTAGCTCCTTCATTGACCTGTCATGCTTCTTTCTATTTCCAAACCTGTTTGGTCTCTTGACTTACCATGCAGTATCCTGTGTAGCATACTCTGTAGTGGCACTCAATATAATGCTACTTTCCCACCCTTTCTAAATAGAAGTTAATGGGGCAGGACATCATGCTGCTGCCAGTTAACACAAGTATTGGCAAGATGGATTAGAGAAGGTTAGAAAAGTTAAGTCCTCTTCAAAATGTAAAAACTCAAACCATATAAAGAGGACAACCAGAGCAAGGAAATATAAACATATTATTCGCATCTCTATCAAGTGAATCTGTGATAGGCATTTGGGTTCACATTTTCATTGCGCCACAGTACCACTCTGTTTGGTTCTGCAATCACCTAGTAAGTCAAAACATCCATATACAATCCTAAATTAAGTTGTCCTCTATAGTATCCCCTCAGTATGGCCATAGTCTCTTATGTTTTAACAGTATCTTTTTTTTTTTTTGCACAAGTTGGCTGGGTTGAAGAAGGGTCACTGGGCATTTGATCTCCACAGCTGGAGCAGAAAGCTAGCTAATTCATATCATGAACTGTGCCGTGCCCCAAGAAGTGGGCCCAAATGGACTCCATTTTCTGCAGTTTTGACTCTCACCTTCATTTTCTCCTTCAAAAGAGCCACAAGATTAACTTTATGCATACAGATAGAATTCTCTACATGCCACATACCAAACAACACACCTCAGCATCAACCTGAGGAAGTGAGGAATTCTGGTTTTGTGGTGTTTCTACAGAAGCGTTAATGCAAAAATGCTTGTAATACGCATTGTTCTACCATTTTCTCCCCACAAAATGCCCTTCATACTTATTTTTGAATAAAACGTTAGTCAAAAGTCTGGGGTACAAGATTTTGGTCAAACTTGTTTTTGGAACATTGTTACTATTTCATAAGGGCAAAGCAAGGAGAGAAATTAGGGCTTTGAAAAGGGAAATCAGAATTGGAATGTCTGGAGAAGCGGATGAATCTCTAGGGATTGTGAAGACTTGGGAAAACTCATGCAACCTATTGTCTTTTCCATGCCCTCAAAATGAGACTTATCAATGCTGTGTTCATAGTATTGTTTTGTGAGTGGTCCATTTCTTTTTCTACAAGAGAAAAGGTAGTTGTGTGTTTAAAAACTATTGTAGTGTATGTATGCAGCCCTAAATAACAAAGCCATATGCTGGCCCATTTATTCCAATTGCATAGTTACAATATATTTGATGTAAGAGTGTGCAGAACCAGCACAATACCCTGCACAAATTCTGTGCTTCTAGAGTTTGACTTGAGGCCCTGATGTAGATTCAGAACGTGGGCTGAATTCAGCACTTGAAAATTTTTGTTTTTTAAAGAGCTTTGATGATCAAACTGTGACAGGTTACTACTGCACAGAAGAGAGTGAGGCAGCTGGTTTAATTCTATTGACACCAAAATACAGAATGCATAGGATTAAAGAAGACTGAGGTGCTTCTTATTCCTAAGCATATTGCTTAAGACGATTCTTCATGAAACACAAGTTTGATGAGAAAAGTTATCTAAAAGAAAACAACTCAAAATGATATATCCAAAGAACGAATCCTGCAGTGCAGAATCTTCAGAAAATTAAGGGATTTTGTGAGAAAACTCCAAATATGGTATCATTCTCAGCTGAATACCATGAAAACTGACACAGAAAACATCAGCATAAGAAAAGTAATTTTTAATACCTGCTTTTAATAAACAAGGCAATATCATCTAAAGGAAAAAAAAAAAAACACTATTGATAATGGCTTCTGTCACCCCTGCTCAATGCAAAAACAAAGCTTCCTTCCTTCTAGAATCAAGGTATAAACCAAAACTTCTTCAGTATCAAAGATGCCTGCTAACAACTCAAAACTGGTAGGATGAATTATTATTACTTTTTTAAATTTAGCTATAGCATAGTTAGCATTTTCAATAAAATTTGGTAGTTATGCTAAATCTAACAGCTTTGCTTTATCTCACACGAGCATCTTCTTTAAGAAAAACAGCAGCAATGAAAGTTGTTTTGGTATTTTAATAATGCTTTCATGATTAATATCATGCATTTGCTGGCGGTACAATGCACACTGTCGTTTCAGTACATGCAGCAGTTACACAATAATAACATCAATATGTGGCTTGAACATTAAAAACGTACCTACTTCTTTTTCTGAGCGCTTATTTTGATGCATGATGTTTTGGTATGCTCATTTTCAGAGCAAAACGCTTTTTAAAGCTCAGGTTTACAGGTTAAGATCCCCCAGAAAAGGACTGAAATATCCAGAAGACACTAATCAGTTTTGAAAATGCATCAGTATCAAGACACAGCTTTTAAGAATTTCTTTGGTGCTTCAGTACCAAGGAAATACATAAGCAGTGGTAGCAGCTTTCACTTTGCAGACATCTGCTGGAGTATCTCAGGCCACGATAACCGCCTCTTTTAGAAGAGGAAAAGCAGTCTGACTGCCTCACTGTTCATAATTTATTACAGCTATCATAAACATGTAGCTGCTTGTTATGGTAATTGTGACACAGCTATTAATGCAATAGAACCTTTTCAAAAGTTATTGTTCCTCTATGAAGTGTTCTCGGTGGATCTCTTGAAACAAAGACGTGCCACCTGAGTTGACTGGGCATGAAAATACAGTTATACCTTCCAAACAAGTACTGCAATAAAACTATAACCTCTATCTCTGCGAAGTCAGTTAACTAAAGGAAGCTTTCTTACTGTGGCTTTTTATAATCGTGTATTGAATATTTCAGCCACGTCCTCAGGAAAAACTGAGTAGGCTTTATCTGTTTTATGGTGCCTGTAAAACTCTTGCAGTTTTACATGGAGAGAGTAAAAAACAAACAAATGTATACTGCCTGTGAAATCACACCAGCAAATTTTGTTTAATCTGCCAAAAATGTGTTGGTAACACTTTTTTCCCTCATTTGTTTAAGGATCACAATCTGGATTGTCTTTCTAGGAGTTTTCCTTTAAAGAGTTGAAGAAAAATATTCTTGTCCCTTCAAGAAACCACTAATGGTACCGATGGGAAGAAATTGTTTATCCTTAAAGCACATTCAGAACTTTCTCTCACCCTTTCCTTTACTCCTCAGTTGCGAACAAAAGGATTCAAATTGTCTTCTGCTAACCCCACAGCCACCAGGAAACCCTGGGGTGGCAGAGGTGACCCTGTGCAGCACTGTGAGCTCCCTACCCAGCTCTTCACTCTCCTGAGCAGGGACAGGCATGCAATACCTTGCTTAGGATTTCACCAGATGGGCTCTTGTCTATTCTCTGATGTCTTTCTTGGACATTTATGTGACTTGGGAGTACACAAGCTTTTTCACCAATTTAAATAATTTCAAAGTGTGCAACTTAAAAGAATTTCAAATCTTAGAGACAGTGATTACTAACAATTTTTTGCATCTACTGACCCCTAACTTCATTCAGGGCCGTACCCAAAGTCATAGCCTCTTCTTATAAATGAAGACAGCTAAATTTCGGCCAGGTTTAGAGACATGTCTAGCTGGAGCAAATGGAAAGATTTATTTCAACTGTAAGTGGATTTCAGCCATTTTCATCAGATGAAGATAGGAATTTTGATTCAAATAATAGATGAAGAGTTATGCAGATGATACAGGATTGTTTTTTAGTAGATAAAGCCCACCTTAACTAAACACGTTAAAATGGCAAAAGTGATCATGCTCTTGCAGTATTTCTGAATGATCCTCCCTCACTTAACCTTGTAAGTATGTTAACCATACTCTGATGCCATTGCCCAAAAAACAGTGGACTAGTTTTGAAGCACACTCTAGCAGTGTTCTTTTAGTGGATATCAACAATAGCCTACAGAAATCATAATATTTACACTTGAATACATTTTACACCTGGGGAAAAGCAAGGAGCTAATGAGGTCTTATTGCATTGTACACATCTTTTCCTTTTTCAAGATGTGAGACTGTATGGAACAGTAAAAGCTCATGTACAGCCTTTGAAATCAGGTCTAAAGATGGCTATCTTTACACAAGGTCTTTAAATCTGTGCCTAAATAAATAATATGATTCAGAAATACTAAGAGTCCAGTAACTCTGAAGGAAGAGGTAATTCATCTTTCAGACGAGAAAAAAAATCAGAGTTCTGATAATTTATGATTGTTAATGATCCTGAGCAAAATGTTATTTACCTGTTGTAAATAAATTCCAGTACTATCAATCATTCTCTGCTTGCCTGAGTTTTCTTTGCTGTTACAAACTAAAATGCCATTCATCAGTTACAGAAAGATCTTGGAAATCTGATATATGTATCCAAAAGCACTCTGGTTGACTTCATCTTAAGCTACACATCACATTTTTACAACTACATGCTCAGAGCATCAGAATGGTAAAATTTTCTACAGGATTACCATATATTTCTAATTGGAAGTAGCTTCATACATAGGAGGGGACTATTAGGAAATAGTAGATACTGTGATCCAGTACAACAGTAATTGTCTGGTCTTCAATTATACATAAATCATCGAAAAGAGGGTTATGGTCTTTTGACACCTATTGATTAAAAAGATATTCTCTAGGTTACTTCAAATAACTGTGCCTTCTAGTACAGTTAAATAACAGAGACTGTGCAGTACAAGCACTCACCTGGATTTCCTGGGCTGTACTGCTTCAGGTGTGTATTGCTAAGCACTATCCCCTATTTTCAAAAAGATATTTCTTATAATGAAGAGTAGTATTTGTGTTAGTGGAGAGTTTTCTTACTAAAAAGGGTGAGCTATGTTTTTAACTTTATTTTAAAATGCTTGCTTCAACTGTATCATTTTTGACTACTTATAGAAAGCTCACTTCTCTAAGCACTTCTGATCTGTGGCATTTTAAGTAATTAAACTGTCTTGGTTATAGCATAATTAGATTGTCTTGGTTTTAATTAGATTCCCTTGAGGTTTTTTTTAATTACTTCACAACTTAAGGAAAGCTTCATTGTGAACACTGATCTGAAATCTCTGATGTGCTTAATAATATAAGGCAAAAAATATCTGTAAGTGAAAATCTCATCAAATTATATTTGCAGGCATTCTTACATCTTTCGGTAGGGTTAATAACATTCAGCTTACCTTGTCATCCAATTTCCGTGCACTGAATGAAAGTTCAACATAGTCGTCATTGCCAGACAATTCCTCAGCTATCACCTAAATGGAAAGCTACATTTGAGTTTTGCATGGCGTAATGAAAACGGAGAAAGACATAATTTCTCATTGTGAAGACTATAGACCCCATTACGAAACTAAAGTGCAGTACAAGTTAATATGTTTCCCTTTGCAATCAGGAAGGGTTAATAGCATTCAGTGAACCCCTTACTCAGTTGATGGGGGGCAACACATTAAGACTCCAAAACTGAATCATTTTTCATTAGATGACAATGTCTTATCAGTATCTGTCAATGGACAGACCTCCACATCCCTCAGTAATCCCTTTCCTCTGATAAAGTACTTTCTCTTAGGTGGGACAATGGAGAATTCCACTCAGTCTCACAATATCCAAGGGAAGAAAATAGCTATATATGAGTTGGATTATTTGGGTCTAAAGCAAGATAAATTGAAAAAGTAGTGAAGTCACTTGTCACAAATTGCAATGAAAGGCATATTTACAGTAGGAGAGTTCTCCTGGTGTAGTTTTACTGCAATAGCTATGTTTGCAAAATCATTTATTGTAGACTGAGTCAGAAGGGAGTAACACTAAAATAACATACTGTCGGTCTTTCTGATGACATAAGCTCTACTGATAATGATGCCCATCACTGTGCTATTCAATGTTGTTAAAAAGAATAAAATACTATAGCATCTCTCATGACTAGGACATTAAAACGCTTCAGTGGAGAGAAGACATTAACTAAAACTGGGATGTATCACTGAAAGATGTTATTTGAAACAAACCACATTATATTCTAATTGGTATTTCCTTGCCCTGCATATCACACTGCAAAACAAACAAACAACCAAAAAAACCCCACATTTCCTAAGTATTTCATGCCCACAGCCACATGTCTGGCATGTAGCCCCCGGGTATGCACACAATCGAGCAGGGACACCCCCAGTGGGACTGTGGCCTATGGGTAAGCCCATGGCAGAGCAGAGAAAATGAGTAAGCAAGAGGTAGCGGTGGGCAAAACACATAAGAAACAACGAGTGGCAAAACAGAAATCTCTGTGCTCTGATCCTTACCTCCTGCACCATACTTCCCCTCACCAAAGCAGCAGAGCTAACATGTGATGAAAACAAGGGGAGTAGAGACCATGAAAGGAACAGCAGATGCATCTGTACCAAAGTTGATTTCCAGGAAGTCGGAAGGAAAGGTGTTTTCCCTAAGAGTTTGTTCAATTGGTTTCTCAGCATCCCCAAGAAGTAATCAGAAAGTTATGTTAACTGGCAATGAATTAAATTAAGTAGAATTTCCTGAGTTGTGAGTATTTTGGCTGTGACAGCTCACAGTAATGAACTCTGACACTTCCTCACGCCAAATATTCACATGTAACCATTTAGAAACACAAATGTCTAACATTCAATATAAAGAAAATATTCTAAACTAATATATAGATTAGTTATCTAATAATAACTATTCAATTTCCACTTGATCTGCTCAGACAGCAAGCTCTTCTCACAGTAATCTTTGCCTGAGTTCAGTTTTCTCCCACTGAAGTAAAGGCAGCCTGCTCTTTAGAAACAGAGGCCAGAAGCCACAGTAGCTTGGACTGCTCGCTGTTCTGTTACCATTTCCACTCAGAGGGAAAGATAAAAACTGTTTGATCACGAGATCTCCCTTTTTCCATTTTGACCATCTGGCTCGTCTCTGTTGTGGGTACCATACCACCTCAGCTTACTTAGAGTAAGGCCTTCGGTTTTTCAGACCATTTCATTTTTATTATTTTATTTTCATTTTATTTATTATCTCCAATTCCAATTATATTGTATTATAGTGTGCTCTCCTGCATTCCAATATCTTATATGGTAAATTAGTTGATTTCTTCTCAGATCGTTGCCAACCTCCCTACCCTTTCCCCTTTTTCCTTTCCCAGGGTGTGGGTCTGTATCTCCCCCCACCCTGTTAGTCACTGCATCAGTCTGAACAAGCCCGTAAAATGCTGGCAATCAGAGACCACAAATTCTTGCCAGAAGATTCTACCAGCAAGTTTAGTGATTTAGTTGAACTAGAGACTAAACTCCTTTGTGTCCCTCATGGAACACAAGGGCGTCCAGAAGATCACAGGTATGGATAACATACAGTGTGTCCCAATAACCCCAGTGGGCAAAAACATCAATTTATTTGAGAGTAAAACTCGCTCCTACCTCTGTTCAGACAGGAACTGGGGAGATTCCTTTCCAATCCCAGAATAAGTGGAAGTGTTGCACTTGGGCTGGGGCAATCCCAGGTATTTATACGTGGGATTTATACATTAGGCTAGGGGAAGATCTTGAGAGCAGCCCTGCAGAGAAGGACCTGGGGGTCCTGATAGACGAGAAGCTGGACATGAGCCAGCAGTGTGTGCTTGCAGCCGGGAAGGCCAACTGTGTTCTGGGCTGCATTAAAAATGGGGTGGCCAGCAGGGAGAGGGAGGTGATTGTCCCCCTCTACTCAGCTCTTGTGAGGCCCCATCTGGAGTACTGCATCCAGGCCTGGGGCCCCCAGTACAGGAAGGATGTGGAGCTCTTGGAGTGGGTCCAGAAGAGGACCACTAAGATGATCAGAAGGCTGGAGCACCTTTCCTGCAAGGAAAGGTTGAGAGAACTGGGCTTGTTTAGCTTGGAGAAGAGAAGGCTCTGGGGAGATCTTACTGTGGCCTTCCAATACTTGAAGGGAGCATATAAACAAAGGGGGAATGACTATTTACATGGGTTGATAGTGACAGGACAAGGGGAAATGGTTTTAAACTAAGACAGGGGAGGTTTAGATTAGATAATAGGAAGAAGTTTTTCACAGAGTGTGATGACACACTGGAGCAGGTTGCCCAAGGAGGTTGTGGATGCCCCATCCCTGGAGGCATTCAAGGCCAGGCTGGATGTCGCTCTGGGCAGCCTGGTCTAGTGGTTGGTGACCCTGCCCACGGCAGATCGGGTTGGAACTAGGTGATCCTTGAGGTCCTTTTCAACACAGGCCATTCTATGAATAAAAATGAGTTTCATGCTACATATTTAAGAAAACCTCTTCCCAGTCAGAGGCCAAGGAAGACATGTAAGAAAGAAAATTCCCTGGACTCTCAGAAAGCACTGTTTTTCATATTCTGCTCTCCACTGTGGTTGAAGACAGAAAAAAAAAAATCCAAACAATCAAGCCAAAAGAAACCCATCTGACTAATTGTAAATGAAGGAAGAAAATCCTTCTCAGCTCCATGAGGCAACTGAGCAGAATATTTTGATATAATCTGTCTTACTGCAGAGCTGCAAATGTCACAAGCATGCTATGTTTAGTGCAGACAAGCTTGATCTCCCAAACAAGCTGGCAATGAGAAAGATGAAAGAGAGGTAATACGTTGATTTTCATTTTCAAGACACATGTGGGACTGCTATAACTGTCCGGTCTGTAATTGCATTACAACAGAGCTAAAATACCAAATATCATAAAACATCTGCATTTGGCGTTGGGTTGTGTGTGTCAGTGTGCTGTGATTTTTTTCAAGACACTGTAAAAAGCCCAAAGGCCTAGAAGCATCAGTTCTCTTCACCTTTCAAATTATAGCCATGGAAGAATTTTATATTTAATTTTATAAGGAATATTTGTGAAGTTGTTCATACTCAATATCATAAATGCAGTTTTATGTGAGTTAAAATGAATTTCTGAGGATTTGAGAGCTTTAGATAAGAGTTAAAAAGCAGTAAGACTTTCTCATTGTCACCAAAGTATCTTACAAGCAGTAGCAGTAGTAGTAAATGTTATGGGTTTTTTTTGTGCATATCATATATTATTTGTTGCCATTTCATTATAAGAAGCATTTGTCAGAAATAGTAGAAGTTATCTTTTAAGTAAACCATTTGATTTCTCAGTCAAGGGCTGTTCGGCTGCCTTAGCAAATGCTTTTAGGCAGAATTAGTCCTATTAGCTGCCTTTAAACAACATGAAAATAAAAGTGCATTTAAGACTGGCTTACTGTTATAGATGACTTCCCTGCTGTGTTCCCATGTTTGAGTAAGGACTTGGAGAGTTTCCTCTGGGAAACAATCTGCGCAAAAACAGAAGGGAAAAAATTAGAATCTACAATAAACATATGGGTAATGTTGGTTTCTGTTTCGTTTTGTATCAAGGTGTTGCCTTAATCCACAATTACAGTCCTGCATAGAAAGACCACCGCTGAGGAAAAAGTTTCTCCAGGAAGCCTGCAGTTAGGATGCAATGTGGTCAAGCTGAATGGGAAGAACACTACTTGATGAGTAGGACAGAACAGCAGAAACTGTGTGCCATACTTCCCAGAATTTGTTTCCATGATGGGGGCAACAACGGAGCAGCTGTAAACAATAAATCTATCAGACCTGCCAGCTTCCCTCCTCCCATTTATTTTTATAGGACATTATAAACCATTTCAAAGAGAACGCAATTATTTTATTTCAAAACATCAACAATTCCAAGCCCAGAAGCAGGCACCCTTCCCCATAGGTTTAGTTCCAAAAGTCATCTCCTCTTTTTATCACGTAGCAAATCTTCTCTGGAACTCAGTGCTGTAAATTAGCTCGTCCACTGACCAATTTACAAACGTACCTAAAAAAAGTGTTAGTATAGCAGCACAGACAAAATACATTGTTTCCTATGATAATAATCATTTGGAAGAGTTCGAAATACAGCCAGATGTAGAGGTAACTAAATAGACCTTAGAAATCACAATTAGTGTTATTTTTAATGCAACAACACTGGAACAGGATTCTGCCACATGCTGCACAGACACTGAGCAAAGGAGTTGTTTCTCCTCTAGGAAAGACCCCAAGGTTTGGAACACGGCTTTACACCTTTTCCACGTCCAACGTTATTTGGGCAGCTTAACCTGGATGGCTAATCTATAACACTTGGAGTAAAACGATCTACAGAGATCTTTGGCAAAAGATACATATTACATTCTTCGTAAGAATATTTCCCTCATCAAGGAAAAAGAACGGCTTGAGGCAATTTGTTGTAATCCTGGGCATTGCACACATTTCAGCAATAAGCCAGGTCAATAAGCAGCAGCCAGAATTGAAACAGGGCGTGTAACACAAAATCATGGGCAGCCAAAAAGGTGCTGTGAGTAGGAGCAAATAGGATATACATTTTGGACTAACATCCCCATGGGGAATCATCAATTTTCTGAATCGAACAGAAACATGAAAACAGCACCTCAGATTTCACTGATCTCCTGTCCTGATGCAGGCAGCAGGGCAGAAGCAAGTTTTAGAAGAGCTTTAAATGTGAGACAGGAGTGTTAGCATAGAGCTGGAGGGGATCCCTCCAGAATCACTGTGTCCAGCTCCCCAGTCCTAACGCTGTAGACCTGCTGTAGCTGTGTCAGCTGTACCTGACAGGTGTATCTCAGATATCTGGAGGCAGAGAAACACTCTTCTCCAGCAATTAATTGCAGTACTCATTATCCTCACTGTAAATATATTTTCCTAAGAGCTAACCTGTTTCTCTGTAATTAAAGCCCATTATTTCTGTCTAATGCACCATGAATGGTAAGAGCCTTCTCCCCTTTCTCATTAAGGCATTATTTCTGAAGGCTAATATTGTATCTCCACAGTCTTCCCTACACTGCAGAACCCAACTACGTCCTATTTTTCCTTTCTGACCACATTTTGTAGGTTTGGAACCACTGTCAGTGCTCTCTGCTGAGCCCTCACCAGCAGGTCCATGTCCTACTCTTAGAAAAACACTCAAGACTGAAGATTAAACTAGAGATCCCTCTTATGCAAGAGCTCCTCTTGTGTTGCAATCTCCTACCAATTAACACCATGGTACTTTCCCTGTCCATATTTATGACCATTTCAGAACTTCCATCACCAGATGTTTCTTAGCCTGCACTATTGCATCTGGTTATTACTTAAAGAAATAATTTGGCACTCATCCTTTTTGGACTGCCTTCCATAAGCCAACTGCTGTCATCACCTCACTCACTTCTCCAAATTAACTTGAAAATTTCCCCAAGTATTGGTCTTGTGGAAGCACGGGATGCAAACAAAATACAGAAGATGACCAGTAATGCCAGGATTCAGATGTCCTTCTTTCCTAGGATTTTGGAAAGATTTTTCACTGCAGTCCCTTATATCACCCATACTTCTCTTTTGTTGCCATCTAAGCTGGCACTTTTATGAAGCGTGAAGAGCAAGTTACACAACCTTGTTAGAGGTTTTCAAATGAAAGGTGATAGAGAAATATGATTATTTTCAGTACATTATTAAATTATGGGTTCTACATCTAACAATGAATTCTGGCAGTTGGGCAGCAGGACACACTCTATCTCTACGAGCTCTCTGCCTTCCCCAAGATGTATAGACAATAAGCTCTTCTACTGAAAGCTACGAGTATTGTGCACCACAAATCTCTTCAGACATGTTAAGTATGTACGCTCTCATCACAGAGAACTTGGAGGGGAACCCGTCCTTCCGCTACCTCCTAGAAAGACAGAAGGGCATTCCTCACGAACAACTTAAAAATCCTTTTTGCTACTTGGGAAATTGTCAAAGCTTTCAGGTGGCACAGGGCAGACAAAAACCTGAAACTTGGGAGCTTCCATGCAGGTGGCCGATAGGCAGCTCACAGTGCCAGAGAAGTTAATTTACTTTGACATTCCCATTATTAGATCACATTAATAACACTAGCTCTCTCAGCCATTAGCATCCTTGTGACACAGTGAGCACCCTGCATATGTAAATATGTGTATTTGTGGACAAACATTTACCAGTTGTTAATTAAGTGGCCAGTAAAATGAATCTTCCATCTGGCAATAATATACCAAGATCACTGCCTCAGACTGTAATTAGTGATTTGGGATCAGAAGGCAATCATTGTGATAACCGACAAGGAATCATTATTCGCTAGTGGGAAATCACCCTTCTCATTCAAGCAGTGTACAAAAAGGAGCTCTCACTAGACAAAAGAGACACTTCTCCAGGGTGGTGATGCACTGGAACAGGTTGCCCAAGGAGGTTGTGGATGCCCCATCCCCAAAAGAACCATGGAGACATTCAAGGCCAGGCTGGGTGTGGCTGTGGGCAGTCTTGTCTAGTGGCTGGAGACCTTGTCCATAGCAGGGGAGTTGGAACTAGATGATCTTTGAGTTTCTTTTCAACCCAGGCCATTCTATGACTCTATGAATTATATTTATTCTTTTGAGTCAGTGCAAATAACCTCCTGAACACCATAATAGGTGTTAGCTGACCTGATTGCCAGAAAATGAGTCCTAGACAGCAGTAACGTACCAGTCTAGAAAACAGCCATGTAAGTGCCAGGTTCAAGAGATGTTTGAATTTGCAAAACGGCTTGGGTAATTAACCACACCTTTCTTTCATCAGGTCTCTGATTCGACTCCTACTTCAAAAACTAGCAATTTAAAACTCTGCCTTCAGAACAAAAGGTATTTTGTATAAACTAATGTGAAGAAGTGCAGGATGTAAATGCCTCTCATTTTGTAAACAGGTATTAGAATCCAGTTCAGACCTAGTAGAAATCATTACATTTCCAGAATGCATATTTTATGAATGCTTTATTAAAGCGTGACCAATCAGTGAACAAACGGATGTAGAAACCTCAGAGATCTAAAAGGTGAAGCTAATAGAGACTTAAGAACTGAAGTTATGTTTATTTGTGGCTATAGCCACATATAAATTACAATACAGTTATGTTTTAAGAGCCACATATCCAATAGTATGAATCATACTCAATAAATTTGCAAGAGGAATAGGAACAGAATGTACAAGCTGCTGCTTTGCTTCAGGAAGAGGGGATACATATAGAAAGCAATTCTTATTTGCCTCTTATGAACACGCTCTCATCTAGATTTCTGGTCTCTATTGCCAAGGGATATCAGATCAGGGTAAGACGGGGGCAAGAAATTCCCTTGCAGATTATCTAAATTTGCCTTAGCACTTTCAAGTGCAAATAAGCCAAGGAAAGATCTGAACAGATGTTCCACATTTCTGTGATTAAAACTCGAATCCCACGTTGCCCTTTGATCTTATCTCCAAATTAAAATATATAAAAGGTGCTTTGCTTTTTTACTTAAGGCACTAACAAGGCACCAAGGCACTAACACCAGCTGTGTACACTGCATTGCTCAGTAGTCACTCAAACAAGGACTCTGATGAAGGTTTTCTCTCTCCTGTGTCTGAATCGTGACTAATCAGCACGGTGTAAGATGAGCCGTGATATATAATGACCTATTCTAACCACCTTGTGTAAGAACCTTTGAAAATACACTTCTCAATGTGCTCCTTCCTTAATCAAATATAGGGATAACTTTCAACAGTATCGTGTAGAATTCCCAATGCTTATAAATCAAACTAATGAGGAGAATTCAAAATGGCTTTTTAAATTATTTATTTTAGCATTGGTAGGAACAGATTAATCCCATATATCATACAGAGAAGTTCTCTATGCATCAACAGCTGGGCTTGGTCCCAGTTCTGTAAACAGCACTGGTGGAGTTTTGCAAGGTGCCACTGAGCAGGCCTGATGACCACACTCCATATTTCCCCTGGGACCAAAAAGCTGCAAGAACTTTGTTTGTTCGCCTGAATTAAGTTGATATGAAACCTATCTCTGGATATAACAACAATATTCTTTTGTTAAAGGCTTCTTGAAAATCCCGTGGATAAAGGGCCACAGCTCCTTTTCTATTTATGTTCTACATCACTTGACTTTTGTTAGCTCTTCTGAGATGTGAACCTCTGATCTCTGACTTTGGCAGAACCAAGGACTGGGCAAACAGTCTGCTTAAAGGCAAGAGCATGTACAACTTAGTTTCGTGCTTACTGTAAGAAATAGGGGAAGATTAGGATAATTTTAAATAACTCATTCAATCCCTCATTATTTATTCAAACCGGTCTCCTCTTTCCATTGGACTCCCTTAGAGGGTCCCTAAGGTTACTCGTTTAGACAGCAAATTTAGCCTAACAATCATTTCACAACACCTGTGTTAATTCTTCCCCCAGATATGTTAACCCTGTCACATGAACCTGCCATTCCTTAGCTCTCTTCTAGCAGACCCAACTCTTTCCAGAATTGTTAAGAATGCTTAGTCACATTTTACTAACATTTTTCTTCTAAATCAAATGCCTTTTACACTGATAATCTTCACCATCAAATGCATTCAGGTGTCCAATTACAGGCTTATATGATGCTATGTTTTGGAGTTTTGATGAAAACACTCTTGATAACACACCAATACTTCAGTTGTTGCACTGCAGTGCTTACATTGAGTCAAGGACTTTTGCTTCTCATGCTGCCCTGCCAGAGCTGAGCTGAGGGTGCATAAGGAGTTGGGAACAGGAACAGCAAGGACAGCTGACCCAGACCGACCAAAAGGATGTCCCATAGCATGTGGTTGTGTGTTTGTCTTACCAGGAAACTATCACACGGGATGAGAGCCCTGCTTCCCTGAGAACGGCTGAACATCTGCCTGTGGATGGGAAGGAGCAAATGAATTCCTTCTTTTGCTGTGCTTGTACATACAGCTTTTGCTTTACCTAGGAAACTGCTTTTATCTCAATCCACAAGTTCTCACAGTTTTACCTTTCTGATTCTCTCCTCCAAGCCACCTGCGGAGAGCTGCACAGTGCTGAGCAATCTCCCACCAAGGAGCAGTGATACTTGTAGAAACAGAGTCCGTTAACAGCACCCACAAGAACTGTGTTGATCTATCAAGCAGGACAGCAATCATAGTCTTTCCAAAAATGGCTGCCTTCAATTTTTCACCAAACCTTGCAAGTATCTGCAAATTTTTCTTCAGCAATCTAACTGCCCTCCAGTCACTGTTTGTCCCTGATCAGGCCCAGTGATAGAGCTTTTCACTCAGCTGTGTTAAGTAGAACAATACAACTGGTATGGCTAGACAAATGACTGGAGATTTAACATTTATAAATGTGTCTTAAAGCTTATCCATTAAATTTTAATGTGCTAGTCTGCTCCTGCTCTAATCTACTTAAGTCATTAAGATTCTAAGTACCCAAAAATAAAAAGGCCGACTTGACTTTGTTCACCTGTGTGGGTGAAGAACTGAGGTAGCTCTATCTTACAGTGTAAAGACCTCCCCCTCTTCTTACCACATTCATCTTTAGCCTGGTTTCTGACAAAGCAAGATCTATACAACTCTGGTGAGCTTGTGTCTGTCTTGATACACACACACTTCCCAGCCGCCATCACACATAATACATTTCAACATGAAAGTCCAAACAGCAGGTAAGTGCCAGTGGCCTTACTCTGACCCAAAGAAGAAAAAAAGGTTTGGGGAATGAGTTCACCTTTTACAGGCACCAGGTAAACCCTGCAAGAGAATACATTCTTACAGAATATATGTCCATAATGAAGAAAGTTTCACTCTGTGTAACTCCTCATAGAATCTTTTTTTCTTGACAGTGCCAGTTTTATTGCTGTAATCATCCCAGCTGTATATATGATACATTCTGTACCACACTCACCTCTCCTCAAGATTTTTGTTCCCTACCAGGCTGCGAGCTGATCAGTACTATTTACATCTGAATTACACCTCTCCCTGTTCTCGTTAAAGGTCTGTGCCTGAAAATAGTGAATCAAAATGGAACACTGGAAAAAATAAAAGATCCATATCACAGGAGACAATAACGTTATTACCGGAAATAGCTTATCAATAGCACAAAATGTCTTTGAATTTAGTTAGTATATAGTTTATGCAGCCTTTTCATAATTAGATAATTAGTTGTAATAATAATTCATGATAATAGTAAACAGTTTTAAATTAGTTTTCTAAAGACTGCTACAGCAATTCATACAAAAAGATAAAGTATGTAAAAACAAAGCAGTACTAACTGTACAAGTAATTCCATTAACCGTGACTGCTAAGATTAATATAGAGCTGAAAATCTTACAGCTCCAGAGATTGTGCAGTAATGGCAAACCAAGAATTTCCTTGGGAAAGCTGTGGTGTTTAAATGGTCAGGTAAGTCGTGGGAGAAGGCTGTGTGAATGATTTCTTTGTGTTCAGAGTCAGCCCTGGTAGAAAATGATATTCATATCTAATAAAGTACATTATTCATCCCACTAATGAACTGAGCAACTTCATTTGGAGGAGATCAAAGGTGAAGTGTTTAAAGGTATTTAGATATCTAAGGAGGCATACAGACATCTGATGGGATTTAGGAATTAAAAACCTTGAAAACACTGATCTTATGTCTTCTGCACCACTGAAGCTGTCAACAGACTATTAAAGAGATATTCTCATACAGACTACTTCTATTTAATTAATTCAGGTGCAATCATGGCTCTCTCAGCTTTTCTCCCATTCAAGAACAAGGGGAATTGCAATGGCTACAACTGAGCTAATCATCAGTCAGCATTTTCAAGTGTATAATCTGCTAATGACATATAGTACTAAAAGCACACAAGAAGTAGCCATGCTCATTACTAAGAAGGAAGATTCTCAATCTAATTTGTACATATATGCATGCATGGGAAATATGAAATCTCTAAGTAACACCTGAAAAGGTTCTTGAGACACAAACATGTACATCTGCTGTTTTCCCTGCAGGTGCTACTAGTTGAACAAGTAACAGAGCTGTGAGCTGCAACAGTATTTTAACACACCTGTAAATTAAAATAAACCAAACAAGTCGTGGAATCGCAGATAGTAGAGACCAGCTGGAAGGAAAGAAAAGCCATTAAAGCTACTGCCATTACTGTAGCGCTGGGATGGTTCACAGCATTTAGGAATTAACAGTTTTATGGGTTCCTATAATTTATTGATGTTGCAAGCATGGCTGAGTGAAAATCAAAAATGTGTTGGCAAACTTGTTCCTTTCCTGTTGGAGCATCATTATTAATTGTACAATTTTTGTGAGTTCTTAAAGATCAGGCTGAGACTTCTGGTCAAAACTTCAGAGGAAAAAGTGCATCTAATTCATCCTCCTCCTGATATTTAATTCCTGTGTGATCAAGAAGTGAACTTCACCTATTAGAAAGAGCCCTTGCAGTATTAAATGATGCAAATGTAATGCGTTATGAAGTATATGCAATACAAAACAGAATGCTCCTACAAGAAAGCTTTAGAAAGGCTCAGAATACACGAAGGCATTAAGACACAATCAGAAAAAGACTTGGGTTTGGTGTTTTGCTACCCTGGCTGAATGCTCTGACAATTAAGGCTATCAATTATTTTACAGTGTTTGTCCCTCTAGGATTTTTCTTTCATCATTTTTTGACTAATAATAATCCACCTCCTATCCTCTGAAACAAACAATTACAGGTTTTTTTTTGTTTTTGTTTTTCTGAGTGAAGAAAAGCAACAGAAGCACAAAAGCTTCAGTGGTGAGATGGGGATTCAGTTGGAAATAATTAGTCAGAGTGAGTGCCTGAACACTTTCCCTATGGATAAGGAAGAAGAAAGAGGAAAAAGGGGCAAAGAAAACAGGAAGATATTACTGTCCATAGTTACAGACAGTATCTGTAAAACCATAATCAAGGGTGAAGTGATTCATAGCACCTAAAGCATGAGTATGAAAGCAAGAGTTAACCTTTATATAATGGTGTCCCAAAACAGCTGTGAAAATATTACTGTTCATCATGATTTCACTGTTTATCACAAAGATGTGCCTCTGCATACCAGTGCCTAGGCGAAGAACAGTACCTACTTCACATGAAAACAAAGAGAAAGAAGACTAAGAAGTCAGATGCAGAGCCTGATGGAGCGTCCCAAGGCACTTATGTTGCAGTGAAAGCACAGTGCCAAATCACTGCCCTACTCCAACACTCCTGCTCCAAGAGAAGAGAGTTGTCACATGCAGGAAAACAGTCCCGAAATTTCACAAACATGCTTCAAATTGAAAATAACCTTTATTAGGTTATGAGCACATCACAGTACAGTATCCTTGCTTAAGTAGATACTGTAGGACTATACAACTTCATTAACTGTTAAAAAAGTGTTATTAGATGTTATTTTTGTACAGTTGTTTACATGTTAACTGTAGAAGGAAAAAGACTGACAGTTTATAAAAATGCACAGTCTTTCATATGCATCTTAACCTACCATTTAGTATTTTAACTAAGTGATAAGTAGTACGGCATGAAAAGCTGTATTGGTTGGAGTACGGTACATCCAGTTGTGCGATGCGAATTCCAGATGTGAATTTCTTTAAGAAACTCCATTCTACAAACTGCACATAAAAGCACACCACATTTTAAGCTAACACTACCAAGTGAGGGGAAAAAAAAAAAGTGTCTGAAGTTTGAAGTTTAGCACCTTCCATAACATTTTAGGGCTTTCTTGATCGTTCCAATTGGTAACTGAATTTTGTACACAGAGTATCTGTTAACTTACTGCAATTCAGCTCATCACCAGAACACTCTAAAGATGCTGCTACAGCAGCTGCAAATAGAGCCTTTCAGAGTGGAACAGATTTTTAGTACTTAAACCAAAAGAAAACAAAACAACAGAAATCTACTAAATCTCTTCCATCACAAACCCTTCAAGAGACAATCTGAAGTTGTTCTATACAAAAGGGAAACTCCTGAGCATGATTAAAAAAACAAACAGTGTTAAGCAAATTCATCTATTTAGCATGTTGCCTTTTTCTTAATTGCACTGAGTAGCTAACTATCCATGACCATTTATTCTACTGTGTAGAAACACTGCAGCACATGAAATACCAGGAGATGACAGAATGCAGTTAACCACAGTGTTTACCAGCAGTCACAGATCTTTCTTGTCCAAGCAAAAACACTAGGAAAAATTCTTGTTGGCTATCCAGTAGGGTATCACTGGACAGTGTATGTTCAAGACCAAACAGGCTGCAGATCACTGTTCTTCTCACTCTCTCAGGACACAGCACTTAGGAGAGGACCAGGAATAATGACAATTTCTGTATCATTATTTTTCCATCTTCCTCATCTAAGATCCCAAATTTCTAAGAAGTTTGCATCAATTAGGCTGATGTAAGATTTAGATAGAGCAGTATTCCTAAAGAATGTTGAACTCTCTGTCAGCTTACTGTATAATCATTCTATTGCCTTTCCCGGTATTTCTTATTCTACTAATTTTCTCTTAGGTAGGAATATTGCATAATGCAGGCAAAAATTAAGGTCTACTGCAGATCTAAACAACGATCTACAAACAGCTCCAGGCAACAGTCAATCTCTGTTAGATCAACTGTTATCTAGAACAGAGCAATAGAAGTTGGCACATTTCTGGGAAGTAGGTAGGAAATCAGTCTTTCAGCCCATGCCTAAATTCTACAGCCTATCTGGATGTCTCAGATAAGACTTTTTTGCAACGGGAAAGTGAATTGCTAGGCAGGCATTTTAATCAGCCATTAAACTGATGTAGAGCAACAAATTCCTGTCAAAATTAGCTTAAAAAGAAGCCAACTTGTAAAAAATGCAGTCATTACATCAAACAGCTAAATACGACTTTAAGCTCCGTAAGTACAGACTGTACTGTAAGATTTTCAATGCCAAACTCCTCATAATGGCTCTTCTTGGATAGCAATCCCAGAACTAACAATTAAGGGTTTAAATCCATTGACGAACTGTATAAAGTTAATAAAAACTGTAAAGTGGAAGAAACAAACACAAAAAAATCTAAATATGGAATCAGAGTCCTCAAGGCTACATTGGTGTGAACAGATTTCACACTGTTATTATTTTTTCTTGGTTACCATTAGAATTACACTGCAACCAAGCCAGCTGTGTGCTATTTATAGAGATCAAATAATTATAAAGACATGTTTATGCTACCGGCAGCAGCAATGATGTTTTTTCCCTTCATTTTCAAGTCAATTCCGTGAGAAAAACACTGTAATAACTTATTTCTTTCGCATTTTCCTTAACATTACAGGAATAGCTTATTTTCGTTGATGAAGGCCACAGAATATCTGCAAGAATTCTTTTAAAAAACTTTACTATGCACTGAAAAAAATCCTAGATACCACTATCTTCATGTTACACTTTCAAGTTAGTAAATGTACACATATTTCCTATTAATTCTCTCACTAAGAGGACTTTTCTTTCAGCACATTTGGTTCATGGTATTGACTGTTCTTGAATAACAGCAAAAAGAGAAACAAAGGGTTTAATGTGCAGTGGGGGCTGAAATAGCAACAATAGAAAGTGAGAAACTGCAAACAAAAGCTTTGCACCAACTTACAGGCAACCTTGCATAGGTTACAAATTTAATGGAAACACTGCAAAAAGCAATACAAGCCAAAGAACTGTCTCCTCTCCTCATCCAAGCAACCCTAGACCACAAAGTGGAGACACAGTTTAGAGCCAGTTTAGTGAAATGGGAACCATCGTCAGCAATGCTATTATGGACAGAAATGAGATGTGTGTTATATGTCTCTACATAACAAAACGCCTGCCAATCAGAAATTAATTCTATCATTCCTGGGACACTGTAGCATCCTACTGGTCAGCAGTACAAGAATTTGCTACAGACTTGGCTCTGGCAGCCTCTATATATTGATCCTCCAGGTAGGACTCATCACCCACACATTTAGTCACCTAAGAGGTTATGTATCTACTCTAAGCCAGCTGTCCAGACTCTCCTGATAACTGATGGGGAAAGATGGTTATCTCATGAAAGCAATTTATCCTCATCTATGATGGATGTCTCAGGTGGAATAAGTCAACAGCTGGAAGTATCTGTTTCTCTCCACTGAACTAAAGACAGGAATCAGAGGAGTAACTCAGTCTAGACATATAGCTTTTGGATGGCTGAGAGTCATGGAAATGAATCCAACCCTATCTCTCTATTTGCCACATCACCAAGCAGTAGTCTGTGGGAATAAAGTGTATTTGTAAGCATTTACTGGACTTGGAACTTGCTTTAAATCCCATATAATGTTAGGAACCACAGTTTTCTCCCAAATCAGACTATTTCTTAGCACTGGTATAAGAAGCTTGTGTTCTTGCTGTACAATGCCAATTGCTGACGTTCGGTTTCCTATCAAAATGACTGACTTGAAGCTATAATACATCAGTAAATCAAACCAGTAGAAGTTCTTAATTATCCAGTTCAAAGCACTGATTAAAAATTCTGTCATGAATGACAAATCTCACCCATCAGTCTTTTAACCAACGGATATATTTCACATGCGCAGAAAAGGTGTGAGACAAGCAGAAAAAAATGGCAGTGACACCTACTTGTCCAAGAGTGCATTCCATGCCACCAAGAAAATCTGCTTCCTTCAGCCCATTGTGATTGCTGCTAATGTCATGGACTTCAAATCGCAGTCGCTGCACCTCCTCAAAATAGAAGTCCACCGTGAAAAGCTTGGAGAAGACGGGGTTTATACAGGTTCGAATCACTTCTGTCCTGTCAACCTGCAAAATGGAAAAGAGGTCATACAAGTGACTTCTCTTTCTGCCAGTGATGGACTACAACGAGCCCTTCAAATGCAGTTTTGCTCAATTATTAGGATTGACAGCTGTGAGCATAGCCACAGGTACTACAACCTCTAAGGGCAACCACTGCTATTCCTGCGTAGGGCTGGCCACATGAACAAGGTGAGACCAGCTTCCCTTGCCTCTCCCTTCTAGCACATCTTTGGCAGGTCTTGGAAGGAATGTGAGGCAGTCTGCAGCCTTCTTTACGGGGTGACCAATGACAGACTCCAGTTAGGCTGGTGAGATAATTCTAGACAGCTCACAACAATAGTTTTTAGTAGAGCAGTGTTTCAATACTAAATCAGATGGAAGGAGAGGATGTGATCACCAGAGAAAGGCTGAGGGAGATCCAGCCATGGACAGTCCCATCACAGTGAAGATTTCACAAAAATACAAAACTCAGTGCAGATAATACAACAGACTGTGACAAGTAAACTCACGTGAAGCACAACTCAGTTGTGATCAGCAGAACTACAATAAGGATGAATTTGTCCAGTTGGGAGAAAAGACAAAAATCTTACAGATGTCATATGGATGTCTATAAGTTTGAACTTGACCCCTACAAGCTCTTGTTCACTCTTGGTTCTGTTTTCTCACTGCAACCATTTAAAAACAAATGAGAATTTTGTGGGCAAATAATCTAATATAATAAAGTTATCGTGTCTCAGCAAGATAGCCCCCTTCAGCTCAATCACAGTAATTGAAGCAAGACATCTATTTAGTGCAGATCAGACAATTTAAGCTAAGATACCTCACTCTGGCTTGCAAATTACTTGCTGCACACTGTGTGTTACTGAGGTATATCAGTGGATGGCCAAATATTTTCTACTCAGTCATAACTTGACCACAAAGGAGACTGTATTCATAACCTCAGAAGTAATTTCACTTAATGAAGGTAATAACAAAAATCTCAAGTATTTCTTTAGCTCTCTTCCTATAGCTGGACAATTTTTAACTCAACATAAACACACAAAGAACCTCCTGGTCACAACAGTGTTACCCTGCTTACATTTAACAGAGAGAACATGAGAGATAATGTGATATAGACTGATTCAGCAATAGGGATCAGTATATAAGTTTAAGGACCAATATATTAGTTTAGTGAAAGAAATAAATGAGTGTTAGTTCTAAAACTTTCCATTTTAACTTTGCTGTGTGTGTGAACAGCCTTGTTCTTCTCTATGATCCTGCTTCACAGAAACAGTGGAGTCTCAATAGACTACCTCTATCTTTGCATTCACCTTGTATTTCACACATTGTTTTGGATTATAGTGATATAGAATATATCACTACATATTTCTATAGATAGAAAATTGTTTGTTATCGCCTAACAAGCAATGAAAATCTGCCAAATTGAGGAAGAACAACTGGAGGTCAGCCAAAAATCACTGTGATGAAGCTGATGACGGAAAAATGAGGGGAAAGTAAGTGAGGCCACTACTCTGCATGCACAAAAGAACATGAGCATGTATTAATGAGTTAATGGGAAAGAGTGAATATGTACGCCAATGTACTGCATATGTACGTCTTAACTGTTTAAATGTAGAACCTTAACTCTGAGGAGGGTGCACACTCGATTTGTCAAATTGCCCAGTACGTACTGAAAGGAATAAAGGAATACTGCTTTCTAACATTGCATTGGAGTTAGAGAGTTTTCTTCCTGGATTTTGGATGACAACAGTGAGAGACCTCCCTTTCCTGTATCGGAGATATAGTCAGGGTTTCCTCTAAGTGGTCTTTACAAAGAACAGAGGCAGAATGGAACAGGATAATTTATTTTTTAATTATCTAGACTAATAATTAGGAAATTAAATATAGAATAATTATAGAATTCATTTCTCCAGCAGTAACTATCAATCACTACAGACGGGCAGCAGAGTGATATAGTTCTATTAAACTAAATAGAAAAGTAAGCAAACCCCTTCAGTAATTACTCATTTTGGACAACCTGAATGACTAACGAGTAGAGAACTTGATCCACGACAAACAACTTGCCATAAAAAAACATCAATTTCTCCACCTCACCAAGTTGCAGTACAAGAATCTGATGGATTATATGCTGCTTATCGCTACCTCCAAGCCTTACAACTGCTGAAGAAACACCACTGAATCTACATTTTTATTTCCTCAAAAAAGTGCTCACTGAGTACTTTCCAGTTCTCTTCAAAAGCAGTACTTGGATTTCCTATTTTTGATGTAGGCCTTTGCTACTTTTCATTATGATGCATTACTGGTGACACTGAAAGCAATGAAGCAATTTCCTTTTTTCCACTCTCTTTGCTCCTGTACAGAAAAAAAAAGCTAATAATTCTGTAAGATTAACAGAACTGATCCTAAAATGAAGGAGGACTTGTGCATGTCAGTCACTAGACAGGATGTGGCTGGTGTGCCATGGAACAAATTAAATTGCTCTGAGGAAGAGTGATGAGATCCTTTGTCTGATTCCTGATCAGGAACATCTGTTGTGCAAAAAATGACAGCCGCTTGCTTTGCTTTTCAGAGTTTATAATGCATTAGCCTTGCAAGTAGTTATCGGCAAGGACACAAAGAGTCAAGTAAATCAGAAGTAGGAAAAAAAGTCAGCAGTTCCTAGTAGCAAAGGTTTTAGTACTCGTGAAAATGTCAGATTGACAGCTCTTGCAGCTGAAATCCTTTAGTTAATCAAACAGGTGCTACCAGCCATTGAACGGATGCAAACCAGTGCTACATGGCTGTCTCCCCACACAGATGAGTCAGTGTGCTCTGATTATACCAGAGGCCATCACTTGCAGACTCAAGTCTTAATGTCTTTGTTTAGACCACCCAGAAACGATGATTTTGATAACAGTGACACAAAGCATCATAGGAAAAATTTATGTGAGAAGGGATATTAACTACCTTCCTTCAGGTACTTAGACTAATCAACTTTTTTTTCATCCCTGAGATCTCTTCTAAGGGGAAAGTGATTTGATTTACTTATGGGAGAGCAGCCATTTCATGAAACAGTGTTTAAACAGGCCCCATAAGCAAAACATTTAAATTATCTGTTTTAGACTATTCTGTATAACTACTGTTATCTCCTAAACTCATTCCTTGTAGGTGTATAAAATGCTACTTTAAGGGCAACCAACGCATTTCAATTGCTTTGCCAGCATGGCAGCTCTCCTCAGGCAGTGATTGAAGTCCCTCTGTCACTGTTTCTCCTCTAATGTGCTGCTGCCGGAATGTGGGGAAAAGGGATTCCACTGTGAAATGCAGCAACATAAAAACTTATGCTCCACACAGGTTACATACATGACTGTACAACAGAGTGAAGTGTGTGAAAATGGGGGCACAGGTCTGCAAACAGTGACATTAAGAACTTCAGACTCACACAGAAGTAAGACACTGCTTTTTCCAGCCTGTGGCTGACTGACATCCTTCCCTTGGCAGACACATCTGAAATAAAGCCATTTCACTGAATTTCCCTAGTCTTCCTGCATTATTGAGATGATACATCAAGCCAGCACATCAGAACATCGGATTACAGTAGAAAAATCTACATCAAAACAATCAGTGCCTACAACTCCACAAGCAGAAAAAAAAACTCCTCATGCCTCTCTCAGCAACTAGCAGCACACAAGAGCATTAAGCCTTATTGGTCTGCCTTGTCAACAGTACTTTACAGCTACCCAGTGCTTCATCTTGCAAGTCTAACAGGATCCTGAGCAGAGAAAGCCTAGCTCCGTTCCCTTGATTTGACAATCGTGCAGCAGGGTTGAGCACCAATAACCAGCTGGTGTGATTCACACTGGAGAAGTAATGGTGAGCAGATCAACTCAGCACATTCATTAATGCTCCAGTGAAATTTGGTGCTAACCCTGAACACAAATCCAGTTGACAAGACATCCACCAACAGTTGACATCATTCTCATGCCAAAACATAATAAAGAACAACAACTTCTGACACACTATTAAGTTTCCATTACTTCTGCTGAAGAGAGCTTTTTTCTAACAGCACGCTATACTCAAATAGCACTTCAATTTTTGGTCTTGTTATAGAAAATACCAAACTATTGGGCAACCCAACCCTGAGGGCAGGTGGATTTCTCAGCAGGACATGGACAAGGGTCATGCCCACAGTTTTAGGATTTGCTGATGCCTGACATTTGAGCCATCTGCTATTTCTGGACTTCGCTATAACAGGGAATTTGTCTAGTTTATTAAAGCAGGATGAATTTTCAGAAGAAACAATGGACAGCCACATGCACCTTTGAGCTGTGTCATCAGCCAAAAATGACCTTAAAAAGAGCAGTGCTTCAGCTGCCACCACGATCTGAACATCTGCTTTGTGGTATAACTTTACCAGCACTTTCCCTTCAAGGTCAATTTATACAGAGAAAAAGACTCGCGACTTCATCTCCTGGGATGGACTCCTGCTGCTTTCCTTCTTCATCTCGTCAGGCCCTTGTCACTCCACAGAAGGTGGCACCCCACTGACCAGCCAGGATTACTTGGCAGGCCCATCTGGATGCAGCCACCTTGTGAGCTTCCCCTTAGGGAACTATGAATGACAAACGCATACCAAAGTAGGCCTTCACTGCACAAAGCTCCATCTCAACAGTAGGAATTAAAATATAGAAAAGAAAAGGACTATCAGGACTGTGGAAGTTTGGTTAATTTATTGCGGGTTTTCCAGCTAGCAGCATCAAACAAGCACCCCTAACCTCTTACTATTTTTCCTCACATTCATCTTATCTGTCTCACCAGGTCTTGCTTTGGGCCTCCTGAATCCTCCCATGACACCTGGAGGAAGCTGGAAGCTAGATCTGAAAGTTCTTCTCTCAGAATCGCTCACCATGGACAGACAGCAGAAATGTTTGCCTGCTTTCCATCTATTCCCCACCTCTGCTGAAGAACAACAAAACCACCTCTGCCATCAGACAGCATCAAATTAAAGAAAGCTCAGAAGACACATAAACAAATAATAATTTTCAGGCTTCTCATGCTGTTTGCACCTTTTCTCTGTGAGCTCTGGAAAAGCACTCAGCTCTGTCAAACTATGATGAACTTGGTAACTTCAATGAAGAAAAAGTCCCTCATCCTAGCTATAATTTCAAGGACAGAAGTAATGCAGTGGTTAAAGCACAGGCTGAGGATCTCCTCTCCATTTTTTGCCTCTAGTGAAAAGTAGAGGAAAAAAAAGCAAGCCCAAAGGCATTTTTTTACTTTTTCTATCAAAATTAGATTAAATGCACATTATTACATACACAAGGATGAACAAGGATTAAGCAGAAATCCACTCTGTCACCTGGTATCTAAGGCTTTAAAGTGATCATAAACACAGCTTTCTCGTTGCTCCCTGGGGAGCCAGGGAAGCTGAGTTATCTAGGATTGGAAGCTCTGCACCTCAAGGCCATGTATGAGCACAGATCAGCTGTGTGGAGAACTCAGCGTCCTAGACAGATAAGTGGTACCTATCTGCTCTCTATTTCTTGTAAACAGATAACTAGGACAAACCTCTAAATTTTCAGTGTTTGTTACTTGATAACTTTGAGGAAAAGAGCAGCCAAAAGTCAAAGGGCCATGGAAATCTCCCTGCCTTCTCATCAAAAGGAGACTCCTTCTGGTGAATTTTTGTTCACACTCATAAAACTCCATGGGAATGCTGTAGTTAATAACAATCTAGCAGTCTCAGGAGCTACCAAAAATCTTTGGTCTACAGAAACACGATCAGAAAATTTGTTCTTGTCCTGCATTTCTTTAGGCAGTTTTGTTTTGTTTTTGTCTGTTTTTAAACAAAATAGAGTCAAAAGCCATAAACAGGCAAATTCCATCGAATAGAGCATGGGTACAGCTATTCAGCCCAAAGCACAGTCCTTGTGGCTGTTACGGCTTTTATGAGTTCTTGGACCAAAAGATAACTGTATAGCCCTCACACATATAGTGGAACAACAAGGGAAAATCAAGAGCCTGTATTTTCAGTAGAAGTCATTATAAAGTGCCGATTAAATCCAGAAAAATCATATTTGTCAGCCGAGATTACAAAATGTACAGAGGTGAAGGAGTAGAATTATTTTTAGGTCATCTGAATTTTAACAAGACTGAAAATTTCCATGATACAGTGCCCTTACACGAAAATTTGTTATCAAGTAGAAAGCAATTTACACTTTGCGTGGTAACTCCTGAAGACATTATTAATATTTTTTATTATTATTAACAGCAGTTTTGCACCATCACATCTCTATTCTGCAAATGAAAAGTCATTGCAAAGGTCACCATAATTTATAGCCCTTGTTTTCAGTTTAATTGGTGTTCAAAAACAGTGAAAAGAAACCAACATACTTTAAACTCGTTACAGGTGACGGAGCTCAAAGAAAAGCATAATCTCATCAGCACTGGCAAAAAAAAAAAAATAATAATAAAAAAATCTAGCTACAGACAGGCTGTCTGTATTTTTATTTATATGATATAAACATTAGACAACTTGCAAACCTCCAAGTAACAACCAGGAAGACCTGCTGTCAAGCACTGGATGAATTAGTATCCAGGCCTCAGGAGCTCCAATCTGAACAACTGAGATGATGGCAAAGAAGCACTACTTTTTCTTAGTTAAAAAGTCCTTTGTTAAGGAAGCTGACTTCCCCGTTCAGAGTCACCAACTGTCTTTTGCTCAATTCCTTAAGTTTTTCAGTTACTTTTCATTGTTCTGAACCAGGAAATTGAGAAAATTCATACTACATACTACATACAAATTCTTTGAGAAGGATCTGGATGGAGTTTATACACACAGCTTTGAAAAGAGAAATGTCATTGTTCATAATTGCCTGTGTATACTTCACCTCATCCACGCAGAAACAAAATTATAATTACAATAACCCCTCCATTAGAAGGTATGAAATACTATGCTTGAAGATCTATACTCATCCTTGGCAAATTACAATCCTGTACAGATTTCAGAATCTCAGCTCAGCAAGCCCAAACTCTGAGGGTCTGAAAACCTGCAAAACAATGCAGAACATGCAGTGCTAACTACTAGCTGATTACTCAAGAGCTCAACAGGGAGATAATTTCAGGAGGGATGAAAAAGAATGATGCTTGGTCCTGAGTATGGAAAAAGCAAGACCTAAAGTGCCTGGGAGCCCTTGTGCCAAGGGAGTTTCCAGTTTTCTGGAATAAAAGTGATCTCTGGGGAACAGCCTTAAAGCTTTATCTTTAGGACAATTTGTAAGAGCTATAATTGACCTTCTCAGTAAGTTTGGGCTTTCTAGGTTGCATGAAGACTGGAAAGTACAAAAGGTCTCTCTGTTCTTCAGAAAAGCTGATGGAGGAGATAAAAAGCTAGTGTTAACCTAATGCACTCTTGAACATTCACACCTTCTCTGAAGATACCTGCTTTAAGTTTAGGGAGTTGGAGGAAAAAAAGTATTTTCAGGCCAGTGTCACAAATCCCAAGAGTGGGCCGGAGAGATGATTTTTAGTCACTGTACATCCTGCAATGAAAATAAACTGATTAAAATTGTTACTACATGGGGAAGCTTTCATGTAATCCCCCTGGGATCTCTGAGTGCTTTCTTGATAACATTGCTGACAGGACTCCATCTGTGTTTGTCAATGCTGGGAGACTTGTTCTGCCATGATCCTTTGACAGCTTCAGCTGGATTAGATCTATGCAATCTGAGTAGATTGTTACCCATTATTTCCTAAGCCCATAAAATATTAAAAACTCCAACTACAAAATATATTAACGTTATCATTAAATTTAATATATGTTCTATTAATTTTAAGAAAACGTTAAAGTGCTTAAAATATTAAAAACACTTAAAATATTAAAAAATGAAATGCCTCATAACATGCAAGGACTAGAAGGCTAATTTGTCCTAGGAATAAAACACAAAGCATCTAATACATACATGTAGTAACCAACCATTCCAAACACATGTGGTTAACATGGAGACGAGTCATAACTGCTGCGTACCAACTATGGGGATGATCAAGCAGTGATCATCTTTCATTTTCTGGTGAAAGTGGGTTTCACTGGGACATGAATTTACATTAAACAAAACTTTCAAAGGCTTTGCTAGTCACATAGTTTTTGTTAAACTTTTGCTCAGAAAGGTCTTAAAATTACTCAGCTGCTCATCCTGGACATCAGATATTCAGACCAAGGTCTGTACTTCGTTTGATTCAGACCACAAACACTAACTTCATTCCCTTGCATCACAGGGACCACTTCAGCCACCAGGCTATTAGCTATTCTACTTTGTTTCCCTCTTTGCTCCATTTTCATACATTGAAATTTTAATTTGCCTCTTGTGAATTAAGGCTTAGCATAAAACATGGAACAGCAAAGAACTCCAGCCCTGAAATTTTAACTGAAGACAAACTTAAATGTAGCAGCTCCTCTGAGCCTAATTGCAGAGCTTTTCACTATGTAAAAACTGTAAAACACAAAGCTTTTTCCATCTCTTGACCTTGGATTATAAAGGACAATACTCCTTGCACCAGCTCCTGCACTATGAATATTCTGGGCGGTTTCGTACAGCTGGTTAAATAACATTTCAGTGAACCTGAAAAGCACAATGTCTCTTTAGAGTATATCATTAACTCAGTACACATTAAGGTCCTTCCAATGAACAGTGATTAAGGGGACTGACACTGAAAGGACCACGATAGCTTACCAACATAGTAATAACTGGCTTTTCTTGAAGACTTTTCCCATTTTGTAACATTTAACATGGGAACATTTGTAATTCTCAAATTTTATATGTAATATCCTAAGCACTGCTAGAGATCAGAAGGACAAACCTGAAGAAAGAAAGTCACTTCAAGTACTCATAAAAGATTTGGGTGACTTCTTCACAAGACTTGGAACTTTCTGCAAAGCAGCATATGGATTCGATCCTTCCTTGAGCCATGGCAGAAGCTTGAGCCTCCAGGGATGAGTTGCCACAGGTGCTCGGGGATCTCTGGTCTTACAGTCCCCGTTATCATTGCCCTGGTCATGGGATCATGACTTAGCTGAGGGAATGTGCAAGCTCTTTCAACCGTCTGTCTGCTTAAGCTATGAATTGTCTTCGTAATTAGCTACAAGACAGCAGTCAGAGGTGATCCAATAAAAATACTCTCATGGGCATTGGGCATCCCAAAATTTAGGCTTACATTTCCAAACAACCAGTTGCTTTGGAGACTTGAGTTTTATAAAAAATGGTTTCACCTAATTTGAGACACTTGAAATACTCCGGAGCATAGTATCAGCCTCTTCAGGTGGAATTGGCACTCCCCAAAGGGAGCTACTGCTCACTGTAAGGGCAATGTAAATCCTATGCTAGATCTTTGATGCCCTTCCTCCAGGAGCTTCTGTGTTGATAACGTGCTGTGATCATAGCATCAGTGATGCATGATTTTCCATAGGTGCCTGAAGACTCCCCCCTTTCCACCTCAAAAATCTTCTGCTCCCATTCCAGAAGTGTTTGGGACAGACATCTGTTCAATATGAATTACCACTGTCCCTCTGATTTCACTGTTGTCTGCCAAGTGTATCAAATTAGAACAACTCAAAGAGCTAACTTCATGCATTAACATGTGTCTTAAACGTCCACACATGACTTAAAATCAAAGTTTTAAAAAAATATATGAAGGAACTCCAAAATACTTCTGCTGATCTACTTGAGTTTTCATCTACTGAAATCATCTTTTCACTGCTTCAGGTTTGTTTGTTCGAGCACACTTTTGATATAGGTATACATATATAAAGATGTAGATACAGATGTGTAGATATAGATACACACCTATATCAAAAGCAAATTTTTCTGTCACCTGGAAAAAGACTACTCCCTGAAGAATAAGAGTACAGAAATATGCAGCAGGAGAAGTTACGTCAGAAAGTACTTTTGTACCAGGGAAACAGGCTTCTCTGAACCTCAGGCTACCAACACCAGTTCTTTCTTCTGCTGCCACAGGCTCTTGAAGCAAGGATGTCGAGGAGCTCCCCAAGGTTCCCTTTGTTCTAGGCCAGCAGCTGCAGGAGAAGACATTCCTTCCCATATGACTGTGCTCATGGACTGAGCTGGGACTTTGAGCTGGCAGCAATGAGTGCTGCGCTCCCGCCTGCCCCAGCTTGCCTCCTGCAGAGTCATTAAATGGGAACAAACAGTGACTCTGCTCCTCCTGCTAGAGGGTTCAGACAGTAAATGCAATTACCTTCATCAAAGCCCTTTATCTTGTTCTGGTAAGGCCTTCAAAGCCCTAGCAATCATGTAAAATTGACAGCTATAAGAACTCTGCTAACAAACAGCTCTTCTGAGGCAGTCGCCACAACCTGATCGGCCACCAGCACTGCAGAAGCGCCTCACTCACAGCAATCGCTTGGGCATGAGGTTCCCAGATGCACCCCCTGTGCAGGTAACAAGCTCTCAACAAACACCAGCACAAGTAGGAGGTGACCTACATCAGGTAATAGGGAGAAGTGCTGAGAACCACACAGACACTGGTGAAAGAAAAAAGGAAATTCATTTTTTTCACTGAATACTCCTGAGTGCTACCTCAAAGCTGAACCCCAAAGAGCCAGGGTGCTAAATCTTCCTTTACATTATACCCCACATACAACCCAGCCATTCAAACACCATGACAGTAGCCAGTGGTTATTACCCAAACTTCATCTGAAGTTTCAATCCCATCTTCTCTTAATTTGCATGTCCCTAAGGACACAGACTTTCTGTAGAGGACAGGACTTGTTCTTCAAAGTGGCAACAAAAATATTCATACATCATACGATCCAGCTTCACTTTCTATTAGTCACAGAACGTTAACAACTAGTGTGGTGCCTGACAGGAATCTGAAAGAGCACTATGTGGCCTTTCGAAAGCTCATTTTCAGCCGTATATTGTCCACATAGCCTCTGCCACAACTCTGAAAGTGAGCCTCGAGAATACAGGTCTTCACTAACAGTTACAATTTCATTGTTACCTGGTTCCTCGTTTTCAGTTTGCTGGTAGGAGAAACACAGTTTTGTTGGTTATTGCTGTGCAAGGGATAGGGCTTTATCAAAGAACATATAAACAACTTGACTTCTTTTCCCCATAGGGATGAAAATTTAATGCCCTGTGATCAGATCAGCTAAAATTTAAGTTCCTTAGTTTCAAACAAAATTTGTCTTTGAATAATTTTCTGAGGTACCTGATGTTTCTTTCTTCCACTACTAGGGTACCTCATCCTATACACTGCTGGCATACCACACTCATACTACTGGATTCCAATGCAGCATGGGGACGCAGTTCACTGGTGTGGCCTCACCTCAAGTACTGGGTGCAGTTTGTGTGTCACATTACAAAAAGGACATAAAACCACTACAGAGTGTCCAAACGAGGGCTACAAAGATGGTGAAGGGTCCAGAGGGCAAGGAGCATGAAGAGAGGCTGAGGTCCCTGTGTTTGCTCAGCCCAGAGCAGAGGAGCTGAGGGGGAGGCCTCATGGCGGCTGCGGCTCCTCACAGGGAGCGGAGGGGCAGCGCTGAGCTCTGCTCTCTGGGACAGCGGCAGGGCCCGAGGGAACGGCATGGAGCTGTGTCAGGGGAGGGTCAGGTTGGGGATTAGGAACAGGTGCTTCAAAAGAGAGCGGTGGGCATGGAACAGGCTGCCCAGGGCAGTGAGCACAGCGCCAAGTGCCGGAGCTCGGGGAGTGTTTGGACAGCGCTCTCAGACACTGAGTTTGGGGTGGAGCTGTGTGGAGCCAGGGGTTGGACTCCACGGTCCTCGTGGGTCCCTTCCAACTCAGAGTATTCTACATTTCTATTAATTAAAACTTAAATACTTTGCATCCAGATTAGAGTATTTGCTAATCACACCTTTCATTATTCCAAAACTAAATTTCAGAATTAAATTTCGGTATTGACTCCTTTAGGTAATTACGGATATGTTTCTTCTTTGCCTGCTGTCCTTGAGGACAAGAGATTTAGAACTTGGACAACGAAGTCGTAGGGCCAGCACATTTACACAGAAGTGCAGATGCCTGCTGCTGCTGAACAGCAATTAAGCCTGCAAAGAGGCCTTTAGAAGAATGCGTGGCCACAAAGGACTGATCAAGAGGAGAGACCTATGGCATCATAGCATTTCTCATGAACTTGCACGCAACTGAGAACAGTGAATAAAATGATGGAAAGAGCCTTTGCTCACAGGGTATCAGTGGGACTACATTATACTAGGTCGGAAATCTGCAGTGCTTCAGTAATTTGTTCTTTAATTAACTGACTATAAATAGTGATTTGATAATTTATTTATACTGAGAAAGATCTCCTGCCTCAGACACTAAGGTAAGTTAAGCATAACTAATATGGATTCTCATATGGGTTAATGAATTATGTCAATTGATTTAGGCTTAGTCAAGCTGTTAGTTTAAGAAATTCATTTGCTAATGAAGTGTTCATAATTAAAGATTAATTAACTTTTAACTTTGTAATTCAACTGCTAACTCATTTTTATCATTGAGGCAGTACCAACAGGAAGGCAATACACTACACACCACTTACCAGGCTCTCCTGAATTTTTATACCAAATATAACAATTTATAAGGCCCATTTAAAGCAACTCCAGTCTTCTGACATAGTTAGGGAATTTGGATCACGTGTTGGAATGGGTACTAAGAAAATAACAGATTCCTTGTGACTCATGTCTATGACAGGTACCTCTCATTCTCTCTCTTCTTCTACACATGCATCTTATTAAGCTTATCAAAGGGGTTGTCGTTTGCTGAAATGATAGCAGCCCAAAGGCCTGATCCATTACCCAGGAACATCAGTTGTATCCTTTCTATGAACTGTCTCAGAAAAAGGAGACACGAGAATGCAACATTACTTGATTTTCAGCCCAATTAGACCCACATGCACATATCCTCCTAGCATGAAACAAAACAGAACTAACTGAATTGGAATTGGGTGCGAGTTTAGCTGAGGTAAACAGTTTTGCAGACAGCATCCTATGAGATTCCTAACTCAAACAATACACCTGATGTTCCCACATACACATCAGTTCTTCTTACACTGACAAAGGTGGGAGGATTTATAAAACAGGTTTATCAATGCACAGTTGTGAAGCAGGCACAAATAAGCAGAGCATACCAAATCCAGCCCTTGTACAGTGGCAGCAAAAGGTATGCTAAATGATACTTTTAAACTTGTGAACACAAGATTTGATCATAAACAGCAAGTGGTGGTAGTAGTACCATAAAGGAAAAGAGGTCCTAGTATTCCCTCATATTTCCAACTATCACATTCTATGATACTGGAAATACATGCTTAGCGGCCTAAGTTATATATTCCCCATTATGATTCAATATTATACTACTGATTGTAATACTCCACAGCTGGAACCTGCAAGGGAGTTTAGTGCCTAAATCCAAGAAGTCCTTCAAAAGTTTTAGTACTTTATTGCTTAAGGCCATAAGAATAGAAAAAGTGGGATTTTCCCTTTGTACACAGCAGAGTTTTGAACTTGGAAATCATCTTCATCTGTGCATACTGAGCAGGCAATTGGCTACATTTTCAGATGCCTTACTAGATGCAAGGCAGCACCCAGAATTATGTCATGCCTTAGCAAAATAACTCTGAATGTCTTCAGAGTTCATTGACTATAAAGAAAAACAATCCAGCACTTCTGCTTGCATTTGCAAGAGAACCCGAAATATATCAATTAATTAAATACATCATTCTATTCCAGTGGCAATTTTCATTATTTTGCATTCAAGGGAGAAGATTATGTTATTTAGTGAGATTTTTATAGAGTTTCCTCAAAAAATTTTTTTTCAAAATTTCATTTTATTTCCAAGTTATTCTAATTAAACAATTTCCCATCTCTGCAGGCACTCCGTTTATTTCCCAACTAATCTCATTGTCCTTCAGATCCCATCAGTCAGAGCTATTATTACTTCCAGCTTTATGGCACAGACTTCAGATGTGCAATACAGAGGCAAATCAGACCAGCAATGAGCTAATTAAAACTTTACTAACTTAGCCTGAAAAGGTGGTAAGAATTCCATGACTCAAAAAAAATTCACTTCAGGGCTTTCCTTTCTTATTTAGGCAGTAAGCATAAGGAAATACAAGTCTACTAGCATGGAGAGATGAATATAAGATAACGTAGATTCAATCACAGTGAAATAACACCACTCAATTTATTTCTTCGTCCCCTTACGTTACCACACACAATAAAGGAACAGGAGTTTGGGATTTATAGATGAAAATATAGAGGGTAAATAAAAGGTCACTGATGACTATCTCCTGAATCTGTATGTTCAGTGGTGGTTCAGAACGGGCACTCTGATATTTTAACCTACTGCTAGACTGACAACAACAGGCAGAGCATCTAGTCCTGTAGAAGGCACTTCTGAGGCTGCCCACAGCCCTCACACCCCCCCTTCCCTTGTCTGCAACATCACCTGCCCTGAGGCAGCAGGGCAATGAAACTGATTTAATTAGTCACTAAGTAATTCATAAGCCACATAAAAAAAAAAAAAAAAAAAAAAAAGAATAGAATTGAATGCAACCAAGTATTTTCTTGTCCTAGGAGGCTGCCATCCTAGAATCACACAGAAGTACCACATTTGGAAGTAGGGATCTCCTTGCTTTCATCTTTCAGTGAAACTAAACCTGTAGCAAGGCAAAGAAAGCACTAAATGGATTAAAGTTCCCTCATGGTATAAGCTGAGGTCTTTGCATGGCACCAGTCAACAAAACTCTAATATGCATTTTTGTGTCTTGCTAAACAATAGAAATGGAAGACAATGGAAATGAGTCATACTGCTATTATGTATCTGATGTATCTGCAACATCAAATGCGTTCAAGGTTTTTGCATGGAACAGATGTTTTCTAAACTGACCTTTTAGCATAGTAATATGTTAATATATTTTAGTCATGCTGGCTTTCAATTTATATATTCAGAAAATTTATCCAATGCTCCCATCCAAAAAAAAAAAAACCAAAAACATTTCAATACTTGTTTTCCACGTAGCTCCTCTATAATTGCTGTTGACAAGCCTTCTTTTCAATACTTTTTCTTTGCATCACGGCATTTTTTGTTAATGAACTGAAATGAAAACGAGATTTGTAAATAATGCTGGATGAAAAGTTAATCTCTAGACATGGATTACCAATGCAAATTGATACTGTAATGAAGTTTTAAGGCAGAAAACGCTTCTTGCACCCTCTCTTCCAAATAGGAAGAGCTTTGCAGCAATGAACTGACCATTTCTTTCCTGCACCAACAGCCCAACCTCAAAACACATGACATGTGGCAGGTTCAGCTCAGAGCCTGATGCTGCCCACACGCTGGGTTCACTAGGGCCAAGTTTAATCAAAGAAGATATGGGTTCAGACAACAGTGCTAGTAATGCATACTCTCGGATACAGTACAGCAGATACCTCAGCACCCTGCAGAGACTCACAAAGTCGAAATAAATCTCTCTCTGTTGTAACCAAGTACAAGAGTAATTTTGCTGAACCACACAGTGGAGACAAGGAGCAGCATGGATGGTCACATGCACTGATCCTAAGAGTATTGGCAGTGCTTAGCTATCGCTGACTCTGTCCCTGATGGGGCCTGGTAGATTCTGCTTGTGTAAGAAGGCCAGCCCATAATTCCTTCTCAGACTGCTGCATGCTTGGAGCTCCAGTTGCCAACCCTGAAACACACTAAAACATACTGCATGCACTAAATGACCTATTCCAACATGGCACATCAGCTGAAGGATGGCGAGCTGGCTCTCCTGGTGTAGTGAGATACAAAAATATATGTTGCTAGACTGCTAGACTGAAGCATATTGCCATATGCTGCTAGACTGAAGTAACTGCATTAATGGCCTATCAGAATGACATAACATGAAACAGAACACCCGATTAGCTAGCATGGCTGGAACAGAATTCAGGCTAGGGAGAAGTGACAGCAGAAAGAGGAAGTTTCCATGATACAATCATGAGTGCAACACTGATTATCCTGCTATCTTATTGCCATTACTGCAGAATAAAAAGACAGCGGTATGAAAGAAAAATGATCGTAGACATACAGCGCTCTCTTCAGCTTCAAGCAGAGAAAGAAGGTATAGAAGGTACCAACCATGACAAAAGATATGCCAGTACAGAGATACAAAAGATACGCAACTGGCCTTCAGATAATCTGCATCTACAGAAGACTAACTTTTTTTACATTAACAACTACTCTCTTCTAATAAATTCCTGATTACTACTTCTTGGTAGGACAACCCTTTCATTTCATCCGAAGAAAACAGCTCAAGGAGAGTGCCATTTTTTTTCCAGTCATGCTTAAAAACAGGAAGGAAATAGTACAATCAATTAATTATTCACTGAGATTAAGTCGCACACTGATTAAGTCACTCCTCTTTTCTTTGTCTACCTCATTTTTTTTTCTTTGCTTTTATTTTATTGATGTCACAGGGTGGTTTCACATTTCTATCAGCTTGCTGGTTTTGTTTCCAACATCACCTGCTGTATTTGCACAAAGTCTCTAAGGACTAAACATATTCATCAGCACACTTTTATTTCAGGCATTTTTGTTTCAGGTTCTATTCACTGAGGCACGTGCAGTCTGATTTTCAGAGCTGCAGAGCTCCCAGTACTCCAGCTGATTCCAGTGGGGACTGTAAGTGTTCAGCATTTCTGAAGGTCACATCCAAACCAGTGAGTTGCAGAACAGCCACAACCCAGACTGGAGGTTTCCCGCAAGAGAATTCAGCTCCTCTAAGTTGAGGAAAGCATAGGAGAAATGAAAGCATGGAATTTATCCAGGGAGTTGTAAATACTTGTGCTGAGATAGTTCTGTGAGGTGAAGGGAGGCAGGTAAGCCAGTGAATTAGTAAACACACAAAAAACTTAATTACAATAAACTTTTCCAACCTTCCCGGTGTTACCAATTCTCTTGATTTTGTCAAATAAGAGTTTTGGCACCTCTCGTGAAAATTACCAATGACAAAATACACACAAGCACACAAAATATCTGAGGCTGGGAGGGACCTCTGGAGATTATCTAGTCCAAGCATCCTGCTTCAGCATGTTACCCGGCATAATGTCCAGGTGGGTTTTGAATATCTCCATAGAAGAAGACTCTACAACCTCTCTGGGCAATCTGTTCCAGTGCTCTGTCACCCTCATAGCAAAGAAGTTTTTCTTCATATTCAGATGGAACTGCCATTTTTCCTAACTAAAGACATTTTCTTCATATTTTTAGGAAAACAATCCTGAAAATATATGGAGAAATATCTAATACATTGAAAACAGGATGACAGCAAGCAATAAAAGGAAGTAAACATTTCTTTTTTTTTTTGATCTTTTGTATTGATCTCCAGAGTTGAGACAGTTGATGTGATATTCTGAAATATAAGAAGTTGGCCTTGTCAACTTTTCTAATCCCTTCTGTAATGACATCATTGATTGGGTCACATGTATGGAATAAATCCAGGATCTCATTCTTTTAGATTGTGGTATCCAGGATTTAAAAACAGCACAAACTGCCAAAGCATAGCATCTCACTTGCTCATGTGACCAACAATACACAGGGCTAACAGGAAACCATTACTGAAAAATAAAACACAGAGCTGAAATCATTGAGCTACTAAGTCCTTCTAATAAATGTTAATGTACTAGGGACTCTCCATTATAATTCAAATGGATTTAATGCTCACTACCAACAAATTTGCTGGACTCAATTATATATTCCATACAAGTTTGATGATTAATGAACCTAATGGGATGCAAACCACTTGTATCAATTTCAAAATCAGGTTTTTGAGTGGGGAAGGGCAATCTTCCATTAAACCAGTTCAGCACTAGGAAAAGTTGTTTCATGCCATCAGTGGTGTAAATATATTGCAATCTAAGTGTTGATGTGTTCCCTGAAAGTGAGGCTGCACAGGCTGCTGACAAAACATTCTTAAGGTCTACCAAAACACAAGGGACAGCTCTTAAGACAACATTTCAGCCATGATCCATTTAGGGATAATGAACTATGATCCTTATGAAGCCAACTCAAACTGATTTGATCAATCAGGAACAGAGGACTCACAACTCTTCAGAATGAGTATAGGTGTGTATATATGTTGTTTATGAGGAAAAGAACCCACACCTTGAATCAAAAACTACAAAACAAGACAAACAATAAGCCTAAGCAATTTCGCCTCTTTGTCATTTCCCCATCGTACCACTGCAGTCCATACTTTGTCTTCCCATAACACTCATTAAGCAAGAATTAGCTCCTTTTACATATGGCAGGGATGTTCCAATAATCTCATTTAGCAGCAGACTGTTTCGCCACAGGTAGAAATATAATAGCGTGGGAAGATTTCAGAAGGAAATCTGTGCAGCTGCACCCATGCCAGCTGATGTGGAAGTGTGTATCAGAGATAATACAGACTAAAGCTGTTTAATGCCGCTTCCCTGCCAGAAAATTCATGCCTTATGTATAAATGTTCAGAGCCCACGCAAATCTGCAAAGCAGAAAGATGTTTTTCAGTCGTTGCTAAACTTTTAGTGTTTCTACAAATGCTACCAGAACAGATTTGTTGTTGCTCTTTTTTCCCCCCAAATCTCTTATTGTTTATGTGCTGCTCTATTTATTGTAGGGAAAATTGTTTGTTTATTGTTGTACATATTCCAAGCTTTCAAGATTTTGCAACACTCATCAGAAATTAAGTTTTCACAGAACAGGAGGTAGTATTGTTTAACCCTGAGTCAGTAAAGCATGCACGTGCCTCCTTTCATGTAAGTGCAGGAACCATCTCTAGTTTTAATGGATGACCAGAATGCAAAAAGGTAATGAAGCACTGAAGTGCTTTGTGAATTGGAACACTTTGTAATACCTTAATTATGTACCAACGTAATTCTTAAAAGTCATCTCTGCTAAGAATCACAGTATTGCCGTTTAAATTGCATGCAGGTTCTGTTTTAATTAGTCTTTGCTAGGTGAGATTTTAAAAACCTCTCTGAAATGACAAAGACCTATAAGACAAAGACCTATAATTATCTCAGTAGTTTAAATCAAGGTTATTTTTGCTTTCAACAGTTATAATTGGGCCTTCCAATAGCAATGCTACACATAACGACGCAAATATTTTCTTAAATGTTCTGTGTTATCCTGCCTGACAGAAAAGCTTTGTTATTGTATTGTTTGTTTGCTTTTTTTTTTTTTTTTAAGACACATCATCTGGGACAACACTACTATAGTGACGCAGAGCACACAAACCCTGGCTGTGGCACTCCAACCAGTACTGCCCATGAGACAGAGATAATCGAGAAGACCTGGGCATTCCACAGAGGTAGCAAGACTGTCTTTTTGTTGCATGTCTTCAAAGGACTGCTATAAACATTTAGTTATACAAGAAAAAAAAAGAAAAAGGAAAGGAAAAAAGCAACAGGTTTCCATTGCAACAGAAAGTTATGGCTCTTGACAGCTATAGAGAGGAAACAGGATTTTGTAATATTCATTAAAAAAAAATCTCACCTGTATTCTACCACAGTAACACGCTGTCCAAATGCCATGATGCAGAATATCTTTAATCAGCTGTCTTAATCATGAAACCTCAGGGGGCAGAGATTTCATTCCTTTGTCATCTGCAGGGAACACTTGTAATTTAAAAGCAATTTCTTACTTTGGCAGGGAATCACTATAAGGCAAAGACAAAAGAAAACCCACCCAACTAATTACAAATGCTTCAGAGTATTATCTTCTTGGGCTTCTTCTTCTTCTTCTTCTTTTTTTTTTTTTTTAACTCTTGCAATATAAACTCATCACTTTGTACACCTGAACTCTTGATATATCACCAATTTTATCACAGCATGAATGTCTACGTCAACAGCTCATCTCAGAAAATGAACTGGAAGGCTGGGTCAAGTTATTTTTTAGAAGGTAACATGTAAAATGCTTCAAACGAAAGCATACTTTGCAGAGTTTTCTCAGCTGAAAAAGAATAAACGCCAATATTTCAGGAAACAATCAGAAAGGTTTTGAAGTGTGAGATTTTTTTTTTCCTCTTTTTTCCTCACCCTACTCAATAGTCCTGTGTTAAAAAAATCAAATCCAAAATTGTGTTGATGCCGTCTGGATGATGATTTGTACAAATTAGGAAAAACTGCACAGGGTCTGCCAACTCCAGATTATCCATGCACAGATGTACTCCCTACACTAAACAGCAAGAAAAATGAGAAACCAATTTAGTCATAGAATCATTAAGGTTAGAAAAGACCACTAAGATCACCTAGTCCAACCATCAACCTGCCCCCACCGTGCCCACTGACCACATCCCTCAGTGCCACATCCACACGGTTCTGGAACACCTCCAGGGGCGGTGACTGCACCACCTCCCTGGGCAGCTGTGCCACTGCCTCACCACTCCGTCTGAGAAGAAATGTTTCCTAACATCCAATCTGAACCGCCCATGGTGCAACTTAAGGCCATTACCGCTCATCTTATCACTAGTTGGTTACCCAGAAGAAGACATTGATCCCTACCTCATTACAATCTCCACATACTTGATACCACGTAGTCTCCTCTTAAGAGACTTTTTTACTTTTTCAGTTATCTATGGAGACAGCAATACCACAAACATATCTTAGAAGGAAGTTGCCAGAAGATTGGAGAGGGCAAAAAAACTAGGATATACTGCTAGCTTGAGATGGTGGCAGACTATTTACTGTCTACCACAGTAACAACCTGAAAACTCATATCTGTCTGAAAATCCACTGCTCATCTTATGAGCCAGCCTAAAGCCTTTGTGAAATATTCTGAAGGGTAGAATGTTCCCACATGACACGTTTCTTTACAAGAAGTGGGAGTCGTTTCAAGGTGGTACAAAGTGCCATGGAAAGCCTGTCAGGTGGCATATGGAAAATTTAAACAGCGCGTGCATGAGTGTACATATGGTTAGGAGGCTCTCAGCAGCACTAGAAGTGGCCAATAAACAAGCAAGATGATAGCTCTGAGCTGGTGACATTGCATCAGTCACTTACAAGACAAGATGTGCTGAACCTGGCTACATATACATTCTGTGACAAAGACCATCAGGATCGTACTGCGCACATTTGTTTGCAGCAGATGTACACAGCAACACAGCTGGGCACGCACATACCCAACCTATCTGCATTCTCCCACAAACACTGAAAAAGGAAGGTGCTTCTCAGTACACATTGGGTTTGACAGCGTTTCACAAAACTCCTGATGAGCAGGAGGCTGAACGCTCTCCTACTGAGCACCAAACAACTACCCACACCTTCTGGCAAGTACATCTGTTATTGCCAACCGTATCATCAACACCTCTATTTACAACTTAACACGTTTTCAGTGCACATCATTTCCAAACTGTGCGCACACACTACTATCCCCACCTGCTTCCCTAAAATTCCACCATATGCACCTCATGGAGAAGTTTCATTTGGAACAGCGAACCTGACTTCTGGACATCCTGTGATGGAGGCCATCAAAATCTGTGCTCCTTTATCTGTGCTCCATGCTGAATAGCTGTCATCTAACTCTTATCAATAGATCCATCCTCTACCTTAAGAGCCTCTGGCAGAAAAATGCCAAAAAGCTAGACAAAAGGAAGCATTAGCCAGTATTTGCCCTGTTCCCAGTACCTTTCTCCATGCAACCATCATTGGCCTTTACGGGAAACAAGTAGCTGAGCTAGGGAGACCTTTGGGTAGATAGTTTTTTTTGTTTTGTTTTGTTTTTTGTAGGATCTGTGAGTGGCATAAGGCTGTGATAGCTCTCCGTAACTTTCAAGAAAGGCAGGCAGAGTCCAAGCATGTCCCATCAAATGCTGACTGCTCCACAGGTCATAGACAGCCCAGAGACAGGAGTACACGTCCTGACATAGGGAGGAAGGTTATCCACTCGCTCCTCAAAGCTTCAGACTCTAAAGCTGAACATGCTTGCACCAAAAGTCATACTTGTGATACTGAACAACAGTGGAGAAGAGTCAGGCATGACAGAAGAGTGGTTGGAAATCCGAATCTAAATATGTTTCCATGCCCATATGTCTTTAGATTTTCACACATACAGAATCTGCTCCAAAATCTGTCTTCCTGAACAACTGCTAACAGAAGTGGTATTAGCCATCTAATAAAACACTTGCTAATTATATACACTGTTTACCAACATTGCATCTAAACATTTATATTTTCTTCCTTTTTTTCTTCTTTCCTTTTTTTTTTTTTAATGCTTGGAGCATCCCACTTTCTGGATGCCATGGACTTCAGTTACTGCCCACATATTATGAAGGAATTTCAGGAGGAGAAGGGTGGCATTTTAAGTTGTTAGAACAAAACAACATCACTAGTAATGAACATGTTCAAGAGCAAATGATGACTGTCTTAAAGAACAGGTGGCAAACTTTAAACCTCCTTAGTGTTCAGTGGATACACAGCCCACTTGCATTAAAATCAGGACAATGTGGTTTATCTTCTGTTTTGTTAGCTTTGCAAACACAAGGACTCGTCTGTTCAGCCTTGTGTTCACTTAAGATTCACTTTTTCTGTTCTAAGAGTAATGCTTTGACTCGCAGTGCTAAGGAGAGAATAGACCCATCATGAACATATTAAGCATACAACTTGCTGATGCGTACTTTATAATTGTAAAATATCACTCCTTGCCCTCATTAACGTTCAAGAAAGATGACAAAAGTATCTCTGAGTAAGTCATTTTGTCATTTGCTACACTGATGCAAGTCATCAGTTAGGTAAAGATACGGACCTAAATCTGGACGTGAACACCATGAGTACCCCCGGCATTCAGTGACAGTGCCAGAATTCAATGGTGTGTTCAGCTTTGGGAGAAGTAACTCAAATGAAAGTTAGAATTGCCTAAGGGTAATACAATAGTCCTGGAAAGGCTGCAGCTCAGGAAGCGTGTGGTTTAGCTACTACAAGCTTTTGACTCTTTTGCTACAGCAGCACCCCTTACGGCATGGAAAATTTTGCCAGAAGTTAACTCAAGACTTATGAAAATACATTAGTTTTAATAACTGATTCATTATTTGACAAAGAAAACTCTTCAGCTGCAGCAGATAATTACTTTACCTTCCTCCTGACTCTAAATGCAACCATTATAGGAGCTTGTTCCATAAACAAGGAGAAAATTCCATTTACTGTAGTACTACACAGGCAAGAAAATGCCCATTAGTTGGAGGGAAAAAATTCCTCCACTAAGCCTGGTAAAAATAATCTCCCATAAAGCTTTAAAACACCAGAACTCAGAATATAGGGAAACATTGAGAAAAATGAAGACAGCCTCAGCGTAACCCCGGTTTACCTGGTTATCGAGCTATGGAGCTACAGAAAGCAACTGGTATTTTCTAGTCCGTATTTATCAAATGATAACTGAGAGTTTTGGTTTTGTGTTGTTTTTCTGTTTGTTTTTTTCTAAACAGAAATCATCCTATATATATATACACACCTACTTATATCCATATTATACATAGATGTTTCTTAGTCATATTTGCAAAGGTTTTGAACACATCAAACAGAGAAGGAGGTTTACAGTATCTCAGAAGCAGATCATGCTAACAGTTTTTTTCCTTCTCTGCTATTTCTATACAAACCTACATTGTTCCTTACAGAGATAAACCTCACTGCAGTGCCCTTACACAGTGCAGGTTATCAGTGCTTCACACCTTCAATTCATCTATTTGCATCTTAGGTAGAAATGTATTAGAGATGCCTCACAGCAGAGCACCAAGACCAAGACCTAGTCTTTACTGTTCAAGTACGTTACTATTTCACCTTGACAGATTTCCAGGGATCTTCAAAATCATACATAGAAGTATACTTCAGTCCAGATAATTAAGATGAAATAAAAAACACAGAGGAGCCAAAGCCAAGCTGTCTCTGGGAGCTCCAAGGCTTTCACCTCTGTTGTTTTCCGTGCAATTGCTCCCCTCCTCCAGATCAGTCATATCTGAATGCAAAGGACAGCAAGGTAACAAAATCCACATAAGCTTCTCTGGCTTCAAGGAATCAAAGTCAGGGTGACAGAGAGATGAGGAAAGAGGCATTTTGCATCACTTTTTCAATCTAGCAAAGGTACTGCCTCACTCCCACAGTGTTTCCACCAGCTGTCAAAAATATCTCACATCTCTGACAGATACAAGAGATATTAAGAATCAGTGTTTTACCAAACTTCTACACACCGATTACTGGCTTTTCCATAACAGGGGCTTAACATAAAAGACAAATTAATTGTATTTATACCCTTGATAAGCCAGCATCACAGTCGTTACTGCACATTTCAAAATAATTTTGTGCCCAAGGCAAAATATTTCCCAGTTTTGGAAAACGAACAACTGAGATAAACTAAAATGTGAAATATAATAAAAAGCTTTGTAAATAAGACTACTTTTATATCTGAGAGCTAAAGGGAGAAGTGTTACTTCCTCTCCTTCTTTTCCCCCTCCCGTTGCAGAAGGAAATTGATTGGAACTCATTTACTGCTCTCTAGGAAGAACTCATTCAGCCACAGACTTCCTAGGGAGCTTCCATTTGCTGCACAAAAGCTCAAAATGTCACCGCATTTACAAATGAGCACAGCCTCTTACTCAAAGCACAGTCATCATGAAGAGAGTGGCCCACACATTTCTTATTAGGATGAACCACTTTATTGGCAGGATAACATCCATGTTACCATTAGTGAGAAGAATGCTTGCCAGGGAAAGTTATTGCTGGCCTAGGCTCAAACACATTACACATTTGCAGCCAGGTATGGCCTTTCATTTCTGCCTGCATGAGCTGTTTTACAGAGGACTCCACACGAACCACTTGTATGCTGTGCTCATAAGGTTGCTCAAGATCAAGTGCCTTCTGTCTCAGCATTGTTGCAGATGCTTCCCACAGCCTGAGCACTTTCCTGAAACCACAAAACAGTTTCTTCCCAGACCTCTGGAGAAACTGTGCAGAGTGACCAGGTCACTCAAGAAACCAGGACACCAAATAGTGTCAACATTCTATCCTCTCTCAGCTTTGAAAATCTAAGCTTAGGTGTGTATATGTAGGCGTTACCCACCGACACAGCTGACAAGCCTGCACAAGCTAACAGTGTCCTAAGCCCTCACTTCCCACACACCTGACCCCTGTGCACGTACTGCTTCCAAATGCATTTGGAGCTTCTTATCTTTAACTTATAAACTTATGACTTCAAGCAATGGCGAGCCTCAGCTACTGGTAGCCATCTTTCTCTCTATTCGCACCTCTTACCCTTGCCATCACTGCCTTCCCCATGCACAGCTTTTTTCTTGCCACTGAAGAACCATGGTACGGTAGTGTAACTGCAGTCACTGGGTGCTGCTTATAGTCATTTCCAGCTTGGTCTGCTTCTATAGCTGGTTATTTATTTTTTTACAGGGACAGCAATGTTTGTGTGCTCACCCTGAGAAACATACTTGATGAGCTAACTCAGACCCCTCTGGAAAGGAAATCCAACTTTCTAGAAATTCCAGTTCTTCTCTCTGAATTTCTCCCTTGACCATTTGGTGACAGCTCTTTGACCTGAGCTTGTGCTGTTATAGCCATCAGGTGTCACACCTGAGAAACCTGGATGCATCGCTAAGTCCCACCAAATGAAGTTCCACTACCAGAACTTTCACTTAGGAAGGCAGGAACGTGATCACAGGTCTGGCAGCCAAAGGCAATGCTAGCTGTACCCCCTTACAAGCTGTGTAGTGGTACAGCTATGCTAGCAAAACACTAATGACACAAATCTGGCTGACGTTCATACTGACACTGTGTTCCTGGAAATGGTTTCACTGGGGGTGAAGAGCAAACATATGTTGTAACAGTGACACTTGCAGTGCTACACAGGTGGCTCAATCCATCATCATATGGCATCCACTGCAGGCAAACTAGCTGTGAAAAGGCACAATGACTGCCAACTAGAGACATGAATAGACAGAAAGAAAAAAACTCCATCTGATCCAAGGTAAGAAAATATACAATTCATAAACTGTAAATTTACAGTGTGTGAATTCAAGGGAGAGGCTGAGGGGGGTGAGGGAGGTAGCTGGGGATATACAGTTATTCAGAAAGAGCTTTTCATCAATTCCTGTTGCATACTCTCAGTGAACAAAAAAAGAAAAGAAAAAGAAAATGACCTGCCTTCGTTATGTATACTGGGTTTTTTTGTCTGTTTAACAATGCAAACATAGCTTTGAGTAACCTGGCCTAGTGGGAGGTGTCCCCTCCTACAGCTGGGGAGTTGGAACTAGATGATCTTAAAGGTCACTTCCAACCCAAACCATTCTATGAGTCTATGATATTCATGGGCGTAAAGGGTACAAGCAGTTATCAATCTAACAGTGAATTCTCCACAAACCTCTGCACAGATATTTGTTAACAAGCGTTGATTGATGATTGAACGGAGGGATGTTAGAGTGAGGGTAGTATGGTTAGGTTGCGGTTGGACTTGATCTTTAAGGTCTTTTCCAACCTGAGCAATTCTAGGATCCTATGATTAATAGCACACACATCTTTATGAAGAATCCAGTTTGGTTACCTGCATCTCTAAAATCTAGCAAGTCATGCGCACTTGGTGTTGGGCTAGAAGTTAATATTACTGTATTGATGCAGACAAAAGACAGTGCAAAAGGTAACATAAGGTTCATATTGCTGTCTAACTGAAGGTCTCACATGGCAGTACTTCTTAGCTCTCTTTCAGGCGAATAAACAGAAAATTGAAAATTCAATAAAAGTGTAATAGAGTCTCATCTGTTCAGGTGATTTCTCAGATGGCTGGGATGCATACACAAATGAAGCCCTCTTTTCACATAGAATCAGAATCACCAAGGTTGGAAAAGACCCACAGGATCACCCAGTCCAACCATACACCCATCACCAGTAGTTCTCACTAAACCATGTCCCTCAACACAACATCCAAACGTTCCTTGAACACCCCCAGGATCGGTGACTCCACCACCTCTGGGCAGCCCATTCCAGTGCATCTCCTCCATGAAGTTTCTCTGTACTTACACACTGCCACCTTTAAAAACAAGAGTCTGAGTTCCAACAGAAAGAGGTTGCTAGGGCAGAAACCACCTAAGAGACAGTGCAGTGTCCTGAGAGACTTGCTGAAAGTCTGCATACTTCTTTTTAAGGACGGTCACTGATACTTCCTAACTAATAAGCAGAAAGATACCATACCACAGGAGTGTACAAACAGCTTCGTTTTCCTCACATAACAAATGCCTCCCAATGACACCCTTTTGACCCACAGGAAAATTGTCAGAAAAAAAGAGCAGGGACTCCTTTTAATAGGTCTGCTGAGCTGAGCCCTCAACAGATACCACAACAAGGAGAAAAACACATCTGAACTACATTAATTCTAATCTACTTTTATGTCCTTCCTTTACAACGCGAGAACAATTTTTCTTCTTGCTTCTCTCTCATGCAACACAAAGGACAAAATAACAGCTCTGTGAGGATCGTTTCCTACCAGAGTATCAGCTGCACGTACCTCAGGCACTGACAGAGTTAATTCCAACAGGTATATGTCCTATTCACAGAGTCTCCAGTGTCACAACAGGGACACTGAGAACACCTCAGTTAGCTGGCCATGTTCTTGCATTCCTCATTCAGCTCTCAGAATTTCTGTATTAGGTTTATCATAGCATCTTACTCCCACAAAGATTAAGTTGCACTCGAATATTTACTACAATAGACCCCAGAGCCACTAGAAAACTTGTGACCATATCACAGTATATAATCTGATTAATAAAAGTGGTATAGAACTTCAGCATGCAAGGATGTCACTCAAGCCAAGTTCTTAAATACAAGTTCAGTCTCAACAACAATGTACAGTCTGTCCCTGTCTAAGACAGCATATACTCAACCCTAGTTGATGCCCAGGAGTTTAAATACTTCCTTATTTATACGAAGTAATAGAGGAAAAAAGCATTACTTCAATCTGAGATTAATTATTTTTCAGTACAAATTGGTGTGCCCAGTCGTTTGGCTGGGATAGATGTCAGCTCCATTTTGAAAACATCAGACTATTGTTTCACCTGGAAAGCCCAAGCTAGGCTTATTCAGAAGAGAGCAGAAAAAGGCAGCCTGAAGCACATGGGGGTGCCCCATCTCTAGAGGTGCTCAAGGCCAGGTTGGATGGGGCCCTGGGTAGCCTGAGCCGGTGGGTGGCAGCCCTGCCCATGGCAGGTAGTTGGGGCTGGGGGGGCTTTAAGGTCCCTTCCAACTCTAACCATTCTATGATTCTATCAGCTTAGCTTACTTCTTAGGAAGAGGAATTGTGAACATACCTGCAGAAAACACCTTTGCCAGATCTGCTTTTATCTCTGCCGAGGGGCTCTGCTGTCCTGGTTGCAGAGCAGGAGTTCCATAGGTATAGACAAAGCAACAAATTTCACTTTGATTTAGCGAAAAATGAAGAATAAAAAGGGAGGGGGTGGTTGTAAACTAAGTCCTAAAGAAAGTTTAGTCAGTGCTGGAAAAAAGAAATTCAGAAGGATAAAGAGATAAAATCAGCTCCATTCAAACTACGTAATGAAAATCTGGATTAGTGCTTTATACAGGAAGAGAGAATTTAGCATCTTCTCTCTCAGAGCACTGCTGAGTATAAATGAGATCCAACTGTAAAAGGTTCAGTCAGGTCACATTTTGAATTTAAATTGATCTTGTTTGGTTGGCTTTAATAATAATTGTCTCTGAGGTATCCTGGAAAGATATTACCTAGAAGATCTCATATGCATTCATTCCCTTATCATTCTACTTCTGCAATTTTCATAAAGGAAACTCACTTGCAAAATTGATGCTGCGTAACTTCTCTGCTCAGCTTTCATAGCATGTGCTCTCCAACAGCCTGCAAGCACCGGAATCACAGATTATGTACAAACGAGGAAATAACAGAATCTAAGGAAGCAATAGCTATGGTTAAGGCTGAAGTCCAAAATCAAACTAGAAAACTCACATAATGGTCAATAAGCCGCTGACTAAGCCCCCATTAAGCCAAGCTTCTAAGTGGCATTTTATTGACTCTTTCCTCACCAAAGCTGTCAGTCACATGCTCAATAACACAGCTAAGTCCAAGTAATAACACATTTAAAAGTCCAAACAAAATAACAGTTCAGTTGAATGAAATCAGTGGAGTATAAAACTGGCATGTAAATATTAATTCACATCAAAGCATTTTATTGTATATAGCCAATTATCTGAAGTAGATTTCTCTTTTAAACACAGCATGGCGTGTAATGTTATTTACACGCAGCTCTTTTAAGCAATAGCTATGAAAATCCCTATTTCTATTAATATCACTAGCAATGATTAAAATAGTTAAAAAGCTGTATTACATAAACATAAGGTGTTATAATTCCAACTGAAATGAAATCAGTTTCATAATTTCTTAACTCTTTACAAGGTTTTTCCCTCAGCTAACCTCTACCATAACCACATGCTAAAACAGTCCTTGCAGACATGCCATAAACCCCAATGAGGCACAAAGCTACAGCACAACCTGAAAGAGATCTCTGATCCTAGACAAAAGCCTCTGAAATATTTCCAGGGAGTGAATTTAGGCCAGATGTGCAGAGCTGATGCTCACAGTTTTCTCTGAGCTCTTCTCCTCAGTCAAATCAAACTGATAAAAAAAGTCTTATTTGGAATCACAGATTTGATTCAGGCATGACTGAGCACCTGCCTGAACCCTGTTACAAACTACATTATTTTTTAATAAATGAAAGATGAAATATTTATTCCGTCTTTTCCTAGAGCTGTCAGTTGCACCAAGCGCTTGCTGGATGACCCAAAGCTCAAAGAGATGGTGACATCATATTCTCAGACCTGAAGGGAAAAGGCAGGAAGGTGGAACTGCAGAAATTATAGTCTTACCACAGAAATAAGGCACAAAAAAGCCTGGACGGTGTTTTCAAGCAAATGGACTGTATGCTTTATTCTGTGTGGCAACTGCTGTTCCATTAGAGTCTAATAAAACCAGCTCAGAGAAGCTTCTGTCTCACGTCACAGAGGCTCTCCAAGCTGGTACTTGTATTGTTCAATAATTCAAATACTATATTAGTGCAGTTAGTGAATGTTCCCTGTTGGTAGCTAGCCATAGATTACTGGTGATGCTCAAGTGGCTTTGTGTTAAGCCAACAAAGCCACAGCACAAGAAGCAGCTCACAGTCCCTACTTAAGCAAATACAGTATATCTAAAAAGCCAGACCTCTTTACTTAGAATCTCAAGGGTTACCTCAGTTTAGAGATCCCAGCATTAGGCACAGGAGCAGTGCCTTTTACTTCAGGAGACCTTTCCTCACCCACTGAGCAGCACTGGGTGTTCAAACAAAGCCTCAATGACCACGTAAGTCTCAGGGCCAGGACAGAATTCCCAGGTGCCTGGATGGTTGGAGCAGCTCCGGAGAGCAATAACCTGTGCAGAGATTGATTTTCATAAACTTTCTCAGCGTGGCTTCCTACCAGTTCTGCATCCCCTCCATTTCAGGTGGCCGAACTCAAGCTGAGTCAAGCTGGGGAAAGCAAGTCCCATTTGAGCACAAGAGTGTGCAGATCTGACCTCAAAGGAGGGAGCCACACTGACTGGCCATAATAACAGAGAGATCTGAGGACGGGTCTCAGTTGCCAGAAAATGCTAGAGTTTCTGTCACTCCTTATGGATTAAAGCTATTGATGTTGAATCAGAAGAGATTAATAGGATTGAAAAATGGCTCTTGTTCACCCTGGAAAGAAAGCGCATTACTGAGACTCTCCCCTTAAAGTGGAAATCCAGTCTGAGATAGCAATGAATGTATGAACTCAAATCCAAAACCAAAAGCATCATGCTGATGCCAGGGAGGTTAACTGGTTTACGTAGCAATATCACTACAAGATCGAACCTGTCTTAAAGCCAGATGTCTCCCCATTATGGATTAGTTGGACAAACCTAGCAGCTGCTGCAGCGTACCAGAAGATGGGGAAACTGAGAAAACTATCCCGGGTCTTACAGATAGCTAGTGTCAAAATCAGAGCAGAAGCCAAATCCCACTGGAGAGCCACTCCTTTAAGTGTACTTCCTCCAGGATACTATTTAAATCAATCTAGTATGACACTCACAAGGAGAGAGGCATTACTCAGTAGCAGCTGCAGAACTCTAGGAAGAGTTAATAAACACACTGATCTGTACCTATTTCACACACAGGTGATGAGATAAAGAGCATCGGGAAACATTTGGAGAGGTCAGGAACAGTGACAAAAAGGTTCTCTTGAAGTATCTCTGATTACAGCTACATTTGGGAATAGCAAAAACAGTGAGAAGAAAGCAATCCAGAAAAGGCTGGAAGATTCTGTGGATGGGCAAGTTGGGACACCTCTGAATTTCACAGTATAAACCAAGTAGGATGACGAGAGGCTCAGCATAGCAGCTTTGCACTGGGAACCGCACATCCATTACACTTAGAACACAACTGAAAAACAAACAAAAATTTCTGTCCTCCTGAAAGTTGCTCTAGAAGTCAGGCATGCTGCCAGCCAGAGCACTTCAGAGCTAACGGTCTCCAGGTAAGGACCTACCATCCTCGCTCATAACTCCAAAGTTGCCTGGGATTTCCAAGGTCCGAAGCTCTCAGCAAATCTCTTCTAAGGAAAACTCCAGTCTGAGACATAACTGTTTAACGTTCGTAACTCGTTCAAGTTTAGACGTGTGAAAAGCTTCTCTACAACTGGCATTCTGAGCCCCACCGGCCCAATTCTGCACACCTCTTAGGGCATCATTACTCTTAAAGCTGTGCTCTTGTACCACAGTTGTTACAACGCTTAGAGCACTTCACTGCACACAAGAAAAACCACCACAAACAAAGCTACATGACCCCCCTGAGAGGATTTTTACTTGCAGTATTCTTTTTAATCAAATACTTCAGAGATAAGGCTGCCAGCTGTAACACGAGGGTAAGGGAGAAAAAAATGGGCGAAACCAATTGTACGTGGTTGCACAACTCAGAATTGCTGTCTAACTTGGCCCTTCTGCAACACTTTTCACACTAAGATTTCCCTTTACCAAGATAAATCAGCAGGATTTACTCTTGCTTTTAAATGTACAGAACTGGAAGGGAATTAGCAGACTTTAATGTAATTTTAATTGCATTGATACGCAATAAAAGCATGCTCTTGGCACAAAATGCTATAACTATACTACTTATGAGTTTAAATATTGAATACATCTCTCTTCTTCAGAGCTCCTCTTCTCATCATACATTTTATTTTCTACCATATATTTGTCTTCCTAAAAGCATTTTGGAAACTAACAACAGCTTTCAGGTTGGCTGAATTCCGTTCTGCTTAACACAGCCAAGTGAGATTAATTTGAAATCTGACATCACCTTAACATACAGATATGATCATGGCATATTTACGGCATGAATTCATCTTGATCACTGAAAGGAGTCAGATACGTTGGTGCAGGTTTTAGGTATATTAAAGCATTAAAAAAAGCTATCCTATCAATATGCAGTGGCATCCAACTCCCCGTGTCTAGAGAAAACAAGAATAACAGATCAAACTGAGGAACTAAAGTACAAATTTTGTAGCCAACTATCAATACCAGCAACTCCCTGAAATCCAACCCAAGTCTGCAGAGCTCCCTGTGGGAGAAGATTTTGTGCTCTATTGCTCAGCTTTTGTAGCCACTCCTCGCACACAGCCATTGCTGTGCCACAACTCGCTGACAAAACTTAAGAGACAGTCAAGGCCAGCCTTGCTAGATACATGGTCTGTAAGGCTCTGAACAGTTGGCAACATTAAGCAGACATAGGAGCCACCATGCAAAAGCAGAGCCTGTGTGCAGGGGCAGAAATTGTGTGAAGGAAGTGTGAAGGAAGCTGCTCTGAATGGCTGGAAGGAAATGCTTAAAATCTGCTTTGGTGGCACTGCGTCTGCTTAATGCCAGAGAACAGCACTGAAACCCAGAGATGGCAGAAAGCCCGAGATGCCCACAGGAGCACTGACATCACGAGGGATGTCAGCTCAAGAGGGAAGAGGAGCTTTTTTTCCTAGAGTGCTGAGAGAGAGCAGACTTCGGGAATCTGAAAGAAAAATATCTATATTGTATAATTCCCAGTGTCTCACGAAAGCAAACTTTGCACATTTTTTTTCCTCCTCACAGAAATAAGAGCAAATATATATATGATTCTCTCTCTCTTTTTTTTTTTTCTTTCCCAGAATAACAGATATCAACAACACATGGCCTTAGATCTGCAGTAACCAAAGACCACAACGCAGCCTATGCAAGGCACGAGAGGTGGCAATGATATGCAGCAAGAAATTCTGAGACTGGCAAGGTGAGAATCCAGTTCTGTGTTAGCTATTTTAGCCAAATCAAACTGGATTTGCAGACAGAAGTGCGCCTTACTGGTTGCAAAGCAGCATAAAGGTTGTGGTATAAACAAAATGGCAAGATTGGTTGGGGCGCGTATGGTCCTTCCTTCGCTCTCTGGAGGGTGGATGCAGCCTCTTTGCCTGAGCAGACACTGTATTTGTCAGGAGCTTATGAGTTATCAGTAGAACTGTAACAGTGCCCTCATCATGCTTAATCTCAATGTCATAGACAGCAGTGCTTATATTTCATCTCCCCAGTCCTACTGTCCTTGCAACGAAGTGGTTGAAGCATACTCTGAGCCAACTCACAAAGGAAAGCTGTAATGTCTCCCATGTTCCACTTCCTCCTGAACAAGAACCTTCATAACGAAGCACACTGTTGTAACAGTCTTCGTTCTCCCTTGCTGCTATTCCTATACCTGGTTCTGTCTCATCTTTGTCATTCAAAGAACAGAGAGCATATTATTCTGTGTCCAAAAGAGTAGAGAAAGAGCCTAGCAGATCTTTATCATTGAAAACTGTTAATACAGCAATAGTTCTGAAAGAAAATCATTCTTAATGCCAGATTTACAATAAATAACTAAATAAAAAGCCAACAAAACAACATAAGCTAAATCCAGAAATTGGAAGAGCTGCAACTCCAAGTATCATCATAGGCAGCGATAACAGAAACTATCAGAAATTCTCATAGAAAAGCAGAGAGTAGATGAGGCACAGCCAACAAAAGCAGGTTAGCGTTAGATTCTTTCCTCAACCTCATTTTTCCTTTTGATGGGAAACCATGGGGGGGGGGGGGGAGAATGGGAAATAAGGACCAGCTGGTTGGTCGCTATTAGGAACTGCTGGTTCAAACTCCTTCATAAACTGCTACAGAGCTACTAACTTCTTTCCCTTTAAAACAAAAAATCTTTAAGATTTTCTTCATGGTAACTCACAAGCAGTCTCCAAAATTTTTCATACGTTACTACTTCCTCCCTGTCATTTTTACCCCCGTTGTTGTCAACATTGGAGCCTGCCAGAATAAGAAAAAAAGGAAAGAAGGGCTTGGTACATTTAAGTTTCTTTGCAAATATGAAATAAGCTCAGAATTACCTTAAATGCCGAAGAAAATAAAAGCACTAATATTGCTGCTTTCTTGCATCTGTTGCACACTGGTGAGGGATCTGAATTTAGAAACCTTGCTGACAACCTCTCTCCCTCTCCCTCTCTCTCTCTCCAATGTTTCTGTTATTTCCTCAGCTGAAGTTCACACAACATCATTACTTAAATATCTGATACTGTAGCTGTCTATTTTAGAATTAGGAAAGCGATGGTTCTTTGCCTTAGGAAAACTGGTGCAAAAAGTGTACTACTGCCACCGGATGCAAAGACAGAAGAGATCTCATTAATTTCAAGAAGATATACACCATTGGGCAGAGCGTGAAAGGATGAATGAGGCTGTATAAAGAAGAAAAAGACAGGTACGAATGCAACCTCCTCTTCATGAGGCTCTGTGTTACAAAAGCACAGCTCAGCTAATTGCTCTTAGAAAACAACATACTGGAAACAGATGAGCGAACATCAGTGATTTAACACCTCTCCCTTCCTAGTTAACAACTAAAATCCATTCAGTGTTACTGATGGTCAGCCTTCACAATGTCTTTCTACAGATGATTATCAGACAGAAGCAGATGATTCATTTCTTTTATCCAGGAAGATAACTCACCAAAGCTAAAGATATTAGTATCCGTGCTAGAATGCTGTGTGTTTTCTAAAAGTAAAGCATCTATCCATTTAAGCATCATACTCTCTTCTGTGGAGAATTTAGAAAGGCTAAATAAAGACAGTAGAGATTCTCATTATTCCTTCCATCTGTACATGTTATTTACCTGACTTATAATTGAAGATAAATGCACCTATAGATACTAAGGGGAAAAAAAGCATCTCTTTTGAATTTTTCTATTTGGCTTCAAGTACACAAGATCAGGCCCTGTAAGCACGAGACAGCTGTGTATAAAGCTGATGATGATCCCTAGAAATTGTACTGCAAACATCACTTAATCTTAAGCACGTGTTTCATAATAAAAATGTCTTGTATTCAGATTCAGCTGTTTAAATTCTGTCACAAAAGACAATTTCACGGAGCCCATCACCAATGTCTATGCAAAGATGCTCAGGGAAGTAATGGCAGCTCTTGCAGAGACAGGAAACTCTGCATAAGCCAAAGCACTTCTGATAGCTTGCTGGCAGAGACAAGTGACTTATAGTACCCCAAAGTGGACAACTACTCAGGATAACGCTAAAGAATGTGCTCAGCTGAAACAGATCTTTTTCCTAAAGAGAGACCCAAAGCCACAAACACAGTTCAGAGCCTAAGTCCCACTGAAATTAGGATCTGGGTTTCTAGGCATTCCTGCCAGGGACTGGTTTATGAAGCTACCGAAGAGCTAAAGGAGCTAAGTGCAATGCCAGAATTGCACAACAGTCCCACTGCTGACACCCCAAGCTGACATCTATAAGCCACTGGCAATTAACTCAGCTGCCTTTATTGCAACAGAGTGAGGACTGCTGAACATCGGGGCCAAACTGCTCTCTAAGTAATCACCCGTAGTTCTGTTTTGCCTCAGAATGAAAGTATATGTTTTCCTACCTATTTATCTATCCATACACCCATTTAAACTTCTTGTACTTTAGATGTAAATGTCTGTACTCCTTGAACGTAAATAATCATAGAACAAAGAGGTTATTTAAAGACTATGTTTAAAACTACAAATTTTGTTAAACTAGGAAGCAGTTATAAACCTTCAGAAAAAGCGCTATAAAATATTTTGCATTTAATGGACCCCATCTGGTTTCAAAGGAATGTATATATGGTATTAAAAAAGATACTTTCTCCCGCAGGAGTGCCAAACACCGGTCTTCATGAATATGTATAATTAGATGTTCTTTGTGAGTGAGAAGTAGTAATTAATTCAGTGTTAAACATCACAACCTATTACTTGAACTCCATGGCAACCAATGCTGCCAAAAGAGAAAATGAAATTTCAAAGCCTATTTTTAAGTTATTACAGTTACACACTTCCCAAAGTTTCAAAGCAAGCTGGTATTATTTTTGGCCACAGACAATTACTTTGTCTAATGGGCAGAAGATCAAAGAGGCAACAACTGAGCTTTGTTTGCATTTTTCAAAAGGCTGGATGGCAGTGAATGACTGCTTCCATGACATCCAGGGGTCTGAAGGCACAGTAGAGGAAAGGTGGCCGACGCTCACAGCGTTTATGTTACAGCCCTAAGGATGCAGTCCCAGCGAGTTTCATAATTTCAGACCTGTTGCTCTCACTGACTGCTCTGACTGAGCGGGTCACCATGTGGGGATTTCAGTTTCTGACCTTAATGCTCTAACTGGGGACTTTTACCCCTGAACTCACTAAGGATAAACGTAGGCTGGGGAAAGCTTCTGAAGATCAGCAAATCTCCAAAATCAGAACACCTTGATTGAAATGTGGTTGTTTCTACCTTTGCATATTTTTTCCTACCTGAACAGCAAAATCAGGAGACAACCTTTGACTTAGGAATGAGGGAAAAGCAAAATAAAAACCAGTGGCATTCAGAAAGAAAAACTGCAGTATACCACAGAAATGGCTACAGATCCTAGGAATGCCAGTGTGAAGGAAAAGAGTAAAAGGAGATGCCTCCTTGGAGGAACAACAGCACTATCACAAACAGACACCATACCGTGAGTGGAGGTAAGAAAGGATACACACAGATGGATCTGACTGCACCTTGAGCACAAGTACAGTATGAGCTAGCACTTTCAAAGTCAGGAAAGACAAGGTCATAATGAGATGCAATTAACGAAGACCATCAAGAATAACAGGAGACTGTCCTGGAAGTATTTCAGTAGAAGAAAAAAAGAAACAGCAAAAGTGCCTTTCCAATGAAAGAAACTAGGAACCTGCTTAGGACAGTCAGCCAGAAAGCAGAAATTTGGATGTCTTTTTTTGCATCATCGGTTCTCATAACTAATACCAGTAAGAGGGTGAGACATCACCAATCAGGAAAGAAAAGGATTAGAGAGTATCTTGGTTAGTCAGGAATATTCAGTTTGGTATGATTGTTCCTGAAGAACTGCTTGATGAGCTGTTGGCATTTATTTTGGAGGTCTCTGCAATACAGTGAGTTACCAGAGACTGCAAAATGGCAAACAACAAAAAGGAGGAGACACCCAACAGCTTAGCTTCAATTCCCAGAACAGTAACAGAACAAATAATCAAACTACTGGTAAATATCTAGGAGAAAAAATAAAGATGATGAATAACAGAGAGCACATATTTGTGAAGAAAAAGCACCATCAAACCAATCTAATTTCCTTTAATGATGGGATAATAGCCTTCAGGGACAGAGGAAAAACAGTAGTTGTCATATTGCTTTACTTAAGTTTATTTCATGAGAAATTCTCTCAAACAAGGTGGAAATAGTAAGAGGCTTCAGAAATTGTTAGAAAAGGGTATGTGGGAAAAAGAAAAAAAACCACCATGCATGGCTCAACATAATTAAAGATGCAAGCTTTCAGTGATACTGCATGATGAAGTGCCCTAGGTGTGGCATTCTTTAATATTTTTTCTAGTGAACCGAATCATAGAATATCCTGAGTTGGAAGGGACATGTGAAGTTCATCAATTCCAGAATGACACAAAACAAGTTTGTTAAACAGACCTCAGCTGGGAGGGACTTACAGTGTTTGGGAGAGCAGGACTAGCACTCAAATCAACCTGGCAAACTGGAGAATCGGCTGAAAATAGACACCGCATGTGCTACTTGGGATCAGTATGAAGTTCTACACCTCAGGAGGAATATCCAGGCATATCAATGCAAACTAGGGAATACTTGGCTGGGCAGAAGCCAATGTGTAAATCAGCACTGAAAGAAACGCCAGCTGGTCCATCACGCTGTTGGGAAGAAGACAATTGCTCCACTGCAGTGTATAAGGAGAAAGTAAAGCTTGCAAACTGCCCTAAATGTTTCCATTCCACTGAAGTTCAGTTTAGTACACTGCATTTCAGAACAGGTATGATCACCTGAAGTGTGTCCACAGGCAGAGTAGTAAAGAATGATCATAGGTTTGGAAAATATGACTTACGAAGAGAGATCGAACAAATAGGGCTTGCTGTCCTGAAAAGACTGACAAAAATAAATAAACTGCTGCTTCAAAAGAGGAGAAAAAAAGTCTGTTATTCGAGAGTATGGGATTTAAGTGATGAAAACTGCAACAAGCAAAGCTAAGATCTATAGATGGAATAGAAAGCATAAGGTAACAAGTTGAAAGAGTAACACAGCACTAGATCAGGGGATGCTCTGGAACAGTCATCGCTGGAGGTCTTCAAGATGAGGCCAAACTTGAATACACTTTTAGAGCACAAATGAACAGGGCCCCAGCCCTTCCCACTTCTTGGAAGGACAGACAAAGGATCCTTTAAAAAGAGAAATAATTAATCCAGAGGAATCCAGAAAGAAGCCAAATCTACGTGACCTGTTGAAACCAGAAAGTATCAGTGCAAAATAAAGATATGCCTCAGCCCTCACCAGAACCAAAAAGGAACAGATTAAGTGATATTGCAAAAGAAAGTTCTTTCTTTAACACACATCTAAGGCTAAGCCTGACAGTCCCATGCAGCTTAGTGATGCCTACTGGTATAGTCAGAGCACACTTTGTGTGTCAAAGGTTGCCAGATTTGGTTGCAAAAAAGAATCAGTCAGAGAGAAGATTTTCATTAGACACAGGCAACAGGTGAGCATCTGAATGAGTAAAATGCTGTTACTGGGGAGCTCACACCATCTACTGGATTGCTGATCCTGCTTCCCAAACAAGCACTGCCCAACAGAGGCAGCAGCTGTTGTCTGCACTCACCTGAGGGTACAGTCAATCTACTCCCAGCCCAAAAAGGCTGCTCTTAGGTTTTAGATCAAGTTCTCCTTGCACTTCTTTCTACAAAATTTCTCAATGAAGTTTAAAGGATAATTTTCCCTTTCATGTCACAATCATTTTCTCAAAGAATAAAAGACACCTGATAGTAATTGGACAAAAGTCCGAGTTCCCCCAGCAGGGCACCAGATGCAATAAGAAATCACAGAGCAAGGCAAAATTTCTGCCAAATTCCATCTCAAGCAGATCTAAGAATAGCAAGTTGCAGCAATTAGTCAGGTGTTTGCATTCTGCTCAGAAGTGAGACTTTGTAAGTAAATTTCGGTTTAAGAGTGAGTGGGAAGCACTGTCTCTTTTCTTTTTTGAGATGAAGCCATTTGCAGAACCTGGGTTTCAAAGTAATTACATTATGGATGCACTTCATATACTAGCGAAACAGCAGAGCATACTGATCTGCAACTTACTGACAACTCTAAGGCTCTTCTTCATCAGATGGAAGACAGTCGAGCTCCCCTGACTGCAGGGGAGCTATGTAAGTTTACTCCAGCTGATAATTTGCTCTCACATTTTCATTAGACTACTGAGTATAGGAATCTCCAAAGTCTTTATGGAAGTAATCAATCAACCAAAGAGCACACTTGCTGCAAATGCTGAAACACTGCAGGGGTTGATACTGCACTGAAAAGGAGCAAGCAAAACACTCATCCACATCCACTATTTATTCCATGACCAGCATTTTTTATGCTTTTGCACTTAATCTTTTTTTTTATTATTTTTTTCTGCAGAGTTTATAACTCTGAGATCATCCTGAGTAGGCATCATCTCCTAAGAGGTTAATTTCTTGGTGATTAATCCCACTGAAATTACATTCACATAAATGAAATTTGAAATGCATTGCATCCACTGGGAGATACCATTACGATTTACCATTCAAAATTTCATTCACTGCTACTCGCTGAGGTATGTTGGGGAAAACCAAATAATACCGCCATCACCCAAGTGTTTAAGCAGGTTTAAAAACAAGAGGAAAGGCAAGCCGTGGAAAATGCTCCCGGGAAGAAACTAACACTCTGCTGGCAATGCTGAGGACATACAAGCAGGACAGCATGATGACGCTGTCAGGCAAAGCACGATTAAATCAATAGGATAGTTCAAGAAGACTGTAACACCACTGCATCTAATGCCAATTCTTCCATAGCTGTGAGTAGCTAAATAACAATAACTGCATGTTATTTTGCTGCAGGAAGCACACATGCTGGTTTGAGAGTGACACACTAAGGTAACACGCGTTGTTTTTGCAGTCCCTGAGCTGCAGTGTTTCTGACCAAAGAGCAGTCCACTCTCTCTGAGGTACTGTCACTCCATTGACACAAGACACTGCTTTCAAAAGCTGATCCTATCTTTCTATTTACCCACCGCTACGCGAGAATTTAAGTGATAGAACTTTCGAGTCAATCTTAAGAAATAATTTTATAACATCATAAAAATGCCATACATTCAAAACCATAATCAGCAGAACACCAGATGTCTGGCAGTCACATCCCTGGCTCTCAAGAATTTTTTCCCCTAAAGGCCACTTCGACTCTTAGTGCTGGGCTTCTCACCCACCTTGGCAGCTTAGGTTTTTAAGAACCCTGCTCTGTGCAGTCTGAGCAGCTGGCTCTTTAAATAAAAAAAGACCATTAGATGTACCACAAAGGCATTCAGATTATACAACTGAAAGGGCACGCTTCTGATCTTTTTATTCACAAGATAGTTTCTGTTTACATCATTTTGTTCCTTCTCTCACTGTGTTGAAGTAACAATGATGAATAATTAAAATAAAAGGAGTTAGTAAAATTGAACGCGTTAAGGATATAGATAAAAAACTCAAAAGCTATGATAGCTTTAAGGACATTATTAAAAATATCAACAAGAAAATATTCTCTTGTAATATTCTCTACAAAAATTACAAGAGCCCTACATTGTAATGTATGTCTCTCAAACAGTTCCTAATTAACTAAACCAGTTAGAGAACTACTTTAAGGTTAATCTGACATTCTGCTGCTATTTAATGGCCACCTAGCAATGCTGTAGGAGTGCCTAAAGCAATAAAGCCACGTCTGAAACGGGGAGGGAAAAAAATGGAGGTGGAAATTTCTCTCAGAAGGATAATGTTATTATAATTTTGTTTTCTCACTGAACCTAAAAGACATTTGTTGATGCTGTGAGATGCATAAGAAAAAGCCATCCATTATCTCATCACAGGTTTCTTTTTTTGCTGTTGTTCTGAAATAGTGTGAAGAACAGATGTCAAGTGAAACCTGCTTGAAAGTGATTTTTCAGTTCTCAGCTCCAAAGATGATGGCTGAAGCATCAGAAGGCAGGAACCTTGTGTCTGAAGCAGTGAGATTCATCCTGAGATCGAAGATAGCTCCAGTCAGCATCTTGGGTTAAGCGAGGTGCCAAGTCTTCCCATTCTGACCAAGAGAGAACAGTAGAGATGGGAAGACAGCTTACTTGATGGGCTACGTGGCTTGAATTGTATTTTGATGCTGATTACATTATACTGAACTTTCTCCTTCACAAGAAGGAATACAACAGGAGGCTCACGTCTGCCATGTAATGTGTCAACCCAAACAGAAGCAAAATCAAAAGCAATTGAAAACTATATATATATTAGCATAGGAAGCGTCAAGGAGTGATTATAGTCCTAGTGGTGCTTTAGTCAAAGTATGTGTTCTTCATAGTTCTTGGTAAGCTGATTACAATGCAATTTCATAACAAAGCACTGTGGTGGACTCAACTGTGAAGCATCCTTAGCATGGAAGCACTCATAACTAACCCAACTGGTGTTCACCTTGTAAAATTAGAAATTTAATTGCTGCCACTGAGGACAGCAAAGGCAAAGTGAAGAACAGAGCACAGGAAAGCATGACATTCTGAGAGCCAAGAACAAGAAGGCAAAGCAAAAATAATTTCTGGGTAAAGATGCCAGCAATTACCGACTGGTGCTTGCCTGGAATGCCAGAAAATTAAGGAGCTGAAATTTGCCTCTCCTTTTTGCCTCACTAAACTCAAGTCCATAAAAACTTACAAATCAGTCCTCAGCATCTGAAATAGTTACGTTTCCTTCAAAAACAACGAGGTGCTGATTTTGTCATGGTTTTAAAACAGGTACAGATTCAACAGCTCAAAAATTTACACTCTTTTTTTGGGCACTACTGATATGCTTTCTCTGTACAAAGCAAGCAATACACCTATTTTTCCTGGAGAAATAAAAACAACAAAAAGAAAGAAGCACAGAGTCATCATGCCAGGCAGTCTGGCTTTATGGAAAGCAACATACTGTAGGAGCTCATTTCCTCTGGGGCACAACACAACCTTTTTCCTAATTAGCTCTCCCTTGTTACTAAGTTGACCTTTGTCATTCCATTCTGTTAGATGGGGTAGCGATGAGGTTTAAGAAATCTATCAAAACATTTAGTTGCCCACTTCTCCTGGCCTCTGCTCTATTATCACAGAACTCTGAACTAGGTATGTCTGTTCCAGAATTTGTAAGTGAAGCACAGGCACTGAGGGTTAGGCACTGTGCTTCTGGGACTGAAGTGAATGCATTCATCTATAAATGCAGCTGAATATCAACTTGAACCATTAAAAGTCAGCCTGCAACAGGAATCTCCTGTAGCAAGACGAACAATCTAGGAAAATGCTATTCCATATTTATTTGGATTTCAGCAGATACAACTTTGTACAGTGATTTGGCTGTTTTTCAGAGAACGCATCCTGGGAGACTATTCAAGAAGGGATGATAAATAGAGCGGTGAACCGATGTTTCCATGTCAGTATGAGGAGGACAAGTGAAACATTATGCTGGCAGCGTCGCTGGGGTGACAGAACAATATATAATAGTAACCAAGTATAAGACCCAAATTAAGGAATTTGGAAGCCAAACAGGAATCAGTTTGACAAGTACCAAGGCAGCAATGGAAGAGTAAAAAATCCATTACCCTCATCTGCTAGGGCATGCAAGAGCTTATCTGATTTATGCATTCAGTAACACTGTCAAGCAGCAATTAAGATTCCTAAACACAGTCAAGCACTGGATGAGCAGAGGCAATAAGGCATTGGACCAACAGCCCAAAAGTTTGCCACATACACTGCCCATGTAGTTAAGTAAGAGTATGACTGGGTGGCCAGAGAAGCACTCTGCCCTGGTAAAGCATGAAAAGCTGACTTCACGGTGCCCAACTTACAGACCTCTGGACAAGCTTTGATTTGTCAAGCTCCTTCAGCACAAGAAGTGCAGCAGTAACACTGGAGCAGCACTGACCTTGGCACCTGCCCGGTGTTGGTCTGGGATGAGTGCTGGCAGCTCTGCTGCCCCCAGCCCTGGAGGCACCTCAAGACACAGCTGGATTGGGGCCTCATGGTAAGGCGTGCTCCCAAGGGATACCACTTTGTCGCTGCCTGAAGTCCTGTTCATTGGAGGCTCCATTGCCAGACTTAGTGTAGGAAGAATTCAGATAAAAGATACTAGCCTATACAAATCTGACAAGTTTTTCAGGTGTTCAATACTTTGGGTAGGTATCCAAAGAACGGCATATGTTATTTTTCATGGCATTTTTATTGCACACAGTTGTTTTCATCCCCTCAGGCTAGTGTGTAAACTGATATACTCAACACAGAATCACTTGGCTTAAAGAGCAGACCAGGTCATGCCTAGTCCATATGCCCCTGCTTGAGACCAGAGGTGAATACAAGAAGGGAGCTGCAAAACAAATTTTCCCGTGCACCTGCACTGCCATTTTTTTCCTGCCATGCTCAGCTCCTGAAGCAGAGATACTGAGAACAAAGCTTCCTTGGTCTCTTATTCTTCACCTTTCTCCTTTCCTGTCTCCCCTTCTAGCACCTCCAGACTCCCAGCAGTGGCTGTTGCAACTCAAGGATTTTAAATAATACATGTGGTAAAGTAAAAGGAATTCACGTGGGGAAAAAGAAAGGCCAACAAAGGTAAGAGTGATATGAAAAGAACAGATATTAGGAGGAAATGGAAAACTTCACCCACCGTACTACTTGCTTCCCAATCACAATCACAGTTTCCCCCATATTAGTTTTAATGAGTATTTGTTGGAAAAAAAAAGAAAAAACCCACCACAAAACAATAAACAAACAAACCTGCTATTGCAGCAGGCTAGAGAATCACCACTCTTCACAGGCCAAAGACCCTCCAGCAACAGAGGAGCTTAGCCACTGCTTCATTCAGCTCCCACCATGTTACCACTGCTCAAGCTTTGCCAGACGACAACAGAAGTGCAGGGGAGCAGCCCCCCGGTAAGCCACTACACTGCAATTTTTTTTTTTCCCTAACAATTCTTATCAAAATTTAGCTCTTGACCCTTTAAATGGCCTTCCCTCCAAAAATCCCATGCCCTCTGCCCAGCAGGCACCAGTAGTCAGAACCCAATGGCTGATTATTTTCCTTCTGCTGTCCAGGAACACAGTTTGCCAAAGAGCTAGAGCTTTTGTAACTAACCAGAACATATTTTTACTGATCCAAAATGGATGATTAGCTTACTTCAAAAGTACAGAGCATTAAAAAAGGCAAAAATAGAAGGAGTCAGCAAACCTGATAAAGACACTATTACCTTTTATAACTCCTCCACCCATTTTATTCCACTTTGTTTTTTTAGAAGACAAAACTCCAGTAAGCTTTCAGCTATGTCACATTTTTTGCAGAAAAACTGATGAAACCACTGAAGAGACAAGGGGTAATTCATTGCTCAGAAATCCACTACGCTATTCACAAAAGTAAATTTCACTCTCTTTTGTATTTAACTGCCTCCAGGAGACAGTTCCCAGTTACCTGCTCGGACAGCAGTCCTTCCTCACCGCTTGTTTTGCTCAGTCTCTCTGGAGAAGGTAATATGGAGCAAGGGTACAAAAAATAAAAGTCTCTAACTATATCCATTTCAGAGTGTTTAAAGACTCCCAGCTGGGGATTAGATCTATGACATGCTGCTCTAAAGACCACGTGACTTTGCAGAGAAGCATGGAAATGAAAATGTGTGGGGAGAACTGGAAAAGGGGACACAAATAGGGAAGTCATTCCTTGGTTTCCCTAAGGAATCAAATCATATACAAAGCACATTAACTGCTACCTTAAAGCAAATATTCTTCCTCTATACCTGTATACCTATTCTTCCTCTATACCTCTCCCCATATTACAGTGAATTTCCAGCATTGCTACTTATTTCAATGGCATTTTTGGATTTTATGCTTCTCTGAAATAATAGTGATGTCTTGGACACGGTATAAGGGAGAAAAAGCAAACAAAAACAGACAGACATTTTATGACAGTTACAGATGAGTTCACATTTAAAACAAAACTGACAAACCGTAGCAGAATCTGAGTTGAGAATTGTATGGGTTTGCCTCATTTTGGAAGTCTAAATTGACCCATGTTTAGATCCAACTCTGAAACACTGGGCTAGGTTTGATGGCAGTGTCAACAGGTAGGTTCATGAAGAAGTTTCTTCAGGTACTGGAAACCAATCTGCAGACTGGGAACTGCATATGCAGCTAGTGAGCGGAGGCATACAATTGTGTCAGATCACAGAGCACACAACAAAGGAGATAAGGTCTAGTGAACCAGCACAGAGGTACTTGGCTAGCTATTCACACAAGCATTGAGCATCTCTGCCAAAAACATATACAGCTTAAACTTTTCCATTCAGAACCTTCACCTGCCCCATTTCTTTTCTCATTCGTAATGCTCAGTAGCAGTTTTTGTCTCCCATTTGCGTGTGTGCCTCTCTCCACCCTCCCTGATTATATGAGGCAAGTCCCAATGGTAGTTCTGGATTTAATTCCATGCCCCTCAAAGCAAGGCACACACAGCCTTTCCTAAATGACAGTTCATAATAACTTTCCCACTTTCTGCCTATTTGTAGTCCCCTTAGCCATCATACACAGAAGGTTAGGTACATGTACGGAATCCACACTAAGTTCTAGAAACAACTCGGCATTTGGTGGTGTTGTAGCACACATATGTTGCTGGGCTTTTTGTCTTTTTTTTTTTTTTTATTTAGGTCTAACTTTATAAGGAAATAATCATCTATTATTACTTTAGGGCTCAGCAGGCAATACCTGTCTGACTAATCCCAGGCATGGCTACAACTACAGCATCAAACCAAACCCATTTCACGTGGAGTGACTGGCACAAATACCTGTGATTTTAATAAATGTTCCTAAGCTATCTTCTGGCTTTATGCCACCACTACATTGCAAGGGCAAACAAGTATAGATATTAGGGTACCACAAATTTTAACATTAATTTCTGCCCTCCGCTTAGATCACTTACAGATTAGACAGACCTAAATCCATCCTAAAGCGATTTGTATTTCCAACATAATGAGTGTGATAAAAACATCACATAAAACACATTCTCGTGCTCGTATCACGTATCTGATTTGTCTAGCTAAACTGACATGTCTGTCTTCACCTTGCAAAGAAACAAGGACATTCACAAACTTCAACTTAAAGCTAAACAACCGCAGGATGCCTAGTCTAGCAAGCAAGCTTCACTTGAGAAATCTTATCTTTAGATGCTAGTGTAAGTCTATTATTTTTTAAGATATTAGTTGGCACAAAGTCACAGGATTTGCAATTAAAGTATGCAGAATCAAAGTGGAATAGTGCTGTGCATGTAAATTATGCATGTTTCTTATTAAATCAAATCACTTTAACTCTTCTTCTCCTCTTCCCTCCCCCCCCAGTTATTACACAACTTGTCATTTCTTATTTACAAGCCATATGATACACAACCCAAATAGAGAGGGCAAACATCCACGAAGTGTGCAGGAAAGGGAGATATTTGCATTCAAGATATGAATATGTATTAGCAGGCAACACATTCCAGATACATATTTTAAAAGCTAGACTGTTTATTTTGACAAGCTTATTGCTAGAAATGCCATTGTGTGCTCCCCCATGCCTCAAAGCACAGAGATGCTGCTCTGACTGAATGCCTAACACCCACCGCAGATAGACCCCAGGGATCCTGCTAAGTCACTTTCTAAGATGCAGACTGAAAAGGAAGTTGCAGCACTTACTGGTAAAAGCAGGAAAGTCTCAGGGACAGAGAGAGAATCCTTTCCTATCATTCCTTTTTTCCTTGTTCTTGGCTTTTTTCTTCTTCTCTTTGCTCACTGTAAACTCTCTGAAACTGAGCACTCTGAAAGAACTGGCAGCTGCTGGGAAAAGCACTTCTGAAAACTGGACAAGATTGGTTTTGTTTCTGAAATCAAAACAGTACAGCTGCCCTGAAGGGAAAGAAGAGAACCCCTTTGACATTCCTGTTCATTTACTCAACAGCTTGGGACACGGCTCCCCAAAGCTCAAGTAGGGGATGACTTTGTTTGTTGTGCCACAGCAGAGATGTTGATTTTGCCAACACATTTGTCAAGTTTTTAAATTTGTACAGGAATTAAATATATTTTGGAAAGTATACTTATCTTTGAGTCAAACTGTTACAACATACAGCTGCTTGAAAGGAACTCAGTTGTTTTGTTTTGTTCTAACCTAAATGAACAAAGATACAAAGGTAAGTATTTTCCCTTCAAATAGTTTAAGATTTAGATTCCATACAAGTCCCCAGCTCCCCCTGCTTATACTTGTAAATACATGAAAAATACATCATATTCTGGATTCCACCCCTTTATTTTGTTCTTCTACTTGGAGTCGATACACACTTGAAGCTCCCTCATCTCTTTCTCCCTTCCCCCCTCCCCTCCGTTCTTCTTTCTACACATCTGCATGTTTCTTATTGCTTTTTCCTGAATTTCTAAGAAGCTACCTAGAAAACGTTAGTCAACAAAAGTTAGTTATCACAGTCAAATACGCTAGGCTTGCAGCAGTGTCACTTGTGTAACATCCACAAGAGTGAGGTAACTGAAGAGGCTATTCTAGATGACTGTACAACCTAGGCTAGGCAGCATAAGGTGATTCCTCTTGAGAAAACACTAGATAACTTGTATGATGTACTTGGATTTTATAATGGCCTGAGGGTATGTGTGAATGTATTTTTTTTAACCACTCAAAAGATCACAGACATCACTGTGCTTTATGGAGTGAAACTCTGGAGTAAGAGATTCACAATGCAAGGTTTTTTGTGTGTGTGATTTGGGTTTGGTGTTGTTTCCTTCAAACAAAAAGAAAATAAAGGACAGATTTGGGGAAGGAGTTGGAATAGGACGGACATGTTCTGCATATCATTGCAAATGAATGACTATTTGAAATACAACCAAAATGGTATTTGTGTCATTTAAAACATAAATTATGCTAAGTCTAATTGTCTGTTCAGAACCCAAAAGACTACACAGAAGCTCACATAAATTCAAGTCATCAAAATAGATAAGCTGATGACATTTTACATTTCTTCCAGTTTCTAGCACCCCAAAGAACTCCTATTCTTCAGAACGCTTTTTAGAGCTATTTTCAGCTGAGCAAACCAACAGAACCAACCTTACACTGAACTTCGCTCAACCTCAGTGGAAGCCATTCATGAACAATGACAGCAAGATCCTCCACAATTGTGACTTTCAGTGTTAAAAAGAACTACTATGACACCTGACCGACTCCTAATGCATTATGTCAATAGGGAAGCTATGTTGATTCAGCACTGAATCCCAAATACAGTCTTCTATTGCAGTCATAACTTGAGCATGCTGAAAAACATTGAAAAACAGCATCTTACTGGGAAAGCATGATGGAGTATATACACTAATTGTTGTACTCTGCTCTCAAAAAGAGGCAGAAAGAACTGCTATTAAATATTTAAACATTGTTAACCTACAAAGAGGTCACCAGCTAACACAGTCCAACTCTACAAATACACCATAACACCTTCTTTTATTTCAGTCACAGTACCTGCACTGCTGTACAGCATAGTAAGAAAAATCCTTATAGCCTTTGCTGAATCATGTATTTTTATGTTAAACGCTTTACAGCATGCCAAAGTAGAAAAAAGGAATTAAATGAAGTACCATAAAAATGGCATGAAAACCTATAAGCTTTTGCTTGCATTTTGTGGCACAAGATCACAGAAACTATATGTTTTCTTATACAATTGATGTACAGAATCTATTGTTATAGTCAGTTATATAGCCAAACTAGACTAAAGTACATAACAATATACTACAAGTAGAAAATCCTATGCATTCTGCCTTAATACCTTCCTAGGACTACTTTAACATTAGCTTCACTACCTGTAATGAAACTGTTACATAATTTTTGGGTAAGAAACAATTTCAACATAAGAAATAAAGAAAAGAGAACTGCCTCTCAACATTAATTTCCCAGGGAATTGGGAGAACTTAAAACTGTACCATTAGAGAATATGCAGCTGAGATAAGATCATGGAATCACAGAAAGGCCTGGGTTGAAAAGAACCTCAAAGATCATTTAGTTTCAACCCCTCTGTTGAAACAGTAGGGCTGCCAGAAGAAAGGACATCCTGTGTTTCTGAAACACATACCTCCCCTTCAACTAAGCTATCATCTTATTACTCAGCTGGGTCATTTCCCCAAAGCAGGACCCACCACAGTAGATCCAAAAAAACATCACGGAGATGTGCAGGAGAAATACTCTGGAAGAGGCTGAGATGGTCATTCTAAATCACTGTTAGCAAACACCAGCACTTTTTGTAAGGATGAAAGCAGTACCCTGCTGAAGATATCCCTAGGGTAACGGACCAGCCACAAATCCCAAAGTCATGGGAAAAAGCAGCCCAGTGACTAAGCTCAAATTGAGAAAGCTCTATAGCTAAAAGGGAAAATTCCCTTTTGCAGTCAATGGGATACTGCTGCATATACACTTCATGCACACTAAGCTCAGAGCGTGCATAAATGTTTGCAGGATCAGTATCAAATAAGCCCATTCCTCCTCAAAAGAACTCCATATAATCAACAGGAAAATTCAAACCAATTATATATTTCATGACTAATTATTCTAATTAAACTGACTGGTAGCACATTAGTGATTCAGACAGAAAACAAAATATTCAGACTTTACATTCTCCTCCTCCGCACTCCAGTGAAATCTAACGTATCTTATGATGTTTTATTTATCTCAGCTCAAAGGCAAAAATATATTGAGCTGTTCCCCAGCCTCTTGCCAGATACTCACCCAATATGGGGAGGTGCTGATGTGGCTTTATGTCACCTTCACTTTTGCACAGCTCCACGTCATAAAACATTTATATATTGGCATATACTACCCCATATCACCTCCAACATCCAGAACTGAGGTCAAGTGTGCAGGCAGTATCTCTCTCTGCCCATACATTATGATAACCCTTAGTTACATCATCACCCACTTCTCCCCTGCACCTCATCCCCCAAGGGCCCACTGTCTCACATGTGGCACACAGCAGATCATGCTCATAAATGGCGTACTGAACATAACCGAAGAATCGTTTCTCTATTCTTTTCCCCTGGATCCTTTTATTCCTGAACATTTTATTGATGCCAAAACTTTCCTCAAATCCTGAAATGATGTGGCGCAATTGACTACTTTTACATGCCTGTATTTTCTTTTAAAACTTTTATATGACTTCTCTTGACCTAAGGAACTTCTCCTGTGCATAAGCCAAAAAGAGGAATAATCGTAGAGAAATACAAGAAATAAAATATATTCAATAAGCTCAAAGAGCCCAGATTCATTTCTTTGTCTGGGTGATATTCTTAAGATGGCTGGCCTTGTAAGACCAAGTGGAGATCGTGATCTGCAGCTCAGCACAATTGGGGATGGGAAGCACTTCAGAATCTGAAGAACTCAGCACCGCGTTGTTCAAATCAATTCCTCACAAAGTAGTACTCAAATACAAAAAAAGAAAGAAAGGAAAAAAAATAAAAGCACACACACACAGAAAGCATTTAAATTACCCTACAAGGTGCTGGCCCGGAGTTCCAATTGCTTCTAAAATAACATCCAGGTGCTCTTAAAAGTCTAAAGCAGCCATTTAATTTTAAATTGCTCTTCACAGCATGTGCCATGAATGCTGATCTCTAAAAAGTGTGTCTAAGTCAAACACTCCAAATTGCAGGATAATTGGTTTTTTCAATGAAAAAAGAAAAAAGCTCCAACAAAACAGTCCTGGCTAACTCAAGTGACAAGACACGTTTAATATTTTCTCTAAGCAAAAGATATATTAAAAAAAAAATCCATGTATGTTTTTGCAATCTTTTTCTCCCTGCTCCAAATAAAAATTTTTACTGCAGGGTAAGCTACTACTTCATCTCAGCTGTATCAGAGTTACTGCTTCTCAGAAGTTTGTCTTTATGATTATTTATATTGAGACTGCACCTTAAGAACTAGATAAGGGTTCCAATATCCTTTCTGTACACTTCCTGCCCCATGACTTTATTATATCTAAGTGGTTTACAAAGACAGAAAACAGAATGGCAAACAACTGGGGAAAAAAAAATCTCTAAAGAAAAATAATCTTAGTTCTGAGTTTGCATACTTATATTTTTAGAATGAAACCTGTTTGTGAAGCTGAATACAAGGTCCCTGTAGTGGTTGAAGAGATTACTTTTTGCAGTGATGGTGATTCATCACATCTATACTGACATGAATCTGCCATGTGAAATACCACTTTACAGGTGCACCATGTCAAGTTACTTTTATAGCGAGATACTGCAAAACAACTGCAAAAAGGAAGGCGTATCCACACAAGTCCCACTACAAACCTCAATGAAGTATGATCCCACCTGAACTATGTGCCAAGATTTGGGTCCAGCTGGGTTATTCCATTAAGAAGGAAAACCAAGGCCAGCATCACGCACCTTTGATGTAACTATTTTAGAACATTAATTAAAGAAGCCACATCATCAAAGTTTTTCTTTCCTTAGAGCCATGAATATCCTTTAGCCAAATCTCAGTTCCAAAAGCTTATTCTCTAGGCTTCTCTTGGGACCACTAACCACTGCTTTCCAGCCTATATTCAAGTTTCCATGCTTCCCTTTCTTTAGACACAATCTCATTGGTTGCTGTTTTTTGGTGGTGTTTTTTTCCTATATTAATGCCTTTTCCACCTTACTTTGCTTTCCTCTTCCTCCCACTCACACATATGTACTGTCCTCTAGCTTAAGCTGCTCCAGTCAGACCATTCAAGACTTTCAGTAGCTCTGCATCTGGGCAGTCTTTGATTTGGGGAGAGCCTGGCTTCTCAGCTGCCCCCCCAAAAATGTTAGTCACAAAGTAAGGTTTAGCCTGGCATTTTGAACACTAGCTGCAGGCAATATTTAGATGTAAAGATTATCAATCACATTATGAAAAAGCTCAAGCTGCTTTTGGAACAAGCTAATCAATTACATCATGAACATCTCTCTTCAGCAGTTATGTGCAACACACCAGCCTTCCTGTGGCAGGGTGGTTGGAACTTGATGATCCTTGGGGTCCCTTCCAACCCAAGACATTCTGTGATTCTATGATTGATGCGGTTACAGCAACTGCTGGCACAAAGCTGACTTTTTAATTAGTCGCAGTATGTAAATTGGCTAGCAGTTTAGCAAATGCTTCTGCATACATGTTACATGACTGCCACCTTTACAGATGAGGGGAGGAAAAGCTGAAATAAAGGGAAAGGGAGAAGGCAGACAGATGGTCAGTAAATTATGTATTCTCACCACAAAGATCCCCAGGAGTAGCCAAATTATACAGCACTTCACAAGAGACATCAAGATAAAAGTGTGTGCTCTTTAAATAGACTGACCTCCAACTCCAGCTGAAATCAGCAGAAGCGGCAGAGTGATACAATGCAAGGGAGCTAAAAAAATAATTAGCGCGCATCAGCTGTGCTTCAGTAAAGTGGATAAGAGCACAGTGCTGCTTCAAAAGAGGATACACAGATAGAAGGAGGCATACTGTGTCAGTGTAAACTCTTGTGAACTCTATCACTGCACTAGAGTCTTATTTTAAAATATTCCCAACACATACAATTAAAATGCATTAAAAATACGGGCTTCCTTAGTTTCAAAGTTTATTAAAGATGCACGTATTCCTTGGGGTTCTTAGTATTACCTTTCCAAAAATAACACAAACTGCTCTCAGCTCTCCTGAATTATGAAGAAAAATGTCAGACTTCTGAATGGTTCCTTAAAGTGCAATGTATCTAATCATTCTTTAATTCTTAACTATGCAAAATGGAAACGTTTCACCATAAAAGAAAGTTTCAGAGACAAAATATTATCTAGTTGAGAGAGTTGTGCTGTGTTATTTTCCCTTGACCTGCACTTGCAGTCAACTTTATTACCATGGAAAGCAAAGGCACCTGAAGGTCACAATGTGGTCACTTTAAATCCTTATAGTATTGGACTAAGACTGAAAAATAAAATCTATTGAATAAACTCAAAAGCACGCAAACCCTGCAAGCACCTTATTTTCAGTGCTAATAATGCAACTTGATGCTGAGCAGCAAATCCACAACCACACCAAATTTGTGCAAAAAATGTCTGGAAGTTAAATAGAACACAGCATCGCTTGGAAGTTGAACTGCAAGTAACACTTGTGTGAGGAGCTGGAGCTGCATGTATAATTTTACCTTCTAAGTGTAAATTCCATGCCCCACTGTAGTGTAGTTAGGAACCCTAGTTTCCAATATTTTTAGAGTATCTCAATGCATTCCTGTTGGGAAAAAAAAGTTATATATATTAAAAAAAAAAAAAAAAAAAGGTTCTAACAATCTGGAAACAACTTTGCTGTGCTAAACAAGGGAGAATGTCAGGTCAGGCCCAGTAACGCTAAAGAAAGAATAGACACTCCTGACAAAATACATTGATAGCTTTTCTATAAGAAATAATAAGCTTAATACAAAGATAAGATGATAACAGAACTATTTCATGATCTGTATTAATAAAAAAAGGAAGCAAGCAAGCATATTGCCTTCAAGAGAATTAAGCATGCACTGGGCTGTAAACAGACCTGGAACACTGGATGAGAACTGACAACGTCAAGTCCAGAACTTCAGACAGAGAAGCAAAGGCAAAGAACCTTAAACTGTACTTTTTTTTGTGTGTTGAATAGGAAAATATGGCAACCAGCGTGTCCAAAATAAACTTGGGGATGTGAAATTATGGTTTTAAATAGCAAATGTCACTATCAGTGACGGAACTCATGCAGTCAGAGGTAATCCAGAGGGCAGACAAGGCAGTAAGGTTATTGAATCTAGTCTACAGATGACGCGGGAGTGACATACTATAAGCTTTTAAGTTTACACATGTAGCAAAGCCAGAGTAGAATAATTAGCCCTCCAACAGCATTTAAAGTTAAATACAAGATCCAGTGATCACTGTAATGTTTCCCTAAAGCAGCATATAGAGGTGATATAATGCACTCAGTTCTACAACACCAGCCAGTTCTATACCAACAGAATGTATGAGCTTGCTGATGCAATAGGAAGATAATGAGTTTTTTCAAATGTCTGGAGAACAAAAGGCTTAGTATCAGTTTTTTCTTTAGATTATGTAACTGTGATTATAAAAATGAGGTGACCCTCTACTCTGCCCTTATGAGGCCTCATCTGGGGTACTGCATCCAGGCCTGGAGGTCTCAGCACAAGAAGGTTGCTGAGCTCTTGGACAGGATCCAGAGGAGGGCCACAAGGATGATCAGATGACTGGAGCGCCTCTCCTGTGAAGAAAGGTTGAGGCAGTTGGGTTTGTTTAGCATAAACTTAAGCTCCACCAATTCATATCAAGAACATGGTACCTTACTATGTGCTGGTTTTAAACCAGATAAACTTAATGAATCTGGTATCCCTAATTATTCAATAGTGGAATAAAAACTTTCCAAAGAACATTCACAGTGAATCTGCCTGTTTTCCTAAATCAGTTAGCCATTTCTAGCCTCTCTTCCCATGCTAGGGTCTTCATGAAACAACTCATACTAAGCTCACAAACTCCTCCCCATAAAAGCAGAAGAGATTCAGGTTGTTGACAATCTCTCAGCCCCGTTCTGATGCTATGGGTTAAGAATTAACGTACCGAATCAATCCACTGAATTATCTACTTACAAACCAGCTCCAAAGATTCCTGTAAGTTTATCACAATCTGTCAGACTACTAAGGCAAGTCAGGCTTAAAATCTGTCCTGGAGACGTGTGACGTTTGTGTATCTGTAATAAATAGCTCACGAGAGGCAGACATATCACCGAGCCAATCTGAAATGTGTGTCTGCCTGCCCACGATAAAAGCAGACTTCCGTTCCTCATCTAAGTTTAAGAAATTACGTATCTGATTGATAGATAATTAAACTGCAGGGAAAGCGGGCAAAAGGATCAAAAATGCATTTCTATGAATGTTGAGCTGCTGATGGCAGCATGGTGACTCCTCCTCTGCAGAACCGTAGCATTTTTCCTTTCAGTTAATGCCAAAGAGTACTCAGAACAGCCAGACGTGCTTAATGCCAGATGCAGCGATAATGCATCCTCCACATCTCACAGATTGGGACTGGAATTCAGCAAAGATCTCACCAAGGCAATTCAGCCACGTGAGCTGCTGAGATTCTGTCCAACCTCTTCAGAAAGCTGCTGTTTTATTACTATTAAGTAGCAGAAGCATTCCTCTAACAACTTGTATTTTTTTTTCGTTACAAGTTCTTTAGATACCTACCTTTGCCGGATGCCACTGAAAAAGCTCTTTTAAGGATCTGCATCTTCATCAACCCAGTACAGCACTGCATGAGAAAATGCAGCCCAGCTTCTATTTTACCACCTCTGTTTTAATTCCTGAGCAAGAGAGGGCAAGATGAAGAGAAAGCAAGTTCGTTCTTAAGCTCACCCTTCACTGCTGTCAATTATTTTACCTTGTTCTTACCTTAAACCAGTGTTTAAAAGATTTCCCTCTGTCTCTGCCTTCTCTGTGCACACTACTTTGTTCTGCCCTACAGGGACTCTTTAAGACAAGGATACCACTCTCCCTCAAGCTCCTTTACCTGATGAGGCCACCTTTCTGCTTAAAGACCGTCATTAGATGCTTGTACATAGAAAAGCTCAAGTGTCCTTTTTAGTGCAATCAGGGATTACTAAAACACACTTTGGAGAATATTATGCTGATTTCTTCCTGCAGTAGAAGAAAGTCATTCCCGACTAAACAAGGTATTTATAAGCCCTCAGATCCATTTCTGACCATATATTCTTGTGTATAATATGAAGAGTACAAATAACAAATACCATACACCAGTACTTAGCCTTACCACTGTGAGAGACAGCTTTGTATCTATTCTGGTGACATATAAACCATGACTGACTTTAACAGGCCAGTTATCTAGTCTTAACAAAGCAGTGTGACTGCTGCAAAGCCTTCCTCTTCCTCAGGTCTTCCTAAGGTAGTTCTGAAAACATTGTGAATGGCCTCTTTTTTTAAAAAAAAAAAAAAAACAACAACAACAACAAAAAAAACTTATTCATACAACAAAACTAAAAGATTTGATCTGTTTTTAATACTAAAAATTAGCAAACTCCTGTTTTACTAATATGACTGAGAACACTGTTCACAAGTCACAGCCTCCATGGATGGCTATTCTGTGCAAAGTCGTGAAGAGCTGGTGAAGCATTGAGTACTTCTGAGTAGATCTCAATGCTACAGGCAATACTTGCAAGCACGTCTCCGGATCACTAGAAGTACTGATGAAAATGCAATAACTGAAACGAAGTACTCACAACTGGGGGCAGGAGGAACATTCAGTTCAAGTGCCCTACTCCTGAGGCACAAAAAGCTTATTAAATAAAGTGTATACTTTGTCAGCCATAGTATTTTGATGAAACACGATACGTACCAAGATTGATAAGAACTCATCCCAGTCCTTCCTCCATATTTCAAACTACACATGAGTTAATGTGAAGGCAAATTTTTAGACAGCCTAAGACCATTCCAGATATTTCTACCAGCAACAACACAAAAGCATTTGCAAAGGCAACACAAATCTCATGAATGAGCACCCAGCCCAGTTCCCTCTTTCACAGTTCCAAATGGAAAGACAGGTGCATAGAGTTCCTTGCAAACACACAGTAGTGCTCTAATTGAAGGTGGCAAATGGAGTATGATTGTACAGAAACTGTTCACAAGTGACCCTTTTTAGTGCCCAGTGGATGATGAAACGGGACGTAAACAAGCGCAAAGCATTCAGCTTTTCATCTCAGCTAGCACAGTAAACTGATTTTTAAGCAGGTAATTATTTCCTAACTTGAGAAAATGACTATGTGATACCACTGTTTTGGTTTCTTCCATTTTCATTTCCATGCTCTTTCAGATTTACCAGACTGAAGGCTCCTGAAAATTGACTTCAACAGTAGATTTTCCCAATAGAGGATGCTCAAGGATGCCATGGGAACCAGGAGAGACCACGTAGCTTTTACCACCATAGCTTTATACAAGTTCTCCAGCTGACCTCCCAAGACTACACTTGGGCAAACGGAGAGAAAAAGCTCTTCACTATGCCATGACATGATGGCAGGGCACTTGGGGAAAAAAAAAAAAACACACAAAAAAACAAAAAACACGTAGCTGGGCAGATAGAACCAGAACCCAGCATCCTGCTGCTGCTGTAGGAGAAGATCCCACCAGTCTTCTAGAGGGGAAGCAGCCACCTCAAACAGACCCATTCTCAGTAAGAAAAGACTTCTAAAGTGCATGTTTTCTTTTTCCTTTGTCCCTGCATTATGTTTCAGAAACTGCACTCAGAGGTAGAGATTACTGATTGAGCTAGTGGAACATTATGGTATTTCATCAAATATATTGACTCAGAGTGACAAGATTCAACTTCAGTTAAGACAATCTATCTGATTGAAATGAGTTCTAATGTCAAGACTAGTTGATGTAAAAAGACAGGAAATGCAGCACTGTGGCTACAACTAGATGCTGAGATGAGGAGAAAGGTAAAGAGAAAGCAGCAGTGATGGGTGAGATAAAGAATGAAGGCAAAAAGTAATTACTATAAAATGGATTTCAAATAGTCACTTATTACTACTTCGGGTGTAAAAAAAAAAATCTCATCAAAACCTTTGTATTTCTTATGTTCTAATTCATGATCATATTTCTAAACTAAGCACAGGAGGAAAAGACTTCCAGTACCCCTTTAATCAAGTATTTGCCAACACAAAAGATTTACAACCTCTAGTTTTCAGACTTTGCATAACAAGTTGGGAAAGACTGAGAAAATGAAGAGAGGTGTGTTTCTTTTTTTTTTTTAAAAAAAAGGCTACAATAAAATAAACTTACAACCTGGAATTACATGTGTATACATTCACTGAAATGGACTCAAAGCATTAGGAGCTGAACAGAAATATTATGAAAGATGTTATTTAAGATATGAGGGAAAGCTGCACAGAAGATTCCCACCTGTCCTTATTATAATAAAATGGTCTTTCAAGCCTGTCCTTTTTAAATAAGCATGTCAGGTTAAGAATTTAAGGGAATCAGTGCTCTCCCCTCCTCAAATTGTTGTAGAACAGGACCGTACCCACACGAAAAAAAACCTCTTATTCCTCAAAGAGTTAATGACAGGAGCTCTTCAACAGACAGACCCATGGAACGGAGGAGGCTTCCAAAATATTAAGACTTGGAACATAAAATATCCAGTGAGATTATTTCAGGCTGGGAGGAGACCGAGATGAAACATTCAGTAAGTCTGAAGCCTAACACTGCAGACTTCCAGTGGCGTTTGAAAAAGATGAGCTGACTTTGTCTTTCCATATGGTGAAAGTGACTTCAAGCAAGTTTACCAGCAGCAGCAAACAGAAGCCAAAAGCAAATTTTGGCAGCAGCAGAGGTTACAAAATAGCCCTAAGCAAAGCAGCTTTCATTAGCATCAGCATACACTTAAAAAAGCACAAAGAACAATACTGAATTATGAAGATGCAATAAGCTATAAAGCCATATTCTCAGGCACACTGTTGCAGAATAAATAAAACTTGCATCTTTCTGCTGAGGAGCCAGAACAACACGGCACATGAGAATCTCTTAAGCACCAACTTCTAGGAATATTCTTTGGAAAACAAATGCAGAAGGAGTGATGCAATTTCTTCATATAAAGTGAAAAGATGAGTAACACCTGCAAGAGGTGCAAGGCACAGACCTGCATGCAAGACTAAGTGCTCTGAAGACCCGAGATGCCTGGGCAGTTGGGGCCAGTCAGCTAGACTATCAGTTCCAAGTCACATACAGTAGGGCCTTGGCCTTGTTTAAAAAGAATTTCACTGCCCTTTTTTTTTCTGGTGATGGTCTGAAGGTCTTAATCATTTCAGTTAAAGATTCGTTTCTCCCACATTGGCTTTCCCAAGCAAGCTGCCAGTGATTCCAAAAGTATTTTTAATAGATTATTAAAAACTTTGATCTAAATTTTGGTTGGAGAAAATGCAGGTAGCATATTCAATTACCAGACCCACCTTATACCTAGAAGAGAAGAAACCCTAGAGTGCAAATCTTAAGTTCCTTCACGCTGGCAGGAGGTAATTTCATGACAGCTACTGTGTGAAAGCACCTCACTATCTCCATGATCTGATACAAAACATCCAACCGGAATTTTATGACACTTTTTTTTTTGCTAGAGAAAAATCTTCATAAACTGGTATGTTCATCTTACTGTTACCTCAACTTTACAATTAATTTTGTACAGGATGTCAGTTCAAGTTGAAATTCTAGCATTAAAATGGAAAAAGAATATCCAAAATACACTCTAGCATTGACTAACATTTAAGAAAAATCCCCAAACCAACCAAATATCCAATAAACCAACTCTGTTCGCCTCACAGCTCTTCAGCAGAGGAGAAATCCCAAATTACTGCTTGAGATTCTTTCTGGGAATATAGAAGTAGCTGTTGGCATTGCCTCTGTAAAGTATTCTGAAATAAACATCATTAAAATAACCATCCATTTTTCCTTGATAAGATAGATATACTTAGACTTCACAATATACAACATAACAGTTGCAATTTTACCCAGTCACGGGCAAATCAGGAGACTAAAATCCCAAACTGCACTGAGAAAGTGAAAAAGGATTTCCACAGCATCTCCTCCAACACAGTTATAAAGAACTTAAAAGGGATCAGCAAGGGGTAGTCTCAAAGTATGGAAGTAATATTATTTTATCCAACAACTGCTCAACCCTATGTCCTAGGATATTGTGAAAGTTTATTTCTTCAAATAATATTAAAAAAAATACCTGAATAAAGTTATGGAGATTAAATCTACCCTTCTCTGTCAGTTACAAAGACATTTAAGAAGTCACAGAGCTGATTGCTGGGGGCTGGCAGAGCAAACTGGAAAGATACTTTCACAGTTCCCTGATCTCACACACTTCTTCACCATCACCAGCCAGTACACGTGAGACAGGAGCGACACAGGCCTCGACAATGACTATATGGCTGCTGGTGGTGGTTCTTTCTTCTGATAAAGAAGCTTCCAATTCCATCCAAACACTTGATCTATTACTCTGTTCATACAGATGAACAGAAAAAGATGTATATAAAACACCAAACGGATGCATAAGGGTTTATACGTGTATGCTCTTCACAGCGCTTTGGTAGTTATTTTGGAACATTTCAGTAGAGTCATGGAACATGTCAACCCACAGACTCCTCTATTTCATGGCTCGTTGGCTTTTGTGGTGGGCTGTGACAGCCACAGATGGGTAACAGAAGCGTATCGATGGAAATCAGTAACAGAAGTCTGCCCCCAGGTCTTCTCTTAAGCTCCCTTCCCCATGCAGGGAAGTAAACCTCCCCCATTCTCCAATGCACAGAGCAGCAAGAGGAGGCAGCAGCTGCTTGGAACAGAGACTGGAACCCGAGGAGGCAGAGAAGGAGGAAGAAGGAGGATACTGGAATTAAGGAAAACTGAGGGAAAAAGCAAATAAAAATGAATAGCAAGAGAGAGTCTTTCCTGTAGCTAGGTTCCTACTAGATTCCTAGATACTCAGTAGGCTCCACTGGTATTCCACACATTTCCAAGCTAAGTGGTCTCTACAGCCTATTTACACAAAGGTCCATATAAGCGTTCTGGATTAGTGGTCAAAGCAAAGAATAAACCCTTTGGGGGAAAAATAAAGATTGTAAAAAAATAAAAATAAAATAAAATCAAGCTGACCCTTCAAATCAAATTTTAGAAACACCAAAATGAAAACTTCTGGTTTTCTCCCACGTTTTCATCAAAACTCACTGAATTTCATTGAATTTGTGACTTCAATCTACATTTGCATGAAAATAAATACATAAATAAATCCATTTCAGTAAACAAACCTATCTGTCCAAAAAAGGCAGCCCCATTCTACCAATGTGATTTTCAGCAACTGCTGTTCTATTTCCTGTTTTATTTCCTCTGTACTTCAAGTGTTATAAAATAAAACTTGAAGGAAAAAAGGCAAGAAGGTCTGCTGGCTGTTCAAATACACAAGGCAGATCTCCTAAGTCCCACTGCTGAAGGCTCTAAGAACACAGCTACAGGAAGCCCTAGCTGACTTCCAGACATGGCTGTTGTCCAGAGCTGCTCTTCTCTTTTCATAGTCACAGATGACACTTTCTACCTGGGTACATCAAGTTGCATTATACCTCCTGATCTCATTTAAGTCTCATATGACCAGACACAGCTCAGCAATGTCCTTGACTTTCAGTGCTTGCCAGATTAAGATGATAACCCATGAACCAGGTCAAGTTACTTTATCAGGAATAATAATTTAATGAGAATTTCAGTGCTAGCACATCTTGGATGAAGACTGCAGTGCTATACGCAATTAACACTTATTTAAAACACATTCACACTGCAGGTGGGTACTATAATGATTCAAGGAGAAGAGTTTATCATCATACACTTTTGCCTGATTCCGGTACCCCATCCAGTTATTCACCATCCTGAAGCTTAGTGCAGTAATTAAGTTCAAATTAATACTGGAAAACAGCCATCAAATGACTCTCCTAAACAAGCACTTAAAAAATAAATACATGTAGGATTTGGTCATTCTGGAACCATACCTGCCTAGAACTGAGCCAGAATTCAGTCCTGGATCACCAAATTGTCGTTTAGTATATACAGATAGTGTAATCTTAAATTCTGACACATCATCTCAAACTAAAAATGCAAAATCTATGCTAGGGAAAGAGCAGATTGACAATTCTTCAGTGAGATGCGATATATCATTTCAAACCTACACTGGGGGAGACTGTGCTTTCCAGACAATATGAATATGCAAATACAGAGATATGCATGGGGGTAGATGTGTGTGTGTGTGTCTTAATTTGTAGGGAAGGATCTACCAGATAGGAAGAAAAACACAGCAAGCACATTTGCCAGAACTGGGGACAACAGTGAGACTGCTTTGAGCGTGTCCTACATGTGTTCCTAATGGTTTCACAGCTATAGAGAAGACAGAAAACCAACCATGTTTAAAAATATATAAATCTCTAACCATATATATGCACACACAAAGACGCCCTAACAGTACAGATATTTTGATTTTATACTTAAATGTTTGGGAGGCATAATTTACACAAACACATGTGTACATATGGTACCACACGACCAAAAAAAACACCCTCTCCCCCCTACATGGGCAGGCTGCCATGTTCTATCAAAATTTTTCCTGAAATGGATTCTTCACTTTCAAAAAACCTATTCTATCCTCCACGCAATCTGCATTGGTAGAGTGAACCTACCACTTTCTAGCATCTGTAATTGCACAGAAAGTGCAATCTCAACAGCTGAAGGCTACCAGCTTCAACTGCCTCTGGTCCATTAGAGATGTGCAGGCAGACCTCAGCACCTCCCATACTTTTCAAAGCACCTATCTGCAAGAGAACAGCTAGGGAAACCACAACCTACATTTTAAGCATCTTCAACCCAGCTGCTCCCTGTTTAGAAATCCCCAACACAGCCATAACACGTGGTCAGTGTGCATGTTTCAGTAACACTGGATTTTGCTGCAATCTGCTTGAAGACATCCAACCTACAAGGACTTTCAGCTATTTGGAAATTTAAGACGACTTCACGAAGTCTCCAAACCCACAGATAGAAAACTCTTAAGTTCCAATCCTTTTTGTATTGTCATTCAGTAATTTCTATGCTGAATAGATTCATTTTAATACTAACTAGATTTTTTTTTTTTAATTACTAGCCTGTCTACAGTCTGAGATCTTGCTGGATCACTGATTGTCATCAGCAGAAGATTCTTCCAGCCAAATTATATCTTCAGCTATACCTGAGTGACTCTGCTCAATTTAACTCAGCAATTAATTAAAAATTTTGTTGGGAATGTGTGGGCCAGAATAGGAAATGGCTCATCACGTCAGAGTTGTATTAGCTCTGCAGCAGCGATAGGAACATGAACTAATAAAAACTTTTTGTTCATACTAAAATGAATATCCTGGACTTTCATTAGACAGTAGGAACAACTGCCGTAAGATGAGAGTCATATCAGTGAGTAGATCTGCTCGCTGAATTTCTCTATTCAGACAATCACTTTTCAAATTAAAAACTGCATTAAATAAAAAGGATCTCAATTACAACAGAAGAATACATAATTTAAATCTACTTACTCTGCGTATAACTGGCCACTGAAAACTGTGTGAAATGTACTCAAAGTTATTCAGAAAATTGAAATGGCCCAAAAGGGTTGGATCTGTCCTTTCCAAGCACGTGTATTTCATTTATTTTGACCTTTAATCCAAATGTAGTCAATTTCTTCAACTTCAACAATTACATACAGCATAGCTAAATGCTCCTTTCTGCATGGTTAGCTAGAAAGCCTTTTTTTTTTTTTTGCTAATATATCACCTTACATTTCAATTACACGAAGACACTGATTTTGAAGCACAAGGATAATTATTTTTACTTTACAGGGTGATTTTCTGCCATAAACTTATCTAATGCATCCACAAAAACAAGCTAATAAAAGAGCAAAACTACAATTAAAAAAAGAAATTTCCCCTCCTGCTGCTGACCCTGCAATGGAAAGATTTCAGACATCCACAGAGCAAAACCAAACTGTTGGAACAGCCAGAACAAGATTGCTGAAGTCTGACAGAGTTGGCTCAAAAGGCTAAACTTAAAAAAAAACACAATACAAATTTAGGATTTTCCCTTCTGCATGTACACAGCTTTTTCACTCACAGCAATCTTATTCTAAGTGCTGAAACTGTTGAAGGTTGATGGATGAATACTCATTCAAAATACAAGAACTGGATTTGACATGCCTAATTTTCTCAGGCATACTCTCCATAAAACTTGAGTGCCTTTTTGCTATTAACCACAGACACTGAAGTTTAACTTTTAAGTAAAATAACCACTAAGATTTCATTTAAAAATCTAACATTCAGTTTAATGTTCTTCATTAACAATGAGCATGTTTCTAGGACATTGTTTCTATTTATTATTCAAATGGTTTTTAGGATTAAAATCCTACTTCATATTATTTTTTTTCTAATCAAACATGCAATCTGCAATACAATGAAAACTGATGAATTAGTTCATATCACTAAATTCAACTGCAGACCCAACCTCAATGCTCAAAATTTGCCAAACTATTGTCACTGAATTCCTTACCAACTAATAAATACTCCTCTCTTCTACAGCACTTTACTTCTTAAGACTGGAAAGCATTTTATAATGGTCACTACCATTATCTCTGCTATTATATAGCTTCTATGAAACAAGAGCGCCTAGAGGGAAAAGGTTTATGAGGCTTTATTCTTCAATCATCTTCATTTTTAATAGAGACTCCAAAAAGAAGTTCTAAGTATCATTAAGAATCTGATCCTGAGTGTTAGAGTTAATGGAAAATCTCCCTTCTATCTTACAAAATGTTGCCACAGGGTTCCAACTGCTTCTTCTCTCTATTACTCTTGATACTTGAATATTGTCTTGGTTTCATTAAGTCATCCTAAAGCATCAGAAAAATCTTTTTTTTTTTTTTTAATTGTATTAAACACTCACCTCAAACCACTGACCATGTGACTGCATTTTAAGGATGACACAAGGGTCTGGTTTTGAGAGGGCATCCCTGTCTGATATGCCTTTGCATGCAACCCGCAGCTCCACTTTTGTCAGGCATGGGCTGTTAAAGATTCCCAGGGTATTAGCTGCTGATTCATAGATGTTGCTCATTTTCTTCATTCCTTTTCCTGTAAGGAGAGAAAAGGTTCATTAAGAACACTGCAGGCACGTACAACCCTTTTGTCCATGCAAAAGTCAGCAGATGATCTGCTCGCATATGAGAACACGTCATTGTGAACAAGATCCTCAGCAAAACAGGGGACAAAAACAATCTTTGGAAGAAAGTCACAAATCATCCTTTATGTTTCAAAATAAGCCAAATTCGTAGTGAAACTTTCCACCATGGCCCTGAACTTTTCGAGGTGAACTGTGACCTTGGCTTATAGCTCTGTTCCTGCTCTCAATGCCAGGTTTCCTCAGGCAAACAGGCAGACATGGAGGTAATTCTGAATTTCTCCCGAGAATGCCTCATTCCAAGGCTTAATTAAATTTGTTCAGCACTCCTGCAATCTGTTTCTATTCCTCCATACTCCATCTAAAAAGCACACACTTCACCTTACACGAACTTTGTGTAAATCCATCTGAAGGCCCCTTTCATGTTGACCTTAATTTCCAAGATACATTTTATTCTCTATTTCTGCACTTACTGCTGAACAATACTTCCTCCCCATTCCTGAGCAAGTAGTCAGGATTGATGGTCCATGCAGCAGGGCAGGGTATTTATGCTGGCAAATCTTGCTGCTGGACACTGTCTGCTCTTTTGGGTCAGGAACCTCTATTAATGTGAACACAAAAGGCTGAAGTAGTGGCAACCTCTGACCATTATTTCATTACAAATGCCAGCACCACCACAAATCTTGCAGTTTGAGCTTTTGCTCAAACAGAGCAGTGGAAAAAAAAAAAAAAAAAAGCAATTTTAACACCAGAAATTACTACATGATCGGTTTTTTTCCCATCAACAAGGAATACAGGAACACTTTAATTGACTCACTTGTTCTGAACTTCCCAATCTGACCCCTAAAAAGCTGTCTCTGAACACAAGGCCTTCAAGTCCACCTGTCCTCATCCATTCGTAAGAGCAGCATAAAATTTATGCCACCTTTCCAGAGGGCAGATTTGTGATATCCGTTTTCCCCATGAGTTATGATAATAAAATTGGAACAGCGTTTCTAAATTCAGAGTAAGCAGACTTGACAATATAGCACGGAGATCTAAGAAATACAAATGAACTTCATGAGTTCAAGTCTGAACGATGAGACAAATGATCTGTTCTCCTTGCAGATAAGAGAAAGGTACATTAACAATGAACAGTTTTTCAAACCTTGTTCAAATCTATCCAGGACCTTACCATATAGCCACAGCCTGTTGTGAATTCCACCCCACCCCACCTCCAACACACACTTGCTGGTTCAGTATGTTTTTAAGTCAAGCGGATGGCCTCCAACCACCCTCTCCAGCCCAAGACCTATAGGCAAATTTATTTGAAGTAAAACTGGCTTTTGAAACGTGAGGCAGCACCATGATAGTGCTTGACAGCCTAAGATCACACCAGCCCACTTCAGACCTTTCCGATCATCTACAAATGCTGCCACCTGCACTGTGATGCCATGGATTTGCCATCAGGAAATAAAAAGCAAACCTATGTGGAAACAGAAACAGCATCAGGCTGCTTTATTAAGTGAAAACAGAATATTCAGCTTCTACACCAGGCACTCCTACACGATGCTTTCACTTCTCAAACATTTTCAGCTAAGGCTCTTGACACCACATGACCAGCACCACCAAATCTTAAAGTCTTTCATGGAGTGGGGAAAAACATTTTGTGCTGGGTCAATTCTCTCATTTGATGGCAAGATCACAGTCCTAGCCTGAAAGCAATGGCAAGGCTGTGGCTTATCAGCACTACTGATAAAATCGTAAGTTGAGGAGCAAAGTCCCGCATGCAACAAGGACCAGATATGATACTGCTGCTAAGCATCACAATAAGCGTATAGAAGAAGTGCTGCTAAATGTAGTGATAAAACCATGCTTAGGAGACCAGTGTCCTTTTGTAGCCTTTTTTTCCTTTTTATTTTTTAATTTTCAAAAAGTGAACAGATTACGCCAGCAGTAACTTCAAAAAGCCACTGAAGGATCATATTTAGCTTAAAATTGCAGAGACAATTATATATGTGTGTGTGTCTTTTGCTAACAATCATCACAAATCTGTGTGTTTTCATTCTATTTACAATATATTCTTGATATACAATGTCAGAAGTTTGCATATCCATCACCTGGGATTACAAAAACCAGTTAGAAGCCGAAGTGGAGGTAAAGGATTGCTGTCTAATTATTCATCATACTACAATCCCATCTCCTTCAGAAGGCTGCTAACAAGCTCAACAAGCTCATCCCACACATTTACAAGAATTTTTTACATGTTGCCCTTTCCAAATTGAAATCTATTTGAAAATTGGGTTAATTCTGTCTCATGCGCATCTTCTATCATTAATGAAATGTCATCTTTTGTGCAGAAATAGGTTGGTGATTTAATTAAAACAGATTACTTCAATGCTAAAGAGAAGGAAAAAAAGTAGCAGCGAGGAGAAGATATGTATTTTTCTTCCTCCCACAATAATTATACACTGTTTTTTTGGACTGGTGGTTAAGTATAAAATTATATTTCTTTTTATCACTACAACTATTACTTCAGCTTTTACAAGTTCTAAATTTATCAATGGAAGAGATCAAGCTACAGACTTATTCTTTTGTCCCATTATATTCACTTAATATAATCACCAGTTTGGGCTGTTGCTCTAATGTCACGTTACCAGGAAGTTGGGGGCCTGGAAAACAGCTTTTGAGCCCACTGAAAATGGCTAAAAAAAGTATTATTTTACGTAAACAGATACAAGTTATATTGCGTAAGAGCTTTTTTTTCCCCCATCTTTTCAATTAACTACATACAGAAGGAATAAATAATTCCATTTTCTTTGCTACCAACTCTTCCTTTTTCACTTGATTATGAGCTTCTTATTTTTTCAATGTCCACATGGCTTTAATATTCACTGATTAAGAGCTGTATCTGTGAGAGGAATAGCACAGCTACGAAAGTAAGCAAACAAAGGGATCTGGTCACAGACTACTGAAGTTTCCAGTTCATTGCTACGTGCATTACCTTTCATTTCCACCTGAAAACAGAAAAACAGTGCATTATTGTACGGTAACCAAATTTCACTCCCACTCAGACTCAATAGCCAGTGGTAGACTGCACAGAACAAGGAGATCCATGGAAGTCAGCAAGAAAATAACCCAGTGGTTTCAACAAAGCAGCTTTAGCAGTATCGTTCCCCAAGTGATTCCGCCTTTTCCCTGCGTACTTTATCACTGACAACACAGTAATGAAAAATGATCATTAGGCACAGGATGTTTGAGTACTTCAGCGCTGCCTCTTGGGGCCTGACCCAAGCTCACACTAAACACACTCGTTGGCTTCAAAGACACATTCCTCAAGGCTCTGAAGATTTTGTGTGCTTCCATGATGCCTTCCATTACAACGCAAGACCAGATTACACAAAATAGAGTGTCAGCAAGATTTATAGATAAGGATGACATTATAATGGGTCTCCAGGTAGAAAAGCTTTTACACGTTCCTTCTGATTACTTACATGCTCAACTTCAGCAGAACACAGATTATTGTTCCCTCCAGGGAACGATACCAACTGACTTCAGCAATCACTATTCTGTAAGAAAATTTACATGATTGGGAATTCCCAGTCTCAATGAACTGCTGTGCTGGCTCCACGGCTTCCATAATTGTGAGAACCAAAGCCCACTCCTTCTTATTTATCTGTGTGGTTGGAGAATAAGCTTTCCTCAAATCAGCAAAGATGAGAACTCACACTGATCATAAAGCCTTGATTCAGCACACTGGTTAAATAATATTCCATATGCTTACCCAGGAACTTGCCAGGAACTCTGTCGTGGCCTAGGGCTGAAGACAAGTAAGCAAAAGCCCAGAGCGATAGCACAGAAAGGAAATCCATCTTTATTGTGAATGCTTTATCGTTGATTGTAAACCAGGAATCAGCCACAGACAGCGTTTGTTGCCCTCCGTTCACTCTGTACAGCAGCATTATTTTTTTCCACAGCATAGGGGCTTCTGTAACCCATTACACTTTTTGACTGATCTTACACTGGAGTATTCTTCCCTTACGTCTAATCGAAACGTCCTTGTTACATCAGTGACCGCTGCCTCCTGGTCGTTCTCTGTACATCTCTGGAAACTTCTCACTATCATTCGGTACTATCTAAAACAAGAAAATTCATCTACTTATCTTTGGCTACACTCTCAGACTCCTGGTTATCAGCCACATCTCTCATCGCTGTACAAGATTCTTCTCCTGTCAGTATTAAAAGCTAATTCTCATCAACATCAACTACCATATAAATTGCTACAGAAGTTTAAATGATCACAGCTAATACAGACAAAATGCTGGCTGTTAAAATTAATTTGAATATAAATTACTGTATAATGAAAAGCCAATAGGTTTGCTAGACCCTCCACAGGGTAGCTTGTGCAATTAAAAATATGATTTCTTTCTCCCTCCTTCTGATTCTGACTCATGCAACAATTAATTAGGACTTACGTTACAGCTATCAAAGTTTGAAAGACCCCTTTGCAAAATGGGCAATAATGATAAACTCAGTAAGCAAGGAGTATCTGGAAAATCCACTGCAGTGATATTGTGAACAATGAGACAGATCTGATAAAGTAATTTACTTGGACAGAGGGGGAGAAGGTTCAGAACAATGTGTCAGCAGCGCACACGGAAATATACACACACTGACAGTTCAAAAGGACTCATTACCACAGAACCAGTTGGTTCAATTATAAAGGATAATGGAAAGTCACAGAAAAGAAATTAAGACATCTAATGTATGACAGAACAACGTACAAAAGCACCTATACAGATGGCTTCATTTAAAGGAAGGAAAAACCCTACAGTACCTGGAGCACTGGGAGATACTCAACTGTGCTCATTTCTGCATGCTCTTCAGTAGATTCCAGTGAAGTCAAATTCACGTGGTGTAACACAAATAACCTATTGGGATCAGCAGCTAAAACGTGCGCTATTAAGATTAATCTAAGATCCTCCTTTGATCCTTTAGAACATAGCTAAAGTAATCTCTTCTAAATGTTTTCACTGTCATCCCACTGTTCTAATACGCCGTAGCAAAGTCATTAACGTAAAAGATAGGAGACTGAAGAGATAAGAGAACAACGTAACTTCTCCACAAAGTTGGCAGAGAACCAACAAGAGCCAGCTCTATTTACATTTACTGGATTTGCTTCAGTTGCAAGGTGTTTGCATCTCCCCAGGCAAGGCCAGCTCATGCAAGACTTCTGTTCATAAAAATGATGCTTTCTAATACACTGGAGAGTCTTAATGTGGTAACAGAACATGTTCTGTTGGGAACAGTGTGCAAGACAGACTCATCAGCATCCTGACACACTACAACAGCTAGCCTCTCAGTTGCCCTCTTTCTTGCAGTGTTGTTTCCTTAATAACACCTGCCCAAATCTTTCATTTAAAACTCAATACTGCCAAAAAAGGCATTAAGTGGTGCCAGGGTCCGTCTTGCTAAGGAAGAACGTCAGCAAAGTCTCCACGAGCTGAGGATTTACAGGCAGGAGTGAATAACATGAAGTCCCAGTAAAATTCAGGCTGCCAGGTAACTGATTCATTCGTTAGCTCAGCCACTCGGTCCGGGGAGTACTACTGCTGCAATGGTGCCTGAAGCCCAGGTCCCTGGAAGCACAGGGAGACTAAGCTTGATACATAGGGAAACTCTGGATGGCCTGAAGTACCACACTGAGGAGCTGCTTTAAAGCTGCCCCAGCACATGGTACAGATTTGAAACTACTCGTGCCTAAAAGCTATTCCAGTTTTCTTGGCGTTGCCAGTTTACCGCCTGTACTAAGCGATGTCTCAAATGAAGCATGGGCCAAAAAACCCCACAAAAGTTGTGTTGTTCTGAGGATAGATGTTTGCAGTTTTTAAATTAGCTCCCTAACTTAGCTATTAAACTGAAAACAAAAACATCCAGTGTTTTTCCCTGAGAGCTCTGAAACCTTGCAGTATAGTTACTTATTGAGAATCTTACCTAACTAAGCTCGACTGATATTCCACGATACTCCAGAGGAAGATAAATCTGGAAGAAAAATAAAACAACCCCAACAGTGAGGCGTAGCAATTACAATTCTGCTATCAATCCCAGCTGGCAGCCTTCAGAACGTATTCAAGACAAAAATAAAGGTTTGATAAACCAATTCTGAACAACATGCAAGATTAATACTTTACTACATTAATCCTTCCACTATCTTCTGAGCATACATAAAATACATTTGAAATTATAATTACCCGCTATCCCCACTGCAAAAGCTCATTGACTACGAGCTTCAGGGAACTGCAACAGCAAGTTGTGTTCTGCAGTTAGACTCAATTACACTGAAGTATGTATATAAACACAATGTTTGGAATAGTTTGTTCATTTACAGATGTAACATATTGCAAACTGCTCATTTTCCTCTACAGATGGCCCACATGGCTTTTCCTGCAGGATAAAAATGATCCTACAAGAGAAGCAGCTTACTGCTGCTAATCCAAAATTGGAACATCACGAAGAGCAGCGAAGGAGAACTTCCCATTCCTCATTCCATTTCTGCATTTGCAATGCAGGCAGAAGGTATACTCACTACAAGTTGGTTCAGGGATTCTTAGCAGAAAGAAACTGAATTCAGCCACTACAGAGGAGCATTCCTTGAGCCACGCTGAGCCCAAAACCACGGCAGAGCTTTACAGTCAAGTTGCTCTGTCTGTGAGGACAGGAGAAGAAGAAAGGCAACAACTGATACTGCTGCAAAGAGTACTGCTTGCAACAGCCCAAGTGCATCTCAATTTGGTGTTAGTGCAGTATGCCTTTCATAGAATCATAGACATGGCGCTGTATGAATCTCAAGTTTAGTGAGATATTCCTTGGTTCTCTCTCCAAACCCGTAAAGCCAATAATTCTCTTCCCTGCTCACCCTCAACTGCTTTCTTGAAATTCACCTGCCACTGCAGATTATATGATGGTAGGAAATTTCATTCATCAGTCCTCAGTTCTTCATAACATTCTTCTGTACCAAGTACAAGAGAGAAAATGAGGCAAGAGGATCCAACACTGATAAAGCCTTGCTCTGGGCCCTACTCTATCATTTAAGGCCGTACTTGAAGAGAACTGCATTTAAGGAGGTTTTTTTTCTGGGTCAAAACAAAGTGCCTTGAAAAGAGAAAACACACAATTTAAGATCTGCAAATCGTTTTCTACTGTGCTAACAGAGCAGTAAGAAACCTCAGCGTGCACAAGTTCAGTTCAAAAGTGAATGTTATTCTTCCCATACGCTTCAATTTTGCTACAATGATTTTACTTCCCACACTGGACACAAATTCCGCTGAATTCTTTACTCTTAGAATCAATCTATGGTAAACAAACATTTTGCAGTGAAAACATCCTCAGAAACTAAGAGCAGAACATGACATGAGCATGAATACTACATTATAAGACAAAATATAAAACCTAGAGTTTTCTATATAGAAAGCATGATTCTGATTGCTCACCGAACAGAGATGTATAAAACACTGTTTATTGTAAGACAGATGCTAAGCATCAAGGAGATTACATAGATGAGGAATGACAAAGTGGGGTCACCATGATATACAGTAGTCTATTTTCAAATAGTGGTGGAAGACCTCAGAAGAGGTGCTTACAAGCAGAAGGGGAACTGATTTCTCATGCAGGTAGACAGTGACAGGACCAGATTTAAACTGAAAGAGAGGAGGTTTAAGTTAAATGTTAGGAAGAAATTCTTCACTCAGAGGGCAGTAAGGCCCTGGCACAGCTGCCCAGAGAAGCTATGGATGCCCCATCCCTGGAGGCATTCAGTGCCAGGTTGGATGGAGCCCTATGCAGCCTGGGCGAGTAGCTGGCAACCCTGCCCATGGCAGAAGAGTTGGAACTAGATGATCTTTGAGGTCCCTTCCAACCCAAGCCATTCTGTGATTTATAAGACAATATTTGCCCTAAGGATATATTATATCAGCACAAGTGAAGCACAGAGGAAAGAAAACAAGCATTTTACTTTAATGTAGCTTAGGTAGATGTCCAAATTTCTGGTTTGTTTGAAACATACACAAAAAAAAAGAAATTGGAAGTTATATAAGCCTAAGTAAGACTGCTGTCAGAACTTCATTCAAAAAAGTAATGCATAGAGTTCTGGTAAAAATATGAGTGTGAAGCCAAGCTGCAACATCTGGTTGTGGCTGTCATTCTTGGGCTCATCACCAAGAGACAAATATCAAAACAAGCCTGCACAGATTCCTGATGCTCAGGCAGTGACTGACATTTCCAAAGAGCACAGAAGAGCAAGAGCCCATGCAGAAGCCACAGCATATATCCCACAAAGCCAAAAAGGGCTGGTGCTAACTAAACTGGGTTCCAAGCAGCCACAATAGCTGCCAAGAATTAAAGAAAACAAAGATGGGAACACTACCATTTGATCACTGTTCAGAGCACAAAACAATCTACTCCCTAGCCAATTATTTATATCTAGATTTTAATTTCAGGGATAGACATCATACTCTATACCTATACATTTTTAGAATTAAAACGTTGCTTTAGTTACTGTCATTGTGCACAAGAGGTAGCAACAGGTGATACCAAGATTGTGATCAATCTTAAATACACAAGGTATTTAAGATGGCCACTATGTTCATTCATGTCTTATCCCTGATCTACTTTAATCCAGTACAATAGGTCCAGTAGTTAGAGAGGGATTTTCTCCATAACTTTTTAAAAATGGCATAATCATAATTTCATATAAGTACTTGTCTAACGCATGAGCGTGCTTCCATCTGCACAAGCATCAGGGGAATCCAGTCAAAAAGGCTTTTGTGAATATGAACCAAAGATACTAACTTCTGTTCCTTTTTACTAGCAGAGCACTTTATTTTCTTCTATTCAGCCTGCAGTCCCCACAGGCAGAAGTGCTCGGAGGGGAGAAGAACAAACACACACAAATGAAAGCTATGAGAACGTGGCACACAATAAATGCACATCCTCACAATATCAAAGGTATAATCTCAGTGACAGAGCTGTAAATGCTTCTTCATATAGATATGCATAATCACATCCAGCCCTAGGTGCCTACAGAAAAGGTATACTAAGAATCTCTAAAACATTCTGAAAATATATGCCCTTTTTAGAGCTTCTTGACATTTCAGTCACAAGCACTGCCTGCCAATTACAAACATTATAGCAATTCAGATCTGCTCTGGTGAATGATGTACAACATTCTTTATGCCAAGGAGCCTAGATTCAAATTTTACCTGTAAATTCTGCCCTCTGCAATAATTGTTATACAATAACAGGTGCTTGAATGCTATTGCAGCAAGCCTGTAATGAGACTGAATGCACAGTCACACCATTTAGTGTCCTAAATTGCTCTGACTCTGGAGTAAATACATCAATGAAGACTGAGCTGGAATATTAAGTTACAGTAATACATCAAAGCAAGATGTTAATTTGCTGATATGTTACATGAAAATGGTTTCTATATTTCACTGAAGAGCTCAAGTGATTCACTTGTGTAATATGTTATTAAATGAAGCACATAAAGAGAGACATCTTACCATTCACTTAATTGAACGTAGAAACAGAAAGGACAAAGATTTAATACAACTTGAGGAAAATTCCAACTGTTTTTAAAAGGTTCTTAGCACAAGCCAGAAAGCTCAGCACAAAAGTACATTTCCTACCTGAGTTACCCTTCCTTCAAGATCTTAATTTTCCCCTATTCAGGAGCATTTTGTAACATGTTAAGAAACACAGTTGAGTCAAATGATTACAGCAGCATTTCTCACTTAGCCGCTTCTTCAAATATGGACTTTGAGCTTGCCTTTTCCATACCCCTTCTTTTTCAGCTTCTGAGAAGCTATGTTGTTTCCATCTATTATAAGTATTTTACTACCATCTTTTCCCGTTTTTACTTTTGTCAGGATTACACTTCCAAGTGAGATAGTTCTAAGAAAAATTTCAGAGCAGCTTCAATGGAATTACGTCACGTTCAACAGTGCTGCCCAAAGGAGCTCTTACCATTCCTCAACCACTGACACAACACCGTACTGCTGAAGGCAAATTGCAGTAGGTCTTCAGTGTAGGTAATGGAGACAAACTGTCTCTCAAAAGTAATCGCGGTCTCTTCTCCAACCCCTAGATCAAAGCAGATCCAGTCAGAGTAGGCGGCTCAAGGCCCTGTTCAGATGAGCTGCGAGTATCTCCAAGAAAAATCTGACTCCATCTTCACTGTGCTCTCCTATAAGTCAATTATGGCAGCACTAAGACCACTTTCCCTTAAATACTTCTCTTAATACTGAATAAAGCTTATGTTCAGATCCATCCAAGACAACCTGCAACTCCATTCCTGCTCTACTCTGTTCCTGTGAGGTCCCATCTGAGCTACTGTGTCCAGGTTGGGGCTCCCAGCACAAGAAGTATGTGGAGCTCACCTCTCTTACAGAGAAAGACTGAGGAAGTTGGGCTTGCTCAGTTTGGAAAAGTCTCTGGGGAGACCCCACTGCAGCCTTCCAGTACTTGAAGTGAGGCTATAAACAGGAAGATAAGTGATTTCTTGCATGATTTCACACTGATAGGACAAGGCGGAATGGTTTTAAGCTTAAAGAGAGGAAATTTAGGCTAGGTGTTAGGGAGAAATTCTTTACCCAGAGGGCAGCAAAGCTGTGGCACAGCTTCCCAGAGAAGCTGTGGTGCCCCATCTCTGGAGGCACTCAAGGCCAGGTTGGATGCGGCCCCGGGCAGCCTGATCCGATGGGTGGCAGCCCTGCCCACAGCAGGGGGTTGCCACTGCATGGGTTTTAAGGTCCCTCCCAACCCAAACCATTCCCTCATTCTATGGTTCATAGTCTGACTTAGCTTATATGTTTCAAAAGAAGGTCTGGTTAACTCATATAAAGCAATCTGGGACAAAGAAGTAAAGATCATTGCCATTATCTGCATGTTAGAATGAGAAGCCAAGTTTTAAAAGACTATAATTACCTAAAACAAACTATATATCTGCTGCAGATAAACAGCTGCATCCCTAAGTGGCTATACAGGAAACCTTTTGCAATACATGACAACTTCAGCTGGTCAAACCCTACAAACAAAACTGCAAGCTCGTGAACATCTCATTTACACACTGCCTACAGAGTAACTATTAATACAGAGACAAACATCTTTTCTGGGGGTGAAGTACTTCACATGCATTCCTACAAGGGACACTCAAGAAAGGAAAAACAAATTACGTTGAATTTAGTCTGGGCCGATATCATGCTATTTATGAGTAGAAAGGTGGATTAGTAGCGATGATAAGGAAGGCTTTAAAATCTCATCTGTTACTCCCTGGTTTTTTTGAACTCCTGAATAACTCCTCTGAGTCAGTGAACGCATTTGAACTCAGATGTGTTATCTGGAGATTTCCCCTCGCTCAGAATTTTGTTCTATAAAACATTACTCTGAGAAGTATTTAAAATTGCTTTCACCTTCCAATTGTTTGAAATGGATTATCATTTCCCTATGCAACATTTTAAAATTAAAACCTTAATTTAAATTGCTGTGCAGTTTTAAAGGTATTAATCTTTCTTGTTTCCTCGGCTTATCTATCTGCTGTCCTTTACATTAGCATTTCTTATTGCAGTGAAACTTTGCATTTTGCTAGAAAAATTGCTGTGCTAAGCTTCTGCTTCATGCGTAAAATGAAAGCACTTCAAATTTGCCCATTACACAGAATTGTTTAGGAAAAGAGAAGTCTGGAAACAAACACATTGATGCGGGCTCTAATAAAGGCTCCTACTTCCGTTAATAATGTCGTGGCTTTCTTAATTGCTGAATAGGCTGTAAATTTTTCAGTTTGCTGCAGCCCGTCTCCCTGATAGATGCCAGCCTAGCTTTTCCTCGTTGGTAAAAAGCAACAACCAAAAATTCAGCTCAGAGTAGAAGCCATATTTTTTCTAGCTTTATCACCAGTATTCTCATCTTTGATTTCTTATCTTTGAAATCTTTGTTTTGTATTCTTCTTGAAACAACAGATTCCGACTTCACAGAATCACAGAATGGCCTGGGTTGGAATAGACCTCATGGATCATGAATCTCCAACCCCCTCTGACACATACAGGGCCACCAACCTCCATATCTAACACTAGACCAGGCTGCCCAGGGCCCCATCCAACCTGGCCTTGAACACCTCCAAGGACAGGATATCCACAACCTCTCTGGGCAGCTGTGCCAGCACCTCACCACTCTCTTGTTAAAAAACTTCCCCCTGATATCCAACCTAAACCTTCCCTCCCTCAACTTAAAAACATGTCCCCTTGTCCTGCTATTATCTACCCTTTCAAAGAGTTGACTCCCCTCCTGTTTACAGGCTCCCTTTAGGTACTGAAAGGCTGCAATGAGGCCACCCTGCAGCCTTCCCTTCTCCAGGCTGAATAAGCCCAGCTCTCCCAGCCTGTCTTCATAGGGGAGGTGCTCCAGCCCTCTAATCATCTTTGTGGCCCCTCCTCTGGACCCTCTCCAACAGCTCCCAACAATGAGATAAAAGATCCAAGCCCTTAAAACTTAATTTTCCCTATTAAAACTTAACAATTAATTCTACACTTAGAACTACATAAAAGGTCGCATGGAAGTTTCCCACCCACCAAAAAGGAAAACATCTTGTGGAAAACTCCTTTAAGAAAAAAAAAAATCATATTTCTGGTTATTCTACATTTGGTCTAACAAAGGACAAAAGGACACACAACTTTTTAATATGAATGCATGAGGACTAAAAAATATCTTGCCAAATATCAGTCTGCTTCCCACCCAGAACTCAGCCATCTAAATTTTGACTATGAAAAAATAATCATATTTAAACCATCGGATTTGCAGTTTGCTTCAGGAAATGCTTGTCCTCCATTTATAATTACATAAAGGTAAGGAACCCACAGTATTGCTCCTCAGGATCATAGGCTCAAACCCTGTTCTTTCATTCTGGTGACTTTTTCCATTCACAATACAAAAGCACATAGTGAATACAAATATCAAACAATGTGTAAAGCTGTATTACTTAACTAAAAACTGGCAGCTAATTAGCTAACATGAGAACAAAACCACAGGCTTGAGGAAAAAGAGAAATCATTTTGATCTAGCCTGGATTAGTCACTTTTCTGAACATATTCTCCCTGGTACTAAGCTGGCAAGTACTCAACACCACATCAGCAAGATCAAGACCTGCCATCAAGAGACACTGAGCACATCCTCGGATTTAAAAGTATCATACATTTTGTTCTAAGAGGCTATTCAAAGTGTAAACTGATTGAAACTACTCCATGCCGAACACCAAGCATCACGTCCAAACACTGCATGTCCTCAAATAATTTGAAGACCACCCTGTTTGTCACCTTTCCCCTTTCTTCTTGATGAGCGTGGACCTGTCCTGCTTCTGTCCAGGTCTGGCACTGTTGGAAGCCATTTCTGACTTCTTCACTGGTATGCATTTTTACACAGTGCTAGCTTCTCCCCACAATACACCTTCTAGTCATCAGCTCTCCATTTCATTTTCCTTTCCCTCTCCTCTGCAAGAATGTCTCATCATACACAGCTGTCATCCAAGGTCAAACCACACAGGAGCAGATGAATCCCTTCGATAATTAAGTTTGGACTGATATACTGCTATGACTATTTGAACTGAAGCATTTGGGTAATGCAATTCATAGTGGAAAGGTGCGGAAAATAGGAGCTACATAGAAATTGGTTGTTTGTTGCATTCTAAAACTATCAGCACTCATATGACTGTCCAGTTCATTTCCTCTATTGCTCAGACAAGCAAGACCACAAACAAACAAATCATTACTGCCACACCTGTGAGTAGGGGAGTCCGTTGGTGGCCCAGAGGGAGAAAGCAGCACCTCTGGCCAGCCCTCTCCCTTAATAATCGGGGGGAATCAAAAGAGACATCCATTCTACAAACTACATTTTAAAAGGAGGGAAAATATGCTCAGTTGACTGGTAAATTCCACAGAGTACTCTCTTCTGCCATAGTGCTTTGCCCTTCATGAAGTTTGTGTTTATCCAAACAACCACCTTTGGGATTTCCTACACTCCTCCACCTCAGATCGACAGATTCTTTAGGTACAAATTACTGCACTGGCTCCTATTTCACCAGTTCCAACAAAAACACAGAGCAAAAAAGCTCACTAACCAACCTGCTACCTGCATGCCTCACAGACAACCCCACATAATAACCAAGACAGTCAATAACTATTTGAAAAAAAAAAAAAAAAGATGCCAATCTTTTCAAATAGTAGATGGTGAGACTAAAGCCCCTTTCTTCTTTTTGCCTTAAAGAAAAATATTCACCCTACTCACGTCTGCAGAGCAAATATTATGGGGCAGCCTAAGGGTTCAGCTGTGACTGGACAGAGCTCCTACAAAATCGGTGACCTGCTCTTTTTCCAGCAGCCAATGTTTTGGCCTGAACGTAAAATTTGGGATGCTTCTTTTGCCCTTTACTACCAACACAGTAGTAGTAATGACACTGTTTTCTTCCGTTAGAAGAAAAGCATACGGCACAACCTATGACCTACTGTGATAATCAAACCAGACCAACTGCTTCCCTTTCAGAAGGGCAGTGAGGTTTGCTTCTGACCAGTCCCACACCCGACCTACAGTAAGGCTGATCCCGGTCAAAATCCTGACACTCCCAAAGCCAGAAGCATAGATCTGATAAGGACACTATGAGGGTGTTTGGTGGGACAATTACTGCTGCTGTGGCTACAGCACAGTCAAAGCAAGCAACAATAGCCAAAAGACAGAAAAGGACTTGGCTCATTATGAAGATCAATTATGAAGACAGAAAGGTGTTCCTGCCCCTCAAACAACACAGTAAGCAGCACTTCTCTTTCTGAAACAGGATACTTACGACTTTGCCTTTGTATTTGCTTTTCTTTGCCAAACTTAGCTGGCCCTTCTGTCCCATCTCTATATTGGACAGCTTCCCAATCTTTTTTGGCAACAGTACAGTATCACTCACGTTGTCAGCTTAGTCAGCTGAATGCTGCTCTAGGATGAGACTTAACAGGTAAGACTGCAGTGGACACACGCAGTGTAGCAATAAAATTCTCTGCCTCCAACAAGAACAGTTTGAGTGGAAACAGGTCTCATTCAGCAAGCAAGAATATAGATTCGTTCCTGCTCCAGCAGGGGGATTGCACTAGATGATCTTTCAAGGTCCCTTCCAATCCCTGATATTCTGTGATTGATCCAGATTGCTAAATCAACACTGTCCAGTGTTTACTGTCAACAGTAAGCTTCCCTGACCAAAGCCTGCAGCCTGCTCCAAAAAGGGTGATGACCACTACAGCTCCTAATTGTACCAGGCCCGCCTATCCTCCCTCTGCAGCTCCCCTTCAGAGCAGCAAGTGATTGAACTTAAATAGCATAGAGAATGCCTGATTTACTAAAAGGCAAAATCCTCTTTCTGTGAGACGTTGGTCATATAAGGTCAAATCAGAAAGAAGAAACACCACTCACCAGTTGGTCACAAGCAGGCAATAAAAATGGAAATCAATATTTATTAAATAACGTTGCTTGCTACTTAAATTCAATTAAACAGCAAATAGATTGAGAATATCACCACCTTCTTCATGGACATTCTGCAGTCACAGGGAGAGTGACTGCAAAAATCCGTTACATAAAGTATCCATTCAAAACTATTTGCTCAGTTTAAATCATTCTGCAGCTACAGAGTGGCATTTCCCCAGTGTTTCTGCAGGACCCCAGTGGTTCTCTAAGCCGGAGCCTTCTCTCATTCACCAAAGCATTCCTGCAACTCAGGTGAGAAGAGCATCCCTAGCACAGCTGACGCACACTGAGCAAACAGATCAGACCCTTACAGCTAAGTCTTCAACATGTATGTGGAAGTGGTAATTACGAGTAAAGAACTTCACGAACTCTTTTTCAGTCGGATCAAAATAATGTCTTTTTTGCTGTTTGTTAGCATTCCTAGATTGAAATATATGCCATACAGCTATGCAGTTTTCCCAAATCCCTAAAACTCTTGTCTAGTGATATCCGAAGGCTGAAGTACCGTGAATCTTCCACCATAATTACAGCTGGCACTAGCAAGTACATCATTCTTTTTGTTTCCCTTGATTGTAAAAGGAATTGATTTTTCACCTAATCCTGGAACCTTTAAAACACTGTAAATCGCATTACTAGATTGGAACATAAATCTTTACAGTTCAGTATATTTTTCCACCTGAGGAGAGGTATTATAAATTAAACCATGGATAACATCTGAACAGTGAAGCATCCTGATAATATTTCTTTATATCATTTAGTGCCTGAAAAAATAACACTAAAAACAACACCATTGAACCAAGTGGGCTTCTAAAAGTGACTGAGCTGCACCAAAGCTGTTGTACTACGTGTCCTTTCAGCAATTAGGTCACTGGAAAAGGAAGAAAATCCAGTCCAAAACCTGCCTGCTTTAACACCTACTGTCAACATAAAGACACTATTTTCTTCAAAGGGTAGTGGAGTCCCTGTAGCCACGTGATTCTGCAGCATTTGGTATTTGGTGCAGGAAAGCCACAGAGTTTGTCACCTACAAACTCATGTGCTCTCAATATGAGCAATAAAACTGCCACCAGAAATTGCAAAGGCCCTTTTGCTGCAGGAGCACCACAGAAGAAAAAAAAAAAAAGAAGAAAAGGGCACATGATCAATTCCTAAGAGTCATAACACACATGCTCTGGAAGGGTTGGTCAAGTACATAAAACATATTATGTTCTGACATCTCCTGATATTCAGCTACTTTGCTTTTTAAAAGGGAGAGCTGCATGACACGTGTCAAGTTCATTCACAAAGCAAACCACAAGCAGTCAGTCCATTCCAACCAACAAGTGTCTTACAGACATCAACAAGATGAAGGGTTCTTTTTTTTATTGCACCGGTATCTGCCATTCAAGCTAAAGTGAAATACAACAGCAGCAGTAGGCTTCCCTCAGATGTAGGCCAGAGCAAAGTAAAGGCTGTGAGGAAACACAGTCTGTAACAGTCATCTCTGTACAAAGGAGCTTTGCTCACCCACTTGCCATCTAATCACATGAGATAACAGATTACTGTGTGATTGTGGTTACCAGCATGGGCATACAGAAGTCAGATTCTTGCAGCAAACACACTAAAAGCAAAAATTCTTGTACCAGGAAGTGTAGCAAAGGTGAGAGGAGGCCAGCACTTGGTTAGCTTTTTTTTTTTTCTTGGTGCTGGGAGCGCTTCTATAAATAACAGATGCACAACAATGAGAGAATCAGGAAGTTCAGGTCCCACTCCAAATCACAGCACAGCTCCACACTGTGATTTTGTTTATCCTTCCTGTGTAGTTGTCTACAATTTCTGCCTACCCTGTCTCTTTTCTATTCCTTGCTCACCCTTAGCCTGAACGAAGGTCAGAGATTGAGACTGAGAGAAGGGAGATCTTCATTCGAACCACCATTCTTCTACCAAATTTCCTTGTTCCAGCAGCTGCTGGCCTGAAGAGCTTCCCCACCCACTTTGGTGTCCCAGTCACAACACTTCTCAGCTTCTTTAGGGGTGGAGGATGGTATTGATAGATTGGTTTTGAAAAAAGAAAACCCTCCCTGCCTCTTGCTCCCCCCCCCCCCAAGGCCCATCCAACCCTTTTTGCTCAGAAAGCCCTACGTCATGCCCCTAAACCGTTCCTTTAAGCTTGTATTTCTCTATGCTCACTCCTCCTCACCACTCTGAGACAATGCATCAACCTCTCCCCAATCTCACCTCCTCATCCAAACTCTCCAGACCCAACCGTGTTGCTGCTTAGCTGTTCTACTCATAAAGAAGCAAAATTGCTTCTGAAAGGCGCTCACCGATACCAGGCAAAGAATTTAAGGGTAAACCGATAATTGTATACAGAAAGAAGAGTCAAACTCACTCAACCGATGAAGGGGATCTCTAACTATGCAGCATCCATTCCAGAAAGCAGCCCAGGTCCAAGAGATACCCTCCCTTCAATGGCTGCCCTTATATAAGTCCAGGGTGGTGACCCATTCTGGTCATACAGGAAGCACAGGTGCAAACAATTTGCCTGTGCCCCCGGGTCAGCCACACCCCCTGACCAGGTGGTCAATCACCAGTTTAAGTCATGACCTAACAGTTCCCTGGTATAGAGACACATACATGAGCTGGACAGCCATCAGAGCTATAAGATACATTGCCACGTTGTAAAAATGTACAGATTTTATGGGTTTCAGGCGAGTTTATAGCAGTTCTTATACACACACACCTACTTTTGACTGGTAATTTTTGGAATAAAAGACTGAAACTGCCAAATATCAATTCTCTCATCCACAACATAAAAGCTAGTTTCGTTCAAAGACCACTGAAATTATTTAAAAAATGCAAAAATGTCACTTTCTTGGAACTTCACTTGAGGGATGTTTTGTCTCCCCTTTCATTGAGGAGGTTGTGCTTCATACAGAACAGAAATTTCTACATGAAAGTTCATGAGAGCCCACAAGCAGTGGAGACTGAAGTAATTGTGTAGCGTGAACTGCTGGATGACCTTAATAGCAGCTGGCACAACACTCTTCCCATTAGTGCAAAGGGATGCAAAGCAGAGTCTCAGCTGTCTTAGTACTGAAGACAATATAATGTTGTGGTATCTGCAAACAAGAAAAGCATTCATTCCAAAGAAAATCCATTAAGCTTTAGGTTACCATCATATTATGCCTACATTAATAAGCGTTTCTCTCCACTCACCCAACGCAGCAGGAAATAACCAACCCCCTGGAGCTTACAAATACTTCCATTCTTTAAAGTGACATTTAAACTAACTTTCAGCATCCATCAAGATGAACTTCTGCTAGCATTGCTGCCTGAAATAATTCCATGTGACTCATCAATTTGCACAGGACACTGTGAAAGGCTCTCCACATTCTGAAGAAATTAAGTGCTTAATTTAACCCATACCTTTTTCTTTTTTTTCTTTTTTTTTTAATTATTCATTTACCCATGAGAACATAAGGTTGCAGGTCCGGAGTTATTTATAGACAATGAAATGGAGAACAGGACAGAAGTCATTTGCCATGTTTATTTTGCTGGGCAAACCCAATTCCTGCATGAAGTGTAAAAGCTACTAAGATACTTGCTCCCTCTTTTTCTCATCCTCCCACGGTTCTAAAAAATAAAATCCCAACCAATTAAGCAATCCCATTATGGATTTGATATTGATTTGATAGGTGGACCATTCAATGGACAAAGAACTGGCTGCAGAATCAAGTCCAGAGAGCAGTGGTCAATGGCTCAATGCCTGGATGAAGATCAGTGACAAGTGGTGCCCCCCAAGGGTCAGTGCTGGGACCGATATTCTTCAACGTTCTGATCAATGACATTGACGGTAGGGTTGAGTGAACCCTCAGCAAGTTTGTGGATGACACCAAGCTGTGAAGTGCAGCTGACACACCAGAGGGACAGGATGCCATCCAGACAGACCTAGACAGGCTTGAGCAGTGGGCCCAAATGAACCTCGTGAGGTTCAACAAATCCAAACGCAAAGTCTTGCACCTGAGTCGAGGAAACCACCATTACCAATACAAGCTGGGGGATGAAAGGATCAAGTGCAGTCCTGCTGAAAAAGACCTGGGGGTACTGGTGGATGGCAAGCTGGACATGAGCCAGCAATGTGCCCTCACAGCCCTAAAAGCCAACTGTATCCTCAGCTGCATCAAAAGAAGCGTGGGCAGCAGGGCGAGGGAGGTGATCCTGCCTCTCTGCTCTGTGCTGATGAGGCCTCACCTGGAGAACTGCATCCAGATGTGGAGTCCTCAGTACAGGAGAGACATGGACCTGTTGGAGCATGTCCAGAGAAGGGTAACAAAAATGACCCAAGGGATGGAACACCTCTCCTGTGAGGGCAGGCTGAGAGAGCTGGGACTGTTCAGCCTGGAGAAGAGAAGGCTCTGAGATGACCCAATAGCAGCCTTTCAGTATCTAAAGAGGAGCTACAGGAAAGAAGGGGGAGGGCTCTTTAGCAGGGTCTGTTGGGACTGAACAAGGGAAGATCAAGTTTAAACAGGGGAGATTTAGGTTGGATATAAGGAAAAAGTCTTTTACAGTGAGGGTGGGGAGGCACTGAAACAGGATGTCCAGAGATGTAGAGGATGCCCCATCCCTGGAGACTTTCAAGGTAAAGTTGGATCAGGCCCTGGGCAACCTGATCTAGCCATAGGTGTCCCTGTTCATTGCAGGGGAGTCGGACTAGATGACCTGTAAGTGTCCCTTACGACTCCAAGGATTCTGTGATTATATGAGAACACAGCATCACCTAATGGTGGCATTTCCACAGATGTCTGTCCTGGTAGCAGGCAGGCCAATGAGTACCTTTCAGTCCAGATCACACACAGCCACTGAGAAGCACTGAGCGATCAATCAGTCCCAATGGGGAACGTACCAGATCAAACAGTGGTGATAGGAGCTATCTAAACCTTTCAAGACTGTAGCACAGCTCAATAAATCTTTTTAATGTTAAGTTACTTGACAGTTTGGTTTCTTCACTAAAGCAAAAAGGAACACTTCATCCAAACTATTACCATCATGAAGGTTTTTTCCTGGAAATATCCTCTCTACTGAAGAACTGACCAAAAGAACAGACACCTTACTTATTCACAAATACAACGTGAGTTGTACAAACACAAGCGAGTTGTAATTTTATTTTTATTTTACAGAATGGTCTGGGTTGAAAAGGACCACAGTGATCATCAAGTTTCAACCCCCCTGCTCTGTGCAGGGTCACCAATCACCAGACCAGGCTGCCCAGAGCCACATCCAGCCTGGCCTTGAATGCCTCCAGGGATGGGGCATCCACAACCTCCTTGGGCAACCTGTTCCAGTGTGTCACCACCCTCTGTGTGAAAAACTTTCTCCTATTACCTAACCTAAACCTCACCTGTCTCAGTTTAAGACCATTCACCTTTGTCCTATCACTATCCACCCTTGTAAACAGCCATTCTCCCTCCTGTTTATATGCTCCCTTCAAGTACTGGAAGGCCACAATGAGGTCTCCCTGGAGCCTTCTCCAAGCTAAACAAGCCCAGTTCCCTCAACCTTTCCTCATAGGAGAGGTGCTCCAGCCCTCTGATCATCTTAGTGGTCCTCCTCTGGACCTGTTCAAAGACCTCCATGTCTTTCCTGCACTGAGGGCCCCAGGCCTGGACGAAGTACTCCAGATGGGGCCTCACAAGGGCTGAGTAGAGGGACACAATCACCTCCCTCTCCCTGCTGGCCACCCCATTTTTAATGCAGCCCAGAATACAGTTGGCCTTCTGAGCTGCAAGTGCACACTGCTGGCTCATGTCCAGCTTCCCATCCACCAGAAATACTAGTTCTCAAAGATATACTGTACAGTTCTTGGAAGAGATCACAGCAAAAAGATTTAAAAGAAAGCTGATTTTTTTCCCTTTAACATTACATTTCGCCCATTACATTCCTCAATAAACTTAGCAGGATGCTGTCTGACATTTTAAAAAATGCAATCAATTATGAAAAGTCATGCTGTTTGAGAAAAATTTATCCCACACTGAAAACATGAATTTAGTGACTCTTCAAGACTCTGTTTAAGCTTTTAAATTAATATTATTATTATCATCAACACTGAAATAGTATCCAGATGCTATTTTTTGCTAATAGATCCAGTTGCCCAAGGAGGTTGTGGATGCCCCATCCCTGGAGGCATTCAAGGCCAGGCTGGATGTGGCTCTGGGCAGCCTGGTCTGGTGGTTGGTGAGCCTGCACAGAGCAGGGGGGTTGAAACTAGATGATCATTGTGGTCCTTTTCAACCCAGGTCATTCTACAGTTCTATGATTCTACGATGCACCAGATCATTGCATTAGTCACAGTTGGTTAAATCTGCAGGGAAAAATAAATGTAATTTAATAATTGCCTTGGCCTTATCTGAAGTTTTTTGATGATAGCATTAGAAATTCACTCACTCAGGTGTTCACTGAGTACTGTCCTTCTACAGTGGTTGAAGAACAAGTGGGATTCTGGGTTCTCAAGTCAACTTCACACACAGCTGCTAACCCACAGAGTTTGGACTGCCAGTCTTACACACAGATCAATCTGAGCACATTCTCAGGTGTTCCAGATCCCCGTCCCAGCAGCTGGGAGTGACCCTCTAGTTCTAGCAGTCAGGGGCTGCATCAACCAAAATGATGAGCAAATACACACAAAGAGAGTAGTGGAAAAGACATATCATTCTGGGGAATCACATAACTTTCCCATAGGCTTCCAAAAGGAAAAGGAATTCACACAAAGAGGAGATCATTTCCTTTTAATCATGCACTAAGAGCAGAATACGAAGTAATAAATAAATGGCTAGAAGTCTGTAGACCTACTACAGTACGTAGCCACACACCCCTACTTACCATATCTCATTTCATAAGATCAGCTGTTTTATAAGTGAAAGTGTTAGCAACTCATTTCACCTGATGTGTTGGAGCCTCATCAGCAGAACCGTGGCCAGGTTTAAACCTTCAGTATGCAAACAAGTCTTGCTTAGAAGAATCTAATTCCAATCTCTTTATTGCTCACCTAAGGTATTTATTGCACTTGATAGGCTATGAAGAAGGGCAGCCAGATTGATCCCAGGGTTGTAGGATTGGAACTAATGGGAACTGCTATAAAATTTTAATATATGCCATCTTCCAGACGGAAGGAGACTCCAGGGGGAACTGACCTTTGAGAGTAGAAACCTTAATAACACGTCAACAGTGGAGTTACTTTTTCAATACAAAAGTGAATGACAAAATTAAGGGAGATTGCACTATAGTTGCACTGCACAGAAATAACTCTCCAAGGAGAGAGCTATAGTAGACTTAAGTGAATTTATTAGTTATTAAAAAAAAGTCATTTATAAGTGCCAAAAAATGCTGATATAGTTGCCACTGATTTCAAGCAGATCTGTGCCAAACCACCAGCTATGAAAATAGTTCCGTAAGCACCATCTCATCTTAACTTCTGGTTACACACCCACAGCACTGACACTTTATAGGAGCACACTCCTCCTACCTGAGCTTTCAACTCTTCCAACCCCATGTTGTAACACTGCTAACTTTGGCCACAGCAAGCAATTCTCCAGTTAATTTTCAATATGCATCTATTGAAAGGGCGTTAACACAAGCAGTGACTATACAATGAGTTGTGCTATTTTTATGCTGTCATCTATATTCATGGTTATCTGTTTCAATCCTATACCTCTATATCTCATATCTAAGAGTTTCAACTTATTTTTTTTCCTCTTTTTCACAGTAACAAGCAGATATGTGGTCGCCATTCCCCTAGGAAGCCTGCACAGCCTATTTGGCTAACAGTGCAGACTCAACCACAATAAATAAACCTTACAGAATGACTTCTGCACAGCACTTTGCCCTACCCCACAGAGTCAAACAGACCAGTAAAATCAGCAACACATCAGCATCAGTACCTTGAAAACTACATTACCTTAATACTTGAATTTGCCATGAAAAATTGCCTAAGAACAACTGCAAGCTTAGAAACCAGTTCTTCAAAGAATTATTCAGTCTCTACTTACCTAAACAGCAAATTTTACTCTTTTCTAATTTAATAATGTATGCTCAGAACAGGTTTAACCGTTTTCTCTTTCTGCAACCAAGTTCCTCAAGACTCAGGAGACCAGCCCATGCCTGATGAAATAGAGCAATTCAGTAACTTGATTAAAAGGACTGAGCTGCTCTACGAGTAGGCCCAGCAAAGATCCTGAGTTGAAGCTTTCATGTGGCAGACTTTTAATTTCAGAATGACATTCAATAAGGGCAATGAATTAACTAATCAAAAGGAAGGGCACGAGTGAGTTAGAGGTAAGAGAACTTGAAGAAGAAAGGAAAAGAAAGGATGAAAGTGCGTGTGTAGATTGAATAGAAAGGATGATAACCATACATTCTCTCCTTTAAAAGGTCAGTATGTGCTGGAATACCCACCATTCCCACCCTTCAGAGGTACACTGGCCCCTCAACAGTATAAAACAAGGATGTACCAGGAGATTCCCCACACTGTACCATTTCTAAGTATTAACACCAGCATCCCCAGACCCCCATTTTCAAATCCCTCACTCTTCACACTTCCAGTTTCTATTCAAGATGCACCAACAGCTAGGCTGCAAAGCAAGCAATGCATTGCCAATGCCAAAAAAAGGTCAATTCAGGAGTAACCGAATTGAAAATCTTATTACCATGTGAATTATATAAAGCAGTTCTCTCAACTGTTAGTCTAGAGTCTGTGCAACTCAGTAGTACTAGGAACAATGCATTATTAACAGCATTTACTGTACCAGTCACATAAGATTCTATGATCATTACTGAGATGTCCTTTGAAGAGGGAGAGACCAGCACTTCAGAGGCATTCAGACCACTCCATTCAAATACTGCACAGAACTGAGACATCATTTTGAAACATTTCATCTTATGAGCCTGTCTGACCAAGCCATCCAAGCCACCCAGTGGTCTTCTGCACCTATCTCTACTGAGCAATGGGCATTGCAGACTTCCCAAAGAAGCAAAAGCAAGAACCAGGGAAGAAGGGAGATGAAAACGACTGTGAAGAAATAGACATTTTTAGGGGTAAAAGAATCACAGCTTCTTTGCATGCCACACCTAGTGGCAATCTCACTATATGCCCCCATCCAGACTGAATGCATCCCTCACTGCAAAGCTCCAGGGGCAGCAGAGCCTGCTGACAGCTAACTACAAACTTCCTCCAGGAGCCCGTAATGCAAGTGCACAATGTGCTCCTGGCACCAGCAAACTCATGCCACTGCACAACAGTGATAAGCCTTCATAGAAGCACCACGCAGCCATCTATCTCATCATTCAAACCCATCTTGCACATATTCTATCTTCTAGGATTAACCTTTCAATAGCTCTCCCATCTTCTTTTCTAGTTCCTGAGCGGCATCCAGCAGGACTACGGTACTCACCAAGACTGGCAAACTAGAATCTCTTGAAGAGAAAATAGCCTTTCCTAAAACAGCTTTTTCTTTTTTAAAACACCCACCAGACACAGCATTTCTTCAGTTACTACAGCCTGCATGCTAGTTGTATTTTACTTACAATCCATTAGCATAAAGAGAGTTAAGCACGCACAGGTAAGGCTGGAAAAAGCATCTGTTAGACTTCATGCAGGTTAAAACAGGCCCCTTTTACAGATGACAGATTCAGGTCAGGGGAAGTCTAAAATGGAACACTATTACCATGTACAACAGAAGGAGTGAGTTGTTAGTGCCCTTCCCCCCCACCCCAGCACACTTCCAAATAGACCCAACTTAAATTTGGTCTTGTGGTGCTACAGAAGCCTTTGACAGAAAAATATACAGAGGCTTTTTGGTGCCTTTATCTTCCCCGTAGCCATGTGTGGCACAGCCCCATAAAGAAAATGCTGATATGACCTCACTGAGATCAGCAAAGCAAAAGAAATGGACAAAAGAGAGCTGAAGAAACATTTATGCAATGAAGCATCAAGGCAACAGGGAGGAAATATATACATACAAACATATACACATTTCTTGTCACTTTACAAATTAGCACTCTTTAGAGGAGGGCTGTTTTCACATTTTATCATCCAATTTACTGTAGACACAGTAACAGAGCAGAAAATAGAAATATGGGCTCTCAGATCTGTTTCTATGGCTGCCAGAGATGAGAAAATGAGTCACTGAAGTAGTTTTCTGGATTCTTATATCATCATTAAGTGGCTAAATCATCAGATCTCTCCTAGTCTAACACTACGGCAGAGGAACGCACTGAGCTTTTCCTTACTCAACTTCATTTCCCCCAAGAGGTGCAAGAGCTTGGTCTTACTGTGTAAAATCAGTAAGGATATTACTTAGTTGCTTTCCAGATTGCTGCTACTTAAAAAAGCACCTCTCAGATACTTTTAAAGGGGAAGGGAGAAGGGGTGAGTGCAACTGTGAAGTTTTTCCACTCTTAGGTGGCATTAAATACCACACCACCAATTCCTGCTGAGAAAAAAAAAATGGGACTTTTAGCTCATAAAATACGGTTTCTAGAGATCAATACAGCTATTCTATAAAGACTGACAGTAAAAGTGTCTTGTGAGAAAACAGCAAAAAGAAAATGAAGCCTGCATCTTGAACTGCAGTTTGCCTCAAAACTACCAGTATGGTATGGCACCCAAAGAGGACAAAAATTAAAGACTGATAATAAACCACCACCAATCAGCTGTTTTGGGATCCAGACTTGAAATGATGCATTGCCGGGCTTGATGGATATTTACAGATATACACCTGCGTAAGAAAGATGTATCTGCTGAAAAACAGCTTTAAATACATTTAACTCAACACTGCAGTAAGCTAAAACTGCTTCACATGATAAGGCTGGATGCTTATTAAGAAGAGATCTTTAAAATAATCAAATCCCGGTGAGGCGGTGCAACTCATGCTGTGCCTTTGTCTACACTCAGAAGACTGCTGCGACACCAAAGCCATATTATCATCATAGAATGGTTTGGGTTGGAAGGGACCTTTAAGATCAACTAGTTCCAACCCCCCCGCTAAGAATTCTTCTAGGACCTCCTCGTACATACTGGCAAAAGCACTTTTACACACTTAAACCTGTGTGATATAAGGCACGTGTACTGGTGTCAAATCAGGCTCCATACAGTTCTTCTGTAGGCAGCAGTGTTGTTTATACCTGTCACTGTCTCCTCCCTCCCTTGGGCTCTGATGGTAGGAAGTACTCTCCAGACTACTGCCAAAGTCAGTGGGCCAACTCAAACCCACTACAACATAAAGCAAATTAAACTCATCTCAGATTTAACCTGAAGCAGACTTGAACATTCTCATAAACCTTTTGTACTTGCAGAGCTGTGGAGGCACCTCAGGTAACATGATGCTAGCTAACACCAGCAAGGTAACTTGATTTCTCTTCCTAAGACTGGAAATAGCTGATCATATTTGGGTGATGAGGCTGGGAAGATCACTGAAGTGCAGGTAAATACTTGCTTTTGTTGCTACAGTTTGTCTGTGGTTATGTTGTCATGTACCAATGGCCTACCAGCATTCACCTACTATTTTGCAATGCTGATTAAATTAAAGTTGAAAAAAACAAACAAACAAACACCTTGGGGGGGGAGGGGAAAGAATCATCCTTCTAAAAAGTCCCAGAGTGTATTTTCATTTCCTTAAAAAGAAAAAAAAAAAAAAACAAAAAGTAGGGCATTGCACAGGAATGCCCAACCTACTAAAACCAATGTATCATCTCACCAAAAATACACCAGTGGCTAGGGAAAAAACATTTCCTGATATGTACCAATTATTTCTTCTATTTATGACCTGCCCATCAGCAGCTAGGTCTTATGCTTCGGGGTTTAAAACATCTGTTGACACTTGAACACAGAGCAGAACCTATATGACAGAATGACAGCAGACCCTCTTCCAATATCACACAACTCAGCGTCCCACCAGGGCCCGCTCTGCTGCTCAGGTCCCACCTCTATCTGTGCTCCCTTCCAAGCCCTGCAAGTTCTCAGCTGAGAATGCTGCACAGCTCAGCCACATCTTGTATCTCACCTCCAGCAGAATGCAGCTGCTTGCCTGCTTGAAAATAACCAAAGGTGATGTTGATTCTCAAACATCGCCCACTGCTGCAGGCACGTGGCTTTAAAAAATATCATACAGTATTGGAAGTAAATGACAGTGCAGTGTAACATGATTTAAGCCACAGTCTTCAACATTCTTCCAAACACTCATTTGGCTGCCAGGCTCGGAAATGTCAAAGCTCTAAAGGTTATTAGACTATTGTTTATGACAATGGGAGTATGAAAGTTTGCAGTCACGATAACATACTCAACTTAAAAGAGAAGAAAATTGAAGACATGATTAAAAAAAACTACGCACACAAAAGCTGTGACTGTCCCTTTATGCAGTTGACAAAGGAGCTCCTTCTTCCCTCCTCTACTCCCTCATCAGGATTTTTTTTAATCTCAATATGTATTAAGAAATGGGAGAAAAAAGAAAAACCCATTAAATGATTTTTCATGTGCATTCTGGAAAGCTTTTTTTTTTTTCTTCTGTCTAGAAAGAGGTACTGCAGTTTACCTAAATTGACTCTTGAGGGTATTACACTTAGAATGAATGTTTAATAGATGTTAGCTCAGTTGAAGAAGTAAATAGCTCATGGAAGACAAACAGCTTTAAATCTCTTCATAAATAGGAATTTTTCCTCAAGTGCTTTCACACAGCCCAAAAGCACGTGCACTCACTCTACTGAAATATCACAGGCAATTATTTATGCCTTTCACTTTATCTGTTTGAACAGAAATTACACAATGTTGGGATTGAGCTTTCTGCTCCCTCTCAGATATATATAAAATAGCACAGAAACCAGTTCTAAGGGAAAATGCACATGACTGCATGTTGGACTGGGAATGCAAACATCCCCGTTCTGGTGCCTCACAGCCACAGATCCCTGCTATGATTGCAGACAAATTGCATAACCCTGCTGTCCCTCAGTTCCCAGCAGTACTCATGAGTCATTCGAAGACCAAGGCCCAGAGGAACAACGCTACTCAACATTTGTGAGAATTCATGGCTGGTTAGGCTGACTTCAAATGCAGTTTCCCTGCCTTTTCTTTCTCCTTTAGCCTTTCATATTGACTCTTCCTTCCCTGGGGAAGTAAATCCACACCCCAATATGCACCTCACATAAGGGGCACCCTGACAGGGAGTGAAGGCAGACCATCCCCCTACACTGCTGCCCTGCCACCCCTCACACTTAATGCTCTTTCCCTGGAACACCTTCATTTCTGTCTGCAAGAACAACAGCAGAAAAAGCTGAAAGCAACCACTGTTCCCCAGCAGTTTCTAATATCCCATGCAGTAGCCTGGAAACTCTAAGCAGCATCACAAGTCAAATGGTGCAGAAGGAAAATTGCTGCAAATGTTCAAGAAGAAAAACAAAAACAGTAACTCAACACCTAGAGTTTCCAATTCTCAAATCAAGACAAACTTTTCAGTTCTTCATGATTTCTACCCACCTTGCTGAGCACTTTCAACTAAAAAGCAAGCAACAGTTTGCAGCGCGAAGTTATCACCAGCTGCTTCCTTTTGCCCAAAGGATATTGGTCCCAGACAGGAAAGGGGGAAGTTCAAATCCTTCCTCCACCCAAGAGGATGCAAAGGCTTTCCTCGCTCCTTCAATCTTCCATGCTGCAGTCAGTCCAGCATACAGAGCTGTTGTAGTCTCTCCCAGAGCAGTGCGTCCTTGTGCATAGCATACCCTTCAGTATAACATGGAGCCAGGCTGAAGCCTGGGGCTCAATGCCTCCTCTCCCCACTGGGGCTGACTGAGAAGGGAAACCAAGCAGTGTTCTCTCATCTTCTGGACCATCTCCAAAGCAAGACGGTCCGGGAAGTGCTCCAGCCACCCCTCTGTATACCAATAGGCCAGGGCAACACACGTGTTCTGCTGCCAGGAAAATTACTTCAGAGGAAAACAGAATATATTTCATTTGACCCTCCAAAATTCTTACCAACACAAAAAACAAAGTTAGGCAAAGATTTGTGTCAGAGCAATGCAAATAAGCATTTGAAGTTATTTGGCTCAGTGGCCACAGTGCAATAATAAAATACATTATTCACCCTACCCTACATGCAAAGACAAATGTTTCCTGACACATGAAAGCCAGAAAGCAAATCTGCTTCAATCCAGGTCAATGGATTAGAAGAATAACACTATAATAAGAAAAATAAAAGTTATACAACAACTCTGAAGCAATTAGAAATACACACACAAAAAAAAGTTTCAATCTTAATATTGTTAACGAGAAGAGAAACAACAAACATCTTAAATTCTATTTTGAAGTACACGAGCAGTAAGAGCTTAAGTAGAAGTCTAGGCGAGACATTAAATGAGCAATTAAAAATATATATTTTTTAATCTCTGATAATAAAATAGCAATGCTCAGTTGAAGAATCTTGATAAATGATTTGTTTAAACAGACCAAAAAAATCCCGATTTTTCAGATAGTTCTATCTAATTTCAGAACACTGCTCAAAGAAGTGGAGATAAAGAAAGCAAAAAAGAAGCCTCGATGATGATACAGCGTATATTGTTAAACTCTAACACACTGTAGTTTGCCTTCTGTGTTTTGTTTGTTTCAAAACTTGTTTCCTACCCAGCTCAGTGTTTTTATCATGCTTTGTGAGCAAAACTTCCATAACTTCCATTTCTGATTGTATGGCAAACAGGTATACAGACTGTAAGGTAAATAGGTATACAGGTATTGGACCAGAGAGGTTATTGCATTACAAAAGAGTAATGAAATAAAGAGCTTACCCGTGTCCTGGGCTCGCAGAAGGGCTCCAAGAGGAGTGATCTCCAGATAGAGATCCTTCCTCGTTGGCAGTCAACCCTTAAATGGGGTGTAGGAGAGGTGCAGCCTGCCTCCACCCCTTCCGGTCACTCAGGTGAAATTGCATTCACCTGTGCCCCTGTGGCTGACTCAGCACTTGCCTCAGGTGGTCAATCAGAGGTTCAGGCCGTGATTCAACAGTTCCCATACACTGATGAAGGCAAATGGAATAGACTCCCCAAGTTGGGCCCTGTAAATGCTGCAATTCTGCACTGGTTAAGGTAACTGTTCTATAAAGAAATACATAGAATTAAGTAGCTAGTACAGTTTACTGCTTACAAACTACAAGTAGACATTTTATCCTAGGATACTTACGAACAGCAACTAAGACACAACATAATGAGGCTTTTGGAATCAAATCCCCAAACCCTGTATTGCATGATAAACTCCCAGAAATACAGTATTTTTAAAAATATATATTGTTTCACTTTCCATTTTCAAAGCATCCCACTCAAGATGAACACCTAAACCTCACACCCTGCAAGTAAGAATTAACGATCAAAAGATGAATATCTTTGCCTCAAGTTTCTTGTTTGTGAGAGCATGAAAACATGGAGTGAGCTAATGCTGAAAACTAAAGGACTCCTGTCATAGAGACTACGTAGTCTGAGGTCACTGAGAATGCTGATTGGCAGCAGAACAAGGACTTGTCTTAGTCTCTCATTTCCTTGATATCACTGGCTTCGATGTTTAAGCATCCTTGTTTCTTCTCTGCAAAAAGGCAGCATTCTGATTGACTCATTGCTGGCAATTAGAAAATGAAAAGTGACCCGACTGGCACTCTTAGACCCCACAGCCTTTCTTTCTGCACTGTTCACACGTTGGAGGTAACTACTGCAGCATAGAGTCATGGTCAAGTGAGAGCACGAGAAACTCATGCTGTTAAATCACACCCATGCACAAAGCTTGTTTAGTCTTTTCCATTCAAGGTCTGAGCGTACCATAGGATGAACATTTGGGAAACACCTGGGTGCTTCCAAGCATCAAATATGATCTAGCAAGCTATTTAAAACAGGGATGTCCAGCCCTCTTAGCTCAAGAGCCTCACAGCAATATCCCCAGATAGTTAGAGAGAAACTCCAGAGATTGTTTAATAGGAAAGAGGTGAGAACAGCTCTCAGGAATCACACCTCAATATCACAAGGGATTTCCACTGTGAGAGCTGCCACAAGTGTCCCTTCCAGACAAACACACATGCAAGGTGTTAACAGACAGTTTGGGCAGGATTCCCCCCAAGGAACTCAGCAGCTCTTCCCCTGCTGCCACCTCCCGGCCCTTCTGCTGCCCATGGGACACTGCAGCAGACACTGGCAAGTCACACCCCATGGTGGACTACTATGAACAAATCAACCCCGTGTCACCTCCTTGCTTTTTACACTGCTCACATAACATTTTATACTGACAGCTAATGCATTTTCTACAGAGCTCAGCTCCTGTGTTTTCCTCCTAACACAAGGCTATTAAGAATATTTAGCAGCACACCTTTACCTACTCATAAGCATACTGTTTTTTTTTCCCTCTTCAATGCACGTGGCTTGAAGTTCTAACTTATCTTCCAACCGCAATTCCACTGGGTGGTTTCCATCTGCTCACAGTAACTATACCATAACAGAAACAAACATGCCCCACAAAATCCACACTATAAAAGTTCTTTGTTGTCATGGCCAGTGATACATAACATAGGAATCAGCTCGCAGAAACTGAATTTGTGGCCTAACTTAGATACTCACTAAGCCAAGGAAACCACAATCAATAAGAGATTATGTTCAACTGGAGTTTCTTGGCAACAGCTGTATGAGAAATGCTAGAGCTACTCTCCCCTGCACTTCCCACATCTTTCAGAAACCACTGGGCACTGCCACTTTCACAGATCTCACACGCTCTGCTGGCAACTCACGTGATGCAGCTTTGTGAGCATTGCTAAAAAGCTGCTCACCTTCTGTAGTGGAGTTAAGATCAGCTACGGTGCAAGTCACCTGCTGTATCCATCTTCCCTTATTCTCTTGAACTGCAGGAGAAGTGGAGCATTTCAAATCGATCAAACCCTCCACGTTCTCTCTGCGCTGTTTCTTTCAACTTCAGGTTAGCCTCTGGTCACAGATATAACACTGAACCCTCTCAAAAAAAAAAATTAGTGTCTGAAAAGTCATGGATGGCCTCTGGGAAATGGGTACAACAGCACGAAAGAATTATTCAGCCAGTAAACGGGTTGTTAAACATAACTACTTCCATGATAAAACGCCCAGACGTAAATGCAAATAAGTAAATTAACTTTAGGTACTCACAAAAGGGAATGATTATACAGTAACTGTTTGCCCACACGAAAATGTATTATGTCTAAAAAGGTAATAAAATTCAAGTCATGTAAAAATCTGCTTTTTGCTAATTATGTCCTAATATGTCTACACAACGCACTTGGCTTCCTGCAATCACTTGCAATAGCTGTGTTCATCTTATGCTTAGTACAAACCAGGTTTAGACTTTCTTAACAATATAAGAAAACTGGCAGAAAGGCTCATTTCATTACAAAAAGGTCAGCTATAACTTAATAGGGCAGGAAATTAATACATTAACATCCTGAGTAGCAAGGTATAAAGAGATGTTTAAGGCAAGAAAGAAGAATCTTCACTGTGAGACTACTTTCTACTAGTATGGACTAAACTGGTTTAGCTTTGGTTCAAATCAAAGCCATTTCCAATGCAGACTAGAATAGCTGCTTCTACAAACTCCTCAGCCAACACTGTCAAGAATCATCACTTAGCTTCAAAATACACTATACTATTTAACATCAAAAAGTTTCAAGGATGCTCATTCAAAACTAGAATCTACTAACCTTTTGACCAAATGGTTTCCAATTTTCTTTAATTATTTTCTTTCTTTTTTTTTTTTTTTTTTTTTAATAAACAAAGCAATTCTGTCCAGTAAGTGAGGCAGCAAATTCTACCCACATGAGGTCGAATACTTGGAAAGAACACTGCTGTAAGAAATCACAGCTCAACGCAACCTGTTTTGCTACAGCAGGAAGCAAAGATCACAGATGGATGGAAGAAAAACCTTCTTCTGTACCACACACTGATTCAAATGAGGATTTCAGGAAGTTCTTAGTCCTGTTATTCATTCAGTTACTGTCAAAAAAAAAGAAACAGAAAGAAAAAAAAAACTAGTGACAGTTATACTGTAGACTGCTGCAATTTCATTACTCTCAGGCTGAATATTTATTAAAAAAGGAAAAAAAAACCATGAAGAACCACACAGCACCACTCCGGTGCACAAGATAATTCTTCGCAATCTAATTACTTACATTTTATCACAGAAGATAAGTTAGAAGACGACTGATGTGTCAAGCCAGTCACCTTAGTAACACCCAATGAATATTTATGCCACTAAGTCTGCAGCTTTAAGTGGCACCTCTCAGACGAAGGTACTGCAGTCTCTGTCCCTGTTCAAGGAAAGCAGCAGAAGTCACTCACATCCCACCTTACACCCCTCCAGCAGTACAAGAAGGCTGGCTCTTCCTGAAGATGTCACACTGATAGCTGCACATAACAGCAAGCTACAAGAGCCACTTTTGGTTGTTAAAATATTTTTTAGATATGCATTAATATGTATATAAATGTACGCATAGACATTTTCCACTAGCTAGACTACAATGCGCTGCATGGAGATGAACCATTTAAGCAAGCATTGCTTTCCGCATAGATATCAAACACAACTCTGTCATCTTTCTGGACAGATTTACATAAATCACAAGGGATGCAGCCGAAATAGCAGCTGCCCCTAAAACCGAATGCACTGTATCCCAAACACTCACGGCAAACAATTTCTGTTCTGAAACCTTCCAGATCGTGGAAATCAGTTTCCTTAGAATTTTTTTTCCCCCACTTATTCTAAGGAGCCAGTGAGAACACTTCTCACAGAGTCTGACCTGATTTCCCACTGCAGATAGAAACTGTTCCAAATGCGTAAATTTACGAATACAAGAAATTCAGCTCTCTTTCTTTTGTGGCATTCAAGACAGGAGTAACTCCAGCACCAGTGAAGAAGTTCTGCTTTGCATTTCACAACAGCCAGAACTTCACCCACTGTTTCTTTGTTTAAGTCAATGTGTGATTTCCCATCTTGGTACTCCCCTAGCAAATAGCAGAACTGTCTTCTCCTCTCTTATAAAACCTGCTTTCATTTCCCTTCTCTTCAACCTTACCTATTGGACTACTCCCTGCCCCCACACTGCTCTTTTACATCTCATCAACATCCTCAGCTTCACCTTCCTCTATCCTCTATTTCCTTCAATGGCTTCTGTGCTTTTTTTGTTTGGTCGGTAGGTTTGCAGTGTTTGGCTTGTTTTGTTCTTTAAGTTTTCCCTCCCGTAGGCAATGTTATCAGCACCAGGCAAAGAACCAACTATAAAGCACATATGGCAGAAATACATACCAAAAAAAAAATACACTGGTGGTTAAAAATCCAGTGCAGAGCACACTTAACTTGCACAGCTTCTTCGGCAGACATCCAACTATTCTGAAAGTAGATCAAATAACCTTGCAGTTACTCTCCACTGGGTCCTCCTAAGGGAATCAGTGCAGTATTCACACGCCAGCTTTGTGCACATCCTCTCCCCAGGGGTTTAGTTGTCTATGATCCAAGGTCGAGTTTTGATACAGCAGAACTGCATAACCTTGGATGAGACTTCCAAGGAACTGCCTCAATACTGATGTCTGCCAGGCCAGCAAAGCTGAGCCAGATGCTGACTAGGATGCTAATACTTTGCCTAGTAGCTCAGTTACTCCTAGTTACCAACCACATATCTCAGTTAATAAATGGTTGGTTTAAAGTTGCATATATCCTGCTTTCAGTCTCTTCATGGACTCTAAAGGCTGAATGAATTGACTGAGAGCACTAGATCTAACTACAGTAGCTTGCCCCCATGGGGCTGGTTGACAGATCTGTAAGAGTGACGAGCCCTCAAGCAAGTCTTTGGGCTGCAAACCAAACGTGCAGAGTAGCCCTTAAAATTCTACTGTTACACACACACTGATGAAATAAGAAAGTCTTTGATCACATCGAGTCCCTAAGAACTGGATGTTTTATCTTCATGCACAGAAACTGGAGTACAGTCTTTCTTATCAGTGCATGGAAAACATTCAAGAATTGTCTAAAGACCACTTCTCTAACAGAATTCTCCTTGCAGTCAGTGTTATCCAGTGTTGTGGTCCCATTTATTTTTCATACTGGTTAGCTTTGCAGTTTGATCTTACATGTTTCAAGTTAATGGGGAAGCATTACATCATTTTTTCAGGTCTACCCTGTTGTATCTCTTCCTCAGGCCCACAGTTAAATGCAACCCACCAAGAAACAAAACTGACAAAATGCCACCCCAAAAAAGCTTTTTTTCCTGTATAATCACACAATGCAATATATTACGCATTCTTGCCCTTTATAAACATTACACAAGTGAGACAATATTTTTCAGGCCAATGGGCAATCTCACAAATACACCTGTTTAAACGTTTTTGCACACCTTTTTGGGGTACGCTTTGTTCTAAATTAGCCATTCATTACAAATGCATCTTTACAAAAATGAGGCTTTGGTCTCATTTCTAACTAGAAACTACATTTGACATTCTAAACTGCAGTTACAACATACGTAGGACAAGCATTTATTTTGAAGCATCACACCCCAGCTCAACAGAGGGGCACAAGGCATCTGACACGGTGAAGAAAAACAGACCTTCAGATTTACTTTACCAGTTTTCCCAGTTTTGATTATTCTACAGTCCTACGGCACAGTTGTTTCTTTTGGAAGGTAATACTGTGTTTGATATGAAGAGGACAGGCCATAATTCCTGCAAGCTGCCTTTATATTGAATCAGAACTGGAAAAAAAAACCACTCTTATTTTCAATCTGTTAGCATCGCTGCTTGTGTCTCAGTGAGAAACACACAGTGAAAACTGAAGTTTAGTGAAGCAGTGCTTGATGTAGCTGAACAGTTAAAAGGGCCTCCCCCACATTCAGACAAAAAGGTTACCCATGACTTACATTTTTCTGCTTGCTCTGTCTATGCTCATCTCTGGTCAGTTCCCACTTGGTCTGCCAGCCTCAACACATATGTGATGTTGTATTTGATAGAACCACAAAATCAAGCTGTAGCACAGCAGACCTTCTTCAGTTTCTTCCAGGCAAGAGAAGCTGAGCTTCAGCCCAGACCATTAATACAAACTTGAAGAAATGAAAGCCCTTATGCAAGTTGAAAAAGAACACACCCAGGTACCTTCCAAGCCTGCAATACCTCACAGGACACTCAAACTTATTTACACCATCATCCTGACGTACATGGCAGTCCAATCTTCTGTCTCCTTTTCTCTCTTCTCCTTTATCTATACGCTAGTTCCATACAAATATTTTCATAGTTATATTCCCCCCTCCTCCTCACCTTCTTTGATCACTTTACAAAACTGAGCCTACCTGGCCAAACGTCTGGCAAGGCCTCCAAGTCATTTTGAATCTTCCTCAGTAGAACTGAACGATCCCATAAAACTTTCATTGGAAGTTAACAGACAAGTAAAAGCATCTGTTTCTGTTACCAACACATGATGTACCGAGGAAGCGTTTGCACCAGGATTATACAAGTGATGCGCAACTCCATGAGCTGGCAAAGGCAATGGTAACAGCAGTAGGTTTTCTTTCATATCAATTAGCATAAGATTAAATAAGAAACTGCTGTCTACATTATTTAGCACATCCTTAACTGCAGGTTATTCATTTGTGTACATTTCCAAGGATTTTAATGGCATCAACATCAGTGCCAATCACTTATTGCCTTCATTTAAATGTACAGATGTTCTTTTACTGCAGATTCTTTTTTTCCTCAAAGCACTGTTTATTCAGCAGTCCAGCTCTGCATGTATCAAAATATCCAGCTGCTTATTGAGAGAATCTAGATAGCCACTAAGGTACTTACAATCCTATCGCTTGATGTTGCACTGAGCCACAGGGATAGGCGTTGTTTAAGGCACTGCCCTGGACAAAATACTTCAGGGATTCTCCCCCTCTCTTACAAACAGAAGAGGAAACAAGTGAGAAAATAACGCCAGGTATCACCCATGTCCAAGGCACATCCCATCGCCAGACGACTGTCTGCTATCAGCTGTGAGAAGGGTACCCTGCCCTCTTCAAATGTGCTGTGAGATTCTGCCTCTCTGCCTGTCTACTGACAACCCAGCTAACACTGAGTGTAAGTAATGCACTGGGAGAAAATGAAGCAGTCACTAAATGGGGAAAGTATAGACTAACCACAGACATGCTGTAGAACAGCAATTTCACAGCTCGCTATCCTTTCCACCAAGAAAACTTCCTTTTGTTGTTGTTTTTGTTTTGGGTATACCAGTTTTCTATTTGTCCAGTGTTCACTAAAAGGAATCTTACTCCACACTACTGCAACTCTCCGTAACAGCTGCTTGCAACCCTTGCTAACCCATGACTGACATTTGTTGGCAAACCAAATGCTGTGGGTACTCCCTCATGTCAATCCGAAGAACACGCGCCTATAAAAGATCAGCGAGGGATCAAAACCACACGGTCACTGCAGCAAGGAGTGACTCCGAGCTTGCTACACTTCCAAGGCCCCCTCTGCCCCCACCCTGAGCTTCCCCTCGCCCTCCCTTCAAACGCGCCTGCAAACGTTCCACTTCCAGCCTCGGGCTGGGAAGGCAGGGCAGGCTGCCGGTGGGATGTCAGAGGGGAAATACAATCTAAGGGACGGACGGCAGCCAGACAGGCTCCTAGAACACTCCGCGCGTTATAAAGACGCGTCTTTATAAGGGAACACCTCTATTCCGCTACACGACGGCACTCCCCGCTACCACGAGCCCGGCACAGCCCTGTGACGAGAGCAGGGGAGCCGCGGGCAGTGACGCAGCCGCTCCCGGCCGCAGCCCCCCGCCCTCCGCCGCTCCTTGGGCGCCCCCCGCCGGCGGCACTCCGCCCCGCTGCTCTGCGGCCACGGCCGGCAGCTCGAAGGCGTCGGGCTGTGCGCGCCGCTCTCCCCGCTCAGCGGCCCCGCCCGTGTGACAGAGGCGGGAGCCCCAGAGCGCACCTCCGTGCAGCCGCTTTCTCGGGGAAGTCGGTGAGAATTACTCAGTCAGCTTTCGCCTTCCCTATTTGCAGAGGAAGAGAGCAGTTCTGGTAAGATTTCGTGACAAATCCTAATCGGAGTTGCTCGCAACCTGGTGTTCCCGTTCCTGCCCGTTAGCACTACGGCATCCCTCACACACGGCTTTGCCGCCGCTGCGAGCCCTGACGCGGCTCGACTGTGGGCACAGCTGCCGTGCAGCGCAGCGCCCGCCGTACCCACCCGGCCCTTGGGCGGCTGCCAGTTCCTACGCGCGCCCTTAGCTGCCGTTATCTCCGTGCGGCTTCTTCTAGGGCACAAATGCCACCTTCAGGCTTCCTTTCTCCGCGAGTCAGCGCTGCCTAAGGACACCCGCAGAGCCGTGGAGTGAAACGTTCCTAAACCACAGCTAGAAGGCAACTTCACAGCCGTGTACAAGCGCAGCTCGCAGGGCAGAGCGCACCGGGCCCCCTCAGAACCTCTCTTCACGGCCCCCTCAGAGCCTCGCTGCACTGAGTTCTTCCTGCCAGGCACCTTGTAAAAAAACCAACCAAACAAACAAAAAAACACCTCAGCTGCTCTTTATGATCGCACGGTGCGATTTTTGAGTGCACTGGCAAACTTTGCAAATGCTGCCAAAACCCAAAGTTACCGTCTGCACAGCTGTCTCATCACAGCTCTTTGTAGCCAAGTGTTCCTCCTCCACTTAAAACTTTCCGCCACTCCACGCGCGGATGAAGCACACGGCAGTGGGTGATGGTAGATATCAGCCCAGCTATCGGTGCGAGGTGTTGCTGACTAATGGTTGCATCGGGAGCCACAGTGCTGACCAGTGGCTGCCTCGCGTTCCAGTTCCAACCCTAACGAGCCATTAACAGAGCGCTATTTCCACACACTGAGCCTGCTAGGTGATTTTAAAACCGAGCAATAGCTAACCTAGGAAAAAGGGAGAGGGATGAGACCGCAACAAAGTCCTACCAAATGGCAAGCACATTGAAAAAAAAAAAAAAGAGAAAGCCATACAGCTGAAAAACACATTTTGAACTCTGAACACTGTCAGCCAACCACTGTGTGCAAGAACTAGGAGTATCTTCACCTCACAGCACAATCCAAATGGTCTATAGCAAGGAAGGCAGATAGCACATGTGGGTTCCCACCCTACAGCCTGTACCACCTTGCTTCACCTTGCTCTTCAGCCATCCCAGCTGACACGAGGCACACAGTATCCCTGCAATTGCAGCCCTGTCCTGCCCCATCCCAGGGAAGCATCCACCACACAGCACCACGCCGCCAGCTGTTCTGCTGTTGGGAGCTCCAAACTTTGCCACGCTGATAAGAATATAACTGTGTGGATATAGTGTGTGAAGAATATAACAGCGGTCCCCATTGACTTTCTGCTCGAGGTACGAACATTGATCGCTTATCAGGAGGATTAGCCCACCGTAACTCACTTCCCTGCAGTATTTTGAACCAAGGTACATTTGAGCACCTTATTCTAGGCAAACCTCTCCCGAAAGATGAGGAGACAGACAGGTGGGCTTGGCAGCTCAGCTAACGAGCTGCTGGTGCTCTCCACATGCACACTGAGAATCTCCTTGCATTCTTCTTAGGTTTCCTGAGCGCTTTCAACTTCAGTGACATTTTTTCCCAGCTCGGAGAAGACCTTAGGCGTAAGCTCACGGGAGAGCTCAGACGCGACCTTAAGGACATCGGGTATCTGAGCCTCTGCTGCGACCACGAGGTTAGCAACCCCACACATCTACCCACAGACACAGAATGCACACGCACGCCTTGGAGCAGGAGGAGTCCTCGCTGAGGGAACACCACAGCTGACAGTGACGCTGCTATGCCCTACTTCAGAAACACCGCTTCTCGTACCCAGCCGCCCCAAACGCAGCTCCGCGGAGGTCTTAAAGGCTGCGGGAAACTTCCCAGCGAGGCGTGCCCGAGCCCCGCAGCACGCAGCGCACTGCCCTTCCCTCGCCCCACGGACTGCAGCGGCCCACACCTGCAATTCCAGGGACCCCAGAACGAACTTCAAAATGCCATCCCCAAAGAGCTCCCTCACCTGAAAGCACTTACAGCACACACGCGTACACGTGCACGAAAAAGGGGGGGAGAAAGAAAGAAGTAAAAAAGCTTTTTTTCCTGTTCTAACAGACTCTAAGTAAAGGAAACTTCCCACTTTATTGCACTTCCCTCCGTGCTCTGACAAACGCATGCTCGCAGCTACGCACCAAGTCCCGCACGCAACCGACGGAGCCTCCGCCCGCGTCCCGACGGGTATTCGGGGAACACGGCACCAACGGAGCGGCGGTAACCGAGCAGCTCACGTGCGTGGAGCCGGCAGCCCCACAGCCCTTCCCGCCGCGCCAGCTGCCCTCAGGGCGCCGCCCCTACCTGCCCGCCTCGGCTCCCTCTCAGCGGCTGGCGGCAGGGCGGGAGCGCTGTCCCTCCGGCGGGGCGAGCCCCATGTGAAGAGGAGCGAGGGAGCCCGGCGGCTCCACCGCCGAGGGGAGGGGACGGAGGGAGGAGAGGAGGGAGGGAAAGGAGGAGGGAGGGAGAAGGCGGGCGGGCGCGCCGGGCGCTCCCCCAGCTCGGAGCCGCCCCGACCCCGATGCCGGAGCCCGCGGCAGCGCCCCCTGGGGGAAGGCAGCTCCGAGCGGAGCCGGCCCCTGGCCGGCCTCGCCCGCCCGTCCCCAGCAGCCGCCAGAGGTGGGACTGGAGCGCGCTGCGAGCCCCCGGAGCCCGAGGGCTGAGGGAACGGCGGCTCCGTTGGCTGCTGAGGGGCCGCTGTGCTCCGTGCCCAGCTCTCCGTGGATATCCCGGCACGGAGAGGACACCCGAGTAAAACAGCCCCAGCGAAGCAGAGAGCTGCTCCCACAGTTAAAACACAGCACGAGGACTTGGGACAGCGGGATTCAATGTCTGACTTTGCCCACCCGTGGCAGCCGCTCAACTCTGCCGAGCGGCTGTGGTGATGCCCAAGCGGGCGCACACAAAACGTCTGGCTGGCTTCCCAGGAATCCTCAGATTACGCAGAGAACTGGGCCTGCACTTGTCAGTTAGACACGTGCCTCGGTGTTTGTGGGATGCGGTATGGTTGTGCCGTGGCTCCCCAGCTGCATAATCGAATTTCTCTGCCCTATCTCACAAGGATTTGATGAAGATAAATTCAGAAGCCTCTCCCAGGCGCACGGATGTGACAGTGACAGAGCTGCTGTAGCATTGGCCCTGAGAGAGACGCTGCTGCTGCATCCTGTCGTCCCCCGAACAGACACGACCATACACACAGAGCACTTCAGAAAGGAAGACTTCTCCGGTAATGCTGACTTTGAAGGAAAGGAGCACAAAACAAAGACACATCATTCTTAGGCTGTGAAGTTAACGCCAGGAGTTTGCTGAGCTGGCAAGCCCTGGGGTGAAGCTCCTGAGAGCCAAGAGGTGTGAAATGGAGAGGAGGCAATTGAACACGTTTTGCTAGCCCAGAGCAGGAACATCACAGTCCTTCTGCATTAAAAATAACAACTTGCAGTGGAGCTGGAACCCTCTGCCAGAGACCCTGCCTCTCTGATTAGAGATTTTAATGTCATACCACCAGCATCAAAAGTACACGTTAGGAGTGTGCATTGTAATCCTGGTGGTTGTTTTCTTTTTTTTCAGTGCAGATAAAGTGCAAATTAAAAGCAGTGTTTTGCTGAGCGCATTATGCAAAAAAATGCTGCTGATCAGTAATTTGTTCACAGCATTAAAATCAAAGATCTGTCATAGTATCTGTGCATCCACTGAAATACACTTCACTTACTTTTATAGAACAGTGAGATTTACATAAAACTCACCTAATCATAATTTATTGCCATAATTAATGAGATTTCTCCTGTCTTTTCCGCTCACCTCTTCTTTGTTACTATTTTTGTAAAATTAAAGCTGTGCTGTTTTTTCTTTATTTAGAATACCTAGCCCACATTGCCTAACATCCAAACTGGCTGAGTCTACAGAAAGCAAAGGCTTTCCACAGCTTTACTTGGATCTTACAAATCTTTTAGTGGAACTACAGCAAAACCACATAGCCCTGTGCTGGCACTGCTGGGAGGTCCAAGCTGAAAGAAAAGCACTGAAAACCTACTGGTGAAGCCCCTGAAGGAAACGCCTGCAGATCTTCAGAGCAGATTTGTGCCATCCCAGAGGGGCTGCCCTGTGCCCAGGCTCCCTGTGCTGTGTCAGGCTGCGGGCTGTGACAGCACACTGCAGCTGCTCTCTGGAAGCAGGAGAGCAATGGTACATCAGAGGTTCCAGCTCAGCACTCTAGAAAAAAAGAAGCCCAGCAAGTCCTGCAGAAATGGTTTTAGCAAGATTTTCACAAAATATATTTGTGAAGACAGGAGCCAGGTGTAGACAGGAGCTCACCACTTGGGTAACTGTGAGGAGGGAGCAGGGTCCAACCCTGCTCTGCACTTAGCTGAGTCAGGATGAACACTGAGATTTCTGTTCCCTATCTTCTGCTCCAGCACTCAAACCATACATCTCCATGGCATGGAAATGATAAGGGCCTTGGATGTCACCCTGTAGTTATGTGCCCACACAGCTACGTGCCCTGCCTGTTTCCGCTGCTCACTGTCATTACCTAATAGTCCACTGGTACTACTGGAGCACCCTTTCCAGGACAGAGAGCTGCTATAAATCAGGACAGCCCTGCTACAAGTACCTGCTTCTTCCTCTGGGTGGCATCCGAATATCTTAAGTGGGCCAAAGCCGGTTCAGGATGATATTCCTGCTTGCCAACAGCGATCAGCATTGCGGTGTAAGTGCTGCTCTTGCTAAGCTCACATAAACCAGTCAACGTTCAAATAAAACACAGGATTTATAGCAGTTGGAATCAGCATCACTCCATCAGCCTTCTTAATTATGACAAAAGAAGATCTATCACATCTTGTGTCCTTGCCTTGTACACGTTGCAGTTGTCACAAAAATAGGATGCAAAAGCACAATTAAATCTCCCAAGCTCTACAGCTTCAGCAAAATCAAAACTTTATCACCAGGAGTAGTTTCCTACCTTTTTATATAGGTCCCAGTGAGACAGCTACAAACTGATAAACAGGAGTGAATCATCACAGTCACAGCACACAGAAGCGTAAATGCGAGCCGGGGTGACAGAGGCCACCAATGCAAAAAGCTTTCTGAAGGTCTCCACTCATAACCAGAGCAGGGCTGTTCCCTGTTTTTACACTGTCATGACTGTCACACTTACTTCTGTTAGCTGTATGGGTTGGCAAAGACCCCATCACACTGAGACGAGTCAGTGCAAAACCACACTAGTGCTGGTGTCTAAAGCTGAGCAGATGATTGCCTTACTTACCTGCAGCGTTACACAGCCAACACTTCTTAAGAGTATGAAATCTGAGAATACAAAACTCATTCTTTTGCTAATTTTAAAATACTCACTTGAGAATTTAGGACTATCTTATACTGTTCAGTTTCCCATATTGATTAGCGTAGCCTGGGCCCATAACCACAGTGCAGCTGGATCAACTCAGCCCAGCAACCAGCACTTGTAAATAAGGGAAAACAAATCTTCAAAAGCACATCAGGAAAAGAGCATCTCTTGGTTTTTTCCCTCTTTTTTTTTTTTTTTCCCTCTCTCCTGTTTTAAAAAGCTTTTTATCTGATATAAGTTTCTGTCAGTTGTCTTTGCAAACTTTCACCTAACATTTTACTACCAGACTTGTACCAGATTCTGCTTAGAAACTTCACTTTCCTTTCACCGTTTCTAGTAAAAATCCTGCTTTAGTTGCATTGGAAACCACATGCCTGATCCCCACAAGCACTAGTGAAGGGAATCCTCTTGTTTTAAAGATTAGTTATGTGGGAAAAGGCTGTGATTCAAATAGTGCTTATCACCTACTTTCCAAAAACCAGGTTCTTTGAGGTGTTTCCAGGGCTAGAAGTCAGGTACACTGCCCTAAAGCTCAGCTCTAATCTATGCTCACCCAGGTACTACTCCAGTTCTGTATTTCCTCCTGTGAATTCATTTTTAATGAGATCACTATTCCACAAAAGCAAGATTTGTTCTCCTGAGGTTTATGGCTATGACTCTGCGTGTTCCATAGTCATCCTGAGTAGGTGGCACAGAGATGGCTTTTCTTGTCAGCAACAATACTATTCTTAGTTTTGTACGCCGTTCTTAACTTATGTCATAGATAGGCACAAATGATACACAGTGGCAGCTTTGATAGCACTCAAATAGAAGGTGATCCCCCAGTCCAGGAAACCATTCTAAGGCTCTGAGCATTGCAGCAGCAGAATTGTAACCACCAGTTCCCGAGAGCCTTTGCCAGAACCCCATTGCCTTTACAGGTCTTGGAATTACCGAACATATTTGAGAAAATTAAAACGAATGAATTAAAAGCAAAGCAAAACAGACCTGAGGTTACAGCTGTAGTTGTGGATCGTAGTGGTTACCCAAATTAACTAGGCAATCTTATGATGCATGACAGTATCTGAAGCCTTACAGTGATAACCTTGAAATTCCTTGTTACTCGTCTCCCGCACAAATGTTTCACTGACTTCTGAAAGCTGAGTTTCCCTTTCAGGTAAAGGCAGCAACTGTACCCTCAATTCCCACAGCCTGCCCACGCATTGTTAAAGGACACATCTAAGGTTTTATTTCCACTGTCAAAGAAAACCTGTGTTTTTACTGCATAGTGGTTCAAAGTCACCCGATTACATTTTTATTCATCACTCCGAAGTGCTGGGGAACGCTGCCAGTTCTACCTTCATTAGAGCAGGCCAGTTCATCTGCAAGTAACAACGCAGGGTTTATCACTCCCAAATCCCCAATATCAACATTGTATCACACTCGTCTCCTCCAGAACCGGTTGAAAATTTCACAACTGTATGATTTTTCATTAGAAAAATCCCTGAGACAAAAGTGCGTATCTACGGCATAGAATAAACAATGAGAGAAATGAGTTTACGATTTGGAAGCACTCGTGCAAAAGTGAATGCTTCAGGTTTTCATTTTGCTCCATTTCATTTCAGATTTTACTGCCTATCATATTATTGCTATTGTGTGTTGCATAAAATGCAAAAAGCAAAGGAAAGCCTTTTGATATTTTTGTGAATAAATGTGTTTGCAATTGGCTTCTCCAGATGCTTTTTCTTTCCGACACTTTACTTCCCTTGTTGGTGAAAACAAGGCTGGAACTTCCCATGGAAACATTGGTCTCTGCTAATTATGTTTGTTGCAGTATAGGCTACATGTATTAATAATCCTGTGGGAGAAAATTCCTTTCTGTTGTACAGCAAAAAAACATTTTCTTCTGGATTCTCTTGGCCAATTCCATAATGAACCCCACAGCAAAGGTGCCCTGGGCATTTGTCGTGCTGTCTTATCATTCATCAGCAGCCATAGAAGGCAGACTAAAATACTTAAATCCTCTTGCTTTTTTAGAAACTGTTGTAATGATAAAATGTTTTCCTATGAACAAGTGTTTCCATACGCACAGTATGGGGCAGTCCAGTGCAGAGCTATGAGTTGGAATTGATCCTCATGGGTCTCTACCAACTTGGGATATTCTATCTTGGCTTTGATCCAGAATCACTTCAGGTATCCCTGAGCACAGTGGTACAAAACACCCATGAAGACATTGCTGCTGACAACTGAATGGGGGTACAGGGTAATGCGATGAAGGAGAAGGTACACACTGGCCTGAAGAAAGGCACTCTGCTGTCTAGCAAGTCTTCTTTGTCCCTGCTAAACAATATCACATGGTGCTGCCATGTAGCACTCACTTGTGCCACAGCATTAGCTGACGCTAAGGAGCCTGAGTAGTGCCCAGCAGCTCCCAGGAGACAGGAATCGTCACAAGCAGTAACTGCCACAGAAATGGATGCCACTGACTTGGTAGGATTGTATTAACATCAATATCACCTGCTGAGCTATCTGACATCCCTGGGAAGTGTGACAAGTGAAAGAACTGAGGGTAAAGAAAGATACCTTGGTTAGTCCTCCCACCCTTGTTACTCTAAGAAAAATGACCTGTCTCTGAAACAGATCTTAAAAAAGGAATTCGAAGAAAGTGGTAAGTGTTGGTGATTGAGATACACAGAACAGCTTTAGCTTTACCCACACATCTTGCTGAGGGATCAAGCCTTTTTGCCACAGGTGGTACTTTTACCCTTTTACAGTATATACAGCCTTCTCGTGTTCTCCCTCAGAGCCAGCCCTGCTTAGTGACATCAAGCCAATCAACTGAGGCAACAAGAAAAATAACCCTCCCTTTAAATAAAAAGATTTGTTACAGCCTAAAACTTAATGGAAAGTCCAATCCTCTCACATCCTCCCCAGAAAAATTACAGAGGATTTCTCGTAGCTACAGCAACAGAGATGCATTCTCATAGCAATACAGTGCTAAGGTTAGTGCCCTACTGCAAGCCCTGCTAATTCCATACTCCCCAAATTCTTGAAATAGTAGGAGTCCTCACGTTATCAGGACAAGTAGTTAAGGGAGGCTGTGCGTCAATTGCTACAGCATCACAATTTTGGCTCCATTTACCCTTACTGGATCTTCAAGCCCAGTACAAGTAGCCAGTGCAGCTGGCTCACTGGCCAACAGACTGCAGATGTAAGCCCTAACCAACATGTCAGATGCTGTCGTGGCGTCTGGTAGTGCTCCAAATTGGCACTGGGCAGAGTGCCATAACCATCCTGACTTTTCATATGTTGTCCAAGGATGGAGGATGCAAGATTACTGTGCACAGAAGGAAGCCGTTTTCAGCCTTTTTTTTTTTTTTATGTTAGCTGGATTTTAAAAATATGCTTAAAAACAGATAAGCTAACTATATGAGGATTATGGGAAAGAAGAAAAGAACATAGCATCTAAGCAGAGAAATGGTGCTCATAAGTGGCACTGCGTTATTGAAGAAAGCTTTCCTTACAGCAGCGGTAGAACTGGAAGGAACTATAGCTAGAGTGATTTGTTATACCTTGGTGTTGGTTTCACAAGAATATTCTAACATACGAATCAAGAGTCTTACAGACAGGTCCCGTATTTCTTTGACCAGCCTCCTCTGTGTTTTGGCAGCCCATAACATATTCTGGTCTGCCCCCATTGAGCAAAGTAGAGAATGAGAAAAGGTCACAGCCTGAAACGAGCTCAGAATAGTCTTTTTTTCCCCCCTTGAATGAAACATGACATTTTACCATGAAACAAACATTGTTTAACTGCGGCTGTTCATCCATGAATTAAGGAAGTGTAAAGATGGAGCTGTGTGCAACACCTGGTCCACGCTGTCACCAAGATGTTCTCTGTCAATTTGCTATTCTGGCTGCTTCCTGACAGAATTTTAGCTCCTCATTGCATGTGCACTTCTATCACTCCGTCAAATAGCAATTGATTATGCCAGTCTCACACTATTTCCCTTGGAACAGAAAACTCTCAAGCTCGTTCAACAATAAGTGTCTGTCCTTTCTCTCAACAATTGGCTGAGAGAGAAAAAGCATTTTTTTGTTAGAAATAATGGCTTGCTTAAAAACACCCAGGTCCTTTTGTGCTGAAGCTTCACACACAGCAGGAGGCAATCTCAGTGCTTCAGCAATAAAAAGTCTCTGCTGCCAGGGTCAGAGGTGGTTCTTTACAAGGTACCATGGTTCCTGGCAACACTTACAGCCCTGATATCATAGAAGATATTAAATATCCCGTGTTCCCTGTATTCTAGGGATCATAATTTTTATTGGTTTTATGAGAATATGAATAAGGAAGTACTGTACCAAATGGGAATTGATGAATAAATGTACACTCAAACCATTAATTATCTCATCTTCACAATTTAAAGATGCAGTTAAGCCTGTTCTCTATAATAAAGTAATGTTCAGTTAGGTAAAATCATTTTTTCACTGTCAGAACAGAAAATTCTCTTGCATATATCCCTCATGTATGATACAGAAAAGACGAGTTCAGCATCTTCTGATGAAAAGACTCCCAGTTGTTCTGCAGTGTCTGATAGAAAAGGGGAACTTTCTAACGCAGCTGACAAATTCCAATTTGCTTGTTAAGGGCCTTTGTCGGAAAATAACCGCGGGAGACGAGTCTCAAGCTGTCATGATCAACAAGTCTCATTTATTAGGCACATTGGTATTGTATTTATACAGTAGGTAATGAGCTTATACATATTGCAAAAGCATAGCTCAGGATTGGCGGATTATGCATTACTTCATCTTGACCTTTGTGGTTAGCCTTGTGGTTACTGTTTCTTCATTGCTGTAGATATGCACCCTGTTTTCCATCTACCCGAGTAGCCGTCCTTGCCTCTAGTTACATACTTTCTTTTATTGTTTCACGAGTGGCATTCCATTGTGGCCCTTGTCACGTAGCCACTCTGTGTACAGGCTCTCCACACTTCCCCCGTTTTCTTTCTGGGCAACAAAACCGGCAAAGCTACTGGAGATCAGTCTGGCAATCATTCCCTTCTGTTGAGGCAGAAGATGATGGAGGAGAGTCTGATGTGGCTTGAGTAACAGATTCAGGTGCAAAACCGGGTCCCTGATTCTGTCCAGCTTGGGGAGGGGTGACAGGCTTCGTCCAACGAGCAGGGATCCACTGTGAGCCTGTTGGTGTGGAAACACAAAGATAACCTCGCCCTAAGTAGAGTACCTTAGCGGGGCCTTGCCAGAGGCCAGTTTTCAAACACCTGTATTTAACCCACATTTCCTCCTCATCTCTCTGTTTCTTAGACTCCGGGCCTTGTATCCTGTGTTTCTCTGCTGCAGGACACTCTGAGGGGCCCATTATGCACAAGTGATTCAATACAAACAGCGTCTTAGCTAGCCTTTCTTGGGGATCTTGAATGTCCGTGAATTTCTTGAGATACGTTTTTAGGGTGCTGTTAGCACGCTCAACTATTGCCTGTCCCCGCGGATTATGTGGAATTCCCGTAACGTGCTTTATACCCCATTGTTGTAGGAACCTCTGGACCTTCTGGCCCGTGTACGCGGGGCCATTATCTGTCTTTAGTTGCCTACACACTCCCATGACTGCAAAACACGCAGTGAGATGCCTGGTTACGTGGGTGCCCTTTTCCCCGGCTTGGGCAGTTGCCCAGATAAAGTTACTATACGTGTCGACAGTGACATGTACATACTTTAGCCTACCTAGGCTAGATTCATGAGTGACATCCATTTGCCATATCTCATTGATATGCAGACCCCGAGGGTTAACACCAACCCCCAACCCCACTCCACCATTATGATTAGCACAAACCGGACAGCTTCTAACTATAACGGAAGCATCCGCCCGAGAAATTTGAAAGTGCCTCTGTAGCCCCCTGGCATTCTGGTGAAAGGTAGCGTGAGCCTCCCTTGCCAGGGTAAACTGCGACAGCGGCACGACTACAGATACCAGCTGATCGGCCTTTTGGTTTCCTTTCCCCAAGCCGACATTCAGCCTATGACTCCTGATATGAATGATAGAGTAGGGTGCCGTTCTACTCGCAAGAGCTCGCCTGAGCTGTAGGAACAGCTCATAGAGCCGCTTATTTTGCACTTCCTTAATAATTGCGTCTTCGATTCGCGATGCAACCCCTACTACGTAGAGGGAGTCCGAGACCACATTCAATGGCTCGTCAATACTGGCTACCGCCCACACCACAGCAAGGAGTTCCAGTGTTTGTAGGCTGTCTTCAGGTACGGCCTCTAATATGTGTTGCTGCCATGTCCCTTCTTTTTCCCAGACAATAGCCGCTCTGCGTGTCTTTTTTCCAGCATCAGTGTAGGCCGTCACTGCTCCCGGAATAGGTCTATCTCTCCGCATAGGCGTGCTTATCCAGCTCCACTCACCAAGCCACTGCAGCGCTCGCGGGACCAGTGGACCTGACTTTACCCTAGCCCCTGAGGCTAGGAGTGCTTCGGCTAAGTCCGGCGAGTTTAGCAAATACCAATCCAAGGTCGCCTTTTCCATTGGGAGATAAATAGTCTCTGGCTCCCGACCACTGACTTCCAATATTCGCACGCGGCCTTTCCTAATAACAGCTGCAAGGTTCTCAATTTTTGTGGTTATTGTTTTTCGTTTTTGAAGAGGTGGCGAGAGCCATTCCAGCACCCTCTCCCCCGTTTTCTTTCGGAATTGAGTGATTGCACCAAGAAGGTGTGTCCTGTTATTCCAAATCATAAGGTCCAATGGTAGGTTAGGATCCAGGCGGGAGACAAATCCCTTGCAGACGCAGTCAGTAATGTCTTGTAAGGTTTCCTGTTGCTCTAATGTGAGGGAGATGGGGGTGCAAGGATCTGTACCCTTTAGCAGGGGCATTAGTTTTTCTAATAATGTATTGGGGAGACCTACGACCGGTTTCAACCATTGTAGGTCTCCGAGGAGCTTTTGTGCATCATTCAGTGTGGCGATGTCAGTAGCTAGAGTCAATTTTTGTGGTGTTACTTGCTTCCCTGTAATTTGCCATCCGAGATATTTCCAAGGTGCAGACCTTTGCACCTTTTCAGGAGCAACCACCAAAGAGAATTCCGCTAGAACTGTTTTGACGCGTTCAATCTGCTGCTCCGTAAACGGATCCTGCTGGGCGAAGAGAATGTCATCCATGTAATGGTAGATGATAGTGTTGGGCATTTCTTTACGTAGCGGTTGTAAAGCAGCATCAACATACAACTGGCAAATAGTTGGGGAGTTACGCATCCCCTGTGGTAGGACTGTCCATTCGAAGCGCTTATCAGGCTCCCCCCTATTTATTGCCGGTAAGGTAAAGGCAAAACATTTCGTATCTTGGGGGTGTAAAGCAATTGTGAAAAAACAGTCCTTGAGGTCGATGATAAGGATAGGCCAGTCTTCAGGTAACATGGCAGGATTAGGCAGGCCGGGTTGAAGAGCCCCCATGGGTTCCATCTGATCATTAACAGCTCTTAAGTCGTGCAGCAGACGGTACTTCCCGGATTTCTTTTGAATCACAAATATTGGGGTGTTCCATGGGCTGGTGGACAACTTCAGGTGACCCTGAGCATATTGTTCTTGCACTAACTGATGTGCTTGTAGAAGACTTTCCCGTTTTAGTGGCCATTGCTTAACCACAACCGGGTTGTTCGTAGTCCATGTAAGTGGCAGCGGGAAAGTCCAAGCAATGGCCGTTATCCTAAAGGGTGTTCATTGGTAAGGACAAGGCCTAATTGAGCCAACACGTCTCTACCAATAAGGCAGGATACTGTGGGCGGAAGCAGGGCTAGTGAAAACACAGCTGTGGCTCTTCGGCCGTCTATTTCTACAGCGAGCATGGGAGTCCGGCTTGCTAACGTCACTCCTCCAACCCCGGTCACTGTAGTAGTGGACGATTGAAGTGGCCATTCCGACGGCCATTCTCCTGGGGTAATGATCGATGTATCTGCGCCCGTGTCCAATAATCCTGTCAGAATAATGCTCTGATTTCGGTAGTACAATGTGCATGGTTTCTTTGGGCGATCTGACAGGTCAATAGTGAGCAGAGTTAGTCCCCCAGTCGAACCGAATCCTTTTTGCTCTCTCGGTTCCTGCTTTAGGGGTATCATCCCTTTCGTTAGTTGCGGCAGCGGAACTAGCTGAGCTATCCGTTGCCCCTTGTTAATCCTTATTGGCGGGTAAGGGGTATGCACCATAACCATAATTTCTCCTTGGTAGTCCGCATCTATGACCCCGGGCAAGACAAATAGTCCTAACATGCTGGCTGATGATCTTCCGAGCAGCAGCCCTCCCACCGCTTGTCCATTTATCATAACAGGGCCAAACAGTCCGGTAGCAATTCGGTGGGGTTGATTAGACAAGATGGTAATGTCTATTGAGGCTGCCACGTCCAGGCCGAGGCTCCCGCTTGTGGCAGGCTGGGGTTGTTGCTGCCGGGGGCGTTCGATGTTGCAGCTGCTACTTGTGTCCGGGCGCGGCTGCTGTTCGCGCTGCTCCTCGCGTTTCCCGACTTTCGGCGGCAGGCGTTGGCGTTGTGGGTGTTCGATTGACACTTGCCGCACCAGACCCCATCTGCTTGGCATTCACGGCGGATGTGTCCGACATTCCCACAGCGAAAGCACTTCATGCGGGGGTTGCCGCGCGGGTGGGCGCCCGTGGAGGCTACAGCTTGGAGGGGCGCAAGGGCTGCTAACACCTGAGTCTGAGCTGACCTTGATTGTTCCTGCAATGCTCTGGCCTGCTCCCGTAACCCATCCCCAATCTTCTGCAGGGCATTCACTAGGAAAGCCTGGGTCCCCGAGGGGACCGTAGCAGCCTTTTCCAGTAGCTCCGGGATCGACCAATCCCCAGGCAGGGTATTGACAAGGGACCGAGTATTCGAGTTCCCATTCTGAAGCACACACTGCTTAAGCAATGCCCCCTGCATGTACTCTGGTACGCTAGCCTTTTTAATCGCATCCATAACCTTATCCACAAAATCACCCAACGGCTCTTCCCGCCCCTGTCGTATCCCCATGTAAATAGGTGTACCTCCAGGAGCCTTTATCTTGTCCATAGCCCGTCTGGCTACAGCCATTATTTCTCGGGAAACATCAGGTCCCGAAATTGCCTGTGCCTCTATCCGAGTCCATGCCCCGAGACCCATCAACTGTTCTATTGTTATGCCTGCCAGAGGGTCTCCCGGACCCCTCTGCACTGCTGCCGATATTGCAGCTTCCTGCTGCCAGTGTGCGTTAAACAATATTAGTTGATGGGGGGTGTAAATTAATCTAGCTATGCCTCTAATATCGGCCGGGAGTAGTATATGCGCACTGAATAAATATTCCATCATCTGTCTAGCCGGCTCACTGGTTACCCCATATGTCCCCACTGTAGCCCGTAGTTGGGACAGCGTTTTCCAATCTAAAGTTCGAATTTCTGCTTGTAACCCGCCCTGCTGCGTGGGAGTATAGACAACTGGGAACGCAAGATTTTCAGTCACTGCCTGCACAAGCTCATTATCTCCGTCCTCCATCCCATGTTTTGCTAACGTGGTCCACAACTCCCGTCTCTCCCTGGCTATAGCCTCCGCAAGGTCAGACTCGGCACCGGGAACCGACCCGGAACCATCTAATGCTGATGGCCCTGAAACCCGACGCGGGGGTGCCTCCACAGGCTCTGCGGTTGACTGAGCCTGCACTCCATTTGCGGATGCGGGGGGAGCAGCGGGTAGCATAACCATGCGAAAGGAGGGGGGGTTGGGAGTGTTATCCCAGATCAACCCATAATCTTTGTTCTTTTCTTGAGCTGCCTGCGCTCCCTGCGCAGCCCTCTTCTCCGCCTGACCCATCAACAACTCGTTATGCACTGCCTTCCACAACTTACTCATCCTTTTTGCTACCTTGTCATCTTCCAACACCAACTCCCAAAGCTTATCCCCATACCGTCGCCACTCATCTAGAGTGTGTACCGAGTGAGGGTCAGCGAAAAACCCGTGTGATACTGCATGACTCAGCAGGGCAGGGAGCTCCTTCTCTAAGTCCACCCCCCGGAATTGCCTCTTTCTCAGAAAGGCAGTGAATAAATCATATGCTGCTTGCCTGTCCATCCTTACCTACGTCAGCGCTGTTGCAGCCCCCCAAGCTTCGGCAGCACGTATCGGTTGAGCCCACCGCTGTGGTCGCCCAAGGCGCGGAGTCCAATATTTCACTCTTTCGCCGTCCGTCTAGCTGCGGGACCCGAACCCAACGCAGTCTCCGTTCGTGGCAGCCAAAGTTCCCCGGTCTGTATCACGTCGGGGTCACCATTTGTCGGAAAATAACCGCGGGAGACGAGTCTCAAGCTGTCATGATCAACAAGTCTCATTTATTAGGCACATTGGTATTGTATTTATACAGTAGGTAATGAGCTTATACATATTGCAAAAGCATAGCTCAGGATTGGCGGATTATGCATTACTTCATCTTGACCTTTGTGGTTAGCCTTGTGGTTACTGTTTCTTCATTGCTGTAGATATGCACCCTGTTTTCCATCTACCCGAGTAGCCGTCCTTGCCTCTAGTTACATACTTTCTTTTATTGTTTCACGAGTGGCATTCCATTGTGGCCCTTGTCACGTAGCCACTCTGTGTACAGGCTCTCCACAGCCTTCAATATTTCATAGCACAAAAACATTACCTGACTTGCTCCTGCATCCTCATATTCTAAACCTCAGCAGCTTCAGTAGGTCAAAATTACCCCCAGTGCAACTCTCCTGCAGCCACACTGTCCTGCGAGTTCTCTCTTTTTTTTTCTTTTGCACTGATGTCTATGTAAACAATTGCTTCCATCTTCTTACCCTTTGCTGTGGAATACCAATTGAGACATCCAGGGCATGAAGAGGGCACTGTGAATGGGAGAAGGGCTGGCTCCATTACTGCATTACTGTGGGAGAAGGAAGAATATCCAGGCCTATTTTGTCTTTTATGGGCAAAGCAGAAAAACCACTGAGGTTCCCTGCGGAGCAGCTGGGGATAAGTGTGGATAAAACCAAATTCTCCTCAGCTGCCCTTGCAAAGCAATTCAAAAAGATATCAGAACTGAATCTTCTAATTTCTCGCCGTGAACATTCACAGACAAGTCGCAATGATGTGTCTTACCGCTTCTGCCAGCAGTTGACCCAGAAGCACCCACAGCCTGGTTTTTGTTCCTGTACTTGGCAACAGTATTGGTACGTTCACCTGCAATGCTATCATTACACATCTGCTTTTGCTCTTCACAGTATTAGAAAGACTGCTGGTGACCTAATGCAGGTAAGAGAAGACAGATCTCCAGAGAATGAGTGCCAGAATGGACAGCTTCAGGAGCTCGTAGATAAATGCGTTAGCAGGAATTACAGAAGAATTCAAACAATGAGAAATGGATTTTCTCTCATCTCTTAAAAATACAGGATTAATTCTCCTGAGCTTGAAGTAAAAATGTTATTGTTGCAGAAGCTGGCCTGTACACGAGCTCCGCTTCTGCAAGGCATAAACAAATGGGATTAACTGCTGAAAACAAGTACTACAAGCAGCAGCAACCAGGGCTCCTAGCTGAAATGGAAGCCTCTTGAATAGCAACTATGTAGTAACGAAGTGATCAGCCAGTTCCTGTCCCAGTCCAGATGATTGGAGAAATGACTGGAGAAGGTGAGAGGACAAACAAGTGAGATCACAAAGAAGTGATTCATTGAAAGGATTTGTTAACAAATCGGTGTCAGAACCCAAAGAATATCCATAGCTTCACCCCTCCCCAGTCCACTGCCTGCATGCTGAGCTCCCATGAACAACCAGATGGTCTCAGCCCACCTCCTACTTCTGAGCACAGAGGGACTTGCTATTAAGCAGCTGATCCTTATTCAAGGAAATGCTTTACATTTGGAAATACACAGCCATGCATAGAATTACACCCCAATATGTTTTACACTACATTTTCCACATTTGGGCAGTGAGAGCTATGACAAGGTCAGACCAAAGATGATGCTAGACACAACCTGAGCCCCTCTGCTAGCTGTTTCACTAGGGCTGAGAGGACATCTACCACAGCGGCAAGAGTAGTAGACACCTCCAGGGGTGGTGAAAATACACACTAAATGCATTTTTAACCAAAAGAAAGCACAACATCTGTTCTTTGCAATTATTTTAACTAGTAACAAGCAGGATGCTACCTGGTTTCTCTGCTGTTCTTTGAGCTCTCCTAGCAACAGAAGTGTTTTAAGCAGGTAGGACTGACACACATTCAAGGAGAAAATAAAAATACTCTGAGTAAAGTGAAAATAAGGTGAACCTTACAAGGAGGTTTCTTACTCTGTCAAATTACGTGTGCGCTCTGCAGAACTTAGTGGGGATCAGCTGCAACGAAACACGTGACAACACACCTACTGTATTTATAACCACACTTCTCAGAAACACTTTTCAGTGTTTAGAAGGTGGACAGCAAATCCCAAGCAGTATCTGACACAATTAGGAAGAAAGCTTGCCTATGCTCAGCTCATCCTATGTTACTCACCTACATTCTGAAGCAGTGTGGCCATTCACAGAGGGAGGATGTTTAAACAAGACAAAGCATTGGACTGATTCAGCATGAAAGTTCTGACATGCTGCTACTTAAGGTTTTCCCCAAAGTGCTGACTTCTGTATGAACTAAAGTCAGGTAGGATAAAAGTACAAAAATAAAAGGAAAAGAAAGGAACATGGCAATCTTTCTTAGATCAGTGTGTGTGTGCCTATGGTTTTTGGTTTTGGTTTTTTTTTTCAGTTTATAAAGGAGCTTCCAAAGATGAGGTTTGTGATGTTCCAATGTTTCAGTCATTTTGTGTCATAAATAAAAGTATTGAGGGATTCCTTAGATTTCCTACAGGAAAGCTTTCCTTTGTACTGTGGCTAACACTGCTGAGCCAATATTTTTCTGCATGGTTGCTGAAGATGGAGGCTGAAGATAATGAGAAGGACTTCAAGGGCACTGTGATTTATACCTAAGTTTTAATGAGATGGGGTTACCTCCTGGTGTGCCTTTTTTAACAACTTTTTTTGCAAGTTAACAAAATATTTCCGAAAGTCTACCCTGACGCACCTGAAATGTCACCCATGAAGAAGATATTCAACTGTCTGCTAAAAGCATTGTTGTATAACATCTTGCTTAAATCAGAAATGTTGGCTGAGGTTCTAACTCCTGACCAAAGAGAAATGGCGCACACGTGCTTCTGCACTTCTGACCAGTTCTGAAGCTCCATGCAGGGAGCCTTCAAGAAATTCAGAAACTGACTGGTTTACCCTTTTTAGGCACTTCAAAAGAGATCTTCTCTATATGTGCCCTGCCTCTTTTCACAGTTCTCGCTTCAGGCACTTCTGGGCTTCCATTTTCCACCCCCGCTCCCTCTTTCTCTTTCCTGACCTCCCATCTGCTAACTCTTTTCCAGCTCTCTCTCTCTCTCTCTAACCTTAGGTTTGGCTTTAATTTCCTTTCCAAAATCTATTCAGAGCTATCAACATTATCGTTAACGACATATTTTATCATTGTATTAGCAATCTCTCATCATGCATCTGCTGTACTGCTGAAGTCAATGAAGAAAATAATTGTTTTCCTGCACATGAACAGTAAATTGGCCAAACTCCAGAAACAGGTGCTCCCCAGGAAGTCGTCCTGCTGAAATACAGCTTATGGCATGCAATAGCCTGAACACTGTTGACTGTATTTACTGGGTCTTTCATAGCCGCAGCGCTTACCTTCCATCTCAAACTCATCAGTGATGAATCAGTGGGTTCAGCAGCTCCTGTCAAAAGATTTGCACTTGCTTTCTGGAGGGAAGCCCACTTCATCTGTTATCCAGACTGCCCTCAAGAGTCATCACTAGCTATAAGTCAGCGAAAGAGCCTATTATTCCTGAATGCCACACTCTACCCACGTGTCAGCTGCTGAAGGCTTTCCAGCTCCTTGGAGTCCAGACAATGAAACTGCCCAGCCTGCCGATCCCTGTCCAGCCCCACAAGGCTCCCCAAGCTTGTCCAGAGCTCAGGACCACATTTCACACCCCCCGGGGCCCTCAGTCCCAGCTCCAGTGATGCATCTGATGCCCAAGGGTGTCCTAATGTCCCAGCTTCTGCCTGGGATGGCAGGATGGACCTTGCTGGTGAGGCCCTGCTCTACTGTGCTGGAGAGGTCCCTTGGATAGCAGCTGGCCCTTGCAGCTCCCTGACAGTAACCACTGCAAAATCTGTGCGTGTCAGATTTTGAACAAGGAAAACAAGATTCAGTGCTTGTACAACTGCAAACGTTCACATGCTTTACTACCTCTGTTTCACAACATTTTACCTCTTCTGCTTCACAACCCAGATCACAGTCTGCCTTCATTCACCCACGGGTTTGTTAATCAGCTGGAACAGTCCCTCAGCCCACAAGAGACAAAGTGCACATTCACCACGCCAGCCATCACCCCACAATCTAGGCCATGCCCCTGGCTGACCACCTCCATCCTGGTGCCATGGACTCTCCACACTCCAGAGTCTGACAACCAAGCACCATGAGCCACTTACAAAGGAGAGCCCAGACACTGCTCATGACAGCATGAAACCAGAGGGAAGCACGTTCCTACCTTGGCTGGAATTTCCCTCTGCAGGCCATTTATCTCCTGCTTTCTTCTCTGTCATTCTGTCTGAGAGGGCAGTGCTGCAGGGCTTGCAACCTCCACTGAGCTGCCTATCAGTCACATTCCCAGACTATTTTTGAGCTTCTTTCCTGCCCCATGACTACCGCTCTGCAAACATCATCAAAATCTGGAAATAAAACTCACCAACCTGTATTTAAGATTTAGGAGATGATTCCTGTAACATAAAGACCCAGGCTTCCATGGCCTCATCCTCATGGATATATACTTGAGTTTTTCCCTCTAGAAATGTAATTTGTGCTTATAACCTGTTTAGTACATCTCTACCTAGAAGGGCATTCAGGAATATACAGTGCCTGTTGAGTCCTAATCCTAAATTTTAATGGTTGAAAGCATGGTTCTCCTTCCGACCTTTGGCACCAACAACTGAGACTGCCTGATAACTTCACTGCTCTCCACAAGTATTAATACAATAATTAATAAATACTTAATTTTATTTTAATTAATAAATAATTAATAAATTTCTCCCGGTCTGGCCTGCCAGCAGGCTAAAAATGCTTTCAGAGCTACTTAAACCCTTCTTTTCCCATTCTTCCATTCACTCCCTTTAACTCTCGTGATCTTCTATCCCTTTGTCCTCTATCGCCACCCCGTGGCCCAATCGACATCTCAACATCCTCCTCATTACCTTCCCACAGTTCCTTATCCTTGTTGCATCGCTTAAGTGATTTCTCGTTTTCTGCCTCTAAAGCGAACATCGCTTTCACTTGTCATCAAGCCACACTTCTTACATATACCGTAATTATCTTGTAATGCGAAGAACAAATTCACATACAGCTTCTCATTCCATTTTCCTTCATGCCTACAGAATAACTTTGATTGCAAGATTGTGTTGTAATTAACAGACCCATTGGCAGTCCAATTTCCTTGATCTACCAGGGTGTACACTGACACCAATGGTTACAATATTCAACCAATTTTTTCCATGTCAGTGAATCTCCCCAAAGCTTTTTCCAGTATGTTAATATACAACCCAAGAGAGAACACTTTGGAATCCTCTCCTTAGACGACTGTCCCGATGCCATGCTGCAACAAACAACTATTTCTTATAGCATAGCAGGACTCAAGCCTGTCCTGTGTGACTCATATCCACAGTCTTCTGATTTGAACTGTACTCTAGCTGTCCCCATATTAGCATACAGTTCCCTAGTCTAGCTAGCACTTAATAGCTGAACTCAGCCTATCCTTGCAGAATCTCTCAACTGCAACTTACAGATAGGCAGCAGCTGCAATGGACTCAAACTCAAAACCTTAAGTACCCATACATAATGTTGTTAATCTCCCAGATAGCTGTCACAGAAACCCACCTCACCAGTCAACCAGAGGGCTTCCCTGAAAATACTCCAGTGAGTGCTGGAATCCTCATGACTCCTCTGCTCTTTCAAGACCCTGTAGAGCTGGTCCCATCTGGGGTGCCATGTTCTATTACTGAGATGCAGCAATAAGACTCACCCACCCAAATGATAGGTTAAAAAACTGACGTTACTTTATTACAGCACTGAGGCTTAGGGGATCTCTCCTCCTAGCACGCATATGCAGGAGCTAAAGCACGCTCTTCATATACGTTCAACATACAAACATTCATATATTTTCCACAAAGTTCCTTCCTGTTTCAAAAGTTGCTACACATATTTGTGCAAAGGCAATAGCAGAGAACCACATCTAAGTTACCCAGAAAAGGGTCACAATCCAGTTAAACAAAGAAAAATTTGCTCATCTATCTCTAAGACCAGGGTTTACTAATTACTCCAAAAGGAGGGATCTCTAAGTAGAGACCCTTCCCTTGTAGCAGCCAGCCCTTAAATGAGGCTTAGGGAGGGGAGGGAGCAGGTTCCATTCCTTCTGGTTGCACAGGTGAATTGCTTTCAGCTGTGTTCCCAGGGCTGGCTGTGTCCCTTCGACAGTGCTCAATCATTGGTTCAAGCTGGGACTTAGCAATTCCCACACAATGTTAAAATCTAGTATTACACATGCACTGTGCTATTATGGGGGCTCTTGCAGGGTGTCTCCGGTGGTGCTCGGGTTCCACAGGAAGGGCAAAAGGTCATTTGCAAAGTATATTTGGCCCATTAATTGGTAAGTTAAAAAAAAAAAAATGCAGAAATTGGCTGCTGACTACATTTCTTATTATTATGTTGACCTTGTAAAGTTGCCTACTGTTACCCGGGCTGTACGGACCAAGCAGGGAAAAGCACAGCTCCTCACAGACTGTAGAATGTTGAAGCCCTGCTTTTAGGCTCCAGATGTCCTGCTTATCTGGGATAAACAACCTTCCTGAGAATGGATGTATGTTTGCTTAAGACTCTGAATTATCTGCTGGGTACCAGTTCTCTCCTTTGGAAGTAGTTCTTGTGTCTGTCACAGAATCATAGAATGAATCATAGAATGGCTTGGGTTAGAAGGGACTTTATCCCTCCCGTCAGCGGCTAGATCAAGTACTAGATCGGGCTGCCCAGAGCCCCATCCAACCTGGCTTTAAATACCTCCAGGGATGGGGGATCCACAGCCTCTCTGGGCAGGTATGGCAGCACCTGACCAATCTCATTAAAAAACTGCCCCCCTGGCATCTAATCTAAATCTCCCCTACTTTAGTTTAAAACTATCCCCCATTGTCCTGTCGATATCTACCCATGTAAAAAGTTGTTTTCCCTCATGCTTACGAACTCCCTTTAAATACTGGAAGGCTGCAATGAGGTATCCCCACAGCCTTCTCTTTTCCAGTTTGAACAAGCTCAGTTCCTTCAGCCTATAAGTACAGACTACTTCCATATGCTTTTTTCAATGGACCTTTCAAAACAAGTGATACAAAGTCCTGTAATCATTATAATTACAACCATGCATATGATTCCTTCCCGGAGTGAGGCTAATCATCCTTATACCTTTGAATAATAATTGTACCAGAAGATCATCAGCAGTATTTGGAATATGTACACAACAAAGCACTTTGTCTAGTTTTAGATATCCACACACACCTTGCTCCCTCTTCCTTGAGGTAAGTTTTGCTGAGTATTGCTAACGGGAGTCATTTTCTGCCAGCATCACACTGCATATTGGGAAAGGTGAGCCATTCGCATCCCTGCAGGGCCACCTCCTGCAGCCTCCCATCGAAGTGGCCTCTCCTCTCTGTGTATGTCCCTGTGCTTGGAGTGCGAACATCAACTAGGATGGCAGCTGGTGAGCGCTTACCACCTCTGAATTAAACATTGTTGCTGTTGCTTTCAGGTTTTATTAATGTTTATTAATTCCTGTTAACATCTTGCCAAAAGCATTCTATGGAGAATGGCAAAATAGTTAGAAGGTACAAAGATACCCACTCTTTTTTTTTCATGCAATGTAGCAAAGAAAGAGTTTACTGCCTTCAGTCTGGAAATGCCACCATAACAATAAAAGCAGCAGCTCTCAGACAACTCTTTCCATATCTGAAGCACTTTACATCCACTTTCAGCACAGCAACTCTTCAAACAGTGATAACAAAAGGAAGAAAACTGATTCAAATTCCCACTGAGAAATCACAAAAACCACAATTATCTTTCAGGAGCTCAAAATCTGTGCACATTTGTGTGACCACAATCTGTGATTTTCTCAGATATGTCTACAGTTGTTGTGCTTTTCCTCTCCGAGCTAGACAGCTCATCTACAAATGAAAAAGGTAACTGTGGTTAACAAGAAATCTGGAAGCGAACTCAAGAAACAAAGATGCTGTCAAGTACTAACAGAAGAAAACACACGACTAGGTACAAAGAACAATGCCAAGACACTGCCTTATGGTCTGTAATAAGTTGTCAAAAAGGACAGGTATCTACCTATCTACCACTGTCTCATACAGATGCTTTAAATACACATTCTATGCACAGAGGCAGGCATGCAGATCCCAAGGAGACTTTGAAATATCCTCACTTCTGTATTTATTTGACCACTTACCAAAAATATCCTTTACCTACTGATAAAACAAAAACATGAATGTAGAAAACGTTTCCCATTCTCAGTGCTACAGATACCTAAATAGGAAATCCTCATGACTCCTTTCTAGCCCTAAGCATGATAGAATAGGACTCAGTGCATTGTTCACAGACAAACTTTCTGATGAAGAAAGTAACACATCTCCCATCGACTCACGAGTTCAGAAAATGATTTGCTTGTTCTTCCCAGCTGAACTTACATGTTAATAGGGTCATTCCCAGAGATCTGTATGGATTACAACAGATTGCAACTTTTTGCACACTGTAATTCTACCAGTGCATGTCCAAGTGCTGCAACTGAGTGGCAGAGGGATAACTACTTCAAGATAATTATGCCCGTGCGCAGTCTATTCCAGAAAAAGCATAACATTTTCCCAACTCATTATGTATCTGCTTCCAAAACAAAACAGTTACAAAACAGTTACTCTGAAATACTTCAATTTCTCTCCTTCAGTAGATGGTTCACACAAAGAAGTATCCCAGTACAACTGTAAAATAATAGTCTATGCCAATCCAGCCAGATAAGCCTTGAGCCTCCTGTCCATTTATCACACAGTTCTACAAACAGCATCAACTTAAGAAATGGCCAGCAAGTGCAACACCTTTCACATCACCTCTGCTGCACAAAAGCAGCATTTTCTGAGGCTCAAAGAATACACCTGGAGATGTGAAATGATACTAGAGCACGACCAGGTTATGCTGTTTTGCACTTTATCATTAAAATTTTATCTGCCAACAGCAAAGTGCTGTAGGTGCTCTGAATGAGAGCAGAAAGCAAGTGCAGGACTCCAGGGCTCCTGCAGAACAGTTCTCTTCAAAGAGTGAGACAGAGGGGGACAAACAAAATATTTTCTCTCAAATTGGTGATGTTTCCCTCAATACTACAACAATGCAAAGTCTAAGCTACTCCAGACATAATTTTTCAAAATAGTGTTTTTCTTCTTACCCATTCTATGAGAAAAATGGATTACTTGTTTCATTAGTACATCAAATCGATGAGGTTTCATCAAGTTACTCAGTATATTAGTTTTAATTCATCTGGCATTAGCCATATCAGGAAACTACCAATTATTACCGGCATGACAATGATGCACATTCATCCTATATGCTTATTACCATCCCAGGATGGAGCTCTGCAACTCTTTCAGCTTTTATATACACCATACAGTATAAAGAGCAAATTATATTTCAGCTCCATAGAATTAGTGATTCCAGAAGCAAGAAAACAACAGCCTCTGTTCACTGCTTGCAACTGCAGAGCTGTTATCATTAATAGATAACAGCGTGCATCCTTATTTTTACTCTAAGGGACAGCCTTTGTTCCAAAGGTTTTAGAGAAACAGAGAAGTGGCTGAAATGGTAAAGTGAGGCACTGTAGAGGCACTGTCTTTTATTCAAACTCTCACAGCAACTCACCAGGATTGTCAATAATACAAGCCCTTTTCAACTCACAACTCACGTCCAAACAATTAGACTATCTTGTTTCTAAGGGGGGGCTCACCATTAGGAGTCTTGAAAAAACTTCCATTTCTTCATACTATGCAGCTAATGGAGGCTACAGATCCCTCTGTGATGGTGTCTACAGCGATATTTTTTAACTGCAGAAAAATTAGGGAATATCCAGACAAAATATCACTCTGAAATCAACCATTATTCTAGGGCTACGTTAAGGGAGGTTGAAAGCTCAACAGAATGACACTTCTGAATTTCTTACTCTACCACATATTCTATTAGTGTGTACAGTCTTACGAACAATGAACACCTTCAGAGGTCCCATAGGAAACAACGCCTAACTGTGACAAGGGTTCTTCTCGAGCAAAAGGTAATAAGTAAGGTGCTAACCCAACAGTACGCTGAACTGCAGACATTCCTGTCATGCTCCCTTTATTCTTCATGCCCAATACTATTTGTGCTCCAGCTTAGAGTTTTGAGCTTGCATAACTGGACAGCACTCTGTATGTGATGTAGAGAGCACCTCACTGGACATAATTTCTCTGGACGTTCCCCAAACCTGTATTCTCTGAGGACACAGTCCAATGTATCTTTGTAATATACCATTCAAAATGGCTAAAAAATGCTTCATTACCACTTCCTGCTGATGAGGAGCTGTTTCTTTTATGTAAAACGTCAGTATGTCAATACCTCATGATTGAGACATGTTGGAGATGTTTTCTTCCTCTAGCCACCTATTTTAAATAGCTACTGATGTGTGATGAGTATTTTTAGAGGCTGTCAGGAGATGCTATTTCTGAGCATACCATATGTCTATTTTCCCTTTCCACACAAGAAGACAGTGATGCTGGATTGAAAGTGTTTTCCTCCCAGAGGGGATGTCTTTGGGAAACATGAAAGTGACGATATATACACAAGAGAAATAAGATAATCTAACAGCACCTGTCATAGGCTTCCCTCAACATTTAGCTGAAAGAAAGAAAATTTTTCATGGTTGGTTTTATCAATGGCAGATTTGACTGCTTTCAGTCAGACCTTGTGCACTTTCCTCATTAGTGTTGTTACTGGAATACAAAGAACAGTCTTCTAATAAATTATCATTCTAATAACAGTATCAGTGTGACAAAGTAGCAGGGAAAAGCTGTAATTTGTGAGCTGTTTTTTCATGAGCGAGCTGTAGGTGTATGGAGTAGGAGTATAACACAGGCACTAGAACTGTGTTGTGATTCATATTATAGACTTTAACATAAACTAAGAAGGAAAACACATTTATTAGGAAAAAAACTGAGCCCATCATTTGCAGGGACACACAGAAGAAGAAGGATAAAGATCTTTTCCTTCTTTGATTGATGCAGTCCCCTTTCCCAACCAGTTTTGGAGAGGAGAGAGCATCCTGGACCTGGCAGTGTGCTCTCTCTCTGCCCACAGGCCTTGCTATCAACTATTAACATTGAGACAAATGTGTTCATAGCAGCCCTGCTTTTGCTGCATAAGATCAAATGCAGTAGACAGCTAAGCTGAGCTGTGCTTTGTTCTGTAATTAAAGAAAACATACAATTGGAAAGAGTTTTACTAATGAAACAAATGAAACAAAGTCCCAGGAAAACACTGCTACAAGATGAATGCTAATGTCTCTGGGAACAATAGCTGGCACAGACCAGAGATCTCCTAATACCTCCAGTAAAAGGAAACTTACTGAAAAAAAGGCAGGATCTGGCCATGACATAAAAGCCCTGCAGTGTATTAGTGTTGGGTCAAATCCAGTACTGCAATAATAACAAGGTATATGATGACCCATAGAAAGCACATAGATGCTTCTGGCCTGGTCAGCCCTTACATGACTGAGCAGCCGTACCACAAATAGTCCTTCTTTCCAATCCAATCCAATCCCTAAGGACTGGACAAAAGTGGGCTAATAGACTGTTCTGGCAGATAAAGAATGAGCCTCAGGAACAACATGACCTGTAGCAAGGTACTCTAATTCTAACTGCTGCAGTTTAAATACAGCTCCCTGTGAATTCCTACTGAACCTCCATGGCCTTCCTTGGAGCTACAGTAGGAATGAACTGAGTCCATTGAGCCCAAAAATCAATAGTTGAACCAGAAAGTAGATGAAAAATTGTTCCATGTTGACGGTAAGTAAACAAGTAGAAGAAACCTCCCATAAGAAACCTCCTTAGTTACATACTTCCTGAAACAGCAGCATTGCTCTTTCCTGACATAGTGCTTTATATACTCCTAAACAGTGGATTTTCAGACAGTGAACAGCAAAATAAGTCACTAAGATCCTGAAGAACATGAACATTATGCATTGTATTAAGTCAAAACATTATAATCTTTTTATTGATCCATGATACAACTGTAGCCATGAAATCTTAAGATACAAGAGTCCTGTAACTGACTGATTCATACCATATTATAAGCCATCTGTAGCCACATTAGATAAGAAGATATTCTATGGGGGACAAGGCAACCACGTATGGTCAAAAGTCACAAGCAATGCCTCTCTTTGCTCTCAGTTTCTTGGTATTCAGAGTTGCTGTTAGTTTCAATCAGCTGGTGGAAGAGCAGAGCCCCAGCACAGAGGGGCAGGAGCTACAGGACTGTCCTCTACTCCAGCAACTGAACCACCAAGTGCTTGTCCACTGTCATTAATCTGCCTATATGCAGTCAGGGATCTTATTGCTATACTCAAATAGAAATTCCTGTGTGCTGGGCACTGTTTAAAACCAGTGAGAGCCTTGCCCAAAGGGCCCTGGAGTCTTACATAAAACACTGCCAGTATTTCAGTGATGCCTCTACACTCGCTGGAATCTGTTTCTGTGCTAAAGAGAACTGAAGCAGGTATGTCAAATTGATTTTAAGTGAGAATTAGGTGAAATGTTTTCATCTTGCCACCATTTCCCACTCAAGATGTGGCCTAAACTGAGTTATGCATGAGAGAAACCTCTGTCATTTGTTCAGATCACCTCACAACTCAGAAAAGCAATTTACTTACCTCTTGATTTTCCTTGGCAAGAGTGAGAGAGTTTGACCCAGAGGACACAGGAGACAACAGCTGCGGGTCTGTGGAAGGGAAAATAAGTTGCATGCACCAAAGAAACGTGTGACTGCTGATGCAGGCTTCCCTGCAGGATGTCCAGTTTCCTCCACCAACATGGGATTTCACAAATGAAATTTGCTAACATTAAGTCACCATGTTCATAAAACTGGAGAGGGTTACAGTACCGGCAGTGGCACCACAACAGCTAACCTTCCTTGCAGGGAAATTCATTCATCACTTTTTAAAATCAGCTGAGAAGCCCCTGATTTGTCCTACAGATCTGCAGTATGGTCAGCTGCCAGCTGCTAGCAAGCATCAGCATGATGCTGCCAAGGCAGCAGGTGAAGAAACTGCAGTGAAGAATGACCTGCAGTTTGTATTTCATGCCCCTTGTTGGCTTCTAGGTAAGCTCAGAACTGCATCAGGGGCTCAGAGGAGTGGGAGATGATGAACTGAAGAAGATATGGAGGACTAAGTCCTGGAGCAAAGTGAGAGTAAAGGAGATGTAATAATCGCAGAGAATGGGAAAGGGTTGGTAAGAATTTTGAAATAAGTGTATATTTAATCAGTTTCATAGCTTGCAAAGTATGTGCAGCTCTTCAGGATAGAAATGAGAATGCTTCACTGTGTGTAATACAGATACAGAGATAAAAGTTTAATAAGTGACCCAATAACCAGCTACTTCCATTCCATGTCTGCCTTCTTTTTCCTTCTACAAAGGCAGAGTTTTTACTTGTGTGTATATGGTAGTAATGTTTACAAACTTGCTTGTCCAGTGAGGAAGTCTCAGGTGTGTTTCTACTTTTAAATGACTCTGCACCCAAAATTTCTGAATGATGCACTCCATGAAGCCAAATTCCCAGGGCATTTCCTGCCCTCATGGGTACCAAAGGGAGCAAACACAGCAATCACAGGCATGCGCTGTACAGTGGATGTGCTTTATACTTAGTACCATTCCTTACAAGATCTGATTCTCTGGTAACCAGATTTCCACTTTAATTATTTTATTTTATTGTTCCTTCACAGATTAGTTTTTCTTTCTCTTTATTTCAGAGGGCTTTCATTATTAATTTCCAAAGAAGAGTGAGCTGACTGCAGTTATATTCTCTTATTAGATCATCCCTTCAACCCACTGTATCTTACAGGATTAGTCCGGAAACAGGAGAGTACACACTATTGGATTTTGGTCTTTCAGTCTCCAGTGCATAGCTCAGATTCACTAAAAGGGCCACTGCAACTTAATTACTCACTGAAGTCAAGGAGACAAATGCTGAGTAGTGATGAACTGCATTATTCCCTGAAGCCCCCACACCAGCAGTCAGCATCTACTCAGAAGTGCTTTACTGGTTCTTCTTCTGCCAGGGGATAAGCTGCATCAAATTATTTTAAGGGGCAAAGTACTTTTGCCTGACGCTCCCAAATCCCTCAGCATTTCAGAGTGAGGGAAAACTTAATTTCTCTCAGTCATCAACAAATTCCCAGCACCACTTGCAACCTTTCTTCCACACCCCTCCACAAGCGCACATACACACAACAAATTTCTTTTTAGTTGTACTAAGTACAGTTTTTAGTTGTACTTCGTACATAGTTGTAAAAGTACCATATCTATTACTGCTGGGGAAAGGCACTTTTCTCTGACTTGAAATTTCTGGTTCTCCTATCCCACATCTATTTCCAGAAACAGTTTGTCTTAAAACTTAAGCCAGTGCTCTTCACAATGCGACAGAGTGATTCTACAACAGTGTAACTGTTACCAGAGAAGTCTCACCTGTCGAGGCTCACCTTCACAAAAACACATGAGATACACCCATGCTGTTAACCGCAGTGCAAAATTACAAGGGTAAAGTATTTCAGCACCCGCAACACTTTTAGACATAAGTGGTTTGTTTTTGCTTTTTTTTTTTTCATTTTTCGGAAATTCATGGAAGTGTTTAGGTTGGAATTGCTGTATCAGGATCTAGGCTTGCACTTCTACCTTAAAACTGCTCAAACAGTTCAGTCGTAGCCATCTGACAGCTTGTGGAGGAAGTTTATTACTACCCGAATGCAACACAAGCCTCCCGTTAGAAATGAAACACTGGAACCATCCGTCTGCCATTTTGTATCAAGAGAATGGATTTGGAATGCATGAACATTTTCCAAGCCTGCGGGTGATCACTTTGCAGAGTATTTCCATGAGAGTAATCATCATTCAAACCAAAGTCTGAGTAGGATTTTTCCTTGGTATAATCAAAGCAGATAAGCACCACCACTTGCACAGCTAATGGTGGTGACTACGTTGAAAGATAGTATTCTGTAGTTGAGAATTCGCTCTATTGAATAACGTTATTGCGCTCCTTGTATCTACTGTAGTTTCCATGGAAATAAATAGGAGGCATTACTTTCAGAATGACCTCTATATTTCAAAAATCAGAAACTGCTAATGATGCAAATGAATACTTGTATTTCTTTCCCTAGAGATACAGTATTTCAGTGATGAGCTCACAAACTTCTAAAGGACACTGGCTATGAATGGATCACTCTCATAATGCAGATTCTCAGATGAACAGTAACATTTACTTCCCGGAGGCTGCTAGCAGAGTTCTCTCTTTCTCATTATTTCAAATGAGGCCATATGCCATGAATGCACACATCTCCAGACTGGCAAAAAAAATCCCAAAATCCTCAGGTGCCCAAACAAGGGTCCTAAGCATATATAACAGTATACCTTACATTACCCCTTACTAACTACTCGATTTTGACTAAGTACACACACAGTGCAGCTCAATATAAATTTGACGCAGAGTCTTAACATTTGAAGACTTACAGCCTATAAGAATGTTTGTTTCCAGTTTACTTTGATGAAATTTATGTCTCCATTTCCAATTCTCTACGTTGAAGTAAAAAGAATCATTGATTTACTAGTAGGAGATAGCTGACCAGTAGATCTACACACCACAACCACATGCAGCATTAATGCATGTATTTCATGTTGATCCAGTATGAAATGAAGTTCCTGTATCAACAGAAAGAAAGATATTCTTAGAGGGAACCAAGTTCATGATGATACCTTTACGAAAAATAGGGAGATGGAATGGCTCATTACCATGAACACACAGACAGGCGAACCATTTGAACTAAAGCTATGTATTATTTTCCAGCAGCATCCCAGGGGAACAAGTCTGAACATGTTAAGATATAAATGTGTGATTTTTTTAAAAACGGTGCGTGTGTTTATATAGTGATCATTCACTGACTTTGTTTTCCACCTACTTCTGTTGCACACCAAAGGTACACATTCTATTAAATAGGTTAGATGCCAAGCAGTAAAGAAAATCAAAACCATTGACAGTCATATATAGACAAAAACTAAATCAATTCCTCCATTGATGGATAAATAGTGTGCATCCCTAAAATTGAAAGAAAATATTCTTTGTGGGGACTTTCCAAGAAACTTCAACTTTCTCAAGCTTCAGCCCATTCCTAAGCATGTAGTAAACTGAGCTATTTAACAGAGGAAGCATTCTTAAAATCCTTTAATCTTCACTCAGTTTCCAGTACTGGGTTCAGTAGTGCCTCCATGCAAAAAAACAGAACGAGCCACCCTTCAACCACAGGGTCAGCAACCCGGACGATCACTTAGTGATGACTGGAAGTCTGTTCGGTTCTGAAAGATGAACAAAGATAGATTTGCGTAAGGCGCCTGAGGAATCACACTGAAGTTAGAAGCGCTACAAATTTTAATATCGGCTAAGATTTCATTTGCTTTTCCCCTCCCTACTCCATTGAGATTTCTTCCCAGATTCACAGGATTCACTTTTATTTTTTTTTCCTCATTAAGCATGGGTTTTCTGCGAGGAAAGAAAGAACGAACATCTTGGCTGAAGGCAAACAAAAGATCTGATTTAATTGTCCATGAGAGCAGGAAGAGCAGCACTTCACATGATAAAAGGAAGGAGAGAATAGTTCACCTCCTTGTCACATTACCCTCACCGAGTTTGCCATTATATGAGGTAGTTCTATAATTCTAATTGTGCTGTAATTGCAGGCTGCATATGTTTAACATCTGCCTGAGCCGTAACAATCAATATCAGTTAAGAACTCTTTTTCCATCTTGCAGCTTCCAGCTAACTGTTCCTATTATCTTTGTTTACATCTCAGTTTGCCAGGGTCCCTCCTCAGCATTATGCTAATCGTTTTAGAAGGCACTGTCTGTGGTAATCCATAGAAGACCAGCAAACGAAACACTACTGGGAACTTGGCTACAGCATGAAATGAGAGGGCTGTTTTGTCTGAGTGCAACGGCAATGATCTCTCTCTTCTCATAAAATTATGCAACTATAAATCAAACCAGTTCTTCCATTAATTGAGTGGCCAGTAAATAAAATTTGGTATTATACCCTAGAACCTGAATGCCCGATAAATGGGCAGCTGCACAAAATGTTTGGTCACTGGTAGACCATCTGCAAGACATGTCGCTATAAATTGATTTATGGGGAATGGGAAATAAAATTCTCTGGAGACACAGAGTAAGCTAGAATCACAGCTTGAGATTTTCCTACTTAACTACTGCAGTTACGCTGAAGATTGGCAAGAAGAAAATAAACACAGATGTTGCCTAGGTTTGGCCAGGGCTGACGATGGGCAGAATGCTTTGGACTCTGGGTCCTTGTCCAAATGTTTTCATATGATCCCAATAGACCTGCCACTCTAAACAAGTCTTCTCTCAGCTGCTTCCTATCTGTAGATTCAAGGTGAAATAACGAAAGAACAAAGAAGTCCATATGCGTATTGTTTTTTGTGCGTGGAATTTGCAGTTAAGTGTGTACCTTTTGAGGATTTTTTACATTCTGGAGAGGACAAATAAACTGTATTGGATATTTCATACCCTTCACCAACACTATTTAAATAAAAAACACTGCTTGAAGACATCTTTACCTTGAAATAAATAACATCAGAATGTAACTTTTCTGTAGTGGCGAGACGCTAACTTAAACTCTGCTGTCTTGTAATCAATATCGTTTTAGTCAAGTCACTTATATTTTATTACACCAGAAATAAAATGATTATTTCACATTTTAAGCAGTGAAATGAAGCAGCAACGATGTCCAAGATTTTTACCTTAGAAAAAATCACACTTATAAGGTCTTTAAATATTTCCCATGAAAAAAATATGGCTTGTATAAATCAGTATTTAACAGTGAAACCAAAAATTTTGCTCCAACCTTAAGATTGCTGAACCAATCTTTCCATTACATACTTAGATATGCCTGCTTAATACAGGATGAAAGCAGTGAAATATCGCAGGGCTCTCCTTGCTGAATAAAACCTAAAGATGTATCAAGATGTATTTGTTGCCAATGGGGCTTGAAGAAGATTAAGACAAGTCATCTGGGTTCCTAACACTTGAATCAAAGCTCTGAACCATGACAGGTAAAAACATTTAAGAATATAAAAGATATTAAGAAAAATAAAGCCAGTGGGTAAAATACAAAGGCTATGCGACATTCTGTAGTTATCTCTGACAGCTTAATAGCATTCCAGGGATATAAAAGATATGCATAGACTTCTCCAGAACATTAATTCTTGGCCATAACAGCTCAAAAATAAAAGGAATGATTTGATATTGACACTCACAGGAAAACTCAGTGCCTTTTCCTCCCCCGTCATGCACATCACATATCTTCCTCTAAGGAAGAGCCTTAACAGCCTCATTCTCACCACTACCACTTTTCAAAAGAGACTGCCGCAGGGATGGAATACAGCATGTGTTATCCATCCTTGCCAACACCCCTGCTTCTGACCCTAACATTCCTGAGAACCAGCCAAAGAGCAGAGTGATAGGAGCCCACGTCTGTGAGTGTATATAACAGATTTTCTCTGTACTGGCTGTATTACTGAACACTGTGTTGCTTGAGTTTTCATAGTAAAATATTGCCTTCCTATGTTCAGAGGGTGAGCTGATGATTCCTGTGAAGTATTACTTCACCCTCACACAAAATTAGCTTGACAGGTTAGCTAAGGAGACAAAGCTGGAATTGAAGGTGTAAGCGAAAACAGTGAGAGAGAAGTATGCACTGACAAAGCCATAGGAGTTCTCCCACATCTGTATGTTAGTAAGATATGCTCTGTCAAGAATATGAACAGTCCCAAAGGGAAAATCTGAAGGTATTTACATTTGCTACATTCCTTGCTACCGGCACCAGCAATCTCAAAATTGCTTAATAAATTTTAGTAAGGGAAACAAGATCAGGTGCGGCCAACTTAATCCAGAAAAGAGCATAAATCCTCAAAAATAAAATGCAATTACACAGATTATATCAATTAAAAAGAGTAGATATGAGAGGTTGCAGAAAGCAAAGCATCTATATGAAAAACACCACATAGGTAAAGGCAGTACTCAGATACAGCCAGACTTCATTAAGCATGTCAAAGGGTATATTGGAGACAAGTCTGTGTTAACCACTTGATGCTGGTGAGAAGCTGCTGGCAGCAAAATACAGTGCAGCAACAAACTGTGACTCTAAGGGAAAAGGGACTTGTTTATCATTTTGGTCATTACCACAGTTATTATTTTTGATCATAAACAGCATCTATATGAGTGAGCAACATCAGTCCAAGTGGGACATATGCACCATAAATGGCTGTCCCTGCATCCCTAGGAGTGCACCAAGAGAGGAACGATGTGAAATGAGTGGTCTCTGTGCTGTACACCACAGCAGCACTGGCTTACACCTGGGTCAATTTTTTTAGAGTCAGGAGAAATCCCTAAGATAAAGATTTATTTGGGGCTGCTTGTATCAGTTGATTTCCTACAGATAAAGTTGCTGGAGGGTTTCTTCCCAGCTGCTCCGCTGTTGAGGTGGCTGCCCAAATTCAGGATTCAGGCAGAAGACGGGCAGGTGAATGCTGATGAGGTCCTTAGCTTCAGCTGCATACCAGCATACTATCACAGCCACCAGCTCTCACTGCTTACTCCAGACCACCCAAGTTTGACAACTTTGAGCATAAAACTTAAAACCCATTACAAAATTACTTCAGAGAGAACTGTCACCAGCTCAGTGGGAGCTAATGAGGACAGTCATTCTAGTCACTAGTTTCCTTCCAGGAGACCATGGGCTGTATAGTTAGTTCATCACACAGAAAGCAAGGAGGGAATTAAGCTGTCTCAAATAAAGAGCAGTAGAGAATAGGAATATTTGGCCCCAGCTAGAACTCCTTCTCTGTGTCTTGACACGCCAATATTATTATCTGTCCTCTCAGTATTTGCTCTTACCAAATGCTAAAACCTCCCAGTCTTTTCTTTGCTGATAGCTTGTCATTGCTGGCAACTGGCTACAAGGACAAAAATATCCAGTAGCAGTACCCCATGCTGCTTTCAGAAAAAAAAAAAAAAATATATATATATATATATATATATATATATATAAATGGTGTGAAACACAGTAAAATTCCTTCGTCTTTGTATTTGACATGAAGCCCAGTGTCACTTCTACTTCAGAGGCACAGCTATATGAGACGGTGACTATTACAGACATCCATAGAAATACTGCATCAAAACATTCAAATGTGAATTATTACAAAATTTAAACTAAGTTATTTTATTGTAAAGACATTAGGGGTTCACTGATCCCTCCCACCCCTGCCTGAATCCCAAAGGTGCCATCTTCTTTGATTTACTGAAGGAAAGAAAAGCTCAAATGTTTGGAACTTCATAATTCTGAACATACAGTTTAAATTTCTGAAAAATTTGGTTTAAATTACTGAAAACAGTTCATGTTACTGAAAAAATTATTGACAATTAAATTACTGGAAAAGCCTATTCATTAATTCATTTTCAGAAGTAAGTTAAGAGGCAACTGATGTGGTATCACTAAGATATCCCAAGAGATTTTGGTCTGATACTCTGCATGCAGCTTTTGGTGAAGCACACATTTTATCAGAAAAATACCCATACGCACTCCTGTGCTTCTCCAAAAAGAATGAAGTTCTGTTTTCTAAAGAGAGCATCAAAATCTCCATTCCCTGGTCAATATACTGGCTGTCTATAGAGAGGAGAAATGAAGAATCATAGAATCGTAGAATCACCAAGGTTGGAAAAGACCCACAGGATCATCCAGTCCAACCATCCACCCATCACCAATAGTTCTCGCTAAACATGTCCCTCAGTACAACATCCAAGCATTCCTTGACACCTCCAGGGTCAGTGACTCCACCACCTCCCTGGGCAGCCCATTGCAGTGCCTGACCACCGTTTCAGAGAAGTAGTGTTTCCTAACATCCAGCCTGAACCTTCCCTGGCGCAGCTTGAAGCCATTCCCTCTAGCCCTATCACTAGTCACATGAGAGAAGAGGCCGACCCCTAGCTCACTACAACCTCACTTCAGGTAGTTATGGAGAGCAATAACGTCCCCCCTGAGCCTCCTTTTCTCCAGACTGAACAATCCCAGCTCCTTCAGCTGCTTCTCCTAAGGCCTGTGAGCCAGATCCCTCACCAGCTTTGTTGCCCTTCTCTGAACACGCTCAAGAGGATATAGAAGGACTTCAGCTTGGGAAGAATTTGCTGACAAAGTATTACATTCTCAAATATTCAACATTAAATAGCTTTCACTCAAAAAAAAAAAAAAAAAAAGAAGAAAGAAAGAAAAAAAAAAAAAAAAGAAAAAAAAGAAAAGAAAGAAGAAAGAAAGAAACTAACCTCACAAAAGACCCAGTGGCAGAATATTCAGAGACTCAATACCAATTTGTGAACAGCTTTGTACAGAACTACTAACCAATGTGCAAAGTTAAAAGTTGTAGTCAAGGCTGCTCACCTGCTCCTGGGTACAAAAGAGTATGAAAACAGCATAGAGTCCAAGGTGGTGAACCACCTATGCCAAGCAGAGGTCCAGAGCACGTTTGTGACGGGGATACAATGGAAAGACGGTCCCGAGGCAATTTTTTCATCTGAGTGCTTGGAGAAATATATAGTCCAGTTATTGAAAGGAATCTGTCAATCTCATCTAGCCAAACTTTTTTTCCTTTAAATAGATAACTTTCCTCAAAATTGCACCATCTAACCCAGTCTAAGAAGCATGTTCTGTTTTTTTCATGATGATTTTCAAAAATATTATTCAAGAGGTTATCACGCTTAAAAATAAATTTTGTTTATATAATTGGAAATCTATGTACTTGGAAATTTAAAAAAATCTCTTGGCTTTTGCTAACTTTGACTGAACTACTTTTGAGAGTTTTCTACTGATCTCATTGATCAGTGAAACTACTGCAAGACACAGAAAAAGATATGAAATACCCTTCTCACCTCACCAGCTTCCTGACTACCTCCTTTCCCGAAATAGAAAAGGGCTACAGTATATTCTAACTAGATGTACATAGGTTGCTCTGAAAGCAGTGCCTTCTATTTATTTCAGTGGAAACTTTAACAGATACAAAGAGCACAATAACACTATCTGATAGAATAAATTCTCAGCTACAAAATAGTATTCCTCATCACAGTTACCACCATTAGCTATGCATTTTCACCAGTGATGAACAAGAGCCTGCATGCTGCTCTCATAAAAATCTGCACCAGTGGAGGTGACCCACTGTTACTATCACCTCTTCTGAAACATATCACCTGCTGCCTCACTGTGCCAACATCCACTGCTTGGTCTCCAGAAACATCCAGCAAGTCTCAGTGAACATGAACGGGTGCCATTTTTTTTTTCATAGAGGAATTCAAACCCACACTTCTGTTTCATTCACACTTCCATGTCAGATATCATTTTGCCCCTCTACTGCCATCTGTCACATGACAACAACACATAACGGAGTACAGGTAGGAAGGTTCAACCTCTACCGCCATCCCACCAACATCTGCCTCTGAGGTTGTGCACCAATATAATAGCACAGGAGGCATTATTCAGAGCAGCCCTCGGACGTTGCTGCATGCTCTTAAGAGTACACAGCCAAAATGAAGGCCAGTCATATAAAGGCTATTTGAATTCCCACACTACACCAAGCAATCCTGAGAAAGAGAAAACAGAAATGAATCATCCACCAGCAGGGTATGCCTACGTTTAGTGTAATCAGCAGTTACTGCCACGTGTTTTCTGCAATGAAATCCCTCACAGAGGAGACGATAGGACAGAAGACCTACAGACAAACAGACAGTTGTAAGTCATCTCCTGCTAACCAAATCACCACCACCAGAATGCAGAGAAAAAAGGATCTTAAGTCCTACTCTAGGAATATTTCATTGTAATATTCCATAGTACTGCTGCACATTACCATAGCACTGCATTGTACATATTACTATATATACATGCACATCTATTTATAATTTGCAGGTGCATATCTGGACACAGAAATGACAGTCCTTCAAAGAACAGCAGGAAGAAATTTTTTTCTTCCAAATGCTGAAAGTCACATTCCTCCACTTTCACGTCTTGTTTATAAGCCAGTATTCAGAGAAAAAGGCACATTATGTTTCAGGTGCAAAAAGATTCTTGATTTTGAAGGGCTTGCTGATGTGGTCTTTCATATGGAAATCTGAGAGTATTTCTTCCCTTGAACAAACACAACGTTTGGCTTTTATGAAAATCTAGATTTACATGCCCCTGAGAAACATAACCCCTCAGCACTCCTCTCCAAGGTCATTTTGAAGTACAACCCAATTTCCAGTGACAAACTGGTCAACCCATTGCTACCTTACCGTCTCAGCACGTACAGCTTTGGGAAACCGTAGTTCCCTACTCTTCCAGGACTTCTGCGTTTTGTTTAGGTAGAAGTTCACACAAAGTTTTTGTATTTCCACATATTGGGAAGGGAAATCTCTGATTCAATAGCCCAATTAACTTGAAAAAGCCCAGAATCACACAAGATCATTCATGTCTTTGAAAATAATAATAAAAAAACCAATCAGCAACATGGCAGAATAAATGAGTATGGCTCATGCCAAGCTTACACGAATTCACACATGCTCAGCATGTAAAATCTGACAGACACGCACCCCAGTATTCTGATCCAGTTTGGTGTTGAACAAATGTAAGCTGAAGGTGTTGTCTCTGAAAATTGATATTAATATTTCAGTCGAGTAACACAATGCATATTGCAACAGCAAGTCATTTATCTCATTGTTACACTGCATGTAAACAACGTGATCTTCATTCAAAGTATTTTCAATTTTTCTTCTTTTCCTGTGAAAATTCATACCAGAGATTTTCTGGCAGCTGATTATTTGTTCAAGTTAAGAGCCTGGAATAGATATGTGAGCATACCTGGGAGATGAACCTGCATATGGATATTCATGTGGGAACAACTATGGATCCACTCCAGTCTAATAACGTTCCGCCCAAACAGCAGTAATAAGTGACCTGGGGAATCAGTCCCATGGCACTAAAAGCAAGGCATAGGAAACTATCTCAGGAGTAGTTAGACTAATTTTAATTAAAATACTGACTTGCAAATTTTCCCAGCAGTGTCAAAGAGCACCAAGGGCTAGAAAAAAGAAAAGTGGGAGTCAGTAGTGATACCAGCACAGGCTGTGCTCTCGCTAACTGGGCACAGTCCCACAGGGTATGAGCACAGTGGGCACACTTGGGGACTGAAAGCAAATCTTCAATAGCCACCTACATAGTGAGCAATGAAAGAGATCCAGAGTACAAGCAGACACTCCAGTCAGAAAGAAAAGGAGACAGGGCTAAAGATAAGGCTACGATGAACAGCCAAGGGGTGCAGCAAAGAGACAAGCCACCTGCATAAGGTGGCCAAGGCCCAACCAAGAGATGCAGCAGGAAGCAAATAAACCTACAATATAGCTCGGGAAGAGAATGAAGGCCTCGGGCTGAGCTTAAAGGAGCTCATGGGCAGAGGGTGTGGTAGTGTGGGGTGAAAACCCAAAGTGAGGTTGCTCAGAACCATTAAAGCCCATTAATGCCCTGAGGGCTCTTGCAAGAGCAGGCAACATCTCACTGCTGAAGGACCATCTCCTGGTATCTGTTACCCGCATGGCAGCAGATGGGCTTCACCTTAATGGATCATGTGGCTGGTTGCATGTTCCACACAGACATTAAATCAAGACCGTACTGTGATCACTAGAAGCCTTTGCCATTTGCTTTAGTGAAATCAGGATTTCATTTAATGTGTAGTGAGTACACTGCTTGGAAATGTAAGCCGGTGCAGAGCTTTAAAAACAAGGACCTACACAAGCCTTTGATTTTGCAGAGCTGCCTGGGAACTAAAAGCATTAATTGTACTGATGTGAAGCTTACGACTAAAAGCAGCATTTTTGTGCCACCATCAAAACCTGTATGTTAAGGGCTACATGCACTCATCTTCTGTGATGGCAGAGATGTCAGAGAACGAAATAGTCACTTATGATGGTTTTGGCTTAAAACATTAATTTTAGATTCCTTTATGTCCAGGTGTACACATTCTCTCAATTTCCCTTTCCACAGAGCACACTGGATGCTGGTAGGACTGTCACTCGCTGTATATTCAAACATCTCCAAATACATCTGGGGAATAACACAAAGGCAGGCAAATCAGAAATAGGGCTCTATGAGGCTTCTGTCTGGGGGTGCTTTTTTAAGGGTATCAGCTACCTTTAAAGCTGCACTTCACTTACCCTTGAAGCTACACTTCAGCAATCTGGTAACTGTCATCAGGTGACCAAGACAGCAAGTTCCAAGGACAGGTAATGATCTGTTCCTGGTGGACAAGATTTTCTTGTATTTGTGCACATCAGTAGCATTATGCTGTCTAAATGAATGCAGACCTAAAGACTCAGAATAAGCTGCTCTTGAGCAAGCAACCATCCTTTTCCCAATATTCCATTTGCTTCTACACCGTTGCAAAAACGAAGGACAATAAATGTGTTGCTGAGTTAAATTGTTCTTTCTGAATTTGAAATGTTGGTGTTTGACCCTGTGGAATACACATTAATTCTAAAGCACTGGTATGAAGGACATATTAAATGAAACAGCCAGGCACAGAGCACTGCTCACGTACATTTGAGGTGTCTCAAATAATTTCATTCTTTAGTTTTGTGGCAAATTTCTAAGGACAAGTGCATTTTTCCTCACTATTTTTTTCATTATCATCATGACTTCATTTGTTATTGTTAAACGCTACTCAGTTCTTTGTGCATTCTCACAGCAGTCCAAGCTGCCCTTTGGTAGCTCTTCAGAAATCTCTGAAACAAACACATTCAGAGCAGCCATGTGCAGTATGAATGCTTAATCCTGGATCCATCTAATTCAACATCAACATTCTAGCTGCCTTCTGGAGTGCTGAGCAGAAACACTCTGAAGTCAAAGGAAAATTTCTGTTGACTCCACTGAAATAGGACTCTAATACAATAGCCCATAGAGATTATTCATACAACATCAAATTTCTCACCTTTAGGCTCACTCTTTGAAACAAAGGCTGCTAGTGTTCACACAGCATTTTAGCATCAGTTAGTTATAATATAAAACGACATTTTCTGTTCCAGCATATGCCTTGTTCACATAAGAAAGCAGCAAGAATGGATTCCTGTCAGAAAATAAGAGGGAAGAGAAAGGCAGAAAGTGTAGTACCTGCAAGCTGGATCTGGACCCTTCGGGTCATCATCAGTCATGCACTGGGACTGCCTCAGCTTCTGGCTGAATCCCGTCAGCAAAGTGGAGAACGAAAGGAGGGAAGGAGGTTCAGATTTCAGCTTTGTCAACAGCACGCTCCGCCCAAACATTATATACGAGTTTTCATTTTATGGCAGCAAGGGACATTAGTACATTCCAACAGTGGCTGTGATTTGTCCATAGTGCATGTAGATCTGTGCAGGTCTAGGGAGGGTCTCCTCCTTCCAATACTTGCAAAACCCACATCCTGAGTACCTTCTCAGTTTGGGGCTTCCCAGTACAGAGAAATGTAGACAAACTGGAGTGAGTGCAGTGAAGTGCTTCAGGCACCTGGGGGACATGATGTCTGACAGAAGCCTGAGGAGCTCAGTTTGTCTAACTGTAGAAAGAGAAGGCATGGGGAGACCTCACTGCTGTCTAAAATTGCCTGGGAGGAACATGTGGAGAAGACATTGAGACTCTTCAGTTAAAAAGTAGATGGAGGAGAGGTAGTAACTTCAAGATAGAATTTAGGAAACTTATCATAGAATCATAGAATGGCCTGGGTTGAAGAGGATCACAATGATCATCTAGTTTCAACCCCCTGCTCTGTGCAGGGTCACCAGCCACCAGACCAGGCTGTCCAGAGCCACATCCAGCCTGGCCTTGAATGCCTCCAGGGATGGGGCATCCACAACCTCCTTGGGCAACCTGCTCCAGTGTGTCACCACCTTCTGTGTAAAAAACTTCCTCCTAAAACTTCCATTAGAAAAAAAAAAAAAAAGTAAAATTACCATGGGAGTGATCAAACACTGAGACAGGGCCCAGAGAGGTTGTGGGACTGGGCATGTTTAGAGCAGCAGGTTGTCTGAGAAACCTCCAGAGGTCGCTTCCAGCCCTGGCAATTCTCTGCACCTATCTATGCCAATGTGAGCCCCCCAGTCTTGTTGCACTGGGATGATGCTCTTTTTACCAGAAAAATGCCTGAGATGAGAACCTCCTTGGACCAAGAAGGAAGAAGAAAAAGCACTCTTAGGAATTATTTATGCATGAAGATCTTTTCCTCACATCTCATCTCACCACCAAGGAGTTACCCTAGCTGCTGCCTCCAGGAAATTTACTGCAATTTATGCTGAATTGTAGCTAGAAATCAAATCCAGTGTGGAGAATTTTCCAAAGCTTTATATAAAGCACCACGCTCCTGCAGCATGCCACTGGCACATTGCCTCAGCAGCATTCAGCATTTCAGACCTCACTATAATAGCTTATGCATGCTATAATTCTGATGGCTGTATTTGTAATTCTGCCCCAGGTACCACTCAGAAGGCACTGCTACAATCAGAAAATGTGGTTGTTTTTTGTTTTTTGGTTTTTTTTTTTTTGGAACTTTGTATGTATTTTTGCCAAGGACATCAGAAATTTTACAAACTATTTATTCTTTCTGAAGTGTTTGATCCTGTAATTTATTCCTTACATGCAATCAGAATCATCCCAAGGTGCATCATAATTCCCACAGCAAACAACTGATCTCATGGATTATTTTTTTTTTTTCTGTTGAGGAATAAGCAGAAGATGATGAAATCTGCAGGAAAAGAGAAGCATCCTTGAAAACGTTCCCCTGTCCCAAGCTAAAAAACAGATCAGTGGGCAAACTACATACGTAACAGTTTCCAAACTTTTTCTGAGAAGCAAAGAGACAAATGATACTCGTAATTCAGCAAAGTGTTGAAGCTTCTGGACAATCTGAGGCTCATGAGTGTTACTGGGCACATCTCTCTGAACTGAGGTAAAATGCTGAGCTATACTGTGTCCTCTGCTTGCCTGATTTTAATCCTTCTTCCCACCTGGCAGATATAGCAGGGTGGCTAAGTAGGCTCTGTGGGTACCAACAACACATGTCATGTCACACAAGTGGAAAGTTAACATAACTCCTGCAGCACTGCCGTCCTTCACAGTAGCTGAGGTAGGCCAGTCTTAACATCCCCAGAAAGCTATTTACCCCACACTCTCTGAGAACAGAATTGGATCACAACACCCTCTACAAATCTGCATCAGGTAATGGATGGACCTGAGGTACAGTCAGTTCCCAAATTAATTCCCCTCTCTGGCCCCCCACCTCCCCAGAGGGAGCTACCACACTCTCTTATTAGACACAATCCCACTCATTGCACTGACTAAATCAGAATTACGAAGAGCAGGTGCTTCCCAGTGACAGCCTCACACAATGGCTCTTAATCTTATATGTGCCACAGACACTTTCACAGAAGGTCAATTACACCTATAATTAATTTACATAAGCGGAACCCTCAGCTGCCACCTTACACAGCCTCACAAATACACAGGCTGCACAAAACTGTATTGGTAATTAATTTGTCAAGCAAATGCTAGGGAAGAACAACAGTGGTAATTTATACCATAGATATTCAAATGAAACATCTTGCCTGAGTAATTTAAAGTCAAAAAGGAGAACAACAGCAAAGCAGAACAAAGGCTTGGAGTCTTCCATCAGCTATTTCCTCGGGGAACATTACTGTAATGCGCTATGAGACAAATTCAGACATGGTAAAAATACCATGGTGATGGAGGAATTCTCCCTGGTCATAAAACTTTGCTGACAATTGGAGAATCTTTTGTAACACAGACCAAGGGAAATACATCATCAGATGCATTCACAGTAGATGATGGATCAAACTGCACCCCTATGTAAAAAGAGAAAGAATTGATAGATGGTTCAAAATAGCTGCTTCATCTTCTGTGAGTACTGCCCATTAGGACATTACAGCCAGATGCAATGGGCCTTCTCAGGCATCAAGATGAGCCATTTACCAGGTTCGTACATCTTAAGGTGATTCACTATGGTAAAACAGCATATTTCTGAACGAATGCTATTAGAGTAAGTGAACCTTCTTACCTAATTAGAAGAGCACAAATGTCATCCATTAATAGTTAATACACTCTCTGTTGTTAATGCCACTATTTTTTTTTCTTCTGTTTCCTCCATCAGGTGTTTTCCTCTTGATGGTTGTTTTTTTGTAGAAAACGAGTGGAGGCTTGCTAATGCAAAATGCTATTGAAGCTAAACAGTCAGTCACCTCTTTGGTTTTGCTGTTATTGAGTGTATTTGTGTGGAGATAACAAAATTGGTATGAAAAGAAAAAAAAAAACAACAAATCTTTCAAACATCCAAAATAAAGCTCCTTATGGAAATGGGCTTTTTGCTTTTTAACTTACATTAATACAACAGTGCAAGATGAAGTCACCAGCACACACTGTCACCGACATTATTGGTGAAGAGTATATTGTCCCATTGATCCAAAACTACTACTCCAAAAACTCTGTCTGCATAGTCAAGAACATCTGAAGTGAAGCAGGTTGTATGAGGACAATACATAAGAAAAAAAGATCATTTGGAAACAGCGTGGCCACTGTTAAAAGATTTTTTTTTTCAATGGGTTACACTCCAATACCTAACAGTTTTCATGTACATACGATTTTATTCCATGTCATCTAAATGAGGATTTTCCAATAATCACTGTTAACTATGAACCCCTTTTTGACTTCTTGGGGATAGTTTTTGGAAGCATGGCCTTCTGTCATCCGTGTTGATATTTTTATTATCATTTGTCCTTAGTTTCTTTCTCTCACAATCCCACTGGTTCTCCAAGCCCTGCTTTTCATTCTACCTTGATTTGATACTGTGTAATTAATCCACAGACAGCAATAATCACTTCATAGGGCCATACTTTCCAACGTGAAACTCATAGCAATATGGAAAAAAAGCAATAATAAACAGTCATATGCAGATGACTCAAGACTAGACTAGTAAAACTTGTCACTAGTCTTGAAATAGATAATGTAACTAGATAATGGAAGTGCATATCGTTACTACATACTGATCTAGCTGTACTTCTTTGCTCGACGTAATGTTTACAAAATACCTCCTATCGGACAGAACACACTAAAACAAATAAAATAACCACAGCTTGCAGGCAAGAAGGAACATTTTAAAAGAGGAAGAGAGGAAATACAGTTCATATAGCGCTAAAAAGTCCCTGTAAAAGAAAGGTGAGAGGTTAAGGAATACACATATCCTGAGAGAGCAAGCTCCACAGACAACTTCTGCAAAAACACGAGTAGCAGATGTCTTACAAGGTGGAAATATCACTGTGCACAGTCAGTCAGTCTGGGTGTACTTCAACCATATGAAAACAGAATAAAAGAGCTTTGCCCTGAGCAGTGTGGATTTATTTATGTAAAAGAAAAAGCAACAAGCAAACTCCCACAAGGTCATGTAAAACAAAAACACCCTCTGCTGCTTTATAAAGAATTGTTGATCGGGTTACAGCTTGTAGTAAGACAGAACAATGAAAACCCGGGCAGCTCACTAAATTTTAAACCCTCCTCCATGTTGTAAGAAAAGAAATTGTGGTAATAGACACATTTGTTCACCTGAGCCAGGTAAGACTATCGCAGGATTCTGTTAAGAGGAAGATTACAGTGTAAAGATTTTGTTATATATGCTACAATATTTTTAATTACTGGTTCAAAAGCTTTGCAAAATCTCATATGGGAATGTTACATAAGCATGGCAGTTACAGTCCTTTCCAGGCTTCTGTACAGAGGAGTCAGAAGGGGAGGATCAACCCTCTATTTGTGTAATGAAAATTGTATTTACTCATAACGTGGATTAGTTATTTTCATTCTCAAGAGAGAAAGTTTGAGTTTGTAGCTGTTGGGAAGATTGAAAATTGTATCAGGGCCATTACACTACCACCCAATGAGAAATGCAGTATGGGGGCTGCCAAACTACCAGCAGCTAATGCTTCAAAACCAAGGACAAACAGTGTGTTGCAATTCACTACGAAAGGAGATGATTTCTAAAGCACAGAAATCATACCCTGAACTTCACATAGTAATTGTTTGATGGTTTTCATCTGTGGAAATATGCTAATAGGAACAGCAAGCAAAAAGACTTTGAAACAATGATAAATGCAGATAAAATAGCTCAGTTAAACAGATACTTCCAAGTGGCAGCCACATACAAGCTAGGAAGCATTGCAGTGTCTTTTCTGCATAAAAAAAGAGTGAGCAAGTGCCTGGTAAGGGACCATAAAGCTGTATTTACACAGGGAAAGAAACTCAGCATGAGTAGGAGGCAAGGATTTTGAGGTGGAAGCTGACAAATCCATACCATCTGATCTCTTTTACAGTCCACGAATTCTTGATTTTCTGACACTTCAGCCTGAAGTATTGAGAGTCCTGATATACTTTTTTAAAGACTGTGGTCTGTCTTTTCTGGCTGTTGCACTTCACTATTTGTCTGGATGCGTTCATTCCATACCTTTTTGCTAGCATCTGCAAAAACCAAGATCCGCTGTTATTTTGGGTGGGTTTTCCTGAATAGGAATTTTTTGTCTCTGCTTGGAGATGAACAATAAAAACTCCCCCAGCTTTCTTCCCAGGTTTTTCCACAAATATTGCCTGAAAGTACCAAAGTGTTGTGGGCCCATTTTCTCTGTCCTCAAGTTACTAACCAATACTACCAACTAGATATATCCACACAGATGATAACAGAGTTTCTGTTACAAAACTGAGAAAGAATGAAGGTGCAACGTATATATATTTCCTCAGAAAGTCAGAGGCTGGCCAGGCAACGAATGCCATTGAATTGTACAAAAAGCAACCTTCTGATCCTCGCATCCTTCTCAGACCACACTCAATGGATTGAGGTACTGTGCAGGCAGGCACATCCTTCATAGCATGTAATGGAACGTTAGCGACACAGTGATTACAGAGAGAGGTGTGTCATTTGTTATTAGGTGAATTTCTAAAGGGGGATGGTTCAAGGAGCAATGGCTTGGGTGCTTTACTTGGTGCTGTGTATATGTACACAAACATAGGTATGTTACTTCAAGTTACAGCTAAGAACTGATGTGAAATGCACATAGACTTGGTGTTGATAAAAGACCCATGTAAAAGTGTCCAGCAGACAACCACTGATGTTCTTTCATCAGATAGATGAATAGAACATCTTGGATCTTTGCACAAGGGTAGGAAGGGTCAGATCACAAATGTTTCAGTTGGGAAGGCTTCAGGAAGGGGCAGCCCTTTGGAGATGTGTGTTCCTACTCATTCATTCTCTTTTTCTTCACTCACTCACAGTAACTTCTCATATCTACAGAGGGAAACCCAAATACATTTTTACAGCCATTTGTCAGGATGTTCAGCTGTCTCTGTCTGCAGTACCTCCTGAAAGTGGGTCTTGTCCATTTTCAAGGGTGAGGAGCTGGCCATGTGGAAGGCTGTTGTTACTGCAGAACAGCCCCTGCCTTTCACGTTTGTATCTGCCCAAGGAAGATATTCTACACTATGTAACTATAAGGCTCTGCAACAGAAAATGTGTGCATATAAAAACTTTAAAATTAACTCACTGAATTATGCATTGGCTAATTAACTTGTGATTATTACAAAAGATGCAAGGTGAATATTAATTTTTGGAGCATACAAGACAGTAATCAGAAAGAGAGAAGATTTATGCTGATATCCTACTGTCTCAGTTTCTGTGGAGTTGAAGACAGCACAGATCCAAGCTGGCTCTCTTTACCCAGCAAAAGAACAATAAACACTGTCCCATGACTAAGATAGCAGAAAACAACATGTTTTGCTGTTCAGAGATGTCAGAATCTGAAGCTTGCAAGCAGGCATCAGATGTTTCTATACATCAGAGCACAACGATTTACAATTTCTTGCAAGCAAAGTCACTGGGACTGCTGGAGATCAGCAGTTTGAATGCACCTCTGTATGCATGTAGGGGCAGAGAACATAAACAAGTGTGCACGGATATAGAGATTACAGCTGAGTCAAAGAAATGATTAGAAACAACTATTAAAGTCAGAGGCAGAGTACAGCATGCATGTACTTTCTTACAACCAATTCCATCCTGTATTAGTTTTCCAAAAAGGAGTCTGTTTTCTAGGCAAGACTGCTGTCATAGTCAACACCCTGCTCCCAAAGCAGTACAAATACTCCTCAGGGAAGAAACACATTTGTTAGTAGCTGTAAATGGAAACCTTTGTCAGATTTGTTTTGCCAGATCTAGGATTATTTGAAGATTAGAGAAAAAATTAATAGCGGTGATCATGCATGCTATAAAAGTGAATGATTCAGGAGCTTCACTCATCTACTTTCTGTTAGTGATTCATTGACTGATATGGAAAGGAACAGGTCTCAAGCACTGCACAAACTCCCTCTATGCAGCAATTTTATAGCAGATCCCATATGCACATTTAGGCCCTTCAGCCCCACTTTGCAGAAAGAAACAAATGGTTTATAGATATCCATATTCATATTTTTTCCCATTTCACTGGAATTCTTCCTCTGACAATGAGGCTATGGGAACCTGATTCTTTGTTAAACAACTGCTGTGATTTCCATTTCACTGAGACAGTCTACCCCACGTGCACTCTTCACCATTCATTTGGTCAGAAAGTTATGAAGAATAGCTGAAGGGACCTTTGAAGGGTCCCTATATTTGAAGGGACCTTCCCTTTGCTGAAACCTCCGGCTGTCACAGCAGCCACTTCTTTTGCTGCCCATCTCCACTGAGTTCAAGAGGTTACAGTTTCCCCAGAGCTTCGCGGTGGGATATGTCACAGTCATTGGGGTACTTTCACACTGCTGATGTAACTGACATTTCTTAATGCAGCGGGACTGTGCTCACTTAGAGGAATCACTTTTTTTGATCCTGAGGATCAGACAACTTCTTTTTTCCTTTCAGGAATCAATATTCTTCTCAGCAGAAAAAGTTCCAAGACAAAAACCACATCCTTTAAACAGCAGCAATGAACACAAGGGGCTCTGATTTACCCCGATCCCTGACTACGTGAAGAAACAAGCCAGCGTGAGCTTCTGGTGCAAAGAGCAGTGAAAAAGCATGCTCTCCAGCTGCACGTTCCTGCATACAGACTGCATGTGCAGATGTTTCCTTGCAGCGAAGTGTGTGACCCTGTGTGAGGAGCTGTTCTCCCTTCCCTTCTAAACACACCTGGAGCTCCCTCTGCCCTCAGCTCTACCAGCTCTCCTCTGACAGCTCTTTGCCACAGGAAAATCTCAGTCTTCAGCTCACAGGGACTAAAAGTTGTGCTGCTCTGCTTAAACCTCTAAGTGTTGCTTTCCAGGCAGTACTGCTGGAAAGAGGCCAAAGGCTGAGCTGTGTACCAGCCTGAAGTCTCTGCGGTTGGATTCCAAAGGGGTTTCCCCCTTTCTAAAGTACAGGCAGCAGACTGTGATTATCTGTGTGTAAGTGGTGTTGCAGATTTGAACTCCACTACCTACACACTAGTGTCTGGCCTTGAAATGTGCACTTCTAGGGAGGCAGAGAAATGTTTATGCATTAAGGAAGCAGAGATAAGAAGTAAGGTGCACTTTTTGGATCATGTATCTCACATCTGTGGATGCACACATGGCCCCTGACCTGGGAAGAGAGTTAGGGTCAGCATTTAAGGATGGAAAAGTTGTTTGTTTTCACAGGACAGTTGAAACGTCTGACTTTGCCCATTTCCACTGTTTTTATCCTGAACATTTTCCTACTAACTCTGGTTTTCATTTGCAGAAGAAACATGCTGGGGATTTAAAATGTGACTTTTCTATCAAACCAATTCAATGGCAGCTGCAACAGCACTGTCTTATACATGGCACTGATACGAGTGCTACCTGGGTGAGCAGAAGCAGAAATCATTCTCCCTGTGGAAAGATCTTGGCAGTGAAGAACAGCATCAGACAGTGCAATCTAGCTTAAAATTCAGCATTGCCTGGTAATAGTCAGCCACAAAAATTAAAGTGATCTAAAACAAAAATTAGAAAAAAAAAAAAAAGAAGGTGATATAAAAATCAATAGCCTTTAATCGTGCAGTAGTGTACTTTGAGGACACACTTCTGTATGATCAGAACTAGTGATCAAATAACAATCAGGACATCTATGTGAAAGACTGTTTTCTGAGTACTACTGTAGAGATGCTGTTCTGAAAAGTCATCAGTTTAAAAAGTGATGGTTATAGAAAAGCTTAATATTGGATTAAAATGCAAGTAATACATGATCAGGGCAAAGAACTGGCAGATGGAGAAGGCATGTTTTCTACTGCTTCCATTAAACAAATGAAGTATCTCAACAGATCTAACTTCTGGACAGCCTAAAAAGGGTATACCCATACTGAAACTGCAGCAGTGGCAAGCTAGCAGGGCTGGTCCTGGAGGGATTTCAGTCATAGTATCCTAGAACCCTGACACAGCTCATTCGTTTGGCTCCACAGGCAGCTCCACTGAGCTTTGAGTTAGCAGAGCAAGCACAGGGTGCAAGAGCTGACTGCTGCGGGCCAGCTCACAGCAGCACAGTGGTCAGTTTCTGGCATGCAGAACAGCTTTATCAGTGCTATCTTGTTATCTCTGCACTCTGCACAGTGATTTTAAAATATATATCAGCCATGTAGGAAATGATGCAGAAAATTAAGTACGGTCTTAAAATGCAACTAGGTGTCTCATAAACCAGTTCAGGGCTGCACCTCAAAAAATAATTTCTCCAGAATACTACAAATCACTCCATAGACAACTTATGCCATTTTCTGAAAAAGCTAAATATCTTTTATTTCAGAAACCCAACAATACCAAAATCAACAGCTAGCTTGCATCAGAGATGATCATAGCTTTGAAGATCAGCTGTCACATGGAATTGAAGGGCACGAAACCCACAGTATGCACAATTACCTAGATTCCTTCTTGTCATGCTGCCGCCTTTTGCAATTTGATTGCAGAAGCCTTTGTTATGGAAAGCACTTAGAGTGTTTGGCAAAATTCCAGCAAGTGGGACTGACAAGGGGTTTGAGGCCAAAATCCATTTCTACAGAAACGTCCACAATGTGCTTCATTCACACAACTCAAAAACCAAAACCATCAGCAGAGAATGTTAGCTCTTATCTGTGTACATCCAGAGGAAATAGGAAGTAGATCAGATACTTTGAATCTGGTCTCTGGCAGTGCTTCACTCTTCTTATCTTTGTGCCAATGTCTACGCTCAGTCTACCTCTCTGCAAATCCAGTCTGTTTCTTTTCTTGCCCAGCAACCACAAGTCTATCACTTTCTCCTTAGCTGCAGCCTTCAAACATGTGAAAACTATTGTTGTGCCTTCTTCAGTCTAAACATCTTTCAACTCTTAAATGGTGGTGAACATAAACATTCAAATCTCAGGAGCTCTGAAAATAATAGAAACCTTTCAGTGTATCTCATATACAGAATTTCTTTTTTTTTTTCACTTTCTCTATTTTAACATTCAATACAAAAGAATACAGTGAAGAGGTATCTTTTTTCCTGAAAAACAGAGGAGAAAAATGTATGCTTGAATCATTTATGATGCTGCCTTTGATTTTTGAGAGGAAGCTGACGGCAGTAAAATAAACAACTGCCTAGTCAGAGCTTCAGGCCATACCTTACATTCCTCCAAGAGATATTCCCTATGCAGTCATTTTGTTTCAAAGAGTAAAAGCTCAGTAAAATTTTCTTGTTGTTCTGATCAGGGCCATGGGATGTCACGGCTCTCCTACATTCCTTTGTACATCCAGACATAGCGTTTGAGTCTTGGAGTTGACTGGTTAGGAAATACAGAATCATAGAACCATGTAGGTTGGAAAGGATTCGTAAGATCATCAAGACCAACTATCATCAGCTAACACTATAAGCCCACCAATGAACCACGTCCTTAAGTGCCATGTTCTGAGTTAAATACCTCAAGATGGGGACTCCACCACTTCCCTGGGCAGCCAGTTCCAGTGCCTGCCCACCCTTGAAGCAGGATCTTATGAAGCATTATGAACAGGTGGAAGTACCAGATTTTGTGTCAGGAACATGATTTTTGTCCTGCTTATTCAAAGACATGCCAACATTCACAAGCAGTGCCTGATATTTTCTTTACTTCTTTTGCTTCTTTCCACTCTAGTATCTCTTTAAACAGGGGAAAAAACAAACAAACAAACAAACACATTCTTTGTAATATGCTTATAAAGAAATCTCTTCTGCGACGTGATCTTATCTCTCTGTGCATAAACAAACGGGTCTCATATTGGGGGTGGCTTAAGATGCCTTTTTTAAAATGCCATCACTTAAGAGGTCACAGGTTCTAAGGTCATCAGCCCATGGTGATTTGTTTTAACAGACAGTCAATACATCTAACCAGACTACAAGAACAAGATTGTACAGTATACACTAAACATTAAAAAAAGGTTTACTTCACATTTTAGGGAGTTGCACTTTTAATTACTGTACAACTGTTGAACCCTATGAATAAAATGCCACAGAATCACAGAATGGCCTGGGTTGAAAGGGACCTCAAGGATCATGAATCTCCAACCCCCCTGCCAGGCAGGGCCACCAACCTCCCCATTTACTAGACCAGGTTGCCCAGGGCCCCATCCAACCTGGCCTCGAACACCTCCAGGGACGGGGCATCCACAATCTCTCGGGGCAGCCCGTTCCAGCACCTCACCACTCTCCTGGTAAACAGCTTCCCCCTAACATCCAACCTAAATCTTCCCTCCCTCTTTCAACTTAAAACCATTCCCCCTTGTCCTGCTGTTATCTACCCTTTCAAACAGTTTACTCCCTTCCTGTTTATAGGCTCCCTTCAGGTACTGAAAGGCTGCAATGAGGTCACCCTGCAGCCTTCTCTTCTCCAGGCTGAATAAGCCCAGCTCCCTCAGCCTGTCCTCGTAGGGGAGGTGCTCCAGCCCCCTGATCATCTTTGTGGCCCTCCTCTGGACCCTCTCCAACAGCTCTCTGTCTTTCTTGTACTGGGGGCTCCATACCTGGACACAGTACTCCAGATGGGGCCCCACAAGAGCAGAGTAGAGAGGGACAATCACCTCCCTGTCCCTGCTGGCCACCCCTCTCATGATGGAGCCCAGGATACCATTTGCTTTCCGAGCTGCAAGAGCACACTGCTGGGTCATGTTAAGTTTGTCATCCATCAGGACCCCCAGGTCCTTCTCTGCAGAGCTGCTCTCAAGGACTGCTCCTTCCAGTCTGTATAGATGCCTGGGGTTCCTCCGGCCCAAGTGCAAAACCCTGCACTTTGCCGTGTTGAACCTCATTAGGTTCACCCGGGCCCACCTTTCAAGTCTGTCAACGTCCTTCTGAATGGCATCCCTTCCTTCCGCTGTGTCAACCGCACCACTCAGCTTCGTGTCATCAGCAAATTTGCTGAGGGTGCACTCAATTCCATCGTTGATGTCATTGATAAAGATGTTAAAGAGCACTGGTCCCAAGACAGACCCCTGGGGGACTTCGCTCGTTACCGGCCTCCACCTGGACATAGAACCATTGACCACCACCCTCTGTCTGCGGCCTTTCAACCAATTTCTTATCCAAGGAGTGGTCCACCCATCAAATCCACATCCCTCCAGTTTGGAGATAAGGATGTGGTGGCGACCCATGTCAAAGGCCTTGGTCAAGTCCAGGTAAATGACATTGGTCGCCTTCCCCTCATCCACCAACACCGTCACTCCATTATAGAAGGCCACAAGATTGGTTAAGCATGACCTTCCCCTGGTGAAGCCGTGCTGGCTGTCTCGGATCACACGCTCATTCCTCATGTGATCGAGCATGTCATCCAGGAGGATCTGTTCCATGATCTTCCCAGGCACAGAGGTGAGACTCACCGGCCTGTAGTTCCTGTCACACAGGTCCTTCTGTTGTATGTGTCCAGAAGATAAGAATATACTAAAGCAGGTATATTCTCTACAGATTTATGTAATATGTGTAAACTGATATTGTAGTTTCTTTTCAGGTCAATTGAATTCTGATTCAATATTCAAAGAAAATTCTGCTCTTTAACTACTGTGTGTGTAACTCCCCAAGACAAAACAGTCCTCCAGTATTCATGAGCTTCAACTGAGAGCTTCTTGTTCTCTACAAGGATTGACTGATAGCCAACAGGACAGAATCCCCCCCGAAAAACTGAAGTATTTTCAGAGATTTCTCAGAGAACAAGCAACATTATTTACCTGCAGTTTAAAGAAAAGGAAAGGAAAATTCAGTTATCTAATGGAGAAAAGAGCCAAGTCAAAATGCTTTGATATTGCACTGCAACAGCTGTATCAACATCATGCAAAATTCTCCTGATTTAACTCCATGTAGTGTCACTTATAAATAATTTCAGAGGCTTTACAAAACACAGGTCAGAACACTGTTCCTGTCTCACAGTTCTGGAGAAGAATGGCAAATCAATTGGAAGTGCATTCTGATGTCTGCCAATGGGATCTCCGCTTTCCCCTTTTTCCCAAAGGAAAACCATTCAAACCATTCCCCAAACTGCATTCACTTGCAGTTTTCCCTAAATCCCCAAGACTCTATGTCATTATTAAAATGAGGTATCTGTAATACAGTGACTTCTAACATACAGATTTGCAACAGAACATTATTAACAGTTTAGAAATGGGTCAAACCATATTAAACCTCCCAGTGTGTCATGAAATACTGTTTCCTAAACCTTAAACAGCAGGTCGCAGATTTAGATATTCTTTGCTACGCAAGGTGACAATCAAGTTAAAAATAAAGAAGCATCTTGAAAGTAATTGTGTTACCAACATTACTGTAAGAAGGCAAAGAAAGTGCAATGAAATCCACCAGAAATGACCATTGCAACAATCAACATATGCTTGTTGATAAAAAAAAACAAACAGAAACAAGTGAGGAACTGAGACAATAGTTAAGTAAGTTATACCGAGTTTTATCTATTTTCTAAATGTATATGCATTTACTTTTAGCTTCCGAGGGTTAACAAGTAATGAAGTACACAGTAAAAATCTTCCTTCTCATTTTCAGTCCCACAACTGAGCAAAAACCTGTCTTCCTAACCAAGCCTCAGGAAATTATAGCTTCCTAAATTATAGCTTCCAGTAGCTAAACTATAGCAAAGTTTCATACAGTTATAACACAGGACGTGATAGAATGCAAAGTTCCTAAAACCTTTCTAAGAGGAAGCATTGTCAGACATCTTACAAAATTCTAGTTCACTATGTGGAAGTCACTGCTGTGTAAGTTCAAAGTTAAAGAGAAGTTTTGGTGAGATTTGAAAGTGTTACCGTATTTGAATGCCATAAAAAAAAGAAATACACAATTTCTGTGTCACATTAAGTAGAACTCAGAAATGAGAGGTGTAGAAAAGAAAAAATACATATTATACCAAAATCTAAAAAACTACACGCACAAAAAAAAAATCAAATAAACAAAAACCTGTGTGTAAAAAGGAAGAAAAGAAGCTTCGTGCCCAAATTTGTACAATTTTGTAAAATTAATTCAGACTCATCCCTCTCTATGAAGACATTATTAGCTAAGGGTTAATGCTACAGGTGTATAAAAAAAATTACATTTTGTTTTAACTCTTCCTCTCAATGCTTAAAAAGAACAGGGCAGCAACTTTAACAAACTCTCTCTTTCTGGAGAGTAAATTTACAGTGCCAGAAGCCCTGACAGCAGAAGTGAAAATTATTTCTGATGATTCTCATAAAAGTGTCAGTCAGGCATCTACTGCAAATACAGAAGCACACAGTACAATGAATAGAAGAGAGTTTAGCACTAGATGGCAATATACCTTTGCAAAATAATTCTCTGAGGTGTCTACAGATATATGCAAACCTTTTTCCAACTTCTGTACTACTACTTGGTTCTGGTGTGGATTTAGGCATACAGTTTCTATTTGGTTTGCACTAAAATAAAATATTCTTTCGTACTATTGCTTTTTTTTCCCATCTCATACCTTCAATTAAGGTAAAACACTACTGTGATCCAGCTGACAAAACAGAGAAGATTCACAGCTTAACTGAAAGGATAAATTATTTACTATTCACTGTGTAAAGTGAAGAAGCAGGTGATGAACCTTGACCAATTCTGTCATGCCTGGTGAAATAAAAATCACAACAAAGCTTGTATTTGTGGGCTGCCACCTTGCATCTACAGAATCAGAACATGAACTTGATCACTTACCTGTTAAAATCAAGATTCTTTTGGACAGCTTTTTGTTTCTTTACCTGAAGCATTAATGTTGCTTCTTCATTTTGTGTTCATACTTGAGAATGTAGCCTCCACTGAAGACCAAGTCAGTTATGCAGGTAGAACAGCATGCATAACTGCAGTTAATGAAAGTACTTTGGCTGGCTTACCTGCAGTCAGTGTAGCACGTTCCCTAGGTCCTTGGAAAGCCCAACATGTTATCAGTCAAACTTCTAAACCCACACTTCATAAAATTAAAGCCACCTATATCAACTAAGCTACTAACTGATGTGTAGTTTGGTTTCTCAGCGGTGGAAGCAGCTCACAAAAGCCTTGGTCAACAGTCTACATGACCTCAAGTCACTGTCCCTTCTTTTTCTACAAAAATGAGTCCTTGAAGCTGTTACCACTCACCCACCCAAGTCCTTGCCAGCAAGTCAGTAAGTAGCAGATCCCAAAACAAAACAACCAATCACCTGCCACTACTGTCTGTTCATCACTTCAGATATTGCCCTATGGAAAGCTTGTTCCATATTTTTGTAGAATGCACTTTCACTTTTTATTTGTGCTTTCTATGGATGTCTGTGTGAAGACAAACATGGACAATACTGCACTATAGTATGCAAGAAGATGGAAAGTCTTTTTAATTTAATTTATAGAGCAAATCAAGGTATCTGACAGAAGCAGCTCAACGTCGCTTCCAAGTTAAAGAATTCTCTCTCCACAATATCTTAGTGACTAACTCTGTAAAATTCAGTACTTATTCTATTTTGATCTAACATGAGACAAATTGTGACTTTAAGCAAAAATATACATTTTTTTTAACAACCTTATTGACAAGTCAATGAAAATTTCACTGACAAAAGTCACACTGGAAATGCCAAGGAGAACTTCAAAGTGATACCACCATGCAGCCTACCTAGTATTGATGGCCACAGCACAGTGACATAAAAACAGTCTTCCATTGCCACAGTTCTGATAGATTCACTCAGAAAAAGTTTGCGTCAATATTTAAATCAACCACTACTCTTTCAAGAAAACACTTGACCAAAACAGATTTGAGATGTGTCATTAAAGTACACTCTTAATTTAGCATAGAGTGTTTCACTGGTTAAGATGAACAAAAGCAAAAATCAAAGAATTTAACAAGAATCCACAGAGTCCAAAGAATGATAATAGCATGGAAACAGAATAAGCGGGAAGGATGAAATATTAGCTTCGAAGCCAACAACTGATTTACTAATTCTTCACTCCTAATTCAGGATTTAAGTGTCAAAACTGAAACTATTGCCATAAGTAGACCACACTTGTCACCAGAAAGGTGCAAAACTTTAAAAAATTCTGGCTTGCATTTTACTTCAGCTTAGGTTTTTATAAAATTATTTTTGTTTTATTTCAATGGTAATCTAAAAAAATACATTACTGAAAGAACATATCTTCCCTTCCCTGTATTTGCATTTCAAATCTTGCAGTATTGTGCTAGGGCATGAACAGAAATCATTCCAGCTGAGCAAAACAATCGCTTTAATCACAGTTATTGTATTCTACCTCAAAGTTAAACATAATTATTAAAAATTAAAGAAAGCAGGAACCCAGATCCTCCAGGTATTCCAAGGTATACAAGGACAATAGCTTGATGCTTGATTACACACAGTGAGATTGTTGTTTGGACTTATGTCAGCACCTGGATGGAAACACTTCTGGCTTTAATACAAGATAGACAGGTTTGATGATGGCTGTCTGAAAGAAAATGTTCTTTTCCTCTGGTATTCAATTCAGCATGAAGCCTGTCAGTCCCATACAACACATTAATAAGTCTAGATAATATTAGTGGTATAAAGACCTTTGTGTCCCAGAAGTTTTCTAAAAAATCTTACTTCTTTCTTGCACTGGTAGTCTGGTTGTGTGATCCAGCCCAATAAAGGTGCTTGAATATATTCATACAATTTGGGGGGGGGGGGGGGGGGGAGGGGGAAAAAAAAACAGTGGCGTTGACACCGCATAGAATTCAGCTTGTGTTTCACTGATGACCTGAGGCCAAAATAAATATCACTGTAAAGTAGTGGACTAATGTCAGCTTAATTCTGATGTTACAGTCATCATCTGTTAAGGCATGACTACTAAGCTGCATCCTAATCTGCAAATCCTCCACAACAGCTCTGCTCCTCTTAAGTCACATACTTTCTCATGACAAAGGTGAATCGCATAAAACTGGAGATAAAGTGCTCGCATTTGAAAGGAAGAGGCTTTACAATGCAGCAAAACTCCAGATGAAGATGGTATCTGGAATGTGATCTCTTTCTACATGAACACAAAGATTTTTATTTTATTTTTTTTATAATGCTTTTTCATCAGAACAGCTGGAAGAAATGAATTTTAATGTCCCTCTTTCTCTTTTACTTTGAAGCTCCTGTAAGCCAGCGTAACTCTTTCAAACATAAAGAGCTAATCAAAATCATACTGAGCAAGAATCTGGAGTAGCAGATGCACTTATCACAAACACATCTACAAAATGTAGATCAGAATGTGCTGAGGAGAACATCAGCAGAAGAAGAGCAGTGTAAACCTCCAGGGAAATACATGTGGAATAAGGCCATCAGCTTCTGTGTAGCTACTCTGTATTTCTATCAGTGTAATACTGAAGAAGCTGGTTATTGTGCAAAAAAGTACTTTATCACAGATTGATGTCAAGAGTGTATCTTTGGGTCCAACCAGAGAAGGCTTACTCTCTTAAGAATGACCGCAGCCTCATTGCTTACAAGCCTCAACACCAACTTCTATATCCCTTGTTTTCTGTTGCTACTGAAGGAAAGTGGTGGCTCCTGCCAATAGAAGCAAGAACATCATCGAGAGCTCTCTGGAGCTGCTGTTAACATTGCAGATTTATTTATTTGTAGTCTGCAGATGTTCCGTTTTGCTAATACTGCTGACAAGATTCGATTCACCTCCTCAGGGAAGGTGAATGTGTCTTTTACCCAGTTGTAGAAAGGGTTGAGACAATATTCCATGCCAGCACTGAAATCATTAACAGAAAGTATATATCTGATTGGGGCAGAATTCTTTTCGAGGCGATGTACAATGTGTCCTGGTGACACAGGCATGGTGACACGACTTACCTTTGTTCTCATACAGGATGAAAGAAGTCAATGTTAAGCATTAGCCAAACAGAGGCAGTTGATACCTATCTATTTAGATACTAAGAAAATGATTTGGAGTTGGAACCCTTTTGTTTGGGCTATTATTTCAGCTGCATGAATGATAACCTCACTGTTCTTTAGTGTTTACTCACACTGTGCAAGCAAGAGATGAACAGGAGTGCTGCAAGCCAAAGGAAACATCCTTACACTGAATTCTGCTGAGGGACAGATACCACCCTGACCTGAGTGGGGATGGGGAGACAAGACACAAAAAAGGCATAGAGGTGGCAACAGAAGTCAACGCTGCAAAAACACACAGTCATGATTTCAACATCAGATGCTGGAGTAAGTATCCTACTAGAGTAGCCTGCAGGGAGGAGGAAGGAGAGGAGGCAGGATGGGAAGACTGGAGTCTTCCTATACCCGCCTCCTTCTGCCCCCTCTAATTTCACACTACAGCTTTCTCCTAGCATGCTTATGGGCATATCTTCAACTAATTCTGATCCTCCTCCATTCCTAATGAAGAAGTTGCATGTCAAGGTGCAAGTCCATTCCTCTATGTTTAAAAACCAAATGGGTTCATCAACCTCGCATTTAACAAAAGATGGTGGAGGGGGACAAGCATCACATCTACCTGAATACTCTACATTGCAGCTTGGGGTAGGAGGCAAATGTTATATCTTTTGGATGAAAGCTTTTAAAAACAATAGCACTCTAACTGTGAATCTACTTAGGAGCATTGAAGGATCATTAATGATATCTTGTACTCCCTAAATGTCCAAGTTTTGGCAGCATAACTTAACACACTGACTTTTGAGATATTATAGTACATCACACCACAGAAAGTTGTACTTTTACTTTAATATTATGTTTAGCATGATCTGATAAACACTTTGCCAAGTTCATAGGTAAGACAAGGGCATATAATCTACATCTGATATACTTCCCTTTGCACTTTCAGGATAGTCAGGGAGATTCATCTATTACCTTTATAATTATCTCCTCCTCTTCCACCTTCCCCTGATGCTTTAACTCTGGCTGCAAGCATACTAAAGAATCTGTTATCTTGTCTTTGAATGCAGCTGCAGCTTTTACATCTCTCACCAGCTACAACAGGGGACTTCTGCAGGTGAGAGTTAGCTGCCAAGGAAGGTCCACCTCCTCCTCTCTCTAGAGTTTCACTCACAAGAATGACAATAAGTAGTGTAGCACAGTTTCCTTTCACTTCTATGACCTTCAGCAGTAATAGATTTAAACTGATGTGCTGTACTTTAAAACAACTTGGTATGTATGACAATTCCCACAGAATCAGTAGAGCCAAGTTTAGATCAAAGGAAGCAATATCCATTTTTACTCTAATATTTTGTCATCTCCAAGAGTGATTTCAACTTCTTGTTAAAGAAATCTCACATAAAGTGAGAGACAGTGAATATCTGAAAAACAATAAAGTAAAACCCTTTTCCTCCTATCATATATCTATTGTCCCTGCTAGAGTACTACCTGAAGAACCTGCATGGAGTCCTGCAATTCTGAAAACATGAGTATTTTTTCCTCACTGATACCAGCTGGTCTTATTAAAAGGCTTGCAATGCAAAACAGGATATTTTAGGGTGGCTTCTGAAGTCACCTACAAACACCAATGAACGTACTCTTTTGGAAGAGATTTTTGAAGTTTGATGGCCAGTGGACACAGGAAACTGTATGGAGTGTGGATAGCTTTAACTAACTAGTTAATCCATATCTCCCGCAGGTCCCTCATGTAAAAAAATAAAAAAAATAAAGTTCTTCTCAACAAATGTGGGCAACTCCCAATATTCTATTTCTGCAGGAGTAGGTCAGCCTTCTCAGGCACAAAAGCAGAAGTGACAAATGAACCATCTTGCACCAAGAAAGTCTGACCTCTGAATATTTCATAGAGAAATCTCTTCAGCTCTGACACATGAAAGAAGAGGTACAGCTACTTTGGGAAAGAGAACTGATCCCTCCAGGCAGCCCATATCTGATGACTGTGAAGAAAAGCACTGTTATTTGTACTTTAAGCTAGCTTGAAATTATACAACTTTTGGGGGTAAAAACGTGATTTTTTTCAGCAACATCTTTTAAAATTCCTACATACTGGGAGCTTTTGATCACTAAGAACACATCCTCATTTTTTCCCAAGTTTAATAGGGCTTTTATTAACACAGGAATGTGACTGAATATAAACCAGTAAGCTTGTGAGATCAATGCAATCTCTTGCAAGGTCGTCTGTAAGCTAGATTCCATATTTATTTAAAATGTACAGGGGAAACGACAGAAACAATACTTGATTTGTGCATGATGTAACAGTGAGAGTATTTGAAGCAAGAGATCTTTGAAAATCAAAAATTTACTTAACTGCTTGAAATTTTAGAGGATAGCTTTAGAAAACAGTGGCACCCGCTTTGCCACTAGGAACATATAGATATACTACGGAGATGAAATATTCAGGTTGAATATTAGGAAGAATTTCTTCTCCAAAAGAGGTGAGGCAGTGGCACAGGCTGCCCAGGGAGATGGTGCAGTCATCATCACTGGAGGCATTCAAGAACCGTTTGGATGTGGCACTGGGGGACGTGGTCAGTGGGCATGGTGGGGGTGGGCTGATAGTTGGACTAGGCGCTCTTAGTGGTCTTTTCCAGCCTTAATGATTCTATAATTCTATAATTCTGAACACATCTTTATTTTTTGCAGTCAGTTTAGGCTTATCCTTGCTCCCATGTAACAAAACACTCAGCTCTTTATTCCTGCTAAAGACCACAGCCAAATGTAAGGGAAACTCCAGAGACCCTTCAAAAAAGAACAGTTGTCAGCACTACTGCTTCTCACTTTCCCTCTCAAAAACTTTTCAAATAAGACTGAGTGAGCATTGTTACAGCAAGATATAGCATATCTGCAGCATTTTCACTTTTGTGAAGATTGACTGATACTAAATCATAGCTTAAACAATAGATAGAACATCTAGTTCTTTACGTTCACCTACTTTGTGAGTGCCTGGAGCAGGAACTGGCGGCTCAGAGATTACTTACCCCATTATACACAGGTTTCAGAAGTTGAGTGCAAGCGCAAAACACAATTTTCATTGTATGAATTTGCAGAACAACACTGACCCAAGAAGGGAGAAAAGGGAGGAGGAGGGGAGATCACAGTTTCAGACTCCATCAAGCACAGCCAACTCCTCCCCTCCCAGCCACATATCTACTGTATCACCACGTCCATCCAGGGGCCTTCCTTGGTGTGCAAAACAGCTGAAAGCTACTTACCCTCAGGATGAGATCAAGGCAGCTGGTGTGCGGAATCTGGAGTCTGTGTTTCACATTCTGCCTCTTCTGCATCTTTCTTCACCAAACTACAGCAAAAAGAAAACTGAAGTTTGTGTCTGTAGTAAGTATATAGTTCATGGACAAATAGACTTAAAAACCTGTCAATCTTTTTGTGGTCTGGAGTGTGTGTGTGTGTAGGAGGGGGATATTTGTGAATATGTGAATACCAAAGTGTTTACTGTATACTCAGAATTCACTATTGCACTGCACAAAGAACAATCCCCAATTATAAATAAGATTTTATAATGTTATTTCTTTTGTGCAGTCCTGGATGGAAGTAACTTTCTGGAGTGACAGAATGCCTTTTTTCTATTTAGCAATAAGAGAGGACTTGCACAGCAGTATTTTTAAAATATAAAATGGGATTTCATAACTAAATTTCAATGGTTTTCAAAAATACTCTTTGCCATGGAAGAATTTTTACTCTTCCGCTTCTTGTATTAACAAGCAAATCAGATTTCACTGTGTGAAAGCCAGACAAGCATACAATGGTATTGAATACACAACATAAAACTATTGCTGTAAAATGAACGCTACTTGCAGTGACCATGATGTACTGCTGTTTGCATGAGGCCTGACTGTGGTCTGCTCTGAGTTATCGTGCAGGCAATATAAATCATCAGTATTTTTTTTTCCCTATAGTTTTCAGTTATTTTCCCCCTCCTTAGACAAATAAATTAAAAAATCTGGTGATATAATTTTAGGTTGTTACAACACAATATGTACAAGAATTATGTTGGACAAGGAGAGAATTCATCACAGGAATGAAAAGTCTTGATGTACCTTTATAGATGTATCTTTTGTATGAAGGGAAATTTCAGAATATGTTCAGTGTTTTCAAAGTAACAGTTTGGCCTGTATTTAGATGATAGATGACACTTTTTTTTTCACCTCTTTTGATGAAAAGACAGCACATGGCTTTTTAGGGCTAATTTCTGCCAAAATAGAGTGCTTAGCAGCACTCAGACACAGAAACTGTATCTCCAGCAGTAGGTTATTTTTCTTTCTTCTGAGCTCTCAGTCCCACCAAAATATTAACATTCTAATATTCCCAGAAAATTACATACATGCTTCTGTTTGTTTTCTCTCTGTCAATGCTGTAGTCTATACCTCCTAAAATACATAAAACTTCTCTAAAATATATTACAAAATTAGAAATGTTTATAACTTGCAAACTGAAAAAGAGTAGTTACACCTGTCTCAATAAATCAAGCAGGTACTGTAGGCCTAGATAGTACCTACTGTACTATCTGTAGCACAGGTAAGTATAGTGAATACATTTAGTATCAGTTAGATACAGTATTCACTGTCATGGCATATTTGTTGGGTCTACACTATTATACCCACAATAAAGAAACCTGTAACATGAAGGGAATTCCTTCTGTTTTATCAGGTGTTTCACCATGGTGATCATACCCCACAGGAGTTTTTTCCAACTGACAAGCACAAAGAAATTGCAAGGCAGCACGGATACGGACAGCTTACCAAGGTGTGTTTGTTGACATACAGAAATATATATGGTTTTTAGCACTTTGTTTTAACTTAGAGGCACTCCCTGTTAAGTTGCCATATGCAGATCTCTTGTAAATAGAACTTACCAGGAAGCCACAGCTGTGAATAGTGATTTCAAAGACACTGAGTTGGCTGTTCTGGTCCTACACCAGGGCATGCTGAGTTGTCTGATTGCAGACTGGGGTCTTCTGAGAGGAGCCAGGCACTGGCAATTCACCTGAGATCAAACACATAGCTTTAACCCAAGGTGGTGAAAGTGCTCACAACCACCTTCAATTTCTGTTAGGTAAGAGTGCATCCTAGCTTGTGAACTACTAAGATCAGTATTAACAAAAATGTCTCTCACGCTGTGTGAGGGAAAGTTGATTTAAAGCTCAGCTGGTTGAGGTGTTAGTGGGATATGAGTGGAACTGAACTAGCATACCAGTATCAGCTGATGATCTTAACTGGCAGCAAATCAAGCAACAACAGATCTCAGCTGCAGAAACTGTTTCTCCACTAACTGTTACCAGTATTAGATGCCTCTTCTTGTAAATGGTACAAAGGGTGAGCTCCTGTGCTGCTAGGCTTCAAAGGAATACGGGGACACTAGGGGGGTGTTAAACCTATGTCTGCTCTGCTCCCATCAACACTTTCTATTGTGTCTGTGCTTTCATTCCTTTTCCCCCAAGATATGCCATTTACATGGAAAAATGCCTGAGTCATTTGTCTGGGATTTGGAAACCAGGAACCTCAAAACCTCTTCAGTGAGGTCAAGAGCTTGAAAGGACCAGAAAAAAACAGTTGTGTGTGTGTGTTCACAGACTGTGAGCTATGTTTGCAGGCTGAGTGTGTGCCTCTGAGAGGTGTCTGCTCACTAAGTTTGCTCACATACCAGCAGGTCCAGCACAATGAGTGTGTTTCTCTCTCCTGGAAGAACTTGTCACTAGACAGGTTTCCAACAAAGTCACGGTAGAGCAAACTGCACGTGGGGCTCCTTCATCACTCTGTTCTCAGGAGGATGTACTCATCTCGAGGCAAGGTCAGGCCTGTCTCCTCTTACACCATTTCCCTTGAAGAAAAAGGAGTAAGAGCTGTGTCAGCAAAGCTCATTATAAGGCAGAAAGCAACAACAAATGTTTCAAAGGCGGCTAGGATCAGCTTCCTATGCCTTAACTTACCCATGACTCAAGCACTTCATACGTATGCGATGCAAGTTCAGCACAACATGCCAGCATGCTTCAGGCTATGTAAGCTCTGGGAGGTTTTAAGACCCAGGCGTTGGGGTTTAACAACACATATTAGACAAGCTGAGGCAGAAGCTTAGGATGAGCACATACCCTAGGAAACTTTGGACGCACAATTCCAGCAACTGAAAGAGGCAATCACATATGCAAGCCATGGGCTATGCCTGGCATTCTGGACAAAGCCCTCTGTAACCTGGTCTGACCTCTGACTGCTTTGAGCAGGAGGTTCAACCAGGGGCCTCCAAAAGTCCCTTTCAACCTGAATTACCCTATGATCTTATGACTCAGAAGAGGACTGCGCAAAGCGGTGAGTAATCACCATACTTGAGATCCCAGTGCAAAGTAATGGTTAAGTAAGCAAAGTTGAATATATTTCAATTTAGACCAGGAAACACCAGGTACAAGTAAAAAGATCACAACCACGAGACCATTACAGGGACACTGCACGTGATTCTCATGCCATGACTCTACAAAATGATAATGGTCAGCTGGAAAATGTTCACTAAAGAGCTACAAAAACACTTATGCTAGAAAACCTGTTTTGTTGTGAGAGTAGAGAACTGCCATTTATCTTGTTTAACACAGAGATTAAGTGATAGACTTTAATAGACTAGAATTTTTAATAGACTAGAATTTATTGGTGATTATCTTACTGAGAATAAGATTTGTGATGGCAGAGAACACATCCTTCAAGAAGGTTGCAAGATCCAGTAGTTGAAAGCTGGGGACATATTCAGGCTAGAACCAAGAATCAAGAGTTTTAGACTATAGTTAACAATTAACATTGCATCAAAATACCCAGGGGCATGGAGGACTTATACTCAGTCTTCTATTCAAAATTTTCAGTCTTTCTGGAGGAGAAGATCTTGCAAAAGTCAAAAATGTAGCTTCTATGTGGAATCTCTGGTGATATTCTGTGGGATTCATATCCTGGACCTGCCTTCATAGTCAGGTGGTTGCTGTGTCTGCACCCTACTGCTGTGCACCAGGAGCAGAGCAGAAACCAGACAGCTTTGTTAGGACACCTCTGTACCTACTTTAAGTAACCTTTCCCCTCCGCTAACCTTGTTAGTTTGGATAAACAACCACATGGCTTTCTGAAAAGCAAAATGTAAAACCATGCCTGTCAGGGAGATGTATCTTGTCTGTTACTTGTGAATATAGAGAAAACCTTTATGGTAAAGCCTATGGAATTCAGGGAATTAATAAGTAGCTTTTAATTTGACAATTCTTATCACAGAAATAAGAAGAACCTTTTAAGCAATCAAATCCAGGCCTTTGACATGGCAAAAAGCCACATCATACAAGCTGAGTTCATACATTTAGCAAGCTCTGCCTTTGAACTCGTCAGGTATTTTTGCTTCCATTGCTGTCACTGAAAGGTTGTTCTTGAACTTTAGCCCAGATGGTCCTTCCAATTTCCAGTTCACTCCAGGCTAGTTTATGTACATGTATTTTAGGATAAATACTGCAGTTTTTTTATAATCTCTTTTAAATAATGTAAACTCCCATGCCTCTGTAATGAAATGCTCTAAACCCTTACCTTCTTTAGAATTCACTTAACAAGAATTCAGGCATTCTAGGATAATAAATGCAATCCTTTGCCTACAGTAGATGCACTAGGATCATTACAGACGTGGTGTATCTTTATTAAGTCCCTTTGCGGAATGCTGCATCTACCTAAACTATAGCCAGATGCACAGGGGATTCTGATTTTTTTGTCCATTAAGATTTGAATTTCAGCTTAACTTATTAAGATGTGAGTTTTGGAGACAGAGAGTAATGATCTTCGTTTGCATGCAATCTAGATTGAGTGCAAACATCTTTTCTCTACTTTTTTTTCCTCATGGCTAAAGAAAATGAGTATTAATGAGACTATGGTCATACAGTGAATGTTTCACATTGCAAATAAGAAAATAATAAAGCAGAATTTCCATTACTGTCAACACAGCAACTTTACTCCATTTTTTTCTTTCCATCTTCCCTTTAGAAATGAAACATTTTATGAAAGCTTTTATAATTTTTCATTTGTAGGAGTAGTTGCACAGAACACTTCTTGAGGCTCTCACACTATTCTGTTACTTCTACAGTTTGGCATACAGCAACAGTATGAGCTTGGGCAGTATATGCGGAGAAGATACTCCTATTTCCTGAGCGTTGTTTACAAACGGTCTGAGGCAAGTACTGGATCTGGAAGGGAGGATGTTTTTTGAAGATGTTGGTAGGACTTCTCGGATCTGTGAGAATCTGAGCTTGGTACATTTGGAGGTAACCTACTGAACTGAATGTGATTTCAAAGTATCCCTGAAGCTGTGGCTCAACTTTGAGTGAGCCTGATGGTAAGCCGAAAGCCATGCACGAGGTTTTTAAGGCTGTATATGAGGCTCAGATACCTCACTGTTGTATGACAGATTATCTGTGTTGGAGATCTCAAATCCTACTTTTCCATTTGCAGCACAGACAGCGCTTAGCTTTCATTTCCAGTTGCTCCATGCATCCATGATGTCCTAATTCATTTGGTCAAATGAAGGTAGCCTTATGTTTTTCACTACGACCCCTAAGGGAGCAGCTTCGAAGTTGCAACTCTCCTGTCCACCAAAGTTTTATTCTGAGGCCCTATTTCAGCTTCTTTCTTTCTCCCTTCTTTCTTTCTTTTTACCCCATTCCATTTTAATGCCAGCTTACTCAGCACAGTTCTCGACCACATCTTTTCTACCAAGAGAAGAAACTTAACAGGAGAGATTACCTTAAATAAATAAATAAAATTCCTCTCTTCCTTCAGATTTATGTTCAGAGCACTGACTGTGATCAAACGCTTATGAGTGCTCAAGCAACTCTTGCTGGGCTGTATCCACCAACACAGGGACACATTTGGAACCCCAGAATCCTTTGGCAGCCAATTCCAGTTCACACAGTGCCACTGTCACATGATAATGTGAGTATAAACTACAAGCACTTATTTTCCCTTGATCATTAGTAAAACATCTAGCATGTGAGATGTAGGAGCCCGAAAAAGGGCACAGCAATAACAATGAAAGCTACATTAATTACAAGCATCAGGTAGAAAGGAATAGTATGCTGAATAGAATAGTGTCAAGAGTTTCCACAGGAATGGACTTAGATGAACTGAGTAAAGATAAAGTTCCCCATTTCTGGAAAGTCTGTGTTAAAAAGCTAAGACAGATAAAGAATGTACACTGTGAATCCCATTATGGAAGAGGATGTTTACACACATTTGAGATAGATTTTGAGGGCTTAGAAATCTAATTAACACAATCTGTGACAGGGAATTTAGTTGAACAGGGACATGGACCATTGGTTCTCACCTCAGAGTGATGAGAGCTTGAATATGGAAGATATGGAGACATATGTCTTCCTGTGCATGCATGCAACTTGGTAGAGTCAGGAGATGCTCGGACACCACCACAGATGGTACTACCCCAGCAAACAGTCAACATCACCTGGTCAGCATCAACACCACTGTCACACTCAGCAAGCAGGTACTGCACGTTACTCATGCCTAGGAGATCAAATAAACAAATAAAATAAATTATAGTCATAAATACAAGTTTCCCACTTTTTTTACTACTTGTCTTTTGACTATATTAATTTTTGCTGCTTATGCATGTAAGATTGAGACCATGTGTATCCTTCTACCCAAAACAAGTGTCCATCATTTATTTATTTATTGGTAAAGCTATGCCTGTTCATGAATTATGGTTATAATTCAGAAATTATTTCTTACCTTCTGGAAGAGATAGATTATGTTTCTAAAAAGCCTGAGGAAAAGCTCTGAAGTTTTCTCAGTTAATTATCCCTTCAGGACTCCCACGTTCTTTTTAAAAGCTCTTTTAACTGTATGACTGTATAAATAGAGATTCCTTTCTGGAAAAAAGACAAAGAGCATATTAGGAAAAAAAAAAAACCAACACTAAGAATATCTCAGTGTCAAAGGAAAGATGAGTTAAAGAAACTTAGCTGGCTTCTTTGATTTAGCTGAAGTAAATGGAACTGTGTTAAGTCTACTTAATACAGCTGAGTATGCACAAAGACTCTTATTGCAGTCCACCTGCTGCGTGGTAATTCATAGTAGAAAGGTGATGGTATGTTTAAAGAAAGACTGAACACAGTGAGTGAAATCATCCCTGGGGAAGCCAAGCACAAAGCAGTACATGAGGGCTTGTGTTAATCTTCTGTCAAGTGACAAATTGAATCTTCTGTAAATGACTCCTTTAACTTTGATCTGCTGAACGTACTACTCCTCTAAACATGTAAAGATTATTTTGTAAGTAGTCATCAATATGACTCTTATGGTCCTATAGATGAATATCCAAGAAAACAACACTCCCAAATAATTTTGCAGCTTGTTTTAATTAGTGCAGCCACTCAGGATAACAGTCTTACAAAGCTACATTCAACAAGAACAAGAACAAGAAGAATCTTGCCTAACTAATGTTTTGCAATTTCATTTTCAGTTGCTGTATGTACCTTTCTCACACTGCCCAAAATACAATGAGCTTCTGAGAGAAACCTTTGCAACAAGAGATTTCCAAAAGCAGCTCAAGCAGTATAGGGTAAAGTATTTAAATTTCTGTAAATCTTGTATTTAAAATGTACTACTTTTGGAAACATTATCTAACAAGTATGTTTAAAAAATGGCAATCAATATGCTCCTTCCAGATATCTAATCTTTAAAGTGGGTGTATACAACATACCCAAACTACAATTACAACATTATGAGCCAGCTAGACTGAACCATCCCCACCAACTGAAAATTGCAAGTCATAGAAAAGATAAATGATTGACTACCTTCAAAAAGAAAACATTACACTTATCTTCTAGTAGAGCACAGAAAACAAACACTCAGATCAGATCAGTGCCTCACTTCAATAATTATCTCTATTCAGTTTCATGTTAGCAACTCCTCTGATGTTTCTGACTGTATAACTCCTTGCTAGTTCAGATACTACCACAAAATTCTCACTGCTCTGTTACACAATTTTTTTTAAATAGTCCCAGTGTTTTCCTCAATACGTTTTCATGCCTCACACCTAATGTCTTCATTTAGATATTCACTTACATTACATTCCTGCATCTGTAATATATCCCTTCCTTCCTTTCACCGATATCAAATTACTTGCCATGAGTATGCAATCTCTTGCCTATTCTACTGCAAATTTCTTCTTTGTGGGTTTAATCAAAATGGCATTATCATACTCACCTGTTTTCCTATAATCTTTAATCACCTAAACAGCCATCTACCTCTGGCTCTGCATCAAGGTATTACAATCATGTGAATCATAATTCCCTGTTTTAGCAAATTTACAGTAGACCTCCCTGCTACTCATTACCAATATCAGAATAATTCTGTTTATCACACTTCTATTGAACATTTCTTGGATTCTGCCATACTTCTTCATATATCTGGATCCATTCTACCCACCTTTGAACATTCCTGCCAAGCATAAACTATTCCTGTACTTTAAACTTAGACTCAGATTACCATCCTTATTTCAGATGAATAGGCTTATTCTCTTTTCAGCCTAAAAGAAAACTTTTATTTCTTTTCTTCCCTAATAAAAACTAGCGGTATAAATTAGCATATTTATGTTTTCCTGGTTTATGCATCCTCTTTCATTGACCAATATCATAATCTCTCCAGTATTACCTTGTGATCCTATGTCTTTAGATTGCTCAGATCAGTAGATGGCTTTAGGACTAAAACAGTAGATGGGGTTGTACTTAAGACAGGTTCCAAGGTAGGAATTAAGAAGCCATGCATTTGACAACTCAAGAAACAACATGAAACATAGGAGAGAGCACAAATGGCTAGGAGAAGGACCAGAAATGAAAACCTGTACCTGGGATGTAGAAGCAGGAGGGAGGCCATAGCTAGAAAGTAGGATGATAGCCAGGCTTCACAAGCTCTTAATAAATTTTTGTACAAGCATTAATTTGGTGTCTGCCAGGTGATTATGAAAACATGTAGAGCGTGCAGGATGAAAAAGGATCCACTTGAACAGGTAGTAAATGCCTGCCTGTGAGTTCCACTAGACAACGGTACAGTGCTTAGGCACCAAGTGCAAAGACCATCTTGTTTCTAAAAACTACTGTGTACTATAAAAATGATGTAAAAATGATGTAGAAGGACCCTGTGTGCAACATACAAGTTTCCTTTTCTGTATTCCAGTCTTTTCTCAAGTTTTTAGCCTCTCACACTGGATACCCACTGAAGAAATTGAACAGTGAAAGAATTTTGAGGATCTCTGACACTTTACAATATGAGGTAAATAATACAAAAATTATTTCCCAAGGTTCAATATAAATATAAATCATGATAAATGCTTACACTTTATCAAAACCAGTCTTAGCTTTTATTTCTATGGTTTGAAAAACCTCAGTAAATCTGTGCTTCCAATTCTTTTGAACCACGGACTATTTTCAGCTCCTTCCTCAGAACACTCACCCAACATCAAATTCACAGCTGAATATCAAACCATGACCGTGTGAGGATGCCGTGGGTCATCCACCACCGTAACAAACCCAAACCTACCAAATGCAGCATCTTGTCAGTGATTGCACATGCACAGTTAAGCAAAAGCATACCTTTGGGTAAAATTATCTTGTTACTTCTCCGAACCCCATCACAAAGATGCATGGGAGTAAAACTTGTTTTTGGCAGACAACATTAACATCCCTCCACAAAGATTTTATACAATTGCTAAGATAAGGCTCAATTTGCAAATAGACAGTAGTGGTCAGAGTATTTTCAGGAATTAAGCAGCCCCTGAAATAACACAGAAGACTCTATGTGCAAATCTTGGGAGCCTGTACCAAGCAAAGGGACCATGCACATCACAAAGAATCACAGATTTTACAACAAAAGGGGTGTTCTGGTACCCAACTGTCATGGGTCTCAGAGAATGGTATCTCTGACTGGAATGTGAGAAAACCTTGAATGCTCTTTATTTAGCAATCAGCCCCACTTTGTGCCACTTCCAAGTCTTGACTTATGTCTGCTTAAGCAAGTGAAAATTGCATGTTGTCTTCTGTTAAAAATGTCTTTGATATTGTTGCAGGCAGAGCTTGCTATGAACTGCTTTACAGCATAATTACTTTAAAATTCAAATATTAATAATATATTGGTCATCAACACTAGGATAGCTCCTGGGAAACTGAAGCAGTTTCCAGACGTATTCCACAGCCAACACATACTACTTGGGTGTGATGCTAATGAGTTTACCTTCTGTCCTGCAGTTTCTGAAGGTCTGACTTTGATCAGTGAATTTGACTGCAGTGCTAGCCAGGGCCTGAGTTAAATGAATGCATTTTGGTGTACCTCACTGTAATTTCAGTGAGGTCACCTTTTCATGTTGCCCAAATTCAGGACAGTTCAGGACCACAGCATTTAATGTCAATTGTTGTATCATACTGACAAACCCGTGCCACCACAGAAATGTGAAAAATTGGCAGCTCCCATGTGGGAGCTTCTTAAATGCTGGAAGGCAAAACCAGTTAGTTGGGTTCTTACTTCTAGTGTTAGATTGATTCAGCCTTGGGCTTTCATATTACTCAGTGAAGACTACAGAGATATAAATTTAAGACATCTGCCATAAAAGTCACTTCTGCCCTCTCAAGTGCATAAAGAGAGCTTTTTGTTTGTGTGTTTGTTTGTTTTAAACAAAATTAATGAAACTACAGTAGCATACATCTCTGTATTTGTTATTATTCATCTCTGTATTTGTTATTATTGGCTAAGTGTCATCTGACTTGTAGACTGAGGTGCTCACTTGCCAGCAGCACTGTCTTAAATAGCATGGAAACAGGCAAATTTTTTTCCACAAGGCACAGATCACATTTGTTAAAAGAAAAAGTGACCTGAGTCCATTTAAGCTAACGTTACATTGTTTCACTTATCTAAATAAATCCTATCTTTAAGTAGTTGGCTCCACCTGGTGAGCTCAGCCCTCTGACTCACTTGCCTAAGAAACAGAGATACCAACTTCAAACAGGAATTCAGAGCAGTGGAAATCAGGAGTGTTGGCATATATTTCCTTCTCACAGTTGCCACCATTAATTTATCTTGGGCTGCTTCCCAAAACAAAAAAATGAATCCATTATATTCTAGCTAGAGGATTGCATCAGCATCCAGCACCGTTGGAATAAGTAGGTATTCTAAACTCTATAGGCATACATCATTCTCCACTACATCCAAATTACAGCTATATATGTTCTTACTTAATTGCTGGATCTTGGTCCAAAGGTGCCAAGCCTTAAATCTTGATATCCCTATAGCATTTGTTTCAGTAAAAATTTCAGGATATATTCCATTACATGGTTGAAGAAGAGTCACAAGGTGAAATTTTTGTAACCGACAACTGCATTAGCAGTTGGCATAAATAGTGCCATTTGCTTTTTATGTAATAGTTTTCAGTATTATATTTCCTCCTCTTGTTGAACACTGCCCTTCGGATTTGTTTTCAGCAGTGGGATGTCAGACATAAGAATTCCACAGCTGTCTAAATGCAAAATACAGTTATTATAAAGAAAAACATTATTTGAGAAAAAAGCATCCAGAATCTGTTCCAAGATGCATTTTGTACCAAAATAATAATAATAATAATAATAAAGCAATGGGAACCAACAAGAAAATGATCATGTTTTCTTTCTTCACTGTAGGATATTAACAATTACACTTTACCTGCTTGGGCTACTCATGGTGTCAGGACCAAGCTGATAAAGCTCTCAGAATTGTTATTGCAGGCGGAATTTGGGTTCCACAAACAAATACAAAAATCACGTTTGCAGGGAGGTAAGCCAAATTCTTACCCCATTTAAAATCAATAGTACAGTGGGAAAGAAGAAAAGGTGTGTAATAAACATAGCCATAAAAGATGCTATGACGTAGTTATTGGCAATTGGTACTAAAAGATTTTGACTAATGAAAAGAGAGATGGTAAGGATATGAATCACAAACATCCTAATTAAACATTGAACAGGAGCTATCACTCTGGTTATGTTGTATAAGAAACCCAAAGTAATATACAGATTCTTACTGAACTGAATCAACTCTGAATTTAATGTAAGCCAGCACGCTTAACTTTCAAAATATTATCTGTAATAATCTCTACAATGGTAACTTTGCTTCCTAAGTCTTCATTTTCCATCACTGGGCATACTAAAAAAAGAATATTCTGGGCTTTATTATTCTGTTCAGCAAACAGTTGCTGAAATTTTAAGGTAGTTAAAACCTTTTTAACCACTTATTTGTCTTCCATTCATCCACTGTCAACTTTTTGGCCTGATTTTTGCTTTATATTGCTACTCTACAACCAGATTCTGTGAGCTACAGGATCAAGTCACATATAAGCAAGGATTAATTTGTTTGCCTTTTTGTAGCTCCAACATACAAAACTAAGCACGAAATTAAAACCTCTCCTCTTGCTTTACCACCAATTGCTATTAAAAAGTATGACAGTAGACGAAGATTATAGGTAAGTTTCATTCTGCTAGCGTATACAATTCTCTATTTTAGAATTTTAACTCCTGGAAGATTCCAATTTTATGCTAATGTTATTACCATTGCTCTAGAAGTTATTAGGGGTCCCAGAAACATTTTACACTGATTCAGATCCACTGCTCAGATAAAAAATAATATCTGGGCGTTCTGCACAAATTCTCTAAACCCGACAGAATGATGCAGTTAAAGACAGATTGTGTTAAAATATTACCAAATGATACAAACATTAACACAAGAATCTCAGTCACTGTTGGTGCTTCTCTATTCTTTCAGGTCTTCTTTTAAAAACTATCCTAAAGCATATGTCAGATGCTAGAAAGCCTTCACACCATCAAAAAATGACTATATATTCTGCGGTGAGTCCTTTTTTTTTAAAGTTCTCTTTCTGCAGTTATTTAATGCAGTGAAAGCTGTGCAGCTTTATTTCCTGTATGAAACACAGATACAAGCACTTTTATTTGGTTAAACTTAGATACCATTGGATTGTTTTCATTCTGTAATGAACAGAGACTACATTGAAACCTCAATTTTCCACCTGATGGCATAGTTTACTTCAGTACAATGTTGTTTTGACTCAGCAGAGAACTGAAAAAAAGCAAAGATAATTTAGAAACAAACCTCCTGCTTCCTGTGTCTTTTTCAGATGCAAAAGTTTAAAAAAAAACAAGTTAAAGTTTGTTATTTTAGAAGGTGTTATGAAAGCAGTTACTCAACGGTGACCTTACAGTTTTGTTTAGAATGTGCAGACACTCTCATGGGGAAATGAAATTCTGAGACTGCTCTGAGTAAAAAGCTTCTATTCCTAAATTGCAATTTGATCATGAGCTGTATAATATATATATCACCCAAAGACCTTTCAGATTTCAAATTCTGTTTACTTAACAAGAAAAATCACCAGTTCTTATTAAAAGAAGATTTCACAACCCCTTCTACCTTCAGCAAGACCTACAGGTGCCTAGTACTTCTTAATATTGAAATATATATACTTTATACATGCAGCATTTCAGTTGGTACACCCCGAAAAGGACAGTGCTTGTTAATCACTACAGAGGGCAAGTATTGATGAAGTCACATAAGTAATATTAAGTGTTCAGATAATGTACTGGACTTATTACTAAGTAATTGATATGTGCAGTGATTTTCAGTAGCCCTTTAATGGTATTTTGTTTGTTTTTTTTCTTTATTTACAGCATGCAACCACTATTGTTGCCTTACAGATGGCACTCCATGTTTTCAATGGGAAATTGCCTCCTTACAGTGCTTGCCATTTCTTTGAACTCTACCGGGAAAAAAATGGGCAAGTACCTGCAAGATGGACTGCTAGCATATACTTTTTTGCTTAAAGAAATGTATTGCTACCCCAGACTAACTAAACTGGATACACAAGGTTCACCACACAGAAAAAGATCATAGATTGATTTTAGTTATAATTGGACTCAATTTAGCAATTACTGACAGCAGCAGAACCACATCATTGCAGCCTAAGATCTTTCTCTATTGCTCCATTATGGTTGAGGGCTTTAATCTACCCTCTTCATCTGTTTAACTCCTTGGCTCTCTATCAGTAAGACAATATACATGCAAATGGATACTAACCATTTATTGTTTAAGAAGATCTCTTCAGAGTATTAACGATATATATTATTAGCAAGACAAGCTTCATCCCAGAGTACAATCACTACGTGGAAAATCTCTGTGGTTCCACACCTAACTTTATTTTGATCATTCTGTATTTTTAAGCAGGCAATACACCATAGAAATGTACTATCGGAATAATACTTTGAGAGATCCCCACCCTCTTACTCTCCCTGGATGCAGTTTTCGCTGTCCACTGGAGAGATTTACTCACTTGGTCTCCCCGGTCCTCGTACAACATTGGACAAGAGAATGTAAGATATAGGACATAAAATGAGGTAAGTTAAATGTTTGAGGGACAAAATTAAGGTCAGGATTTGAAACCAAGAGCTCATTTGAATCTTTTTCTTAACGATCTGGTCTGAAATGAAAGAAAATCAGGTCCAGTAAGACAAAATTGTATCCATGGCCATAATTTTTACTCCATTGATATATTTATCTAACTTCACTCAACTTTCTGGTGAAATGGAATCAAAGCTAATTATACGTTAGGATTCTATTTTTCTTTTCCTTTTTCTTTTTCTTGATTTGACTGATCTTAGTGCAATCAAAAATACTTTCAGTTCTGAAGAAGCACATCCAAATGGACTGAATTGTGTTAATTCATTCTACAGTTAGAGTATTTGTCCAAGCTAATTACCATTGCCATGCATTCTCTTGATTTTAGAAGACATTCAGAGATCAAAACAGATGAATATTGAATAGTATACCAAACTAGTACCAGAATGTCAAATATACAGATACACACTGGCAGTACTAATGCATTCCCCAATAGGTTGGCTGTCTCCATATTAAATATTCTCCATATTAAATTTTCTAACTTTCCTTTTTGAGTACTGATGATGGGGGAAACCCAAATGTTTAGCCTTCAAGTTCAACACAAGAGTTGAGCATTGTTTCAGTTCTCAAATTTTACTTAAGTAAAAGTTAAATTGCTTTTACACCAAGTCCAGCATCACCACTCACAACTGCTTTCATTGCTAATCCTGAATACTGAAAACGCATATGGACTAAAAATAAAAATATTTGTGTACTGTCATATCAAAATCTGACACTTGCCCATATTCTATCCTGGTTCAGTATGATTCTATCTCAGCAATTGTTGGGGTCAGCTCCTAATTTTGGAGTTCAGACCTCTTTCCCTGCAGGAAGTTTTAGAAATGAGCAGCATCTGGGAAAAGGCAGTCTCCTGGACACTGCCCCACAGCCTGCACAGTGCAGCAAGTGCTAAATTGACGTGAGCGGTGATGAAATATAGTACTGATTCTCAACGAATGCAGCTAGGCTGGGCCAGTTGGTGTGTAACACTGGGAAACTAAACTGAGCTGAACAGTAACACAAAGAGTTTACAGATCACACACCTACACTATACAACTGCAATTTCACTGCCTTAACCAGTTTTCAAATTTGTCAAAAATCATAGCAAATATTGTCCTTTGCTAATGCAACTGTTAATACTTTAACTGTACAGGCACCTGAGCATTTGAGAATCAGAAGGGTATGACTGAGCTAAAAAAATATTACATAGTTATTCTACATGGAGACGCCATTTCCTAAATGTGGAGCTGTTTCCAAAATATGCTTAATTGAAGGTTCATGGAGATGATTTATAACCCCAGTATAGGGAAATACAGGGATTAGGAAAGCATTGCCAATACAGGTCACACCAGAGAACAGTAGCAATGTTTGAGGGTGGTATAAATCAGAGTCAAGTTCTAGCATGTGATGATGACCACAGCATGGAACAGAGGAAGTGAAGACTGCTCAATATATTTGGGAAGGAGATAAAACATTACTCTACACTCATTTGTTGGGAAATTTTCAGTGTGGATCAGCTTACAATTTCAAAAGACTTTTCCTACTTCCATCCTACTTCCATCCAAATTGAAGCAAATCTGTCAGCTCATCTGTACTTAGTATGACCTACCGACTTCTTTAACTAGTAGTGATATATTTGGCATGTCTTCTGAGAACAAGGTTACATGCTAAGAAGGATTCTCTCATTTTGTCTTACCTTTAGGTGTTGCCTCCAGGAAATTCAGCGTGATTAGCTTTCAAAACAGTTCCTCCCACACTGTGATGTTACTACAGTCTGAAATTTCTCATTAACTTCCATCAGTATGAACAACAGTCTCCTGATCTCTATCAGGAAAAAAACATTCATCAGTACAGCAAAGCAAAATTACAGAAAGCAGTGACTTACCCTTCCTTAACAGTAGCTTTCTTTTATAAAGTATGAAACCCAAATTGAGTATTTTTTCTAGGTTTATTCATTGCAAGTGATCTGACAGTACTAATTCAAGAATATAATGTAAATTATAGTGTTTTGAAGGGCTATAGCCTTAACGTAGAGCAAAACTGGAAAATACTTCTGAAGGAGTGTTGTTCCCTTTTGAAGACTGGGACAACTTCCAGAACTGGTGAGGGAAGCAGTGCTCCAAAAGAAGCCAGCAAGTGGGGAGTCATTCCAGTTTCCTCATACTTTATATTATTCAAGAAATAATTATTTTACACAAACAGATCTCAGAAGCTACAAAAATAACGATAATGGCTGTTTACTTAGTGAATACTTGTCCTTCTTTGTGTGCAGGGAGCGGGGTGAGTGGTTTGTTTTTTTTCTTTGTCTATATATACAAATATTACACCTGTATACAGAAGAAAGGTGAGAGTTATGGACCATGGGGCTACACCTAAAAGCAGCCTACAAACAATCAGTCTGGCTGTCATAAAGACCTGGCAGGCAATTTGTTGACCCAACATGGCTTTCACATATTGAGTCATTGTGTCTTTTCCCAAAAAGATAGCAAGGCTAAGTGTCAACTTTGAAAGAAAAATCATTTGTGATTTCAAATAGCTTTGCAAACACCTTCCTTTTGTTCTGTTACCTTGATAATGTACTCTGCTCTGATAATATAAAGTCTGTGCTTCAGAGAATTTTGTCAGTCCATGTTGTTCTTGACATTAACAAAAGATCCTACTGACAACACAAAAGACTCCGCAGTCTTGTGCTAGTTAAAACATGCAGAATGTGCTGGGCAATAATTCACTAGTTTTATTTTCTAATACTGCTACTGCAAAAACAATCTGTAGCATTATTACAAACACTGGATTGGAATAATGAGATGCAGCTAACTTTTGACGATAGTGGACACTTCTTTGCTTCAAAAACTGGATTTGTTTTTAATTTTTTACAGAGGATGTATGAAGCTTGTTGCCCACAGGTCATTTCAAAGAGAAAGAGAGTAACAAATGAAAATGAAATACAAACAATTTTGCCATTCCATTCTTTGGACCTGACTTTGAAAATGCAAGCTAAGCCCATAAAATGTATGTCCCCTCTTAAAACTACAGCATAAGCAGATAACTGCTACTACATAAGCTACAAAAGTATCTAAAAAATAAGAAGGTCTCTTTTCCCTCTAAGAAGGATCCTAAGTTTCAGAATTCTCACTGTTAAATTTCATCCTCTGCTCAGCAGGGCTCAAGCAACAATCCCTGTGCTTTCTAAGTCTCCATATGAAGCAGTTTAGGAAGAATTGTCGTTAGATTTCATAGCAAAGAGGTTCAAAAATACAAATAAAAATAAATGACGGCCTCTAGTGAAAAAAAGGCAACATCTTTTACATCCTTTTTTAGATGCAGCAAGTAAACAAGGATAAAAACATTTTCTAACGGAATGAGACAGCCAGTTGTACTTGCTTCCCAATGCAAAGAAGATCAAGTTTTGCTTTTTTCCATATTGCCTCAATGTCCATAGTAGATGCCGGCAGAGAGCCTTCCCAGATCTGGCCGTTCTCACAGGAGAGTTACCGTAAACTCTTTGAAAGATTCACTGCAAAGCCAACACACCTGGCCAAAGCTGACCATCACACTTCCTTTAACAACAACAACAATAATATATAAAAAGAAAAAAAAAAAGCAAAAGAAAAGGAATTAGAGAATTAGGAAAATGTAAGACCTCATACTTAAAAGATCGTAGCCTTGGATTCTGAAACCAAATTTCTAGGCTCCTTCTCTTCTATTCTGTACTTGTTCCTATTTCTTCTTCTTTTTCTGAAGCTGTGTCAGCCTGAGTTGTTTTCAGTGTTTTATTTGACAGATATTTTTGAGTGGAAGTTCAATAGCTGTAAAGGGCCAAAGGCAACGGTAACCTTTCTGCTGGCTTCCCAGACCTGGACAAGCAGAGAGTGCAACACTCACACAGCTGAGACATTCTTCATTATTCTCTTTAGCCTACAGTTTGTAGTTCCTCCTCCCTTTCCTCATCCAAATCCACCTCTCAAAACTTTCAGAACCATGTAAAGACCTTTCTTCTGTCACACAGTTTTGTCCTGGGATGGGGAACCATGGAGCTGCGGCCTGGCTCCAGCAGTTCCCTTCAGCTATGGATGTGCATCCTAGCTGAGTCAGCTACTTGCAGAACAACAACAGAAGGTCCTCCTTTTCCATTACATCATTGGACCATGTTTTCTTCCCTGCTACATGACCTAGTAAACATGCTTTAAGCATTTCAATTTCTGTGGAGAAAAAATAAATGTCTAACATATACTGGTCCCTGGATGCAGGCAGCAGTTTCATCTCTGACTGTCTCCAATGCAGCAACTTCCACCTAGTGCATGCTTGGGCTGTGCTACTCTGGTAGCAGTTAGCTAAGGTTACCCTTCCATACATTAAAGAATGAGTTCTTTTGCAACCAGTCTGCTTCAAAGCCACTCCAGCCATACTTCAGCAAGCCTTTGAGACAGATACATGCTTTTAAAATGGACAATTGTGCTCAAGCTAATTCCACTAAATGCCATAATTTAATAATGCCATGAAGCCAAATTAGCATATAGATTATACAAATAGTTGGAGTCCATTTACATTATGATGCTGGGACAATTTTAATGACTAACTTCAGAATAATTTTTTTTAAGTTTTATTTTGAAGCAACTTTTCCTTAAAAGAGAGGGGGGGGGGGGGGGGGGGGGGGGGAGGGGGGGGAAATTTAGTTTTTGCAAAGTGTGACAAGTTTACAGCTGTCAAAAGCACAGTAAAAATGGAAGTCTGCCTATGTCCCAAACTGGAATTAAAATACAAGATAAGTAACTAAATTTACAGATGAAATACATCCTTACAGATTACCTGCAGGACCCTGTCTTTAAAACCACTGCACAGGAAAGAGGCTATTTGTTTCATTTTGAAATGTGTAATGATTTTTTTTAGGATATGGTGCCCATTTTCCAGAGATATTTCTGCTAATACATCCACTAGCAAAATAAACATGCTAAAAGGAAGAATGATGCCACACAAAGTAAAACTTTATCATATGCTTGATTTCAGGTTGAAATGTCATTTTTAAAGAATTGTTAGCAAAGACTTTCTACAAAATACAGCTATTCTGTATTGTTACGCTTTCCTAAATGATGCCATCCAACACCACAAAAAAATATTTGTTTATTTCTAAAGTGAAGCTATCATATGGGTTCTGTAATAATAAGATTCTCGGGTTATGCTCACCTTCATTAGCCACAGTCACTCATCACAGAAACACAATAAAACAGTAAACCTTATGAAACTCATGAGTTATGAATTTACTGGTAAGGGTTTACAATGGATGAGAAAAACTTCTGAAAACCAAGGAGTCCTTGATCCAAAATGTTTAGGAGCCACCTACTGAAAAATCTACATAGATAAAAAATTAGGGCATCCTTTCTTGAATTTTGAGGAGTCTTAAAATATTCTAAAGAAAGTGTCTTTTTTGACCAGCATTCTTAAATAATACTGTAGGTGATTGTCTTACATTTATTTTCAGAAAGGTGAAGTAATAGATATTCTTCAAGTATGAATGACTTTCTTGTATCTCCTGCATAGGCACCATCACACCAGGAGAGACCAAAGATGATAGGGACATAACAGTGGAGGGGAAGAGAAGTTCAAGTGAGTGCTGAATACTGGGTATGGATAGGGAGAAGGAGCTGGGGAAGTCTGGGAGCTGTAGTCCTCCTCCCTTCCATCAGGGGAAATGGACACTTAAGGCCATTTGCACAGTTCAGAGAAGAGAGCACTTGAGGCTTAGGGGCCTTAGGGACAGAATTTCTGGTAAATGCTAAAGTACCTGTTGAAGAGAAAATACGACTGCAGAGAGCTCAACAGAAGACACTGAGACAGATTTGAGAATGACAGGATGGTATGACTCAGACAATACGTGGATGATCATAACTTCTAACATTTATGGAACTCTATTTATAGGTCTCTACAAACTGTAGTTTGTTTGCTTCAAAAAGCTTTATGTCCAGAAATAATGTCATTCTTAGTCTTGTTTTATAGAGAGGAATTCAGGAGAGACAAGCTGAGCAATCTGCTCAAAGCCACCGAGTGTCAAAAACAGTGTTCTTAAATTAGTAACAATAAAAATGTGAGCTCCAGGGCCTCATGAGAAATTTCTTTGGGAACTGAGGCCAAAAAAAGAATTTGGCATAATGAATTACAAAAGCAGAAGTATAGATATACTCCAGTGGAAAAGAAAAACAACACACTCACTCCAAGAGCAAATAAACTGCCCAGGAAACAGCTTGAAGAACATTGGCTGTAAGGCTTACGTAACTATTTATGTGATAGATGAAGTCTTTAAAATAATTATCCTGATTCTGTGGTGACAATGTAGATGAGGAGAGAAAAAATGGAAGCTGAAAAGAGGATTAACTGGGCAGAAAGGAGAAAACACAAACAGTGTTGAGTGGCTCTTGGTTCTGAGTTCATCCTTGTGGCTGTGCTATCACCTGGAAAAATTCAAAGCCCTAAGAAGTGGAAATAGAACAGGTAGGCTGGAACATTGTAAATGCCTAGCAACATCTCGTATTTCAGCCTCATCCTTAAACTCCAAAAGAGAAAAACATCACAGATAAAAAGGAAATGAATTATGACTTGATTAAATGGAATGTAAACAGTAATTTGAAAACAAAGAGTGATGGGGCTTGTTGCGTAGTCACACAACATTCCTCCTGGATTTGAAATTCACCAGCCACAGTTCCACCCCTTTTGAAGTCCAGCCTCCCATCCTGGCTGTTCAGCCCGAGCAGCTGCAGCAGCTCCAGGTACTTTTTTCATCTGCTGCCAGGATGGGAGTGATACGGCTGGCCAACCTATCTCGGATTCTATGTTTTGCTTTTCATGTTACCTTCATTCAGCTTCAGCCGGCAACTGCAGAAAAAGAACTGAAGTTTGTGGTTGCAGTGAGTAGATTTGTTTTCTATTTAATTGTGGGAAATGCGGGGAATTTGGTATGCCTGTCAAATCAAACAAGGCATGCAGTTCTTTAGCCTCTCTTTAGACTTAAAAATACAACTTTTTTTTTTCTTACTAAATTTAAAGACTTCTTAAGATAGGAATGCCTCTAGCTATAAGAATTTTCACCTCCTAATTACTAGTTATTTTTTCAGTATAACTAAACCACGTTGCTTTGTGGTAGAGGCATAGTGCACAGGGGCACAGAGATCTGAAGTTTAGTTTACCTGTTGCACAGTCAGACCTGGCAATTGTGGCCTACCTTCTTTGTGCTTGGAAGCTGAAGCTTTTGATGATACAAGGTGCTCTGAAATTGCAAAATAGAAGTCACCATAAAAATGGAAGTATTTGCCACCTCAGAACAACTGAATCAGGATAGTAGTGTACTAAGAAACAGAAAAGGGCATTTTATGTAGAGATCTGAGATGGGTGTTGCATTTACTGTAGTTATTTTGAAACCAGACTGTAATTGTATTTTGCTGGTTCACTGTTTTTTTAAAAGCAACTGGACAGAACTTCAGCATCAGTTTCTGCCATAGCTAAAGTAAATGAGAGATAAACTCAATAAAGTATTTTGGATGGTGAAGGTTGTGTCAAAACCCTTTTCATTCTAATTGTTTGGGGCTCTCTTTTGTAATGACAGGGGTATACTGATAAAGCATAGTTAGTTTAAAGTGGTATTTTCAACATAAAGTTTTGGGGATTGGAATTTACATATATAAATAGAAATTTTAGTTTTAAGATGTTCTTCCACCCTTCTGTGTTGGCTGGATTATGTAGACATGCCACTTGGAGAGAGGCCAGAGTGCACCGGAAAAACCAGTTTCTACTCCTGCTGAGCCTTATTGCTTTACCAGACCCTATGGAAGGCAAGGACTCAACTCTAATTCCAGTAACGTTCTGTATATAGCAATATCCTTAAATGTTTCAGTGGTGAAAGGGAGAACTAGGTAGATGCAGGGGTGAATTCAGGCTGTCAGCATGCTTTGGAGAATTAATTCTCTGAAGAGAATGAAGCTTTTACTGAATTGCAGCTGTTACTGTGTGCTAACAAGCAGTGGTACTGGAAAAAAAATAGTTACAGGAAAGGCTCACCATTATGGAGATACGATCCTTCCTATCCTAAATCAGCTTCTTCATCACAAATATGCAGCTATCTTCCCCACCTACTTAAAAGAGAAAAAAAAGAAAAAAGAAAGGAAAAGATAGCACTATATCTATTTATGAAGTAAATTATCAGAAGTAATGTTAAAATTTGTATATTTAATTTTAAATGTCTTCCTTTTATCCCTGACACTTTTCCTTAGACTGAAGTTACAATAAATTCAGTCTTATTATCATATATACCTCCTTTCTCAAGGCATGGTTTCTGTGTGTTCAGTAGAACTTTGCCTTCTAAATTCGCAGTTTGAATTCACATGTGATCAGAATTACTAGCAGAAACAGAAAGTAATAGAAATTGGCCCCAGAACATTTCCTTGACATAATGGGATAACATGACAGTCAGGCTACAGTCGATGAAAGTCTACACCTTTCTGAGTTAATTCAATGACCATTCTCCAGCTGTATTCTCTGTAAGTTGCTGTGTAGTCACCTGAGAGTATTACTGCACTGTGAAAAAGTGTCATAATTACTTTTACGATCTTTCTTAGCAGAATTGCACAACATAAAATACATCTGCAAGGGAGGGTGGAACCAGACAAATTCCCTTTTGCTCACTTCCAGATATGTGCTGAAGGTGAAATGCTCTCTCCTTGTATCTTCCATCTTTGTGCTGATTTTGTGTGTTTTAATTATTAGCCACAAGTGTTTTGTGGTGGAAAGCTGTAATACCAGCCAATTTGTCAAACTGCTGTTTTAGATTTCCTCCTTACATGTAGATATTAACCCTAACCACAATTCTTAAGCACTAACTTGGACGTAAGAGAAGGAAATAGAAACTATCTAGGACCATCGGGCATCTAAGTAGAAATGCAATACTGATCTATTGTCTCTCTGTAAAGAAGTTCTGATCTGTAATTTCTGCCACCAGACAAGCACTCATTTCACCTATCACTTACACAAAGAGGTGTGGTTTTTGAGGCAATGTGATTTCATCATTCTTTTCCTCAGAACAGGATGCGCTGACTAAGGATGTTATCTATCTAATCAACACAAACCAGTGGAAATCTTGACTGAACACGCTTAGTATTTCTGCACCCATGAGGGACTGGTGGCATGACTGGTTCCACGGATCCCCTTTTTTTTTTCCTTCTTATTGCTAGCTGCAATATAAGAAATCTTGTTTGAAGTTGAGTCTGTCAATAAAAATGTCCATATGAGGCTCACTATTACGCAGAGCCACATTATGCACTGTAATTAATGACATTTTTGAATGAATATGTTTTATACACATATACGTGCTATATTCTCAGCTTACCTCTCCCCTACCCTAGTTTTTCTTCAATACGATCTTTCATCTGACAACAATAGGAGCAAGTGCTGGCCCAAGTCTGAGTCATATGGCCATTTTGGTCTGAAGTGCTCACCCTCACAGTGCTGTAAAGAAAGAATGGGAGAACCCAAACATCAAATCAGCTTCAAGCTGCACTAGTGATGAAAGAGAGGGAATTGGTAACTGCATCGACTGATTCTGAGAACTGTCTGAAGTCATATGAAGAGACATATAGAGATGCTGAAGTGAACACACCCAGAAGATGTGATTTCCACTTTTCATGTGTATTCTCCTTGTGTTTTTTTCCTTCTTGTTTGTCTTTTCTCCTTTTATGATGCCTTCTTTTTCCTTTTCTATAATCCTGCCTTGCTGCATGTCCTCTGACAGGTCAGGAAGGCAATCTGTAACCTAGGAGTAACAAATTCTGCAGTACACCAGTATTTCTAATGTAATTGGAATGATCAGTTCCTTTCTAGCAAAATGCAGATGCTCAGTGATGAGAAATACATATTGATGACGAGGGCAAGCTTTGTAGGGATATTATTTTTCTTAACAGCATCAAGTAGTCTAACAAAGAAGACAGAATGTCCTACGTTCATTAAAAAAAAAAAAAAAAGTCTCCTGAAACATAGCTGAAAATTACTGAATGAGTTGGCCTTTTAGGTTGAGTTGGCTGATGATGTCATTATTTCATCTTCAGTCATAACAGAACCAAGGTCATTTTCAGAAGCAGCAAGAAAAAGGTTTGAACACAAACAAAAATCAGCTGTCTGAGAAGCTTAGTCTTTCAATTCCTAAAAACAGGATTCTGGTCTTTGCAGCTGCTTTTTTTTCTTGTTACTTCCAGCTTAGTGTTAATATCATATTTACATGTCACCATACAATGCAGGTACAAAAATATAAACAAGGAAATGAACTTTTTTCTCTTTTGTGTAAAGAAACTGTGCTGCTTTTTGAAGAGAACAATTCCCACTCTTTCCATTTCTTAATGTTAAAAAGAGAAAAAAAAATCTTTTTCTTTAGATTTCCAGCTGCCACATATGCTCATATGCTCACAAAATCACAGAATCACAGTCGTAGGGATTGGAAGGGACCTCAAGAGATCATCAACTCCAACCCCCTGATGAAGCAGGTTCCCTACACTAGGTTGTACAGCAATGTGTCCAGATGGGTCTTGAATATCTCCATAGAAGGAGACTCCACAACCTCTCTGGGCAGCCTGTTCCAGTGTTCTGTCACCCTTAAAGAGGGCAAAGAAGTAAAAAAAGTTCTTCTGCATGTTAGTGCAGAAATTTCCTTTGTTCAAGTTTTAGGCCACTGCTCCTTGTCCTATCACTACACACCACTGAGAAGAGCCTTGTCTCATCCATTTGCCTCCCACCTCCCTTTAGAGACTTTATAAAAATTTATAAGCATTTGTCAGATCCCCCCTCAAGTCTTTTGTCCAGGCTGAACAGACCTAGGTTACTCAGTCTTTTCTTTAATGGGAGATGCTCCATGACCTTTATCATCTTCATGGCCCTCTGCTGGACTCCTCCTAGGAGTCTTTTTGGAACTGAGGAGCCCAGAACTGGACACAGCAGACTAAATGTGGCGTCACGGGGGCAGAGTAGAGGGAGAGGATCACCTCCCTCAACCTGCTGGCTGCGCTCCTTTTAATGCACCCTAGGATGTCATTCGTGTTCTTGACTGCCAGGGCACACTGTTGGCTCATGGCCAACCTGTTGTCCACCAGGACACCCAGGTCTTTATCCGTATATTATATATTTGGATCTTTGTTTTTGCCTTCTCACCTCTGATCAGCTAAAATACAACTTTGTTCTGGCATATTGAATGTTTTTAGGGGTTGAATGTTATGACAGTGAAATAAACACAGCAGGTTGTGTTTTATATTAAGTGTAAAGCATCATAAGCTAGTGTTTCAAATCTAACACATTTTTAAACTAATGAAAAATGCTTACTTCTTGGCCAGGTTTTGATTTGTTACTATATATTACCTTAAAAATAGTAATCTAATCATGTCAGTTTGAATAACTGTCAATTACTCATAAAAATGATTTTCTTAGAAGCTGGGCAATTTAACAAGAAAGTACACAGCTACATTTTAATTGGGAATTTAACCTTCATTCTTTACAGAGACATCAGGTTATTCAGAAAAGCTAATTAATCCTATGTGGCAATGTAGTATGTCAGCATGTCAGAACACTAAAGAAATAAGTGCTAACACAAAAGTCCCCTCATTTCTCATGTCTCCAACCAAATTGAGCACCAGACACTGTACCTCTTTGCCTATTCTGCTGTTTTCTACAAATTCAATGAGAAATGGTTACAGAAAATGAACTGAGATTCCAGACTAGTAAAAAAAAAATAAAGTATACACAGAACTAAAAATTGCATACAGAGATAAAAATAAGATATTTAAGAATATTTTATGAACTATTTTGCAATACTTGAACTCAGAATTTTTTTTTGAAACTCAGCAATTCAATGTTAATAAAATATTTTGTTGATGCTTGTAAAAAAATGACTTACTGATTTAATGAACAATATTTATTTCAGGTTGACCACATTTTCAGTGAAGTTCAACTAGCAAATGCCAAAAAACAATAAGCAGTTTTATGTATGGTTCCAATGGTTTCTAATACTCCAGCAAATCTTCACGTCTACTCTAGAGAACTTGAACACAGGGGGAAATCCAATTATATATTCTTTTAAAGGATAGTATAACCTAGCTGCATAGTACCTGCTCTAGCTATTTTGTGTACACTGATACAGAAGGCTGCTAAAAAAAAAAGGTTGTAATTAAAACATTAAACTACACTGCTTTCCTTTATTTTGAAAAAAATATATACCACTCCAGAGGGAGTGGCAAAACAAACTCATCTCTCTGATGTGTGAGAAGAATGATGTGGCTTAGTTAAGCAATGGGGAGTACTAATTATAATCAAGTTATATACCGCTATAACAGTGTGTTATTATGGAACAAATGTCACTTTATGAACAAATATACCACACTTTCACATTGACTTTTTTTTTCTTTTTGGCAACTTTGGGAATGAATTTGGTTATTTGAACATTGATACAAGTAAAGGTATCTGTTTCAGATTTGGACCAACATCCTGGAAGATTGTCTGGAACCCTATGAATTTGTATTCCAGTGTTTTCTTCCAGATTAATTTTTTGTGGAGTTATTTTTTTATGTCTGTACATGGCATATTTAGGGAGAGTAAGTCAAACATTTTCAGAACTATTTAATCCAAAGTTGGTACTTTCTTTGTATACTGGAATAAACGTACTAAAAGGCTCACTTAGAGTTTCTTGATGTACAAATCATATGATTGTAAATATCACACTAATATTCACCATGCTTGAGCATCCAGGATAGCAAAGCAACCAAACTCTTTGCTGTCACTGAAGTTAAAAGAAAAAAATTCTAGATACTTTCTTAAATATTCTCATAAATACATGTAAAAATAGCAATAAATATTAAGTAAGCAAACAGTGTAATTGGTACACTTTTCCTTCTTTACACTGTGCTATGAGCATGAAATTAAACATGAGACAGTGTACCTGGAAGGTACCACTGTGAAAAAAGTAGTCACTAAAATTTCAAGTGTGGTGCCAAATCTGGGCATTGGCATTGTGGCTCATTAGATTTCTCAGTCCTAAATGAAAGAATAATCAGGATCATGCCCACTAAAGTTATATATAGGGTATCTGCTTTTCTGTGTAAAGAACATAGTCTAATCCTATTTGACTAGGTTGCTGCTTACTTTCTAATATTTGTATTTGAAAAAATGGCACTGGAAGTAAAATTATATGATTGTCCTCTAGCCAGGGAAGAATGGAATGCTAGCAGTAATTAATCTGATTTGTTAACATGCATTTTATTAGGTTTTCCGACATGGTGACCGATCACCTGTTGTAAGCTTTCCAACCGATTTACACAAAGAAAGTGAATGGCCCCAAGGATTTGGACAACTTACCAAGGTATGTTAATTTTATTAGTAGCACTTGCATATGCTACAAAAATAGAAAGTGGCCAGATTTTAATGTGTACTCGGCAAACATCAGCAAATCCCAAATACTGATAGTCGCTATTAGCAATATCCAATAATTCATAAATATTTGTGGAATATTATTTGTCCAGCTTCTGCTAAACTCAAGTCTTGTTCATCATAGCCACATAAATAGCTTATTACAAGCAACCACTTCCTGATAGTGTGTCTGCTTTCAAACACATGACAATTTTAAAGATTATCCATGATCTAACATTGCTGAAGTTCTAATGACCATTAAACACCGAGATCTTTATCAGGATAAATTAATTATATGTGCATACCAGGTTAATCCATATTTCATAATTTTAATTATGATTAATCCATATTTCATAATTTTACTAGCACCCACCTACCCACAAGAAAAGGGAAGTCTTGCAGGAGAAAGCTGCTTCTGGGGACAGTGTGTCTTCTAATGAGACTGCTTTCAGCCCAGAGCTTCAGCAGGATATGCTGAGCCTACTTAAGCTCTGGCACCTTAACATCAAGCCTTAGCTCTTTAATTGTACTTAGCATATGCAAATCTGGAGCAAAGAAAGGCCAATGCATTCTGTAGCAATATGTCATCATGATGCAGAAACATGAGTCAGAGACAATTCAGCATTTATTATTTGAAAGGAGGCTTGAAAGATCCATGAAATCCAGGCAGTCAAAGAACACATTACGATCTCCCTGCAAGTAGCTTATAGTATAATAAAAAATAAAAAAAGTTGCTGCTTTGGCATAGATTTTAGGGGGAGCTTTTTTTTCTATTTTATTATCTTTTTATCAGCAATAATAAGAATGTACTTCTCCGACAGCTAAAAGTTAAGGTTCTGCTCAGAGCATTTGAAATGAATAATATAAAAGAGTGTGCAGTGGAAGACAACTGCACTTGTACCAAACCAAAGATGGGAAAACAATTATTAAAGAAACATAATGTAAGCCACAAATTAATCAGGTTGATCAAATACCATAGCAGTGACAATAATGAATACAAGGTTTTCAATCTTCCTTTTTCAGATGTCATTAACAGACATATTCTTTACAGTGTTATTATTAATAACTCCAGGAGCATTTACAGAGCTATAGCACTGTGGAAACAGTACTTTGTATAGAATCGGGTTCATTGCCTGTTCCTCAATAATGCTGGAGTCTTAAAATCTCAGAATTTATAATTTTTTTTCATAGATAAAAATGAATACTTCAGTTAAACATTCTTAATCACCTACAAAATATACAGTATGCTATACAAGTAGTTAAGAATAATGTGAAAAGAAATAGCTGAAGACAAAAAAGAAAATAGAAAAGAAACATATTTAACATTCTCCAGTTGCATTAATCTAATTTTTGTCATCTCTATGTTTGCCTCACAGACTGGAATACAGCAGCTCTTTGAACTCGGACAGTACACAAGGAAAAGATATTCCAGCTTTTTGAACAGCACATACAACCGGAAAGAGGTATAAAGCAGAACTGTGTGTAGAACAGTTATCTGGCATAGCAGAACTTTGGACTCTATACAAAAAGGACATCATCATATTTCTTTCATTAATGCAAAATCCAGGTAATAGAAGAACTCCTTGGAAAGTCAGACTTTATGTCAACGTAAAAAACATGGAGTCAAGACTTTAAATTTAGGCTTCTACATTTAGTTTAGGTCTTCCACTGCCCAGTTTTCCAGGACTAACTCTACACCAGCTCTACACCACCTAATAAATTGAATATTTATCCATTGTGACCTAATATTTTTCTACTCTGCTTAAAGATGAATATATATCCAGTAATGTGATGAGCCATGTTCACATGCGTCATCCTGTGAACAAGAAGTCTCAAAGTTGTTAGAATGTGCTTGTCACATAGCACAGACCCATCGAGGGAAAATAGCACTACCATTTTGGTCAATATCTGAGGGATGCAATGATGAGAAAGTATAAAAGACTGTAGCTTTGCCATGCTTCCAAGAGAAGTTTTGTTACCCACTATGATTAAAAGTACCTTCATCCTTGAGTTACAGCAGATGGATTATATCAATGTAACCCCAAATCTCAGAAAAAGGAAGGCTTTATTCTTTTAAAACATCTTTTCTTGTTCTTTTTAGTTCAGTTGGAAGGTTAGATTCCAAAGTGAAAGAAGCACTGGCAATTTTGTTTACGCAAATGTAGTAGAGCCTTTGAAAGCTGTGTTATGGTTTCGGTGCTCTGATTCTATGCAAAAACAGAACTGAAAACATGAAGCCAGGCTTGATGAGCTAAGTTTCCTCCCCTCCCCCCCCCCTTTTTTTTAGTTGCTGCAGTGTATTTACTAACTCTTTGCCATTTTATCCTCAGTTCTATATTCAAAGTACAGATTACGACCGCACCATTATGAGTGCCCAGTCATACCTTTCTGGCCTCTTTCCACCAACTGGCGGTCAAATTTGGAACCCTGAGCTCCTCTGGCAACCAATTCCTGTTCATGTTGTGACAAAATCAACAGATCGGGTAAGTATTGTCTGGATGCTTCCTATAATTCCTTAGGATTTCTCAGAGGGTTTTTTTGTTTGTTTGTTTGTTTTTAAGGAAGACTATAACAAACATTTTATATTCTCTTTGAGCTCAATCTAATAGAAAACATCAACCGTAGCCACTGGCTGATAAACACATCATAACTCAAGTGCAATAGCTGCATGAAAACCCTCACTTCTGTAGTTGCAGAATACCTGATTTGTCAACCACGCACATCTTCTTCAAGCTCCAACATTTCCTCTGTAAAGGACATTTTTGGACAGTATTACAAGGAAGTTGCCCTAAAACAACATAGGGAGGAAGTGCTTTTCTGAATATCAATCAGGTAGATGGAATTCCCCTCCTTAGCAAGTTGATTCTTAGTTTATTTAAGAAATGGGATTTACATCAGCCACTGTAATGACCTCTCAATTATTACTTTCCTGTTCTAGTAGCACTTAGGCACTCTAATTACAGACAAGGGTCCTTTTATGCTGTACAAACACTTAATGAAACTAGCATTTCCCTTACAGTTTGTAGTAAGAGCAGTCCCACCTGAATGATTGGTCTTGTAGAAGTTTTGCTGTAAACAGCTCTTCCTGGCTGACTCAGGTTTAGATTTTAGTGTCACTGGCACTTGTGACAAGGACTGTGTAAGGAAAGAAAAGTTATTAAATCTAATAGCAGGAAGGTTAATTTTGTTCTGCCTTTGAGTATAGAAGTTGACTTTAAGGAAATGTGTTCAAAAGACCTATTAAATAATTGCCTGTTCAGTCACCAACATCAGAGTTCAGACTTTCAGTAGGGATAGCTGCATCTGTCTTCCCATTGGCATTCAGCCATTTTAAAGCTGTGCTTGAAAGCAGCAACAAGGAGATGGGGTTTCCACAAAATTGATTGGGCACAATGCAGTTCAGCTTGAAATTTGCCTATATTCTTAAACAAAAAAGAATATTGTCACTGCTATTTAAATGAGGAATATTAGGGAAAGTTCTCACACCACAGGACATGTAAAAGCATCAGAATGGCCAGAGCCTTATGTTATAAAATCTCATAGTTCTTAGGGGTGTCTAGGGGTATCACAGTGCAGTGCCATGACCTGTTTGGAGAATGCAAGCTCATCTGTAGGATGGTCTGGTACCCCCTCACTTCTGAAGCTGTGTGTGATGAAACCTCTCTGAGTCAATTCAAAATTATTCCTAACTATGCAAACCACCTGAAAAAAAAAAAACCAAAAAAACAACCATTGTTGCCTTGCCAAGCCAGACAGACGTTTGACAGTGTTTTCACGCCCCAAGCAACACAAAATGGGAAATTGAGGCCAAGTACAATCCTGAAAAAAACAAACAAACAAACAAAAAAGCAACAACCTAATCACAGTTTATTTTCCAGACACTGAGATCTACCAGGACCTGACAGGCAACAGCACTGAGCACTGTTTAATGAGGCCAAAAAGAGTGGCTTAATTAATAAGACCTACAGGGGGATAATTAAGCCATACAGAAAGAGAAACATTTGTTATTGTGTAATTAAACAACATTCCCCAGCTTCATTTTGCAGCTTTGAGTCTTCAACCTCAAGTGTGCTGCTCTTACAGAGAAAATGCCCCCATAGAAATGTGTCCAACCGAAAGTGTGCAACTGTCAGTTGGTGGCTACTGCAAAGCATCATGTTTATAAAACAAGAGAAGCCTGCTATGTGCAATCTGCTATTGTTCATCAAATGGCAGAGCAGACCTTTTTCCTCTTTCAGTCTTGCATATGTAATAGATATTCAAATTTAATGGCGTTTACTAAGAGCCTCTATACAGAGAATTTTCCTACTGTATGTTAAATAAGTTCCATTACACAGTTTGTATTATTGCAGGATAATATTACTGATGGGTCAAAAATGCTCTAGTGATGTGGCATAAATTGCTGAATTAGCACAAATTTATTTTGCTCACTGTAATTTTTTGCTGGCAGACCTCATTAGGTATCATCTGGATTAGGTGCTTCCGCAACTGGCATAAAGCATATATTTGTCAGCACACAGTTCAGTGGATATACATGTATTTATACATGGTTCAGATCAAATACATATTACTAAGTGACCTCATAATTCATAGGCTTTGTCTTATTAAATATGAAACCATGCTCCCAAACAAGATCAGAGTTATTAGACTCAAAAAGCTGAAAGTAGCATGTGTAGACTGAAAGATAATTCAGATTTCAATCCTATGTGGAGTCAAGCAGCATCTCTTGGGATTCAGAAATTGAGGGAAATGGTAGCTTTTTAAAATTCCTGATTATGGACTCTGATCCATTTCCAAAAGCAATCTCCTGACACATGTGTAACTGCTTCCTGTCAAATCTGGTTAAAGTGATGGAAATCCAGCAATCATGGCCACAAGTCCATTTCCTCTGTTAAAGAATTCATGAACAAGGCACCCAAACAAACCATTGCAGACTCGCTGTAGCAGGGCCATGAACTTATATCACAAATATTACATCAGAAATCTCAGCAACAGAGAAACTAGAGATGTGTTCATTAGTTTTAAAACTATTTCAAGTTTTGCTTCTCTTGTTTCAGAAGCTGCATTTTCCTCTGCGTGACTGTCCTCGTTTTGATGAACTTCAGAATGAAACCCAAACATCTAGTGAATTTCAAAGTAGAATACAACCATACATGGTAAGACTAAGCAAAAAGAAAAATAAGAAAAAGGACTTTAAAACAGAACATTTAGTTAGATGTTAGGAAGACATTCTTTGTTATGAGGGTGATGAAGCACTGGAACAGGCTGCCAAGAGAAGCTGTAGTCACACCATCCCTGGAAGAGTTCAAGATAGAATTGGATGGGGCTTTGGACAACCTGGTCTAGTGAGAGGTGTCTGCCCATGGGCAGTGGAACTAGGTGGTTTTTAAGGTCCCTTTCAGACCAAATCATTCTATGACAACAGAGAGCTAAATCAAGCCCAATCAGGCAAACGCTCTGAGTTGTAGAAATTTCTCTCAGAGATGCATTTTAGATCCATCACAAGATGGACTTACATTTTTAACTGAACACAAAACTTCACAGTCAGTGATCCAGAATTTCCCATTCCAGTGCTGCAGAAGACTGTGGATATACAGATAATATATCTGTCTCATGCAACCATGTGGACAGAAATCCACTCTGGATTGTGGTCATTGGTGTTGCTGCTGTCACATTGGTGTCACTTTGTAATAACACTACTGCACAAATGAAGCGGGGATCTTTTGTTTCCCATTCCCTGACATTCTCTCTGTCACTTCAGGCTTCCTGCTTATGCCTGTTGGGCTAAACCAAATATTTTCTATTTTTCTTTGCTTACATTTAAATTTCTGCTAGCTCAGCTACTCTAGGCAGACTCATTCACCTGCCAGAGAGGTAAATTAAAACTTCATTGCAGTCCTCTCTCATCTAACAACATGAAACAGGTAATGTAGGAATAAGGAATATTATCCAGCCCCTTTATTCTTCTGTGGTATCACAAACAGTAAGAATCCTTTTGGGAACTGTTTTGGACATATTACTTAGATCCTCAGCGTCCTTTCAATAGGTGAAGGAAAATCTAGTTTCCTCCTCAGCTTCTTTTTTCCTCATCCTGAGTATTTGCCTCTGGTTTTTGTGTTTTGTTGTTGTTTTTTTTTTAATTTTCCATTTTCCCTTCATCCTTTTTTTCTCATCTTCCTTTGTCTTAACTGCCACCTTCTTCTTTACTTCTGAAGGCTTGAGGAGATGGAGGTAACTTCCTGGAGCAGTCAGAAGAAGGAGAGAAAAAGGTAGCAGCAAGAATACCAGACATCCATAGTAAAGCTGAGCAAAAACCAGTGTCTGAAATAGAAATCAGCACCTCGAAATTGTTAAAAAATGAAAACTTCAGCCAGAATATTTCTCTATAAGGATTTCATGTGTGTAAAATTAAGCATTTGTATTTTTTCAGGTTGGATGCTAGTGAATCTGTATGCATGCATGTTCTTTATGTACTGAGTATTTGTGGTTTATTTGCTTTTTTTTTCCCCCCCAGGATTTTTTACAAACAATGGCAGTTGACACAGGACTTGAACTAAACCACCTTAAAATACTGGACAATTTCCAGCTCTGGAATACATATGATACACTGTACTGTGAGGTAATAATAATGCAATAAGGGTTATAGGAAGAAAATAACTCCAAGATATGTTTCAGTTAAACAGTGTAAATGTGATTCCATGGAAAAGAATTGCTCACTCTCCTAAATTTACTTATTTTTTTTTAAACTTTGAATCTAAATCCTAATTTAGTGCAATGTTAAAGATACCCTAAGAGCATGGCTTACAACTTTCAAAACTGTTCTCTTCATTTGATGTTTTACCATAAGGAATTGGTACCAAAATCTACTCCCCTTATTCCATTTTTTTTTTCCTTTCAAATATGTTGCTGTATATTTTCTTTGAGCATGCTGACTGGGTCATACTGATTTTTAACAGGAAATTATTGTGCTTTTTTTAACCTATTAGAAGGCAAATATCAAAATGCATGCGTATTGAGAATAAGAGGTAAAAATTTGTTCTATAAGATAGAAAATTGATTGCTGCAGTGAACAGAGTCAGACTGGTCCCAAGCATGGGACAATTCTGTACTGTAAGATACAATCACTGTTACATGACAGTAGAGTGACACTTGTCTGTAAGTGACCAGTGATGCAATAGAACCACTGTATGGAAAAGGCAGGGCAATTTGGAGCTAGATTATACCCTGAAGGGCCACTATTAGAGGACAGGAAGAGGGTAATCACAGAATCACAGAATTAATCACAGGGTAAGATATGTGTCTGCAATTTTTCACACTAACAAAATAAAAAAGTATTACCGTTACAGTAATAATACATGGTGCCTCACAAGAGATTACCTCAACACAGATGATTCCCCTTTTCCTGTTCATCCACTTCGGATTGATCCCTATTTCCACAAAGGGTATTTCATGGAATGCTGATGAGTAAAACTATGATGGACAAAGATTTGCAGGACAGCCTCAGAGAGTCCAAATGTAGTAATGTGAGGCTGGGCAATAGAAAGATGGGAATATAATTAAAAAAAACGTTGCTTTCCTTTCTCACTAGAGTATTCACAATTACTCTCTACCGGTATGGGCCACCAAAGATACAGTGGACAAGATGGAAAAACTGGCAGAATTGGCCTTATTATCACTATTTGGAGTTTATAAAACAAAAGAGAAATCACGACTACAAGGAGGTAAATAAAAAATGCTTCTCTCCCAGAAAGGATGAGACAATGCCTGTAACAACAGAACATCCTGTCACCTTATTTATGAAAAATTATCAATCACAACATCGGTTTGTAACTATGGACATTGGATGCCACGTTAAATATGATAATATGTGCTGAATTATCTAGGCCTACACATCACTGGGTCAAGTCATTAAAAAATTACATGCTCAGATGTGAACTGAAGTTCACTAGCTGGCAGCTGGCCATAACATGAGGTCAGAACATCTTTTTAGTGTTCAGGTGCTTTTCCCTTAGGATGGTCTAACATGTGCTGCAAGGAATTTCAGCTACCCTTGTTCTACTGACTTTGGAGTGTCTCTGGTTTGGACAAGGAGTACAAAAGAGCTTTGATAAAATCAAGAATTGATACTGAGCGGCTTGTGGGAAGTAAACACTTAAAAAGATTTCTTCAGCATCTAGAGAGGAAGTGGCTAGTGCAGCTGTCATTATTGCAACACCCCAAAGAGATAAAAAGCAATGGAGATCTCAGCAGAACAAAGCTGGACGTGTCATTGGCCATAATTCTAAGGATCATTCTAGCTGATTTCTGTAAATCCAATCACTTCAGTTGGCCTGGATGATGAATGATACACTTAACTTTCCTTTGCCCTGCTTTCTCACTAGTTGTGAACTGGGATGAGCTAAAAAATGAGTATGAGATCTGAGTAGATGTGTTCTGTTTCACACTCAATACCCTTTACTTTTTTTGGTTCTAGGCAAATGTTTTATCTTCATTTTCCTCTTCCTTTCCCCTCCATCTTTTTAAGGTGTCCTTGTGAATATAATTTTAAATAGTATTAAGCAAGCTGCCAATTCTTCAAAAGAAAGAAAAATGGAGGTCTACTCTGCAGTAAGTATCCTCACTTTTTATAAATATTTCTATGATTTCACTAGTAAAAAGCTCTGAGAGAGAATCATCAGTCTCCAAGTAAGTTAAATGAGTAAATATATACAGTTCAGTTACACAGTCCAATTCAGCTAATAAGCTGGACCCAGACCAGTATCAGAATATAGCAGGACAAGGCTCACATCTGTTTCAATCAAACTGTACATGGTAAAGATATCTGTGTATTATATCTTTCTTTCCTGCAATTTTTCATGCAGTTTTCGTAAGTTGCATCTTGCCTTAAGTGCTCCTTACTCAGAGATGCTGATACACAGCAGAACTCCAGCTGTGCTTCCAAACACATCCTCATCTTAGAAAGGGATAGTACACTGAGTATTCTTTTTTATTTTTATTTTTTAATTCCACTTCATTTTATTTTATAGGACAAAAAGGGCCATTTGGGTCAGATCAAGGTCCACTTAGCTCATACATTATTCTGTCTCTGTAAGTGGGCAGCAGCAGGGAAGAATGTGAGAATAATACCAGCATGGGGTGATGCTTTCCCTGATGCAACCTCTCAACAAACTGTGGTTTATGGACTTCCTGAGTCAGAATCTTTGTCTTTGCTTTTAATAACTCTCAACAGACATTTTTTCCATCAATTTATCTAATTGCTTTTAAAATTCATTTAGTTTTTGGCATCTGCAACACCCTGTGGCAATGACTTCTAAACTTGTGTGTTAAAAGAAAAAAAAGTACTTCCATATTTATTTATTTATTAAAACTTAATACTGATTTAACTCCCTCCTAGCATTTCTATTGTGGCTAAAAGAGAACAGACATTCTTTATTCACTTTTTCTGCTTCACTTATGAATGTACTATTTTCTGCCTCATTTCTTTCATTTTTCCTTTCCCCAACTGCTTCCCAGTATTTAATCTTTCCTCATTTAGGAGCTGCACAACACCATAACTTTTTGTGGCTGCCTTTACTGTGTTATTTTCTAGACCTACTGTATTCTTTTTGAGAAGGAAGTACAATATGCATCCAGAATTTTCAATGCTGCTTTAAAGCTTTGGGACCATATATACCATTATTTTCAAAAATGATGGCTCTAAGAAGTTCAAGATCTTGCATAATAATTAAAATGCAGAAGTTAGACTATAATATAGAGAAGAGCGACTATAATATAGAGAAAAGGTAACGGGGAGAGGAAGAGACTGCAGGTGGATGATTGAGGTTAACTGATTCTGTCAAAAATAGAAGCCAAACTGAGATTTTATTGTGTAAGTAAAAACAGAAGAAACAGCAGTTTAAAAAGTTCTGAGTGTATATAAAGATGAGGAGAAACAATTTTTGTGTGCAACTATTTTGTATAATACCTTTGAAAGGACTTGGATTTTAACTTGAAATGCCATGAGGTATACTACCTTGTACAGCCTTAATCTGTTCTTGGAAACAAAATTCCTTCCTGATGGAAGGGATAGCAAAACGCCCTGGAAAAAATGGATTTATTTCTCAGACCAGATCATGCTTTCCCTCACTATTTCTTCTTAAGAAAGTACTGCCATAAGATGTCATACACAGACTGCGGTACCTCTTCGGAAATGGCCACTGCTGTCTGAAGTAATCTGTTAACATTTTGCCTGATAATGAATACTGTAAATACGTTCTTACAGCCAAATTTGCACAGATTTAATTTTATCTGCATTTCTACCCCCTCTCTAGTCTCTTCTCATTATTCTCTATAAATGGTAGTTGATTTTATTGATTTTCAATAATGTTTGTTTGTTTTTTTTTTCCCCCAATAGCATGACACCACAATTGGGGCCATCCAGATTGCTCTCAATATTTTCAATGGAAAACTGCCACCATATGCTGCTTGCCAGTTTTTTGAACTCTACCGAGATAACAGTGGGCAAGTATCCTCTTATCTGTGTAAGAATAAGGAGTATTTAGAAGTTGGTACCGTCTTCCTGCACACCATTTTCTCTCAAATACTGTGAGGGGATACAAATTTGATTTAAACTGATATTTTGCCAAGTAGCCAAAACAGGCACAAAGTTACATTAAAACAGGAAAAATCACATTTGTTGGATATGCATATATATGTGTACTTTGAGAGACCAGAAGAAGAAAACAGTCCTTATCAACTGGAAGTAAGTGGTAAATCAGATTTACCTGTTCAAATGGTAGCAACAGCTCCCAGTTATCTCACAAATCCCAAGTAAACCAGAGGGTTTAGAAGAGATAAAAGGCTTCAGAAGGACCTTTTGATCTGACTGGTGATCTGTGTGGTAACTGTCTTTGGCAAACTGCCTTTCATAGGTCTCTTAGAAAACCTCAATTCTTGAAGAATGTTCTAGAGTAGGATGCTAGAACCTGTTTGCAACATTCTGCCTGTTGTAAATGTTTTATTTAAGAACAGTTTTTCAAAATCTTTTCAATTTCATTAATCAGGCGGTATAGCATTGAAATGCATTATCGGAATGACTCTTCGGTGGATCCTTACTTACTCACTCTGCCAGGATGCACCTCTTCTTGCCCACTTGAGAAGTTCGCTGAATTAGTTTCTCCTATAATTACTGAAAACTGGTCAAAAGAATGTGGGAATAAAGACAAAATGAAAGGTAATGTAACAGCACTGTATTTTCTGCATAAGACCTGGAAGTAGAAATTGTATCAATGGACAGAAAATTTGTACCTTTCACGTGATTGATTGATCTCCCTTTAACAGATGTGGACCAGCTTTACTATGGATGAAGAAAGCAGATTAAATTAAATTTCTCTAAGGATGTAAAGGATAGACTTGTTTGACAGTGTGAAGGCAGTGCTACTATTAGCACATTCGCATATGGAGCTACCTAAGGACATGGCCCAAAGGGGAGGTCCCATCACTGCAAATATACAACAGAAATATAAGTCATATGGGTGCTATGCAAGGAGTCCTGTGTATGTTGGATTCATCAGAGCTTCTGTAGATGCAAAACGTAAATGGCTTGCACATGCACAGTAAGATTTATGCATCTGAATTTCTGGCACATGTACTACGATACTTTAGCCTTCACTGTACACATCCAGTGCAGTTGATCTATGCAGTCAGAACAACTATTTTTCTTGAACTACCAGCAGCTGACAGCTGATAACTTTTGCCAAATTCCTTTCTTCCTTCCTGAATGTTATTTCCAGGAGGGCAAGGCACCAACTGCCACTTTCCATTAGTCATAGTATATTTCTGTCTTCCTGCATATATTCAGTGTTTTGCTGATCCCTGATGAAATGGTTTGCATTAACTACACATGAGATGTCTGTCGTTCTTGCCCCGTGAAAGCCTAGAAATAAGATCTGGCCATTTGCAGAAAACTGTGTATGTGTTTTCAGGATTAAAGTGTATGTTTTCATACTTCAATTAAATGTAATGCAGACCATGAACCTTGATACAAATATGAAAGTTTAACTATGAAAATATTTCCATTGTACATACTTTTCATTAGACTGTTATCTCTGTATCTAAGATGACATACACATATGTCTCTCCTTAACACTCTTCTCCTTGATTTTTTTTTCTTTACAGATATCTATATTGGATTTGATGTTGCTGTTGGCTTGTTGTTCATTTTTAACCTTGTTCTACTCTATCTCCTTTATCACTATGGACGCTGCAGGCGCAGAAACAATTACCAAGACATTTAAAAGAGAGGTGAAGAAATAAAAGCGAGCAGCTAGACATCAGGCAATTCTTTAAATTGCTCTGGCTTGTATCCATCAGTTTGCTTTGGCCAAATACATCTCCGAAGCACATTCAACAAACTTGAAGAGCTGAGGTATCAGTGGCCTCAGTCCTAAAAGACTGAGTATCTCCAGTGAGAAACACTGTAGAAAATTATTATTAAGAATATACATTGGTAGGAAGAGAGAATTACTTCAATTTCTACCTTTAGGTTTTTCACTACTATGAAACACTATTAAGCCAGCCACTAGGGTGAAGGAGTACTATTGCTTATGAATATTTTTGGCTTTTCTTTGGGGGTGGAGGGGGGGGAATTGCCCTCTGCTTCTCCCTTATCCTGCTCAAGGACTCTTTTTTCAAATATCACGAACTATAATATCTTTCTTACTTCTTATAAGCAACTATTTTGACGATGCATAGGAAAATGTTTTCAGTGAGCAGAAGCTGCAATTACTTTGTGAAAAATATTCACACCAGCACTTGGACATACTGTTTTTTGCATTTATTCATGCAAATCCATGCATGGGTTTTCAGCTTGGTCTCCAGCTGATAAAAGCCTGCTTCCTGTTTCTAAAGGAGTTATACTACTACAGCTCTCACAGAAATCTGTAGAAATCTGGGGGGACTGTCACAAAAAAACAAGCATCAAGCAAGAAGCTTAGTGCAACAGGGTCTTTGTCAGCATCCACAGATTCACTAATACAGATAAGTAAATACATTGAAATCTATTTTCTGTGACAACGTTCCCTTCCTATTTTTCTGAGCTCCCATTTATGGATGACACTTTGCCCTACACCTCTGATGGATCTATATCCTGTCCTGCTTTAGGACACTGATATAATCTTAGTTCTTTCAGCCATGCATCTCCAGCTATTGCTTTTCTCATTATTTTATTTACAACTTCTTGTCCTGCTCAAAATCCCTTAAGTTAGCAATATATGCACTGGAAGAAAGAAGACAATTCTGCTTATTGTATATTGATCTCTTATGTGAAATATATTTTATTTGTTTAGATTGTCAGCTCCTAATGGTAGGAAATCTGTTACCATAATTGCTCTCTAGTATCATAAACTTCTGTTATAAGCACTGATAATCAAGATTTTCATCTTGCAGTCCTGCAGACTATACTGTGCATTACACTACCATGAAGAAGCCTTTTAAAAATTCAAGACATAGAGACAAGTGCCAACAGCAAGTTCATCCTGACAGAAACAGTAAACAATTGTGTGCTCAAGTTGATGAGTTTCACTGAGGTGTAGAAGTCTAGAAAAAGCTGAGAGATGGAGCTGCTTAGGTCACATATAGAATCACGTCTATGTTGATGCACTGTTTCTGGACTGACTTTAGCACACATCTGTGTGCTGCAATTTGGAGCACAGAAAATTGGGTCAACTACCACAGATCTACAGAAACTTACCCTCAGTATTACATCAACAGACATATTTAAAATGTGATTTAATTAGATGTATGGATATTAAATAGCATAAATCAAGCAAAATTACAAAGACTTGTGGGAATATAGGGCTTTCCAAGCAGCACTGTTTTTTTTCCTGCTGAGGTATTCACCTTTTGAAGAAATATTTCCCACTTAGTAAAAAGCTTTTACTACCACCCCTGACATTTCCATTTCATCTATTTTAGGAAAAAGTAATAATCAAGCGATGGGTTTGATTCCTACATGGTAAAGATCTTTTGTTGTATAACAACTCAGGGTACAGTTATCAAAAAGAAAAAAAGAAAAAGAAGAAAAAAGGCTATCTGTAAATCAGATGTTTTGTATGTACAAGCTTCAGATTTTAACTGGCTGTTCTGATCCTCGGTGCAAAAAGTGCTTATATTGTAATCAGAAGTGTTAGAGCAGCTCTCCAAAACAAGCCTGAGCTGGTTTGTTAGCAGCGGACTCACAGTATGGCGGAGCTCAGCTCAAAATGCAAAACTGATCCTGGCTGCTGAATTTGTATTCTCAGTGACTACCAGATGCTGAGCTCTATTACCATGACCACAGAGCTACTGACACCCACTTAAGGACAGACTGGCTATTTTTACGGGAAACAGTCAGATCCTTGACAAATGAAGATATAACATTGACTGATAAACTGCAGCAAGAACTGTTTTCAAGTGATCGCACCGTCAGTCAGTTGCACTCTACACGAAGCAGACTGGAGAATGTTTTTCTGGCACTGACTCTTAGAAAAAGAAGCACATCCAGGTAGATAGTAAAATATGAAGTGTATGAGACATATTTGTCATTGATGCTACTCAAGCATAAGCACATAAGATATTTCAAAGGATTTTAAGAGATGAGGTAATTCCAGTCGCAGCAGATGCTGTCAGAATTTTACTGTAGGAACACCTGCTTTATTAACAAAAAGCCATACCTGGAAATGCCTGTCTACTTTTAGAAAGAATCCAGTGAACACAAGTTACACAGAATGTAACAAATAGATTCAGGTGTAATTTCAGGATTAATGAAGTTACAATAATGATGCAATACATTAGTAGTCTAGGTCCCAAATCTCATTTTTAGTAAAGAACCTTTGCCTTGGTCGAAGCCAGGTGGAGTAAAAGGTTGCATTAGACAAGCTCATGGCTTTTTGTCATTTTTTGAGCTACATTTACAATTTGCTCAGCAGAATCTGTTGACTGTGATTAGAAAATAAAGCAATTGCTCCAAACAATTTGTAGCACTGAAATAAAGTATGTTAAAGAAATGATGCATTTGGAATTGTATTTGAGTGAAAAGCAATGGAGCTTTCAGCGCGCCTACAATTTTCAAATGAAAGTGAATGCTTAGAGGTGCTTCTTCTGTAAGAACAGACTTTTAAAGCTCTGATGCTTAGGCATAAATAATGCTAACGTTGATGACATCAAGCTCTTTCATTTGCCCTCTAGCAGTGACATCATTTGCCTCTGCTATAATTACAGTAGCAACTGGCAGCTCTGTGGTGGGGTTTCCTGGAGCGTATGGCAGACAGCAGTGCTTACACAGCATTTTCCAGCTCTGTCAGCAACAACCTTCTCTTACTGAATTGATTTTGTTCTGGAACTTGTTTACTCAGAGTCCTAAATATTGTACACATTGGGACAGTACAGCATAGCTATTTAGCTTAAGTAATACCAGCTCACTCCGAGGCATTCGTGTTCATTCGTACCTGTAATGTAGGGACACTTGATCCTAAGGTGACTATTTCTTCTCATTAAGCACATTTTCTTAGGCATGGTAAGATACAGGAAACAGAATAACAGATACGTTGTATTAAAAAAAAAAAAAAAAAAAAAAAAAACAGTTCAAAACATCATTAGTTCGGATCAAATCCCAAATGATAAAGGTTATGTTTCTACATTCTCCTCCACAAACAAAAAAAGGCTAAAAATCTCACTCTGCAAAGAAGAAAGATTTACAGACATTGAATCTGAATAAACGATGAAGGTAGAGGCTGGCTTATTCTTAAGACTTATGATTTTGTCCTTTATAAATCCACATTTAAAGTGATGTCAGCAACACCACATAGGATTGCACTGTTGGCCTGAAATGGCTGAAAATATTTACACCTTAAAGCATTTCTTGTAAGGAAAGATAGGGTTGAAAGGTGGACATTCACCTACAAAGGAATAGTTCTATTGATTTATATGACAATGCTTCTTCACCAGAAGTTGCTAAGTATCAATACCCCCTCCTCCCCACCCAAAAAAAAAGCAAAAAAACCAAAACAAAACATAAAAAACCAACAACCACAAACCACCACCACAAAAACATGAATTGCTACTAAAATAACAGAAAATCATTTGAACAATTACATTGCAAGGTCTCTTCTATGACTAGGCAACTTCATTCCTAAAGTGATTTTAGCACAGGCAAAGTCTGCAAGACCACATCTGGGAATTCAGATACGATAGGGAAAGGTGCCTAAAAAGACACATGTATTATGTGAATACATACATTGCATACATTAATGTATGTACATTACATGTATCCTGTAATTTGCTTTTAAGTAGAGGAATACTGCTACTTCCTCTCCCAAGACTGCTAAATACACTGCCAAATCCATCCTTTCTGCAGAGTGAGGTTCCAGTGATCTATTAAAAAGAATCTGAAAGTGAAGACACCATTTTTTCAATCAAAATAGTGAAATAGTGACAAAACAAAAGCTTTTCTTTTTTCTTTTTTTCTTTTTTTTTTTTAGTATATATTTATCTGAAGCCACATCCATGTCAAAAACACTAATGACTCTGTGTCCTGCTTATGGCAGCTAAAGTTCTTGTCCTCTTCCTATAGGGAGCCTTGATTTCACAGGACACAGCAATTTTTCTAGTTCATCAATCATAGAATCATAGAATGGCCTGTGTTGAAAAGGACCACAATGATCATCGAGTTTCAACCCCCTGCTCTATGCAGGGTCACCAACCACCAGACCAGGCTGCCCAGAGCCACATCCAGCCTGGCCTTGAATGCCTCCAGGGATGGGGCATCCACAACCTCCTTGGGCAACCTGTCCCAGTGTCACCACCCTCTGTGTGAAAAACTTCCTCCTAATATCTAACCTAAGATACTACAGTACTACAGAAAAGAATGGTTATATGATGCAGCACAATCATAAAGCCTTTTCTTTAGTAAGATGAGAATTGAAAAAACTTATTATTTGTATTGTAACTTAAGGTACACATAGGTAAGGACATGACCTCTATTTCCCACGGAGGACAAAATACTAATCACAATAGCATTTTGAGCAATAATTACAGGCAGGCTAGTAAAATTCTGTAATCCCATTGGAGTAGCTCACACAACTATTGAGCTGAGGACATTTCCAGTACTTGGAAGCTGGGCTTCTCAATGATTTCAGTTCCAAGAGATTCTTCTGGCTGACTCCCAGGAAGCTGCAAGAGCTGAATTGCATCTGAAGACTACTTAGTTTCCAGAAGTTTTAAACCACATACTCCTAAAATGAAAATGGATCTGAGCAGTAAACCGAAGTTTGCTGTTTCACAGCTTTTTTACCTGTGCAATGAAAACCAAAGTACTTTTACAAAACAGGACACTTCCTCCAGAGCAGACAAATTAAATTAACTATTCAAAAATAATATGTTACATTTTCATAAAAAGATGAGAACATTGACTGCTGACTGAAGCAGCCCTTCATGAGGATCTTGTGTACCCCCTGTAATAGGCTGGCAGAAGAGAGCTGTGTCAATCAACTTAAGCGTAAGAAACAAAGATAAGGACTCCTCTTTTCTTGGTAAAGGAAGATCCAGATCAAAAATACTTCAGTCTGTACATTAAGACCATTTAAGTACATACATGAAAATTCCTTTCTAACAAATAAAAGTCTAATTATTACTTTACTGTTTGGAAAGAGTTGGCAAAGACAGGATATAATAAGCTGTAAGAGTGGTGGGCAGCCAATCTGCAGCACAGTTATTGAGTTGTCTTTTTTTTCGTATGGCTATGTGCTCTCACCTCTCTCAACTACTGGTAGGATGAAGGAGAGGTATATTAAACTGCAGTGAACAATATGAGCTGCCTTTGCTTACTCTTGCATGCTTTAACCATCAAAACTATCTGGTCATAAATAGGGAATCAGATTGTTCTTTTCTCCTCTCAATTCTTCATTCTAAAGACCACACTTGAACGGAGCCTCTACTAACTATTATCTCCCTGTTTCTGACCACACACTTAGGAATATCAATATTGTCAAAATCCATTAGCTGAGTTGCAGCTGCTTTTGTTGGTCTGTTTGTCTGGTCAATGTTTCACTATGATTTGAATACCAATTTTCTGCAAAGACCAATCTCCATTGTGAAATGCTGCTTTCATTAATGACTGTCTCACTTGAGCATTAAGAAGAATCCCATTTTCTGCAGCATTGCAGGCAAGCATTCACTGAGTACAAGTACTTAATAACCATTTACTTGATGCTTCAGAGAAATGTTCCTGAAGAAAATGCTAGATTTCCATAACCAAAGCTTACATGATCAAAAGCAGACTGAGTTCTAAACATCCTTCTATACCTAAAAAAGTAACTGCCACTTTATGTGCAATCCGACTTTTCTTGAATGTGTCATTTTATTATGACATACATATCTTTCTCCTTTGGGATGTAGATCTGAGTATATTTGTTATCAGTAAAACCACAAAAACTCATATGAAGCTCTTTGATGATAGGTCTTGACTGTTTGAGTGAGAGACCAAATATCCTGAAATCACAGTGATGAAAGTACAGCCCTGTTGAATCAGAGAGGTGTTACAGTCCCTTACCTGTTCAAAGAAGAGCCGAAGACAACTGCAATTTTGGAGGTTGCCAATAATAAAATGTAACACTTTTGATAATAAGGTCTTCTTTCAGGAAATGATTGAAATGGTCCTGAAGCTATTCTTTCTGTTCTCCTAGCATCTGTGTATCTTCTAGCATTCTGTGAAAGTCTGAGATTTTTTTTTCCAAAAATTCTCCCAAAAACAGAGAACAAAATCTCCATTATGTGGTTATATGTGCATTGAGCCATAGTAAATGTTGCTGTGACAAGATCATTCAGGATTTCCTGAGTCTGAATGAATAAGTGTGTATGAGAGAGGAAAGAAAAGAACGGTGCACATTTGGACTCCTCATCCTCAGATTGAGCTTTCATTTATATGCTAAGCAATTGATGAAAAACTGACAGCAAACAGAAAGGAACACAAACAAGCTATATGCTTTATCTTGTACAGTTTGTAAAGTTATTTCATTGTGTTTTAAGAAATATATAAGCAGAAGAAAGCATCTTAAAGACTAATGGCATAGTTGTAGTCTCAACAAAGTATGCAGTGGAAATGTTAAATAGCCTGAGGAGGAAAGCAAAAATAAGTCTCTGCATACACACATGATGTCCCAGTAACCATGAATAGAGCCTGAAGGATCAATCCCAGAGGTCAGCTTAAATGTAGATGCAGTGGAAGATGAATTATTTTAAAAATACTATGATGTTAATGAAAATATAATTGTCACAACATTTGATTACTTTGTAAGAATGCTTTTTCCATTACCGAAAACTTATGTTTATACATTCTTTTGTCTTTAAATTTTGTCTAGTGATAAACCTATCTGGATAATGTGGCGATTATCTAAGCATACCATTTCTGCAGAATGGACAGGCAGCTCCCCCAAGTGTTTACCAACCACTGCTATGGATTTCAGCAGTGGGTCAGTGCTCTATTCCGATACGAGAACCTCATCCTGGGTGGGTAGTGAAATGTCTCAGTATTTACTAGATACTGCCTTGACGGTCAGCAAAACAAAAGCATAAAAACCTATCTGTTTGAGGAAGCACCACAAGCTTCTTTTACAATGAAACCTATGAGACAAAAGCTAAGAGAAAAGGTATTTCTCTAACTACATTATTTGCAGCAGGGCATCGTGGAAAATCCTCATGGTGAATCTAAGCTTGAAAAGGTCTGATGTATAGAAAAAAGGAAATTTGTCTCAGATTAGCATCATTTAGGAAAGGACAAGCATTAAGAAATAGCTTTTGCCAAAGGACTGGATCCCAGCTTTTGGGTACTCTGCAGAAGCTATTTTGATAGGATGGTTTGCCCTTCGGGGAATATTTAGGCACAATATTTATTTCACATGCATGCAGAAAGCAGTGGAGGCCTTGGTTTATCTGTAGACATCTTCAGAAATAATTATACGTGTGTGAAACTACGTTGATTAAAAATAAAGTCCTTTGGATATCGGGAGTTAGGAGGGATTTCAGAGTAGTGAGCAAATACAGCCATATTGTTCTCCAGATGCCGCAAAACCATGAGAGCACTAGTTTGCTATCAACAGGGGCAAATCCTCCAAAGCAGGATCAGGGTCACCCAACTACTGCAGGGCAGGGTAAACTGCCACAGTTATTTCAAAAGCTGATAATGCAGGGTGTGAGGGAGCACGAATTCCTCGTGGCAAGTCCTTACCAGGCTATCCCTGGCACGATTTATATAACTAGGCAGTCTGTTTGAACTTTAGGACTATCCCCAGTACTTTAACTTAATCTACCCATACAGAAAGATTTTGGAAACAGTGAATCTCTACATCACCTTTAACTAAGCTCCACGGGCATTCCAAAAGGCTTGAATCACAATCTCATACTGATTACTAGGAGCAGTCTGCCACCTACTGCCTTTACAGGCTCTCTGCAGCCTTCCACATAAACCGTAGCAGTTTGCTTTAAATGGGATTTAGCCCGCATCAATGCTTCAGATTCGAATCAAATTAACCTAGGATGTTAAAAGGCCAGTTCTGCCCTTTTAGAGATAGCTTCCTTTTAAAGGGAGTAGAAGAGATCATTAACAATTTTCTTGTAGATCATGAATGCAGGAAGTTGAGATGTAGATTAGTGGCAAATGAATGGATCAGAAAATAAAAGGCTTCAGTACACTCTCGGTTCAGGGCTTAATCACTATTTTTTTTTTCCACAGACAAAACCTCCTATTCAGTCATATTCAATGGCTGAACTTCAGATGACAATTAAATTTTCCTGACCTTCTGTTAGTCTGTATCTATCTTAATCTGTATTATATAGAAGGAAGGAATAATTATGCTGTGCTAGAGAAATCAGTATTTCCCTAGTGTTATGCACTAATTTTTGGTATCTTCAGCTCTATTCAAGTGATGTGTGGTGCTTCTTGTTAAATTCTTCAGCAAGCTACATTCACAGTATTCATAGCAAAGCTTTCTTTTTCTTTCTTTCTTTCTTTTTTTTTAATAACAAGATTAATATCGTAAGACAAGTATGTTAACGACGAGCACCAGATTTAGCTAATTGTTCTGTGAGTTTAACGACTTCTGCGTGTCTGAAAGCCACTGCTGGGAGCCTCTTTAATTGACTTAAATTTTCAAATTCACCTTCCACAGAATTATTGACAATTGTAGGGAAAGGAAAGTCTCTTGAGCCAAATAGTGATAGTCAATTTTCACCTTGATCACAGACTTTCCGTCAGAAATTCCTCATTTTTTGATATTTATAATGATGAATCCATCCTATCATATCCGGCCACTCAATGGAACGCTAGGAATTTCAGCTGGTTTTTTCCAACATTTTGTCATTTGAAGTCTAATGCTATTATTGCACACCAATACAAGTTTTCCATCAAAAGTCAGTGAGTGAAATACTTATTCTATAAACAGACCTTTTGGGCCTAGTAAGTTTGAAACTCTGTAGTTCTCTAACTTGGGGAAAATTTAGAATGTAAAAAGTTATTAAAGAACAAGCTACTAATAGATAAGCCTGTAGTAGTTTGAGAAATGATGCATGACAAGGGAATTCCCACCTCCAAGTTTCCTTTCAAGATCTTATAGAAGCAGAACTAATGAAAACTAAAATATGCTGAAATCAATTTAACTGTTGCACTGAATTCATACTGCTTTTAATAGTAGCATTAACAGTACAAAAGACATTTCTTGAGGTAGCTGAAGTTAGTTCCCAGAAATTATTTGTGTTACATTTTGAAACATAGAGCAATGCTGCTTGAAAAACACTCAGACACAAGACACAAAACACAAGAAGAAGCACATGAGAGCATATATGAGACAAAAAATCGGCAACTGAGTGTAATGGTATAGAAAAAAATGTATTCAATATACTTGTAGCCACCTCCTGGAAATCCTCCCGTGTGATTACTCACCATACATGCAGATAGTTCTCCTGACTGCCCACACTGAGAGTGCTTGCATAGGCAAAGACTTGGAAAGGTAGATCCTACTAGATGGTAAAAGCACGAGCAGAGAACCAAAGAACTGGTAAAATGCAAGTTCTTCAAATTTGGGGCAGAGGCATAAAACCTCCTTATCCAGGAACTCGAGAAAAGGAAACAAATTCTTTCTAGAAACAAACAAAAACTAGCAATGTTTGCACTGGAATGCCAGTTACCAACAGCTACCAGGACTTAAACCTATAAGAAATCTGAATACCACGTGATCAGCTTGTTACAAGCTGTAGCACTGTCAAATCCAGCTGCAGTTTTTCTAGTTTTGTTTTTAATCAGCAGTGACCTTGCTGCAACATTGCTTACTGGTAGAACTGAAATAAATTCAGGGCCATGACTGAACTGTGCCAAATGTTGAGTCATCACTCCGTGCTTCTGTAAAAAGCTATATTGGTGTTCCCAAAAAACCTGAGTACACTAGATCTATAAGCATTAGTCGCAGAGAAAAAGAAGTTATATTCACATTTTTAATTTGGGGGGGAAAAAAAGAGCAAAAAGTAAATATTTTTAAGGTCACTCCCTCAGTAAACTAACAATTCAGTTTAAGGCTGTTTCTTATCGAGTATGCTCTGTAGCTTTCTAGGTTTCAGTCTCACTGTGTATTTAAAAGTTGTGTTGGAAGGGTTGGGTCAGTCCTGTTATCATGCAAATTAGAAGATTCTTTTCCATCCATAGATCTTGGCCATGCTCTGCACCTTTTTTGATTGTTTTTTTGTTTGTTTTTGTTTTGTTGGTAAACACATGTTTTGCAGAATGTGGGGAAGAAGTATCAGAAGAAGCCTGAGCAATAGTGAAACAGTGAATTATCCAAATAGAATCCAAGAGTTGAAAACAAAAACAAATTGTGCTTACATGATAGATAACGTTCCTTTTCATGGCTGCTATAATGCCTCCTCAACTGGCACATACATTCAAGCATTTTTAAACATCTTAGTCTACTTAGTCTAACCTGGATAGCAGTTACTTACTGGCCAATTACGTAAACAGGCAGACTAGCTAATTTCAATTGCATTACTGTGAAAATTTATCTAATAAATAACTAATATAATCCAAATATGTCTTATTATTAAAATACACCAATAATTCAATACTTTAAAGAAGCAAAGATGTGTAAGTAAGGAACTATTCAAGTTCCTTTTCTTACACACTTCTCTGCCTTACACTAAAAATAGGAGAAGTTCCAGGGAAATTTGGCCAAAAAAACAAGCATTGATAGCATCATTGCAAGCTAACACTAAATAAGATTACATAAGTATCCATATGCTTATGCTTAAAAACAACAGCATGTGTCTTATGTAGTGCTTGATGGTCACGATCTGTGTCAAAGCAAAGCAAAATGAGTGGGAAGATAGCATGGATGACACGCTGCCTGAAATGGATGCTAGAAGCGGTGTTAACTTCATGTGTACATTTCTGCCTTCTTTGCTGTGATTTCTCAGACTTGTATACTTCTGTTTCCATTAATTTGGTCAAGTGGCACAGTCATCTGATTATAATTTTAAGGATATTAAAGTTGGAAACAGTTTATTATCATCAGAAGCAAAACTTCTGAAAGCTGAAATGCTCTGCAATGCTGAGAAGTTGGTAAGGAAATCAATAATTCAGCCATAAATAGAAAGCTTTAAGGAGAAAGAGTGTGAAGAAAATTAGGGTAAAACTGAATATTTAAGAAAACAAACAAACAACAACAAAAAAAAAAAACTACCAACCCAAAAGAAAACAGGTATTTCCAAAGCCCTGCTTCTGCTTATTGCAGAAAGAAGGAAAGAGCCTGAAAATTATGCTGTCTGATGCTCTTTTAATGACTCACTGTGTCTGGTATTTCGTTTAAACATCATTCAGTAACAAGGGATATGCAAACTATAAGTTTCCCAACGTCCACAGTTTGCAGTGCTGGAGTTTATCATTGTTGCTGTATGCTGTTACACTTTCCCTCTATTGTTATCCTGGATATAATTTAATTATCACTGTACATAGCTCATAAGCACGTTGCCTGTGCTCATTTCCTTGGAGACTTCTTCCAAGGAGAATGAAAATACATGCTTATAGGGTGCACACATGGGCCCACCTCTTTGGGTTCAACTCCCTCATTTTGCTCCACAGGCTCTACTGTGTCATCATTTAAAGAACACTGGTAATGATTCACATGCCAAAAATGATGTTCCAGATGCTCCTTTTCCTGCCAAGATAGACAATTTGGTCTATGGTTCAGCAAAATACCTCCTCAACACACTACCAAAAAGAGCAGCCACTTGCCTCTCCTTATCTGGATTCTGCTTGCTCCAGGTCTCCTTGCCCCTACAACAATGAGGATGCTGGGGAGAGATAGGCCAGCTGGAGCTTGTCAGCTTTTTAATGCCAAGGGGACCTGGGAGTTGCCTGTCCTGACTACAAGCTCTCAACTATTCAGCTGGTCTGAAACGGAAGGAGGATTTAATGTTTTAATACTGAATTTACTTATTGAAAGATTTTGATATTATGTGGGAATTTGATTTAGGGGTGTGATACAGCAATATGCTGAAATCACAATACAAGCACGAGATAGTAATTGTAATGTATAGTGGAAATGCAATATAAGTTGATTACCAGCATTGGTCTCTATATGCTCCCGCCTCAAAGAGAGAGCTTTTTTCCTAATTACAGAGACCTCAAAGCATGGATTAAATGAGAGTCTGTTAATCTTTAGAAAGGCTGCACAGTGAGCCATCCTTTGTATTCTTTTACCTAGTAGTTTCTGTTCTGCTGCTTAATTTGTAAGAATAAATGTTACATTTTTTTTTTCCCATGTTGAGTCATGGCTCTCATCTTAGCCAGTACTTCTGGAGGATGAATTTTCACTGAAATCAAGTCCTGAAAGCTATCAGTGAGGAGAGTCTTTATAACACTGAGAGTTATTTGGGGATTTATAATCAAGGACTCTCTGGAGTAACTGCACATTATATTTTGGATCTGAGATCCATCTGCATCAGAGAGGGGGACAGTTCACTTGAAAGATCTCCTAGGATGAAGGATTTTCTGGATCCATCAGAAGCTTCAGGCATAAGTGGCAATTAAATCAGATGCACCTCATGCCGCCAGTGCATGCAGGCCAGCTTTGCCCATGTAGAGACCACGTAGCTTCACATGCACTGGTAGGAATTCACACTAGGATATAAGGCTGCATGTGGTTAATATAGGACAAAATACCATCACTGCAGATTTTTAGGCATTATGACTGAAGTGAGTTGAAAGCAAAAACACTAGAATTAGTTTTCTATTTTTTATGGTAAAAAGAAAAGGGCAGAAGAGTGGGGAGAGCAGCCTCGATAAGATACAGAGAACACAAACTCTATATACATGAAACTAAGCTAACCCTTGAAATACTTGAAAGCCATGGCAAGTTTTAAGTAACAGCAAACAAAATGTGGAGAGCAGCAGGGATTGTGCATCTGATTTTCTGTGCCATGGTGCAGGAGCCAGGGGTGTCTGATGAAATCTTATAATGAACCAGCTGAGTACTCTGAGCAGCTGAACACAGTTCAGCAGAGCAGATCTGAACTAGTGTAGACTGCCTTTTTGACTGTAAATTGTATTCCGTTGCTTAACTGAACATTCATGAAATTAAAACACATTTCAATAAAATCCACCAAGAAAATGTGTTTTGCTTGTAGATCCAGTATACAGACAGAAAGTGCATTAGATCAAATTAGAAAGAAATCAATATAGCTTCTGCATATTATTGCAATCTACATCTTGTAGCCAGCAGGCTTTTCACTGCTGCTGCTATTACTGGTAGTGTTCAAATAATCGTTATTGCTGGGGAACATTCTTAGGCCACAAAAAGTTCTTTCGTTTTTTTTCAGAACAAACGTGCAGCTCCATTATTCGTACATGGTTGCATTTCTCAGTTATCTGTCATTTTAAAAGAGAAAGAGCATAGCACTGGACAATAAGAGGTTTTTTGGATTTTGTTTTTGTTGTTGTTTTGTTTTTCCAGAAAGTAATTAACAAAAGAATCCTTCTGATTCGCATTCTTTCTCATGAGGCTATCATTTCAAAGGCGTGCCATGCAAGTACATCACCATAAGTTCTTTTCTTCTTTACTTGTTTCATGGGCTATTTTCTCACGGAGGAAAGGCTGGATATCCTCAAGAAATCTCTCACTCTTTGAAGCAGTAAGAATTTTCTGACTGCCTGAGGCACTCAGGCCAAGATTAATAATTCCTGCTTGTTGCCCACTTTAGGCATCACAACCCTACTCTTGTTTATAATTCTGAGATTTGACCCCAGGCTCTGGGAATCAGCAGATCTGTAATTACTTTCCCTCAAATTCTACACAGGCTGCAATGGTGAAGCAAACATACATGGCTCCTTCAGATGTCCCACCAATGTCCACTGCGGTGACAAAGCAGAGAACCCGTTTGTTTTTGTTTTCAGAGCTGTTTTTGGCTTGGATGCCTGCATCTAAATACATGCAAGGCAATGCAGCCATAGACACATTGAAGGAAGTTCCCTAGGTATTTCTACCAATAACTTCACCTCCTCTCCCCAGAGAAGTAAAAGGAAGTGTTCAAAGTCACTTTTTGGAAGAATTCTTTCCTTTTTTCTTACCTTAAATGCAGAACATAGATTCTGGCCACTTTCTCAACTTGCAGTTTCTCATATTGTTAGCATTTCTATTCCTGAGATAGTACTTATCTCAGTCAAAGTCTTAGGTGATTGAACGTAATAAGGTAGGAAGAAAAAAAAAAAAAAAGACTTCTTAGATATGTACGGCAGGTAAAATATGACATGACATGGTTTCACATAGAACATATTGAATGAACCTGAAATGTATCACAGAATCACAGAACGGCCTGGGTTGAAAAGGACCACAATGATCATCGAGTTTCAACCCCCCTGCTCTGTGCAGGGTCACCAACCACCAGACCAGGCTGCCCAGAGCCACATCCAGCCTGGCCTTGAATGCTTCCAGGGATGGGGCATCCACAACCTCCTTGGGCAACCTGTTCCAGTGCGTCACCACCCTCTGTGTGAAAAACTTCCTCCTCATATCTAACCTAAACCTCCCCTGCCTGAGTTTTAAACCATTCCCCCTTGTCCTATCACTGTCCATGCTTGTAAACAGTCATACCCCCTCTTGTTTATATGCTCCCTTCAAATACTGGAAGGCCACAGTGAGGTCTCCCCAGAGCCTTCTCTTCTCCAAGCTAAACAAGCCCTGTTCCGTCAATCTTTCTTCACAGGAGAGGTGCTCCAGCCCTCTGATCATCTTAGTGGCCCTCCTCTGGACCCGTTCCAAGATCTTCACATCCTTCCTGTACTGGGGGCCCCAGGCCTGGACGCAGTACTCCAGATGGGGCCTCACAGGAGCTGAGTAGAGGAGGACAATCACCTCCCCCTCCCTGCTGGCCACTACTCTTTTAATGCAGCCCAGGATATAGTTGGCCTTCCAGTCTGCAAGCACACACTGCTAGCTCATGTTCAGCTTCTCGTCCACCAGGACCCTGCAGGGATTTTCCCTCAGTTTGTATAGATACCTGGGATTGCCCCAACCCAAGTGCAGCACCCTGCACTTGGCCTTATTGAACCTCATTAGGTTTTCATGGGCCCACTCCAGCCTGTTCAGGTCCCTCTGGCTGGCTTCCCTTCCTTCCAGTGTATTAACTGCACTGCTCAGCTTGGTGCCATCTGCAAACTTGCTGAGGGTGCACTCGATGCCATTGTCTGTGTCACTGATGAAGACGTTGAAGAGCACCAGTCCCAAGACTGACCCCTGAGGGACACCGCTTGGGACCAGCCTCCACCCTGACATAGAACACAGATCACAACCCTTTGGCTGCAACCAGCCAGCCAATTCCTAATCCATCAAACAGTCCATCCTTCAAATCCACACTTCTCCAGTTTAGAGAGAAGGATGTGGTGAGAGACCATATCGAAGGCTTTGAGACCACATCAAAGGCTTTGAAATGCATTCTATTGGGACTTTATTGTCCACGAAAAGATATTAGAAGAGTTTTATTTTTTCTTTTTCTTCCTTTTTTTCTTTTACATGAGAAAATAAATTATTTTTAAAGCTCTTGGTAGGATATTTGGACATTATACAGAAGAATATAGACAAAAAGAAGCATCAGTGTACTCTCAAGAAGTCAAACGCTAGAAGGATAAGAGTGCTGTGGAAATAAATTCATTCATGTTCCTGGAGCACTCAGTATACTGAAGAACGTCACAGAAATGTCAATATGGGAATTAATGAATCTAAAGCCCAAATAATAGAGTTCTTATAGCATACACTAAGTAAATCTTGAGCCAGCAAACTCAGCACTGTGGATGGAACACAGTATTGCATACATGTTCATTCAGTGAGTCCTTTCACCTTGTGGAATTAGCAAGGCAGAGATCCCATGGAAAAACGTGTGTAAACATGCAACTACTTGCCAAGGCAATCCTAATCTTCTGGAGTTTTCTGTTTTGTAAAGCCCTGTTTTTGCATTGTCAGTATTGCATAGCTGTCTAATTCCATAGTTTTATAAAAGAAGTTCACAGAATTATGATGTGGGTTTATAAGATGTATCACATCCAAACGTACAACACTTCTGATATGAGAGCTAACAGTGACTAGCAACAGAATTAAGTTGCAATCCAATAAAGATGAATGTTCTGGCATTAGGATACACAGCTGGAGTGATAATGGGGAAATGCTGCATTCTATTTTAGCAGGCTATTGTGGGTACTGTTTTTTTTGCTCTGCCTTTTCCATTCTATTGCTCTGCTAAGCCCATTTTTTCCCCTCCCTCTCTCCTACATCTGCACCTTCCTGCCATCGTGCTCTAGTTCCTTCATTCAGACCTTTCTGTTCCTCAGAGTATTCCCCAGCCCATGCCGTGTGTTCTCTTGCCATACCCAATCTGTTCTCTTAGCCACTCGTACCATTAGCAATGTTACTGTATGTTTCTGACCTTACTCACACATTTTCACCTTCTCTCTACTGTGAGTTCTCTGTACCAGTCTCCTTAAGAAAAAGTCCCCTTTTCCCTACAGAAGTGTTTCTTTTGATCATATTTTTTTTTCCCCTCCCCAATTTTCCCAAGTTGTGGCCCCACAATTCTTCTTGTCTTCCCAGTTCTCAGGTCTAGCTTGCCTAAGTTAATTAATTGGTCACTCCTCTTCTCTATTAGACGTTCCAAGATCTTCATCCATCCTATCAAATTCCCACAGACAAAATCCACTCCTATGACTCTGGCCTCAACTAGCATCTGCTCTGCTGTTCCAGTCTTCCTTTCCTATGCTCCAATGTGTTCTTCCCTTAAGCCTCTTGCAATCTTTTGATGTCTGTGTTTTAGGCCATTCTGCTACAAGGGCTGCAAATCAAGAGTAGGAAGACAAGAAGTCTAAGCCATGTTCAGTACCTTATATCACAGAATTGTCCCCAGGAGCCTGCTATTTCAGAGAAAGAGCAGCTTGTCCTCAGCAGGCTGAAGATGGAGCAATCTCGGGATGAACTACGTATTTGGAAAATTTCATTGTCACATTTTATCAACGTTTCCTCTGAATATGTGATTTTTTTTTTTCAGATTTATGTAATCTGGCTAAATGCAGTCAAAATAGAAGGACTTACTCTAATGAAAGTAGGATATTTTATGTGGAATAAACAATGTACTGTTCCTTCACCTTTTCCTTTGGGAAAAAAAAAATCATCTATTTTACCTACCTTTCATTTAAGTTTTAAATCAAAGCAAAACATGTTATGAAGCAGACAACCAACACTGAATACATAGTCCTGAACTGATGATGCTAATCAATGTTTGAAATGGAATATTGCAAGAATTACAGAATTGTAGGGGTTGGAAGGGACCTCTAGAGATCACAGAGTCCAACCTCCCTGCTAAAGTAGGTAAGATTTAATCTGTACAGACTTTGAAAGACACCAAAAAGACTGAATTATTCAAGGCTATGGGCCGGTGAAGAGATGAGAAAGACGAGAAAATAAAATTATTTATTTCATGTATGTGGATGCCAAAATGAGAGAAGAGCTTATTTTAGCTGAAAAGAATTACATGAATATGAATGTAGTTTAGCATGAATCAGTGTGCTGAAGAGGCTTCTTACTAATAACTCCACAAAATTCAGAAACAGTATCACGAAGCTAATTACTTAAGGCTGCTGTTATTATCAATCTACTAGCTGAGATAACAAACAACTTATTATTTAACAAATCTATCAGGAAGTTTCATTAATCTCACAGAGAATATTAATTATCAATACTATCAGCATTTGTTTTTAGACAAAATACATTAAGATTCACAAAAATTGGAAGTGGGCTTTGAACTGCTGGCATACTCTCAGCATAGCCTCAGTGAATTTTTGGGATAACAAAGAAGAACAAAGACTGATACAGTCATGTGAGTCTGATTCCCAGAAGGCCCTCTGTGCATGCTACATGTTGGATTCTGCAATGAATTAGGAGTAAAAGTGACAAGATTTATGAGAGAGGTTGGGTCTTGTGTACTTATCGCACCCTTGTCCATTTGAAAATCTTTCTGTTATCCATTAACAGTCAAGTCCTATAACAAGTCATCAAAGTATTAAGTCAGAAGCTAGAAGTAACAATGAAAATACAACTGTCAAGAATATTCCTCTATGAATTATTCTACCACAATTAGTGCTTAACTACAGCGTGCCACTTAGATACAGTCAAAGAGGTTTGGATCACTGATGCCCTATCACTTCATGGCTGAAAAATAGTAGGTGGGCTCGAAGTTGATAATATGAGTTACAAGTAAGAATGCAAAACTATGTCTTCCCAGTTCTACCAGAAACTTATTTTCTTCTAAGACAACAAAGGGTGAAAGAATCTCTCTCCAAAAAGTTGAACAACAACAAAGAAAATTCTGCCTCATCATTACAGACAGTACAGGTAAAAAGTTATTTTGTCCTTTGCTCACTGCTTGCAGGCTGGGCAGAAACTCATTCTCTGTTATTGCAAAAAACCATAATAAATCTGTTTTTAAAACATTGGAGTCCTGTTACTATAGGCTGTTTTTTTATAATCATTGTATTTACTGCTCCTGCAGAGGACTGGCTCTCTGCTCTCTCCAAGCACAGTAGTGTGCAGGAAGAATTCAGCCATCCTAAACCACTGTCTTTCAGATTAGGTGCTGATAACAGAAATAGTCCACTGGAGTGTTAATTATTTAGTAGTGAACTGGAACTCTTCATTCCTTCCGGATTTCAATAATTGCATGTAAGGAGAGACCTTGCTTCCTAGATTGAAGGTCGCCTTAACTCTTAACAAATTGCAGCATTTAAACTGACAAGGTCAGACTGACATTTGTATTACTTCTAGAACTCTAATCTGAAGAAGTACTAAAGTAATGAAGATGGGTTCACTTCTCCAAAGTGGACTGAAGCAACTGAACATTTTACCTTTCAGGAAGGCATCAAAACCATGCATTGCTATTCTTATTTTAATAGTGAGAATGGCTCTAATACAGCTCCTGACTATAAGCAACTGGATAAACTAAGGACGAAACAGTGCCTGTATCACAGCTAATAATAGAACAGTCATCACCATTGGTGCTACAAGGATTTTGCTGACCTTTTGTTTATTTATTTTTTAAATAAAATGCTAAACTTTAGAATTGAAAGACAGTGGTAAAAATGCCCCCCCCCCCCCCCACCTTATTTTTGTATTCTAGGCTCTGTACAAAACTTTAAGTACACAAAAGAGCAAGGCTACATCTCTAAAAACATCCAGTAGTAACACATCTCACAAGCAGTGACCAAGAACACTAGAGTGCTGTTGTCTGTATACAATCATGATTTCATGGATGCTTTAACGTTAAACACCTACAAAATCCTGATCTACTTTAGTTTCTGAAAAATACTGTACCATGTTGTACAATACAGTTAATGGAAGAGATCTGCCTTTTCTCCAAGTCACTTCTCCTTCACTTTCACTTTCTCACATCTCTATTTTCCTTTTATCATCCCCCTGAATTATAACCATTAAAATCACTACTTGTATCAAAGCATGCCCAGAAATAGAGGTAGTATATAAAAGAAAAGCAGGTAAACATGTAGTTTTACTGAAATGCTAGATGGAGCTGACTTAAATATGCTGAAATATAGTCTGTTTCCTAATTAAAATCTAGCTGTGAAAATATTCATTGCTAGTTTTGTTTTATCAATTTCATTATACAAATATTGTTTTTTGGTGTCTAGCAATAAGCATCTAACAAGCTGATGACTCACCTACTGTTTTACTTATCAATATTGACATGAATAACATCCTGAGACTAAACTTAATTCCCCTGAATAAAGCAAACCCTCTAGGCTTATCAACTCATCAGCAACCAACTCTTCTGAATCATATTGCTTCTCCTCAAAATTAGACTTCTGTAGTTCCTATGTTGAGAAAACTTTACATCTTAACTTTTTCCTCAAACTTCTGTGATCAACGTAGGTTATCACCTTCCCCAAAGTAATCTTCGCTGTGCTATTTTAACATGGTTCCCCAAACTCAGGACAATTGTAAAATGACTTATTAGTCATTTTAATATCTGCTGTAAAATATAAGATGTGAAGAATGCTTTATGTGACATTGAAAAGGTTATTACAAATTAGCAATACGCAGCCTAGAACTTTAAACTTACCCCTTTTTTCTTCTCCCAGACACAATCATAGAATGGCTTGAGTTGGAAGGGACCTCAAACATCATTTAGGTCCGACTCCCTGCTGTGGGCAGGGCTGCCTGCCACTAGACCAAGCTGCCCAGGGCCCCGTCCAACCTGGCCTTAAACACGTCTGGGCAGCTGTACCAGCACTTCACCACTCTCTCAGTAAAAATTTCCCTGATATCTAATCTAAATCTCCCCTCCTTTCACGGCACAACAATGTACAGCCTTAAAGAGGTAGCTACAGGTTAGCAACGCTGTGTATCCAATTAAAGCATCACTCTCATTAGTGACACACACCTCAGTGATGAGCAAGAAACCACCACCAGGCCTCAAGAACACTTAACCAGGATGCAGAGGGCATGGAAAACTGGCAGAGCTGCAGTTCTCCTTACCACAACACGTGGTTTATCCCCAAAAGAACTGTAATAACTTTGGACATTCTCCAAAAATCACAGAAGCCATTAACAGATGCGGGAAACGACCAACGAGCCCCAAACTTATTAGTATAGCGTGGACTAACGGAGTAAACTCATAAAACACAAGACAAAAAGAAGAGAGCTGCCAAACGCGCAGACAGCCCCTACAACCGCCCACCCTCAGCGAGCCGAGCCCGCGCTCGCACCGTCCCGCCCACTCTCTGAGATCGAGGGGAAAGGGAACGGAACCTTGCGCATGAGCACAGGTCGCGCTCCCCCTCCTGCCGGTTCCCGGTAGGGCAGAGCAAGGGGCGGGAGGAAGGTGGGAGAGGCGGCTTCACGGACCAGGCTAGCGGGTGGGGAGGAGGGGTTGGGAGCAATATATCAGCTGACCGTGTCCCGTGACGGGCCCGGGTCTGACGGCGTCTGCGTCGAGAGGGCGGTCTCGCTGCCGGAGCTAAGATGGCGGCCTCCAGCACCAGACTCTGAGGGAGTTGGAGAGGTGTAGCGGCTGCCGGGCGAGGGCTTCGCTCAGTGGCCCGTCACCCTGATCGCTGGAAGCGCGGCGCCGGTGGGGGCAGTCCGGGCAGCGCGGGCTCCCCGGCCAGGTAAATCCTAGCGGCGGGGGAGGTGAGGCGGTAGCGGCGGCCCCCGCCTCCTTCCACAGCCCCGGGCGAGGCCGCCGGGCCGCTGCCTGTGGGGTGGGGGCGCGCGCCCGGCCGCTGGGCTGTGAGGGGAGCGGGGACGCGCGGGCGGCAGCGCTCTGCCCGGGGGGGGCCCTCGCGCTGCCGCGGTGTGGTGCGAGGCGAACATCGGGGGTCCCCCGGACGGTAACCGGCCGGGCCGTGCGGCGCAGCGCCGTTCCCCCAGGTGTGGTAATGGGTGCTGAAACAACGCGCTCTCCTGTGGGAAGAATGGGTGTCTCTCGGTGCTCAGCCTGCCCTGCGTTCCATCGAACGCACTGTTCTTCATGCAGCTGTTGTGGCCGCGGGGCAGAACGTGTGCTCTCCCCTAGATAGACACCTGTGTGCCCATTAGAAGGGGGTACCTAATTGCTCTCTTCCCGGCCAGATATCAACATACAGTCAGCTTGAGGTGCTTTGGAAATTATTTATGAGGAGTGGGGGAGGTTAGGAGAAGGCTTGCGCTTACAGGCTTTATCTTTTCAGTATTAATAGTATGCTGAAGAACATGGGCAGAGTGAAGTGTATACCTCAGAAAATCTACTCTCAATGTGCTTATTTTTCACAGAGTTTTGAAATTTCTTACCGGGGTAGCTTTTCACCTACTACTTGCATTCTGGGAGTTGAACCAAACAGGCAATTGAAATGGCTGTGTGTGCAGCAGTCTGCCCACGGCCTTCAGGACAGTGTCCCACCCGTTGCTGTGTGCCCTGACAGCTGCACGGCAGGGGTGAGCTCCGAGCTGGGGAAGTGTTGTCTAACTGCTACGGTTTGTTGGCATTGTTTTAGTTTCGTTTCCAGCCTTTTACTCCCAAGCTGTGGGAATGTTTGGGTTTGGAGCCTGTGTGAATGCGCTTGTTCTCTTCTCTGGAGCTGCTTTTGAAGTTTAGGTCATCTGAAATGTTTTCTCTTTTTCCTCTTACATGTTTCCAGAAATTGGATCAACGGTAGTGAGTCTGAGAAAACAAATCTGAGTAGATAGCTGCTTCGTTTCTTACTCCTGCTGATTAATTAAGTAATGCAGCCTTTCAGAAAATAGTCTGGTTTAGAACCAAAGCTTTGATTTCAAGTAACTTTTGCTTCTGGCTGATAAACAGACTGTCTCCTTAGGCTGCTTGCCTGTAGTGTAGAGAAGGAGGGAGGCTGCTCAAGGGAGCGCTGGCTTCATCTTTGATTTGAGTTAGTAAGATGCTGCACAAGGTCTGCCACAACTTGATTCAAAATAACAGGTCCGATATTGTGGAGGTAAAAACAATGCTTGGCTGTAGCCTGCTTTGTTTTAAAGATCTGCATCTCTGTCCAATGCATCTGTGATGTAGATGGCCAAGTGTCAGAGCACTTAACCAGAAATTCCATTTCTACTGGAAATTCTTCCATTTGAAACAAATTTCTAGGTGTTTGGAGACTCAGAGCTGAGTATCTGTCCCTGTGTTGCATAGACTTTCCAGGAACTTTACCTTGCATTTTAGCCTTGCTGGAATAAATCTCTGAAATGATTTAATAGGTACTGCTTACTCCCCTGGGTGTCATGTGGTTTTTGTCATGGTTTCCAAAGACATAACTGTCTTGAGGAACTGAATCACTGCATTTCTAGTGCTACACTAAGGACTGGTCCTGTAGGCCAGATCTGTTTTTCAGACCAAGCCAGTGACTTTTCCTTTTTACCTGTTTCAAACTCAGTAAATGAAGCTTTCTGAATCAAAAAGTAAATAAATAACTAAAATTATCCAACGTAGTATCCAACCATTTCTTGACGTATTGAATATTCAACTGTTTCTCCTCTCAGCCTGATTGCAAGAAGCCTGCTCTCATGCCAAAAGAGACTTGATTATCATTCCTTACTACTGGTACTTGACATAGAACCATACTGTGAAAAAAAACATGACAAGGTGGCTAACCTATGACTGAAGGGGACACTCCTTTTTTTTTTTATCCATTAATGAGAAAACACTTTTGTTCTCATACCTGTTTGGCTAGTGGATCGCTTTGGTTCACTGAGTCAGCAAAAAGTTGATGTAGACAGAGGAAAAAAAAGAGAACATGCGTGGAGGAATCTGTCCTCAGTACTATTCTTCAGTGTGTGAGTGGGAGCAGTCAACTGAGATGAGCACTATTGTCACCACTGTCGTTCCTGGTAGTAGTGAGGCTGAAATTCTCAACCTGTTTGTGTCCAGGGTTAGTGAAGGCACTGGTGCTGCTGTGGCTGAGGTTGCCTGCAGTTGATTATCTTTTAAGGGTCTGTGTGGGTTTCATCTTTCTCACCTTGCAAAAAGGGCTGTGAGTTCCTGCACAAAAGGTGAGCAAATCTGTTTCCAAAATGTATTATGCTGTGGTACTTTAAGAGCAGATTATATGTAGAGAAGAGTTTAGTGTTTCCTGAAGAATCTGTCTGAAGGTGGAACTCTGCCAATTAGCAAACAGAGCAGTGAAAGAGGCAAGTGAAACCTAGACAGCTAAAACTTTTCAGTGCAGATTAAAATAATATGTTTAAAAGCTACAGGAGATATGTATATGGCAGGAATTAGGTTCCAGAACTGTAAGCTAAAAGGTGTTTATGTAGAGCTGCAGATAGACAGAACCATGTTCTTTACCAGTGCCTTGCTCCCACTTTTGTTCAGTTGGTCACTGTTTTTTATCCTCTTAGCATGCATTCTCTCTCTCAGGGAAGTCACGCTTCAGCTTTAAGTGTAATCTTATCAATGCTTCTACCCTCCCGTTGTGACAGTGTAGTGGAACAATCCTGTCTGGGGCCTTGCACTGCTACCTTAGCATGGGTTAAGTCTTCACTTCGGGGGGAGAGTGAAGCTTCCTAATAGCATAGGAAAAGTATGACCAGGGAAAATGGCAGTTGAATTCTGTAATAAATTTTGAACCCACAGGCAAAATTCTAACTGTATGCTTAAGTATTCCTTAGCTTAAGTAATTACAGCTATGCCTATTGCTTTGATGCTTACAAGGTCACAGCTTCTTTCGAACTCTACAAGTATTAGTTTAAGACTGACTTATCTCTGTTTCCTGAAATAGTCTCTAGTTTCCCAGATGGTAATTTTGTCTGAAGGATGTGAAAGAATAGAAAATTGATAAGTGTATGCGAGTTGAATCCAGCTTGTGTAATGCACCTATTCAGGTAGCTTAAATTCAGTGGCAGGCGTGTCCTGGTAGCAGTCCAATCTCTTTAATTTTAAGGGCTGCTGTTTGTGGTACGTGCAAAACACAGATGTGGTTTCAACTCTTCCCCAAAAGCTGTTCCACTGCTACTTACAGTACTACGAGAACCAAAAAGAAAAACATTGTCAAACTTCTGTCTTGTGGGATAAACTAAATAAACTATTCAGATATTGAGAGATTGCATTGGGTCTTCTCTGAACATAATATGCAAGTCATGGACAATATTTTGGCTACGGGAACCTCAGGTTTGTTGTATGTGGTTTTTGTTTTTGTTTTTTACTGTATCCCACATTGAACCTGCTCTCTTATTCAAACAGATGAAACATGTTTTTAAGATACTATTTTCAGACTATTTGTTGCCTGTAGAAATAGAGCTGAACTATTGATCTGTTACTAAAACTGAGAGCTATGTATATAGGATATCCAAAATCTGTGCTACAATATCTCCACAACAACCTTTGAAGTTGTGATTTTCTATTAGTGGGTGCTGCAGGGCACTACAATAATCATGAAAATTGAGGCCTTGTTGTCTTGACTGCTGTTAAAAGTGAAATGCAGCGTTTAACTTCAGAAAGGTGACTGACTTGGCTCAGAAGTGGACTTACCTTAGATGGCAGGAGAACAAGGTAGAGGTAATAGGAAGAGTGTTGTCTTTTGGTGAATTAATATTGATATGACTAAGCAGGACACTGCATCTTACACTGGCACTATGGCTAAACGTGATTATTAATAAAACTTGCTGTGGTTGTACTATCTCGGCTACTGAAGTTACAGTGTCTGAGTCAAAGGAGGTGGTGTTTTAGTTTCTTATTTCTAAGATGTCTTTGATGTGAACTGTTTTTTCATCTTGCCCTCACTATGGAACTGCAGGCAGCTACAAAATAACCTCTGAACTTCACTGCAGCAGCTCAGAACACTTGGCTACTGTTAGCCTTGTTCTCTGTTAAACAGCAGGAAAATGTGTACAGGAATTAATTGTCACTAATTCTTGGCATATTATGCCTTTCTGCTAGTCTTCTCAGTGGGGGAGATGGTTGCTATTACTCTGCAGAGGCTCAGTGATGAGTGAAGCATTAAAGCTTAATGCTTTTAGTAGTTTTAGTCTAAGGAGAAAAAAAGGCAAGTGGATTTGTCACTTCCACTATGCTTACAAGAAAGACTTCATGTATCAGTATCCTGCATCTAGTTAGGTGCTGCTGTCAGAATTGGTGGAAGGGACTCCTCCTGAGTGTTTCTCAGAGCTATAGCAAAGCTATATTGAAGTTTGCAAGTGTGTAACATCTTGCTTTACTCTACTCTGAAGCAGGTGGTGGTCAGGTCTGAGAGATGTAACAGTTGGTTTGAGTAGTCTGGTACTGACAAAACTGTGGTGTTTGCAGGTGAATCAAACTTGCAATTCCATACTCAAGGAAGGTAGTCTTTAAGCTTGTATTCTACTTGCTAATATGTTAATGGCAAGAGAACTAGTTTAAAAAGGCGAGGTATGAAGATTGGCACTTCATTCTGAAAGCTAACTTTAAAAATGATCACATCTAAAACGTGCCATTGTGTATCAAACTCTGTAGTTTGGACTAACTCAGTGTACTACTTTGATGTTTACTCATGGAAATAATACCTCGTAGTTTTTCAATTTACCCTGTTTAAGAACTTCAGGAATGATGCTGCTTAATATCTTAACTCCTGAAACTGTGCTTCCAAAAGTGAGATTTAGAGAATTTAGCTTGCCACATGTCAGTGGGGCTATTAGCTCTGGAAAATTTGACTTGAAGACTGAGTCACTGAAATATTCCTTTTTTTTTCCTAACCTGGGGGTAGTGCCACAAGTTCTCTTTGCTAGCTAATAGTGACTGTGCTGACTTCACCTGAGGGAAGGAGTTCTCAAATTAACTTCAGTCAGGCTATTTATTCTGCTTACGACTACGTGACTGCTACAGACTTTGCTCAGATAGAGAATAGGCGTAAGTTGCAGGGAGTAGAAATTAGCAATGAGGAAATTTTCTATTATTAATCAAGTAGAATAGTCTGAATGCAGAAAGATAAGCAGATTATAGCGGTGCACTGCGGCTGGGACTGGGTTACTTTAACATCGCTTCAGGCAAACGATGAATATGAATTCTTGCAGTTGTTCTGTGTGATGTTCCAAGGCTGCTGTTACACTGGAACTAGTTAAGTAACCAAGAACGGGGGGTCATGTTTTTATATGTTAAAAAAAATAAAATTTATGCAATAAATGCAGTAAACAGAGGTAAGAATTTCACTCCTAGGTGCCTTGTGTGTTAAAAAGGCAAAGCGAAGTAAAATGGAAGCCTGACTTTCCAAGTAGTCAGGATGCAGGAGTTGCAATTGTAAAAGCTGGTGTTTAGTGTTCAGAAGAGTTCCTTAGAACTTAGCTGCTCCAAAAGTAATGACTCCATTAAGCAGTTGTTGGCAAGTTTCACTAAATTCTTGTGTGTGATTGGGGAATAGGTATTCATGTGTGAAATAAGTGTGTCAGGATGTTAGCAGCGGAATTGCTTCAACTTCTGCAGCACAGAGAAGTGTACGTAGTCAGCCCTTCAAGCACACTGCTTGGCTACTAAGCTTCTCAATTTCAAATTGCATTTCAGACTGAAAAATAAACTGTTCTGTTTATCCAAATTTGTTTTTGCTGTTTATTTAAAAAATAGCAACACAAGTACCCTATGTCTGTATCTAAACTACTGCCCTCATTTCAGTCTTATGGAATTGCCAGGAGTCTGGTGTTCTGGAAGTGATTTCAAACTTGCTTGAATCTGGAACTGCAAAGTAGTGTGATTGTGATAATGTGGCAAATAATGGGGAGCAAATGGCTGTGCCCTGTGCTAATAAAGAGTAACCCATATAATAAAACAGAGGAATAAGTGATTTGTGTTCAACTCATCAAGCATTTAACCAATGTGTTGTTTGCTAACAGTCATGCTATCTTTATGTGGAATTGACTGAGCAATGAATTGAATGTCTTAAAGCATATTAATGATTAGTGAACTTCAGCTGCAAATGGAAATCATGAATATAAACAGGATGTTTCTCTTATTCCTAGGTTTTGGCACAAAATGAATATAATTAGAGAAAACAGAGATCTTGCTTGTTTCTACACAACAAAACATTCATGGAGGGGAAAGTAAGTAGTTGAAAATGTTGGTTTTTTTAATGTTGCATGTGACATTTCTCCTCACCATAATTGGATTTATCTAGATAGTTTTTGTATTCGCAGGTGAAAACTGAACTAAAGGCTCCTTCTGCACAGTCTCTGAACTATGTCTTCAATAGAATTAATTTGAGTTTTAAACATCGTGTTTCAGCCTACCTTTGTACATGTTCCCATGCTTTGGTGTAATACTTAACGTGTAGTTCAACAGATAATCTATTGCACAACTAACTGAGATTATTTCTAGCAACAGGCATCCTCAAATACGCTCTTATCCCTAATGGAAGTCTCTTAGATTTAAAAAATGAATCTTCAGCAGTGGCTCTGTCTTCAAAAGTTAAGGGACTTCTAAATAAAACTATCCTTTAAGTTCTTGTATGTTTAACAGCTGACTTCAAATAATATAACACATACTTTTTGAAGCTGTGCAGGGATTTCTTTGATGTTGCCCACTGTCCTTCTCATGTGCCTAACAGCTCTGTGAAATGTTGAGGTTTTTGCTTGCTACCTAAACATCACCAGAGCAGAGAGGGTACATTGTCTGCACCTCAGGAGAACAAGTTCTGTTTTGTTCTCATTATAAAACTGAACAATGGGGTCTGAATCTGCTTGGACAGTAAGTGGAAACTGGCTTATTCTGACTTGTGGTTTAACTCAGCAGGCAGTTAAACACCACGCAGCCATTCGCTCACTCCTCCCAGTGAAGTAGGGGAGAGGATCGAAGAAATTAAGTACAAGAACTCATCACTTGAGATGAAGACAATTTAATAAGAAAGGGGAAGGAAAAAAAGAAATAGTGACGCACAGCGCAGTTGTTTACCACCAGCTGACCAACGCCTAGCTGGTCCCCAAACACTGGCAGCCACCTGCCAGCTCCTCCAGTTTTATTTTTGAGCATGACACCACATGGTATGGAATATGCCTCTGACCAGATTGGGTCAGCTGTCCTGGCTGCATCCCCTCGCAACAACTTGTATGTCCTGCACACCTGCTGACAGGGCAGCATAAGAAACAGAGCAGTCCTTGAGTCAGTGTAAGCACTGTTCAGCTATCAACGTTATTCAATCCTAGATCCAAAACACAGCACCGTGCCATCCACTACGAAGGAAATTAACTATTGCAGGCAAAATCAGCACATGGTTTCTAATTATAATGCTTCCTGATTTCTCTCTATTAAACATTGGGAGTACTGGGTGGAAGATGGGATCGCGGTGTGGCAGATGCAGATCTTTCTCAATTGTGCTTTGAAGAATCACAAAACTGCTTCGTCATCTAATTGAAGAGCTCTCTGTCCTTTCATCATCAAAAGCTATCCTCGGGTTAGTTCAGAGTGCACCGTGAACTGAGCAGCTGCCTCTGAGGGCGAAAGCTTTCTTCTTTCAGCACAGATTCTTGAGCGTGGTTTGAAATATCACAATTCTAATAGGGTGTTTGTTTAAATCAAAGCTTACCTGAATTAAAATCTACACATCTGGATTTCTGTGAGCATGAAGGATTAAGCTGTCTCCATTAGTAACAATAAAGTTAAAGAACTCTGGAATTAGTTTCTCTCCCTTAATCTTTTTCACAATACAGTCTGATCTTTCCCCCGAAGTTCCTGTGCATGTCTGCAAATTTAGTATGCATACAAATGGAGCCGTTTGGTGGAAGTAAAATACACAGTGTTCAAATTACACCTCATGCCCAGTACCTTCCATTAAAGTGCCTGCTCCTTCATGTTGCAAGCGTTTGAAGTCACAGTAAGACGGTCTTGAACTTTGGTATTGTTCTCATAAATGATCAACTTTTATAGAACCTAAAACTAAATCTAAAACAGAGGCTTATGTTGAAAGCTCACTGGCACTTCACCTTTTCTTATAGTAAAAGGGGTAGGATTATTTAGTGGATAGTTGCTGCTTTTTATGATGCAGGAGAAGCTTGTATTTGAATACTTAAATGCACACTTGGTATTTGGAGATGTGAAATACTACCGAGCGTTTAAGTCATACAGCTCTCAAAATTTTAACATGCAGCTGCATATAACTGATTTCTGAGAAGGAATTTACTGTTCTATATGCATCCCAAGTGCCATCTATTGATAATATAAAAAACCAACAAAAACCCAATAATGTAATGTGTAATATTAAGTGGGCCTCAATCACTGAGTGTTCACATGATTTGGCATTCTGTATGTGAGCTGCATTACAATGTTTTCTAGCAGTACAGATAATGATGCTTGAGTTGGTCTGAGGCTCTGCAAATGGAACACTGTTTTATATAACTTCTGAGCTTGACAGTGCTTCTGAGAAGCTAGTGGATAGAGAGTAGTCCCTTTAATAGAACAAAGGGACATTTGCTTCAAGATCTTATTCTTGAAACAGCCTGGCATTGGATTCTTCAAGGCCTGGAGGTATAAATAGTGCTCTGCATATTTAAAGACGAAGGTCTGGTCAAGAGTGAGTTTAGATTTTGTGTAAGAGCTGACTTTTGAGTTGTCTCTGTTTTGGCAACGAGAATTAAGCCTTCTGAATTTGCGTAGGGAGAGAAAAGGAAGGAAGTGGTAAGTGAGCAAATCTGCTTTTACGTCCCATGTCCTTTGTAACATCAGAAGTGCTGGATAATGAATATACTTCCTATATCTTGAAATGCAAGGATGAGTCTCAGGGAAGGGGGAAGAGAAAAAGCTATCGCGTTTGGAAGCTGGTCTACAATTGTGTGATCGTTGAAGATTCTTCAGTATATTAAATGAGCAAATAAAATGTTAAACAGTGTTTTACTACATGTGATAAATTCTTAAGAACAGCATGAACAAGCTTTATTTGCAAAACGTAAAAGAGTACTTACCTGAATTGTGCAACGAGAGGAGAAGGAACAGTTCAAAAGATTTTCTTTGTATTCCAAGCACTGGAGCACTCACTGACACGCTGAATATAGTGCAATTATTAGCAGCCATAGTAACTTCAAATGTAGTAACTGCAGATGTTTGTTGCTACTTCTCTTGATCTGCTTCTTAAATGATACGGTAACATATTAAATAAGGAAGATTCAACTGTATGGAAAACCATGTGGGCTTTTCTAATATATCTTGTATCTTTAAAGTGGCAATTTAATATCACAGGTTTTCTAAGCTTTGGGAAAAAGAAGTGCTTGCTTAAGCTGCTAGATAAACTCCTTTGGGTCAGTAACGGTTTGAACTTGCACCACTTCATTTGAAATAAAATCATTGTAAATGGTAGGGATCTTCAGAACTCTTCATTAACTGCCATAATTTGTCTGAATTCCATGCAAACTATTGCTTTTTCTTTTTTTTTGCAGCTGTAGTAGAAATCCTTAGCTTGGTCTTTATGCATAAATGATGGCTTATGCTACAGACCTGGCAAGTGAGAGAGTAGAAAAGGACTGTCATGCAAGAATACAGGGAAAGAGGGAAGAAGGGATCTATTCCCCTGAATGTAGTGTTTGGTGTGGCAAATCCAGAGTAGTTAGCTATTCGGTTACCTTACCTGTTTCTGCTAAACCTCAGTTTACCCCAAACCTAAATTACTACGCTGAATTTTAACAAGGACAAGTAGCCAAAGTTTCATTCAGATTCAAAAAAAGGTATTCATATTCAGGTCCTGTTTCTTTAGTCAAGAGAACCATGGATTTAACTGCCTTCTGATTCAGATTTAGCTTGACTTTCTGGATGGGGCTAATTCCAGGCAGAATTACTCTAGAACAAGAACTTTGTACTATCAGTAAGGCATTAGTAATAATGTTTCAAATTCTGGTTGTTTATGTTGTAAAAGTATTTCAGAAATTTTGAGTAGTCTCCTTACATAGTGATGTTTCAGGATATGCTGCACAGATCATCTCTGAGAAATGAAACCATGGTAAAGCTTCACTTTCATGCTTACGTATTGAAGTTAGTTGTCTTTAGCTGGTGCTTCTTGTTTCTGATGTGCCTGAAATAGAATCAGTGACCTTGCTACAGCTGTTTTTTATGCACTATGGCAGTGAGTATTTAATGTGCCTGTGAAATTGGTGTAAAATGACTAGCCGCATATTGAACTTACAGCTGCTGTGATCTGAGTCTTTCTGGCTGTAACAGTCTTAGCTTTCCTCAAAGTGGACAAAACTAGGTTTGGCCATAGTAGCACTTAGACTTGTTACAGTGTTGTGACCTGGTGTGCAAATTGGATTATTGTATATTACAACTTCAGTCTGAGACAGCTTCACACAGAAGCTTTCAGAGGGCTGACCCCCCCATGCCTGTCAGTGTTCAAGAGGTATTTGGACATTGCCCTCAGTAACATACTTCAACTTTTGGTTAACACTGAAGAATCTTTGAAGATTGGATCTTCCAGTGAAACTGTTTTCTTCTAGTGTATTCTGGACTATGTTGGTAGCAATTTCCACTGCAGTCTTCGAGAGTCTTTGGTCCTGACTTTTCCAATAACATACAAGATACGAATAAGGAAATATAGTTAATAGCCATTAATGTGTATATCCCCTTTGTGGCTCTGTAGGACAAAGGAACTTGACAAAGAGAATTCCTTATTCATTTCCTAAGAATGGCTTGTATACAGAATCTTAATGTAATGTCTGCAGTTCAAGAGGACTTGTATTTGATTTCTGGAAGAACTACCGTATTCTTTCTTATTTTAGGTATAAGAGAGTCTTTTCAGTTGGAACTCACGCCATCACCACATACAATCCAAACACTCTAGAAGTTACAAATCAGGTAACTGTTCCTTTTGAATATGGCTATTTAGAATTGCTTTCTATCTTCTATATGCCATCCAGTGTGCATAGTGGTGTTCTGTCTTCAGAAACTATGAAGTCTGGTGAGATCTGAGTAGAAACAGAAGAGAGCTACAGCAAAAACAGAAAACTGGTGTTGCCTTCACTAGCTCTAAAAATATCCAATTTTTTTGTACTTTAAGGCAATTTAATAATCAGGAAACAATAGTTTGCTTTTGGATGTGCTGTTAGAAATGAACTGGGACAAGTTTTATTACTGTAAGGCTATGTCCCTGAAGGGACTCAGGGCATTTACTTACTTTGCCAAGTATTAAATAGAAAGCTCAAGCTAAAACTGTCACCTAGTATGCCAGCTATTGTCTCATTACAGCAACTCACTTGGTAATTACAGGTATTAAGGGGTTCTAAGTGGAGATGTAGTTTTAAAATTAGTAATTTTAACCTAATTACTTCCAATTGTCTAGTGGCCTTATGGAGATATCTGTAGTATTTCTCCTGTTGGAAAAGGACAAGGAACAGAATTTAGTCTAACTTTTCGCAAAGGGAGTGGAAAAAAGTCGGAAACTCTGAAGTTTTCCACCGAGCACAGAACAGAACTCCTTACAGAGGCACTGGTAAGTCAATCTTGTCTTCAAACAAGCAGTAATTACTTGATTATCATTACAGTTTGTGATTTTTTACTGTTTTCTTCCTTATGTAAAAAGTTGAGAAGCCAGTTGTCTTTTGAGCTGTTATGTTGATGTACCCAGTCTAGTGTCTGTTGCAGCATCTAGTGTAGCACACAGAGCAGGTAAAGCTACAAATACTGAATATGTTAAACTGCACTGAAATGGTGAGTCTTCAGCGAGGCTTAGTTGAAATCATTTAAAATTACACGTCAGGTGTGCCAGTTTAAATTTAGACTAACTGGATAGATCAACTAAACCATTTGCATTCATTCATGGCTAATTTTTCTTTTTAAACAGAGATTCAGGACAGACTTCTCAGAAGGAAAAATCACAGGGCGGGTAAGTATCTTGCTTGTCTGGTTCACTCTGCTATTGAATGATTTAAAGATTTCTGCAGTGTTCTTGGAAGTTATGTGTGTGCTATGTGTGGTACTTCAAATAGCTCTTGTAAACTGGGATCTGAAGTCTTGCTTTGAGAAAAATCAGAATTTGCTCAAAAGCACTGACAATCCCTTGAATGGCAGAATATTTTGAATTCTCTTCCCTTGGCCTTAGCCTCACAGTGGTACATACAGTGAATGTCATTACTGAAGTTAAGGGCTTTGCTGCATGGATTTGTTATTTGCAGGAAAGAAGGAATAGAAACAAGCTTTAATTCATTTTTCAGGGTTTACTATTTCCAGCATTCTGCTTTCTAACTCTGAATGATCTTCTGCATAACATCCTAAACGCTTGATGTGGGATTACTGTTTCGCGTGAGGTTTTGTTTAGGTCACATTAAGGACATGATTGCCATTTAATGAATACAACATAGTAATAAGCAAGGCAGTATACAGAGCTGAATCTTGTGCTTGGTTTTATGTCTTCTGCTCACAAAAGATATCACTTAAGTTAAAGTGTTAAGATTAATTTAAAGTGTTGCACAGACTAAATATGCAGTGATGACCATAGTAACATTGATCAAATGTGGGAGTTTGTCTTATTATAGTTTCTAAATAACTCTAACTTGCGCTTGCTTAATTTGGTCTGTATTTGTAATGGAGTATGACTGCGGGGTATGAAAATTTTTCCCCACAGTGATGAGTTTTCCTTCAGCTAGTCTTTATTGGCTGAGCAGCATCATGTGTGATAAGTAATTCCTTAGCTATCCACAGATGCATGTAGTCTGTCACCATACCACTTTCTACAGCAAGACAAACTTATTAGGATTGCTATTCTCTCTTCAAAATGTGTTGCTTAAGCTTTGTTGTGATTTCCTTGCCAGTAGGTAGCTGCTTTCCCTTAATTCAGTGTTATCATTATAGATAAGAGCACTGAGGGAAGGTATAATTTTTCGAACTTTACTCCCACACTACTTACTAGATTGAAAAATTATTGCTATGTAGTAAAGGTGTGTTTGTGGAAATGTCTAAAAGTAGTTCTCACTGCAGAGATACAACTGTTACAAACACCACTGGAGTGATACAAGGAAACCTGTGATTCTGGAAGTGACTCCTGGAGGTATTGACCAAATTGATCCTGCAACAAATAAAGTCTTGTGCTCCTATGACTACAGAAACATTGAAGGCTTTGTTGATCTTACTGGCTATCAAGGAGGCTTCTGTATCCTCTATGGAGGATTTAGTAGATTGGTAAGTACTGAAGCAACATCTTGGTATTGTATTAGGATGTTTATGTCTGCATATTCAATAGTAAGGCTTCAGTGTAAATTGAACAAAGTTTGTGTACTCGTGAGATACAGCTGTGGATCCTCATGGTTTGCAGACAGGTTTTAAATAGTTTTTTCCACAGTAGTGAGAAATCAATTAAAGCATTTGAGAACAGTGTGTGGGGCTTTTGCTAATTGCATGTAAAAACAGTGAAGTGTAAAATAATACTGGTATATGGGTAGTGAATATAAATGCTCTGTGTATGTGGGATTTGCTGACAGTTCACAAAGGTGCAGAAGTGGTGGGCAGCACTACTAATCTAACTAATTGATGCAGGTATTGAGGAATAGGTTGGTCAGTGATGATGCTGCTTTTTTAGGTCTTGATCTGATATTCAGTAACTTTGCTTGGGAAATGCATGTTGCATTGTAATATTGTTTTAAAATTTTTAAAAATGTTTCTAAATATTATATTGCTAGCAGCTTAAATTGACCTCCAGAAATTTGTGATTGCTAATTTAAATGCCACTATTTCAATCATTACAATGTATGAGCATCTTTTCTAGGTCAGGTTTTCCCTTGTTTTTGTACTGCAGTATGCTTTTCTCTGGCATAAAACTAGGAATATGTGACGTCCTCTAAAAGCAACTTAGCAAGATTGAATGGTGGCCCTACAGGTAGCTCACGAGGCTGCCATATTGTGGTTCCCTCTGGCTCCTCACTTTTGCAAGCCTGTTGCCAAGAGTGGACAAACAGGTCACGTAGATGTTTACTTTAATGACATGTTAATATGTGGGAGTGTATCATTTAGGAATATATATTTTTATATGTATAAAATAACCTTTAGGAATATGTATTTAATTTTTTTTTGAGAGAGAAATTTAAACCTAATCGTTGACATCTTTTGTAATAAACCTTTTCTCTTTATACACTTAACAAAGGCAACCCTAGCTTGCCCAGCTGCTGGGAAGATTTTCCACTGTTAAGCATATATATAATGAAGGATTACGTACAGAACTGATTTCTTGTGGTGTGCCACATATTTTACCTGTTTCTTGTCAAAACTTGCAGCACCTGTTTGCATCTGAGCAAAGGGAGGAAATTATCAAGAGTGCAATAGAGCATGCTGGCAACTTCATAGGCATCTCTCTGAGGATAAGGAAAGAATCCCTAGAATTTGAGCAATACTTGAATCTTCGCTTTGGAAAATACAGCAATGATGAATCTATAACGTCTTTAGCAGAGTTTGTTGTCCAGAAAATAACACCTAGACACTCGGTAAGGGTATCACACTTAACTAACTTAGTTTCTCTGAAGTGCTATGAGTTCTATCCTAACATATCCTTTTTCTTAAGGAACCTGTGAAAAGAGTACTAGCTCTTACAGAAGCTTGCTTAGTTGAACGGGATCCAGCTACCTATAACATCGTGACTTTGAAACCTTTGGGTGAGGTAAGAGTAAACCTTTAGTAACCCTCTTTCAAGTTGAAGCTCTAACAGTACGATTTTGATGATGTGTATAAGGTATTGACAGAGTAGAAAAATAACATAACTTTATGAACATGATTCTTTTTTCTAGGTGTTTGCAATAGTATGTGACTGTGAAAATCCCCAGCTTTTTACCATTGAATTTATCAAAGGGCAGATTCGGAAATACTCTTCAACAGAAAGGTAACTGGAGTTGCTGTGGATTATGAGTTGAAATGGAGATTGTCATTGTAGTGTTATGGAGTCTCAGCCTCCAGAAACTGGCCCTTGAAAGTGTTAACTCCAAGTTTTGTTATTCTAGTGATCTACCACTTGTAAATCAGGATTTGTTACAGGATCTAAATCTCTCCCCTTTACATTCATCTGAACTTCAAGTGAATCTGCTGAAAGTTTTCAAATGATTATGTAAGGATGTTTGTTCAACAGTTTAAAACGGAAAAGAAGGTTGTTTCTTGTAAACAGTATTGTTCTGTGTTTGTTGTTCTAGGTTAGACTGTAAAGTAAGTGAAAATAAAGCATTATTGAAATAGAGTGGTAATATGAGAACTGTAAAGAAGACAGCTCAAAGGCTCAACACAGTTAGTTGATTCTACTTGAAACAACCAACAATATTAGTCCTGAGGGTGGTTGCAGTTGTAATGTGGTAATCCTGCTAAGTGAGGTTCTGCAAAAAAGGACAAGGAAGAATCAACTTCAATGCATGTAATACATTCACAGATAATCTAGAGTTGATTCCTTTAGTGAAAGGCTGCAGCTGTTTGTAATTGATGTAATTCAGTTCTGTTCTTGCAGTGGGGAAATGTACGTTAGAAAGTTGGACTTCTTCTGGAGGTGTAGGTGTTAGCATCACTATTGGTAGAGAATCCATGTAATGTTTCCATTCAGTTTGTTCTTGATTACTGTTTTGACCATCTCTCTTCTTTCTTTTGGCACCACTTCTCTGATTTAACTTTTGTTGGTGTGTCTTTTTCCCAACCCAGAGATTCCCTCCTAGCTAGTTTGCTGGATGGAGTGAGAGCTTCTGGTAATAGGGATGTGTGTGTGAAAATGACTTCCACACAAAAAGGCCAGCGCTGGGGATTACTCAGTATGCCTGTAGATGAAGAAGTAGAGAGCCTTCATCTGAGGTTTTTGGCTACTCCTCCAAGTAAGCTAAAGCTTATTACAGTGTTTTATAATGCTCTTTTAACCATCCAGATGCTTAGTCAGATGCTTCATACTTAAATTTTTATCTTCTTCCAGATGGTAACTTTGCAGATGCTGTATTCAGATTCAACGCTAACATCTCCTACAGTGGAGTATTACATGCAGTTACACAGGATGTAAGAACAAATCCTCTGCCCTTCCTCTTAAGGTGCTGTTAATGCACATAAGTATATTAATAATTCCTACTCCTTAACCAGGGCCTGTTCTCAGAAAACAAGGAGAAACTCATTAATAATGCCATAACAGCACTGCTCTCACAAGAAGGAGATATTGCAGCATCTAATGCAGAGCTTGAAAGCCAATTCCAAGCAGTAAGAAGACTGGTGGCTTCAAAAGCAGGCTTCCTTGCCTTTACTCAACTTCCAAAGTAAGTGAGAAGTCTTTTAATTTTGGAAGCAGTGGTGAAAATAGTTGTGTGGGGTTGTTGGTTTTTGAGTTTTTTTTTAATATCTGATGTTAAAAGCTGAGGATTTGACTTTAGGCTCCTTCTGAAAGACTGGAAGGTTGTGCACATCATCATTGCCAGTAGTTTAAGGCTGTCATTGGGATCTTATGTAAATTAAGAATCCTAAGTGGTCACTGGTTTGTAAAGCTGATATTTCTTTCCTAAACACTCTCCCCTAGGGGTCAAATACCATTTAGTGATTTTTTTTTTTTTATCCTGGACAAAATACTTCTAAAATACACCTTTGTCTGTCCTTGAAGTAGATACTTCAAGCACGAGGAACTATGTTGATGTCATTACTATCTTCTTCAGTTCAACATAAGATAAAATTTAATGTTATAAGCTGCGCTGTACTCCTGCAGTAATAAGTACAGGCTTCTTGGGGTTTGCCTTAGTTGGCTAGCATAAGGAAACAGGAAAAACTGCTTAATGTTCTTCTGAAAATGAAATTCTTCAGGACACTTCTAATTTCAGATTTATGGGGTGACTGAATGATGTGAAGAGTAACATATGTAGTCTGAGTCCTTTAGAAAACTGTGATTTTTTTTGTGTGTGTGAGAAGTGTCTTGTGCCAGCACTATCCTGTAACTATACGAATATGCCTATTTTTGTGAACGTGCTGCATATTGTTAACAGTGAAGTCTAATGTTAATGTGTTCCTACTGAGGAATCTGAAATTTCTATAAACATCAGGGTTTTGGTTTGCCAAATGCAGTGTGAACAGGCTGCTTTTGGTCCACGACTAGACTTTTAACTTAGAAACACTCCTATCTAATCTTGGTAGTTTTGCTTTTTTTGCTCTTTCAAAAGGTTTAGAGAACGATTAGGAATGAAGGTTGTGAAGGCCCTGAAAAGGAACAATGATGGAGTAACCCATGCCGCTATTGACATGCTTTGTGCTCTTATGTGTGTAAGTATTAAGTTGTAATATCTTTCACTTTGTAATATGTGATTTCAAGCGAAACGCTGTAGAGATAACATCTGCAGTTCAGCTGGCAGTGTGCTCAGACATTGAGTAACTTGAGATAATGTTTTCTTGGTACACTTGAACCTGCAGTAGTATGTGTGTGGCTTTTGCACTATAGCTGTTAATAATTCAGCATTGAAATGATGTTGTTTTGTGAATCTCTTTCTTTTTAATAGCCTATGCATGATGACTATGACTTGAGGCAGGAACAGCTGAACAAAGCTTCCCTTCTCTTTTCAAAGAAATTTCTAGAAAATCTGCTAGAGAAATTTAATTCCCATGTGGTAAGTCACATTTTGGAACAGATAGCTTCAAGTGTTTTTCCTAATTGCTGTGAAAACAATCATACTTGGCTGTATCTTTCAGTGTCTTAGTACCTGGGATTAAATGCAGAAACCGTAGAATAGTTTCAGTGTTAAATCTGTTTGGATCTGAGCAGGATAGAAATGTAGCCATCTATACTGAAGAATCTAGGGAATGTCATGTAAAAAAAGTGTTTGTTTGTTTAATATGAAAGGCACGGTGCTCCATTTAACTAAGATGGTAGCATTAACTGGTACTTATGGACTTAAAGCTTAGAAAAAGTAATTTGCAATACACTCATATATGGGATCATGAATCTTTGGTACGTTCTAAGAGCCAATACTTTGTCATTCCTCTGAGTAATATGGCATTGTTTTTCTGCTAATTCCAGGATCATGGGACAGGTGCTCTAGTAATTAGTTCACTTCTGGACTTCCTGACATTTGCCCTATGTGCTCCATATAGTGAGACTACTGAAGGGCAGCAGTTTGACATGTTATTGGAAATGGTGGCTACTAACGGAAGAACACTATTTAAGCTCTTTCAGGTGAGACTTGGCAATTATTATTCTGCTGTCTGAAATAAGAATAACTTCACTCCTGCTACTACTTATAATACAGATTTTCCTCTCATTTCGTAAAAGAGGAAACAGTAGTGCTAACTGCTCATAATGCCAAGTATGTATTATCAGACACATTAATTAGTCAGTAAATTTGAGTTTTTCTTGCTCTACTGATGTTAATTAGTAAGTAAATACAAATTTTAATGTCATTAGAGCAAGAAATTAGTCAGTAAATATGTTTTTTTTTCCGGCTCTACTGAAAGACAAGTCTGTCTTCTGCTCAGCTCGTTGATGTGCTTAAATTTTATCTGCCTTAAATTTTTCTACCTGTTGCTTTATCTTTGGATGTTGATTTGAGGGAGTTATTCTATAGCAAATGATGTGCTAAATCATTGCAAAATAGAGTTATCTAAGCTGTGTTTCTGGAAACACCTTAAAATAAAAGTTGGATATTAAGCTAGATTATCTTCCTGTCAACTTTGTTTCTCTGTGAATAGGAGTTAGAAGAGTAAAAACTTCAACAGAAGTCCACCTGATGGCTGCTTGACAGAACCTTTCCAAAGGTGTAGGACTAGAACTCTTCCTAGGGCTAACTTTCACAAAACTTAGATTAATTTTTGCTCAGAGCTGGAGTTAAGAGTATCTGTGTAGATGAGTTAAGGAGACTGAATCACGTGGATAATCCGATCTTTGAATTTTGCAGTAATTGTTTTGTGAACTTTCTGTTGTAGCACCCTTCCATGGCAATTGTGAAAGGAGCAGGTTTGGTGATGAAGGCAATAATAGAGGTGAGAGTTCAGCAGTGTTACGTGGGACAGCGTACTAAATATGCATTGCCTATTTCAGAAGTGCAATCTCAATATTGTCTCAACAATACCTGATCTTTATGTTACATCAGCTTCCCCATTTTTTGAGGGAGAGGTTGAAGAACAGAACACTACCTTAATTCTGGGTGTTTTGATATAGCAACTTGCTCTATTTTGCACTTGGGGGTTTAGAAGGCATGCAAGTTGGGACACTAGGTAGTGCCTTGCATGTATTCATACTGCAGTCAAAGTATGGCTGTTAATACTGTATGTAGCTCAGTCACATACCTCAGAACCACTAGACTTGTCCTGCATGTTAAAGAGGGTATCTTAAGGAGAAGAAACCATATCTCGGGGATTTTTTTATTTTTTTTTAATAAATGGCCAGATGGAATGGGAGCTGGAATTTGCAGGCAGCAGTGTTCCAGAGAAAGTTAGTTATGTCAGCCTCTGTTCTTTTTCTTCTTGTTTTAATGAAAGATTTGACTTGGATAGCTTCCATACCAGAGCTATATCATGATGCATGGGCCAAGTCCATAGTTCTGGAGGGGTGCTCATGGTTGTTGTATTGTGACCTTGCTAACTGACTCTCAGCACTCAGGTCTTAAGTTAAAGCCTCATTGTGTCACAACAGCTTATGCATCTGAGTTGCATCTAGTTGTTTCTTGGAATGGAAGTGAACGAACACTTGAAATAGAGATGTTACAAATCTGCAAGTTTCCACTGATACACCAGATAGTGTTAGCTAAATGTTGCTTTACTGTTTTCAATGACTCTTATCGTTTTCAATGACTCTTGATCGTAAAGAGGGACATGGCCAAGTAAAAATGGAACAAAAGTTTTGTTTTCAGTTATTCATTGCAGCCAATGTATTTTGGATGAGTGGCTTTTATCCACACAGTTGTCTAAAACAAAAAGTCCAAACCATTTTTAGAAATAATTCCTATTGACCAAATTCACGTAACAAACAATTACTTATGTTTGTCATTTTTTTTAATCCTGACTTGCAATTATAGTGTGGAGGTGGTAATTACAAATGTATAACTGATCTCCTGATCTATCATAGGAGCTTTCTTACACAACTTATCCAGTTACTGTCCTCATAGATAGAACTACCAGTCATCTGGTCTTTGACTTTACTACAACTCTGATCATTTGCTGTTGAAAACTTGCAGTTAAAGCACACTGTAATGTAGCTTCTGGCTTTTAGATAGTTGACATAGCTGATGGCCAAGAAGGTCTTGAAACTGTAGACTAAGATAAAAACAGCTTAACTAAGATTCTTTCTCTAGTAATCATCTTGCCCTGTTTCCAAAGGAAGGAGACAAAGAGATTGCTACCAAAATGCAAGATCTTGCCCTCAGTGAAGGTGCCTTACCTCGTCACTTGCACACTGCTATGTTTACAATAAGCACAGATCAGAGGATGCTTACTAATAGGTATGTCAGTCTCACTTGATATATCATGTTTAAAAAGTCTTAAGTGATGGCCTAGCTCACACTGGATACATTGGGAGCTCAGGAAAGAATTCTTGCAATCCTTTAGAATGGTATTTTCTTCAGAAGATGGAATGCTTAAGTAGAGAGAAATTGAACCGAGACTGCAGCCAAAATGATTTTGTTTCTTTGCCAAAATGGGACTCAGGTTGCTCATGAAAGGCTCAAGTTTTGTTTTGTTTTGCTTTTCCTGAAAATATTCAGAGAAAGAAAAAGTGAGTAGAATATTTTGAACTTGCAAAAAGGCTCAGCTTTATTAGACAACTGCATAAATCCTAGCATGCATACCTCAGGCATCTTGCATGCAGTTAGTATCAACCATCTGATCTGAGAGAAGTTGTCTCATGCAGAAATTGTTCCATATATTCAGCATTGAGTAGAACTTGCGAGCCCTAAGAGCGGGCCTGAGGGCATGCTGATCAGAATGGGGGAATCAACTGAATTATCACTCCTAATATGAGGATATAGAAGGAGGTTATAGAAGGTATACTCCTTGCTGAAGCACTAGAATTGCTAAAGCAATGCAGTAATCAGTGAAACTTGTTGTTGCTCTGTCTTTCAGAAGAGAGCTAGCGTGAAACCCTCCATCATTGAGTTTTGTTTGGAGTTACTGACAACTTGCTTTTAAGTGATGCTTTAGTTTAACATGTTAGAACCAATGTTAACAAACACTGGCAGAAAGTGTCAGTTGGCATAGAAGGCAGGCTCCCAGAAGAGGCTATCCTAGCTAATAACTGGTGTTAAGGACTTCAAGTAGAGCAGCTAAGAACTTAAATCTAACTATAGCTTAAGATCAGCTGGATAAACTTACACTTCTAAATTAGATGTTTAGCTTCTGCTCTATTGCTCAAGTGTTCTTTTAGGTCTAGATCAAAAAGCATGTGCTGCTACTGTTCCACTAACTTCACTAGAATTTCTTAAAGCCAACGCATTAAAGCATGCTGAGCATATACTTGAATTGGAACAATATATTGCTTTGTGCTCTTACACACTTAAGACCACAAACCTCTTGCTCATCTTCATTTCACCAGCATGGTAAGGGTATAGATTTTTGTCGTTTCTAAAGCTATATAAAATACTAACTTGCAGTTTTTTTCTCTCAATGACTTTTTTCAGGCAGCTAAGTAGACATTTGGTTGGCCTCTGGACAGCTGAGAACAAAACTGCTATGAACCTGCTGAAACGTATTTTGGTGAGTAAAAATGGGATATAGACAGGGTAAGAGTAAAATCTGCTGTGGTATTAGGAAATTTGGGGTATGCTATAGTTAAAACATCTGCTTTTCCATTAGGGGAGGGATTTGCAGTCTGGCGTCTGTTTGAAGGATACTGATGGCTTGTACAGAAAAATCTGAGATTCTTATTATGTCACTCTCCAGCCACTCTTAAAAAAAAAGTTCAACACAATAGTGTCTGACTTTCTTGATTGAAAGAAAAATGCAGGTGATGTGGTAAATGATAGTCCCTAGTGCTTGGTGCTTCCAAGGGTTAATGCAACAGTTGTGCTTATGCTTTCAGGCCTTTCTAGCTTTGGTTGCTTGTAACTGCTAAACTTACATATTGGCTGGTACATCCTGTGTTGTTTCACTCTTACAGCTTTTCAGAGAAGTTGCTTCAGTGAAGCTAGTTTATCAAGTATTGTTGTAAGGAATTGTTAAATCTGGAGAAATGACACTTAAAATACTAGTTATTTTTAATTTATATCTTTGGCAAAGTGGACTGTCCTTTTCTTGGTCACTGACTTCCAGAAAGCTTAGTCAAATGTGAACGTTGTCTCTAATGTCATGTGTCCATATGAGAGGACATGCCATGGATCCTTTTCAGTGTTCATCTGCCTTAGTACTGCTGTAGGATCTCCTCTTTCTGCAGTCCTTAGCTTCAGCAAGCGCTCTCTTAAGAAATGGGATATAGGCAAGAGAGCTCCTTTGTACCTAAGCTTAATTCCATGTCAGTTGAGGGTGGTAGCATTTCACTAATACAAACCAAAAGCTGCTGCAACTTTACATACTTGCTTTAGCTAGAATATTCATTCTGTTTTGAAGCTTTCTAATTTAAAGAAAACATCTTGTTGCTTGCTTTAATGTTTTTCTGTTCCTTCAGTTGCAGCTGAGTTCACACTGGTTTTAAATGTTTTTAGCCACCAGGTTTGCTGGCATACCTTGACAGTACTGATCCTGTTCCTGAAAAAGATGCTGATAGGATGCATGTTAGAGATAACTTAAAGATCGCATCTGTAAGTAAATGTAGCTGTCTTACCTTCTCCATTCTCTAGACGTGTAGTCCTAGTGATTTTTTTTTTTTTTAATGCTGAAACTTAAATATTGCACTGATTTGCATCTAACATGTTAATAAACCTGCAGCTGCAAATAACTAATGGTATTTATTCTGCAGGATCAATATGGCAAGTTTAATAAAGTGCCAGAGTGGCAAAGACTGGCTGGAAAAGCTGCAAAAGAAGTTGAAAAATTCGCCAAAGAGAAAGTGGATTTAGTCTTGATGCACTGGCGAGACAGGATGGGAATAGCTCAAAAAGAGGTAAAAATACTTAAAGCTCTCTGTTACAGCAACTTTGCTGAGCGGAGAGAGGAACATCGCCCTCTCCTTGAAATGATAGGAAAACTTCCAGTAATAGAAGTGTGGAGATATGAGAAACTTCATTCTTCTGCTTCTGTTTACTAAATTCTGACTCTTACTGGTCTTCATCTTTTGTTAGAAATGGGTTCTAGGAAGAACATAGAGTAGTCAACAAATGCATTCGGGATATGGGTTAAGCTTTAAGTTGTTCTTGTTTTAGCACACCTTAGCAAACTGCAGTGCAGCTTATGTGCATCTCTTCCATTTTAATTATACAGGAGAATAGGAATTTCTTTGAAACGTAGCAAAAACACCCATAACTTCTTCCAAATACAGTCAAACAGCTGTTTACATCTGAAATGATGTTCTTTGTATGTGGTGGGACCTACTTGAAGCTTTATATTACCTTGTATTGCATTCCAGCAATACAAATTCTTAATTGGTTGAATTTCACTGAAGGTTGACAAAGCTGCACAGCAAGTCAAGTATTTCAGTGCTTAAATTACAAAAGATTATGTATAAACCTAAGTTTAACATGTGGTTGTTTTGGTCTGAGACAATGAGAGTGTAGGAGGTCTCCTTTTTCTCATAATTCTGTTTTTGTGTTCTGTATGACAGACTTTGAATCAGGAGGTGTTTCCCTTAACTTTCTTTAGTCTCATGACTAAACTTGTTTTTGTGCATTCCGGAAATTGAGGCGATCTGCTATCCCTTCCTTACTAATAAGGAAGGATGGAAAGAGCAGTGGCGTGTGAGGCACTGATCACACCAGTCTTCATACTTGACCTGTTGCAACACTAAGCTTGAACATGGGAAATCCTTAACCATTGTAACATTGTAAAATGTTGCTAAAGCTTGATCTTTGATGAGGTGCAGCATTTTGATAGATACTCTGCGGAGTAATACTGAACTGGGATCAAAGCAAAGCGTGAAAGGAAAAAGTGGAAACTGGCATCATAAAGGTGAATTGCACTTCAGGATGCTTTGCAGTATTAGTCTCAGCAAACATCTTTAAGCACCTTGTCTGTATACTGAGCTTAAGTAATTGATTGCTTTTCAGTCCAAGGTTCTGAGCTGTTGAATTTCACATATATGCACCTGTAGCTTTGACAGGGTAGTAGCAAATTTGATATTACCACCTTGAATTAGTTCAATGATTGTGACTTGTTAAATGTTCCTTTTTTTTCCCTTTTCTTCCAACTTGCCATTAAAATCAGGACAGAAATAATATGGTGAGTCTGTGTATCGCAGCCATGCGTGTGAGTTATGCTGCTCAGACTCTTGTTTGCATGTAGTACGTAACACTGATTTAATGCTTGAGCAAACTGGGGAACCTTTCAGCAGCCAAGTCAGGTTTGAGACGTATTTATGTGACTTACCTTAATTGTTTTCTTTCAAGAACGAAGTAGTCTTCTGGAGTTTTCTCCAGAAGTCAGCTTTGGAACTGCTGGTCCCATGGATTTTTCTCGAAGCAGTCTTCAAAGCTCTGCTTGCCTGTTTGGCTCAGCGTTAACAGTACTGTTGTCTTGCATGGTTGGTTTGTTTGTGAAATGCAGTATATCAAGCATACTGACTTATCCTGGTAATCTTGCTAGCACTGAGACTGCTTTGGTGGTGGGATCTAAGCTTTTCTCAGTGAGAGAGAACTTGCTTTTAAACAACTGACTTGTGAAACAGCTGAAAGTTTCTCTAGCATGATTTAACATGATAGTGTAAATAACACTTGCTGAAGTCTGTTACTGCTACGTGCTGGAAAGAGAGCTTATTAATGAGGCTTAACTTAAAGTACAGCTTTAGAAGGAATAAAAACCCCAGCTTATTTATTTTAAAGGGAAAATGTGGATTCTCTGTTGCTGTTAATTTCTCAAATTTGGCTTTTTTGCAGAATATTATTCAAAAGCCAGTGATATTAAGGAAACGACGGCAAAGAATAAAAATAGAAGCAAACTGGGATCTCTTCTATTACAGGTAAAATACTGGAATTAATGTGGTGGAGTCTGATTCAACTTTTTATCTGGCTGGATATTTTTAATATCTACTGAGTCTCCGTGGATTGCTTTCAATTGCTGCCTGCCTTGAAATGGTGTACGTGCTTAATAACAGAAACTTAGGAAATTGTAAGATATGTAAGGGGAAGGGAAATCTGAAAGCTTCTCTAATATTATCAAGCTACATCCTTTATTACTCCATGAATCAAAAAAGGATCGACAAGCTACAGGTGCAGGTCTCCATGATGCTGAAGGCTAAAGCAAAGTAACATTACAATATACTAATATTGTAGTATGTTGATGCATCAACTTGTACACTCATTGGTACCTATTAACTTGAATTGGAATAAAAGTGAGCTTAAGGCTGATGGGGAGAAAACATTTGTATACTGGGCTTTAAATAGTGCCACAAGTTCTAAACGTAGCTTGCTTATCTATGAGTTCCTACAGCTGTCAAAGTTCAAAAGGGAGGGACCTCCATCTGAAAAAAAAAAGTGAACATCACTTCTTTGTCTGGGAGTGTTGAAATGGATTAGTAAAGCTTGACTGTTCAACAGACTTAAGTGTTTGGTGCTTAATATTTCATAACATCAAATTATGTGGTTTGTCTCTACATATATACTCCATAAAAGGAGGATTCACGTGCTCCTAATCCTTGTGTATTCAAGTACTGCTCTCAGCCAGTCTCTAGATCCAAATACTGTTCTTAACTGTCGCTGAACAGCATCTTCTGACTGTCTTGTGACATCTGAGACATCAACTTCTTCTCCTGCATAAACCACTGTTCTTGTTCAAAATGTACGCAAGCTGTGTGCTTTTTTGCTGCCTTGGGTGGTTGTTCATTTCTAGCCCTTCCTGACATACAGTGAATAGCTTGCAAATACCCAGTTCATGAGCTACATGCAGATAACTGAGTCGAAAGAGAGGAAATAGATGTGCTTTAGACGTCCATGACAATGAAAACAGTATAAAAGCAAATTAGTGTAATTCTTCTAACAAACTAGAGACTGCTACTCAGTGCCTGTTAATTAAGATTCAGTAATGCTAGCCTTCTCTAGCTTACTCACTGATTCTTGTCTGTCTTTCAGATGATGTTTGAGGAGTTTAAACTTTTTGACTTCTTTCCTAGATTTCTTCAGGATCATGCTAGATCAAACTTGATTTGGAATTTCAAAACACGGGAAGAACTGAGAGATACTCTTGAGTCTGAAATGAGAGCATTTAATATTGACAGAGAACTTGGTAGTGCTAGTGTTATCTCGTGGAACCATCAGGAGTTTGAGGTAAATGACTCTCTATTGGAGAACTTGCATATGTAAAATATGGCTAATTAAAATGTTGCTTGTTTGTTTCTAGCTGCCTGAGTGCATGTTGTGTTGAAAGTCCCTGACTGCAAGTTACAGTTCTTCTGGGGTTATAGAATAAACTGCCAGGGCTTGAGGCTATGGATGGGTAGTATTTTCTGTTGTCAGGATGTAGAGGTTTCAGTCTTGCTAAGTGACAAGTGACACTTTAAAGATAAATTATACTTTCATAAGAGAAACGAAGGCAAGTTGGTATGATGCTATTGCCATACTTGTTGTCATACTTGTCTTTGAGTGTTCATGAGACTTGTTTTGGGTAGTTCTCTGAGTCACTTCTTGCTTGCAAGTTTCTAGTCTTTATTTCCACCATACCTCTGTGCTCCTAGGGCAATTAAGTACTGACCTGTCAAATCATCAAGTGGTTATGTGGTTAAACCCATGTTGCTCTGTAGATTATAGATTGAAGATTTTTCACATTCTAGGAATAGCAGTACTTGAAGTCAAAACAGCATTGCAAGTTCCTATTAAGGGACTGATATAGTCCTAATTTAGCTTTCTCAAAACAACTTGTCAGATGTTTTCCAGTAACGTGCTAATAAATATTTCCTGTACTCTGCTTTTGTCTAAGTACTGCTTTGGTCTGTACAGATTTGTGCATGTCACATGTAATACTAGAGCAAAACACAATCACACTTGAATTCAGCTACAAGGTATTCATGGATACTGTCAATGCCAACATTGTCACAGTACAACTTTCATGTTAAAATTTGAGCAGGGCTGTACTAGTGAAATGAGTGAACTGCTGCTTTTGAGAAATTCTCAGATGTCATATGAGCGTCAGAAGGAACTACTTTAGGTGCTCCATTTATCCCTATCGCACCACTACAGACTGAGTAGCTAAATTTGGGTTTGTATTGCTTCCTTCAGTTATGGGTCAGAAGCAGGACTCCCAGGCACAGCAGTATCTGCTATCTCAGCTCCAGTCTCTTCACTTGCAGAGGTGCTAACTGAGGCAGAATCAAAAGCTCGGATTTGAAACTTTAAAACAGGCTTCCCATATGCACTTTGTGCTCCTTCTGTGGCTTGTGCGACTGGAATGTATTAGTTAGCATTCTTGCAGTTACTGCCTAGGATATTTTGAGACTGACTTGATGGCGGATCCTGCAGTGTGGTCTTTAAACAGCTGCTCTCTGATGCTTGCTGTTTAAATCAAGTCTTTGTCAGGCCATGCTCTTAAGTATTTCAGTTAGCTCACGTAGTGGTGACAGAGGCTTCTCTGCCAGCTGTGGAACACATCACTTTGCAAAGGGGGTTGTGGCTTCACGTTCCTCTGGAAGTTTGCTTGTTGGTGGGACCTCTTCATGTTGTGTTCTGTCACTGAATCTGTAGATCACTGTTATGAGGCCACAAAAAGTTGTCTGCAAATGGTAGATAGGAACAACTACTGCAGTGAGTGGCTTGTGGTATGTTAGTTACCTCTGAATTAGGTGCTTGCCAAATGCTTAAAACCATTAAACAGCAAGGCATATGGTTAAGATGTAATATAGTTGTTCTGAAGTTAATGATGGTTCTCATTATGCAATTTTACTTCTGCTTCTCTGTGTGTATACTGATGCATCTAGACTTTAATTACCTAGTATAATATCAAGTATTGCTAGTAATTAAATGATGCTGGTGTTTCATACTTGTAGTAACATTGAGTAAAATATCTTGCAGTGCGGTAACTGCTTATTAAAGCTTGACTCATTAAATGTGTTATCCAAGTTACTAAAAATACTGATGTTAGATGCAAGCTGGTTAAAGACTGGAGGCTGGGATTTCAGTAACATCAGATACTTCATTTGTTCAGGAGAGCAACAGTAGCTTTGAGCTTAATTATGCTTTTTATTTTTAGATGTATACTTCTTAAACCACAAATTTGCAGAGGATTTTAATCTTCCTCAGATTATAGGAAATGCAGTAATGTGTATGCAAGCAAAAACGTAACAGTAAGCATTAATTTTTTTGCTTCACTAAGTAACGTGTTTTATGTTATAGGTAAAATATGAGTGCCTTTCGGAGGAAATAAAAATAGGGGATTATTATTTGAGGTTGTTACTGGAAGAAGATGAAACTGAAGAGAGTGGAGCAATCAAAAAATCGTGAGTTATTACTAAAATCTTCTCTTACTCTGAAGTTCTCTGTTTTCTTTTCTAAGATCTCTTCTCTTTCCTAGATATGAATTCTTCAATGAGCTCTACCATCGCTTCTTGCTTACCCCGAAAGTAAATATGAAATGCCTATGTCTGCAAGCATTGGCCATTGTTTATGGAAGATGTCATGAAGAAATAGGACCGTTTTCTGATACTAAATACATTGTTGGGATGTTAGAACGGGTAAGCATTATATAAAACAATGTGATACAATAGTTAATATATAGCTAGTTCAGCATATGCTGAGATTCTTCAAGTTGCTGTGAAATTTGAAACGAGCACAAGAAACAAAGCTTCTGAGAGGATGACATTGTTTCTGGTCATATTTGGAAATGCTGACTTTAAGAATAATGGCAACAACCTCAGACTTAATTAAATGGTAGCCTTAGATGGACATGTGCCATGGATTGTGTTTTAATGGTAACTGCTTTGGCCGTTCAGTGTGTCTGCTGAATTATGTTTGACTACACATACAACTTGTAAAAATAATCTCCATGTAATCTGAAGAAGGGGTTTCTTTGCTCAACATTGGTGTGGGTTTTAGATATGGCTGCTTTAAGTGAAACTGAACCGGTCTCTTATTTTGCCTTGATTCTTGATAGAGGAAAAAAGACAATGGTAGAAAGAAAGAAGACTTTCCAATTTCAGTAGCAGAAAGCTGTGCGTAAATAATGCATTTAATTAGTAGTATTATTTAGGGCAAGAAAAAAGTAAATGGGTCTTTGTGGGCACAACTGTATTGATTCTTGAAGGTAACTTCTCATATGCTATCAAACACTAATTTGTTCTCTTCTGCTGCAATAGTGCACTGATAGGCTTGAGCGGGATAGACTGATACTGTTTCTCAACAAGTTGATTCTTAATAAGGTAAGGTACACCTGTACACTTAACAGTTCGTGGGTCTTTCAGCTGTTTAAAATGGTCTGAAGTAGTCATTCAGGTTTAACTTTAAAAAAAAAATTAGATCTCAAAGCAGGCTTTAAAGCAGTGTATTCTGGGTTATGGTAACTGTTGGTTATTGGTGAGAAAGCTGAAGGAAATGTGTAGGTATTCTGGTGGTCACACCATCCTGGGCACTTTAGCTAATGCTTTAACTTTTCTCACAATAGATTCTTGGATAAAACTGTTCAGTACTTGTAACAACTCTTATCAAGAAAATGGTTTTGTTAACTCAGTTCATCCATTAACAGAAAAATGTGAAGGACCTTATGGATTCAAATGGAATTAGAATCCTTGTGGATCTGCTCACTCTAGCACATCTTCACACAAGCAGAGCTACAGTGCCTCTGCAGGTATGCAGCCTTTGTTTCTTATTATTCATATATTGCTCTGCTAAAAGGACCATACTTAAAAAAATCAGTGTTTTTGTTAAATTTCCTGTAGAAATGTGATAGTTGCACTGACGCTGATCTTATCGATTTTTAGAGCAATGTGATTGAGGCAGCACCTGATATGAAGAGGGAGAGTGAGAAAGAATGGTACTTTGGCAATGCTGACAAAGAAAGGAGTGGTCCTTACAGCTTTCAAGAGGTATTTATCTGCTTCTAACTCAAGTTTGATGGAAGAAATTTCCATCTGGATGATGGGACGTTGTGCCAAGAACCAGGTCTGCTAAGAGTATAGAAAACGTGGGACCAAAGACCTAGTTTTGAAACAAATACTGATATAACAGTTACTATAGCAATTGTTGTAGCTTCCACCTTCTGTTACATAAATTCTTAGTTCATCTTAAGGGACAAATCTTAGGTTTCTGCGGTTGGAACTCTCTTCACAGCACTGCAGTAGCTGTGTGCCTCAAGTGACTCGGCTCTTCTAACCTAAAAGTTGTAGGTCTCTTTCCTGTCTGACTGTTTGGGTGAGTGGAAAGAGAAATAGGGACATGGATGAGTTGAAAAAATACAGTGAACTTCCTATGTCTAAATTCTCCAGAAAAGCTTTGATCAGTTCTGTTACAGTAGCAGTCACTCTGACATCTCAGTCACTCTTCCCAGTAGCAAATGAAAACTTCAAATGCCTTTGGCAATACTGTCTATCGCTTTGTGCCCTGATTTTGCAGTGACTAATCTGTCTGTATTTCCTTCATGTTTACTGACTGGTTCTGTTAGAATTCATGGAATGTCTGCAATTCTGAATGCATGAATGAACTAATTGATCTCTTGTCTTGCAATAGATGCAGGAACTATGGGATAGCGGAAAGCTGACTTCAAAAACGCGTTGCTGGGCTCAAGGTATGGATGGCTGGCGACCATTACAAGTCATTCCTCAGCTGAAGTGGTGCTTGCTTGCCAGTGGCCAGGCTGTGTTGAATGAGACTGACCTTGCTACGCTTATACTCAACATGCTCATCACAATGTGTGGATATTTTCCCAGCAGGTAAACACTAATTTTCTGCAGAAGTGGTTAACTTCCTCTTGCAGACAGATGACTGCAACTTCTGTCTTCACACTTGTCTTAGAACCCAAGTAGTATGGTAATGAACAGTATTAAAGATCCTTTTAGTATTAGTAATTAGTCCTGTGGTTAAATATTTTGTAAGTGAGACAGTACTAATGCTGTGATAGGAGCTGCAGGAATCTATGTACAGGCTTTGTACGTTCTTAATGCACAGCAACATAGCCTTGTTCTGATCAAGGCTCTCATTTAACTTGGAAATAAAGCGCCTTTACTGTATAATATTAAACCACACTTCCAAAGTCTGATTTAAAAAAAAAACTTAAAAAGAATGGCACTGAATCTGATCTCAATAGCTTGATAATTATGGCTTAATAAAGTCGTTCATTCTTGCAGGAGAAAAGACATGTCGTCTTAATGCATTACCAATTTATTTTTTTCAGGGATCAAGACAACGCTATTATAAGGCCTTTGCCTAGAGTGAAGAGACTCCTGTCAGATAGTACTTGCCTTCCTCATATCACTCAGGTAATCAACTGCCCAAAAACGCATGGAAATGAGGAAAAGTCTGACTTGGAACTTGCTTCTGTATGAAGTATTCCTTAAATGAAATTTTGAAGTTGAATTGCTTGTCCTGATACTGAATTGGTTAAAACTGGAATTTTGGATAGGTAGTTTGAGTTACTTGAGCAGCTAATGTGTAAATGCTTGTTCTTTGATTTCAGCTGCTGCTGACTTTTGATCCTATACTTGTGGAAAAAGTTGCTATATTGTTGTTTCATGTCATGCAAGATAACCCTCAGTTACCTCGTTTCTATTTGAGTGGAGTGTTCTTCTTTATCATGATGTACACGGGTTCCAATGTACTTCCTATTGCAAGGTGAGGAAAAAGAATAACTTAAAATTCCTCTTGACCAGTTGTACCTGAAATGGCTACTGCTCTAAACACTCCTGGGAATGTTTTGTTAGAGCCAAAATGAGATTGCATGGAAACACTCTCTTCTAAAAGAATCATCTTCACACGGTCAAGTCAGCTGCTAACAACATGAATTGCTTATGACCCTCCCAGGGAGGGAAGTGTTGTCTTGTTTCGTCTATGAAATGATGCAGGAAGGATTTCGTAGGGAAAGGCTGTCTCTGTCAGCTTCTGTTTTCAGTTGTTTGTTTGTTTTTTTATGTGGAAGAAACAAGCTTTTGGGAACAAGACCTTCAAACTGAAGTGGTGAACACAAGGCAACACTTAAACATAGAAATACTTAGTGGGGTTCCCAAGATTTTCATGGATTTTGTTCAGATTCGTTCAATGGTTATTGTTACTCTTTTATTTTGAAGTGAATGTGTGAGACTGGCCAGCTGGGTTATATTGCTCTGCTTATCTTTCAAAGGTGTTTTAAGTATCAATTAAAACAGAAAATACTGTTTCTTTTCTAGGTTTCTGAAATATGCACATACAAAGCAAGCCTTCAAGTCTGAAGAAGTGAGTAAATTATAAAAAATAGTTTCCTGTTTCCAAATAGTTTTGCAAGTGACCTGTGGTTGCTTCAACAGTACTTCATGCTTTTCTCAGTTCCTAATAATTAAAGATCTGTAAGGGAGAGGTGAGGAGGGTCTTGCAGATATGGAGTTGGTTAGGAAGGCTGAATTCAGATTAAATTTGAGATGACAGTGTCATGTTTTTTTTTACAGACTAAAAGTCAAGATATAGTTCAAAGAAGTATACTTGGACATGTTCTTCCTGAAGCAATGGTGTGTTACTTGGAAAATTATGAGCCAGAAAAATTTTCAGAGATATTCCTTGGGGAATTTGACACTCCAGAAGCAATTTGGAGCAATGAAATGAGGTAACCTTTTCTTTTTTTCCTGTCAGAGGGATGAATCTGAACAGCTACGTCTCATGCTGAATAGGTCTTAGTTTTAACTTGTCTGAAGTCTAAAATAGCTATTTTCCATGTTTGTACTGCATGCCTCTTTTGCGTTCTGCATGGGCAATGTCCTGTGCTTCTATCAAAAATAGCAGGCAGGGAGATTGGCAGAAAGAAGGGGATTTTTTTTTTTTCCTGTGAACATCTGACAATGTTTTACATCTATCTGTGTGGTACTCGAGTTCCTTTCATGTGTGGAGAATGCACTACCTCTGCCGACTGCGTTATACTTACATTCATTTACTGCTATCACCTGTCTAGGAGAGTCAACTCTAACATGAGAATAAAATTTTAAGGTTTTCCAAGTAGAGAGAAATTGAGGGAGGAAAAATGTCACTTTGGGTTATTTTTTTAAATAGCTTCATGACAGAATAGGGCAACAGTCCCTTCTGGAACTTGGCATATATCTTGGGGAAATCTTTCTGTTAGAAGTTGTTGAATGCACCTTCTGCATTTACCATATTTTGAGGACTGTGCTTAGCAAGTGTCCAACCTAACTTTGTAACTTTCAGACGTCTTATGATAGAGAAGATTGCTGCTCATCTTGCTGATTTCACTCCTCGCCTTCAAAGCAATACAAGGGCACTCTACCAATACTGCCCTATCCCAGTTATCAACTATCCACAACTGGAAAATGAACTGTTCTGTAATATTTATTACCTCAAACATCTTTGTGATACACTGAGATTTCCAGACTGGCCAATTAAAGATCCAGTAAGTAAAATTCTAAGAATTTTAGAACTCATTCAGTTCTTCTTCTTTCAGGCTCATAAAAGTGGGATTTGTAACAAAACGTAAGGAAACCAAGTGCTATGTTTGTTGGAAGTAAATAATCAATCCTGTCTTTTCAGTTAATAAGCAAAGAGGTTAAACATTGCTTTATCTTAAAACAGAATAGACCTCATGCTATGTAGCAGCCAGAGGTTAAGCAATTCTTGTAGAGGCTTTAAAAAAACAAAAAGAAACCACCATCCAACCACTCAAAAAACTTCAGTGTTTCAGTGAACATCAGCTGGTGGGGAAAAAAACATGTCTTAGTTCTTATTTGTCTGTGATGGAGAGGAAACAGCAGCTTGATACTAACTGAATTGATAAGATCTTGATACAATTAGCAGTCTAGACCTATCTAGTCAATTTAACTTATTTATGCAGCTTTATGGTTCTTGTAGCTGTGAATTATTACATATCATTTAAGTGCTTCTCCCTCTTCTGTTGTGACTCTTCCATAAACATGTAGGCAGTCTAAATCTTGAATAAAATGTAGCACTGCAGTGAAGCAAAGTCTTGATGCCTTATCTGATTGGAGGGAGAACTGTAATTATTAACGGTAAAAGGATGAGGTTAATAGTCTCTGAATTCAGGCTGATGGGTGATAAGGATATGTTTACAGCAAAGTGTGGCTTTAATAAAGACGTGTACTGCATTGAGTATGAATGAAATGCTAATGAACTGTAATTATTTAGATCAAACTTCTGAAAGATACGCTAGAAGCCTGGAAGAAGGAGGTGGAAAAGAAGCCACCTACCATGTCAATAGATGATGCTTATGAAGTTCTTAACCTTCCCAAAGGACAAGGACAGTAAGTTGTTTTTAATGTATAAAGTTGCACGTAACTACACTTGAATAATTCCTGTACAGTGAACAAATTGAAGCTTATTGCCAGCACTTGCAACCAGTTACTGGTTGCAGTTCAGTTATATCTAGTACCCATGTTGTTCACAGTGGAAGACTGCTTTTTTTCTAAGATACAGAGTGTGGAAAATCCAGCTCTGTTTCTTTGAGAGAATAACTGTGAAATTTTCAGATGAACTGAAACGGGAAAAATGCTTTGAGCTGTCCCTTAACTTGCACTAGGCTATTCTACATGGTGAATATTAGACTAAAGCATATTAAGCAGGGAATAAGGCAGAAGCTGAATATGCTTAAAGTAGAACTCAGTTTCTCTAATATTCCTTCCTTCCACCTGCCAAATCTTGTCCTTTCCCTTGATGATAGCAGTGGAATTTCTTACTCAGTACCTTGCCACTTGTTTTTAACTTCAGGCCTCTAGAAGAAAAATACCACTCTTTTGTAGTAGTGCATCAAGAGCTGTACACTTACTACAAGTTATGAACTCAGACATCTAGACTTTTAACTTTATCACTAACAGCTCATTTGTATTCTTCTTATAAAATACCCAGTGTCTTTAAGTTTCTTCTGGTTAGTATATCTGAGCAAGAGGTGCTGAAATTTCTGTTTTGTGGCTGCATGACTGCCTGGTCAGTTCAGGTGATGGAGCGGGATTCTCAAATTGAAATAGAGAGCCTTGTTGTTTTCACTTAATTTCAGGTACTACTGTTAATAGTACTTTGAGAATTCAGGCTTGGTTTTTTGATGTTATTTGGTGTAACGGGATTTGTTTTCTGACAGGCATGAGGAAAGCAAGATCAGGAAAGCTTATTTCAGACTGGCCCAAAAATATCACCCAGACAAGAATCCAGAAGGCAGGGTATGTATAACTAATACTAATAAATGGAGACAACTGCTGCTGTTTTAAGAATTCTTAATGTCCATTTTAATTTTCTATCTCCCTCCTACACATTATATCTTTATTTGTATTACAGGATTCCAGCTAGTACTGCAGATGAGTAGTTCAACTGATATTGCTTAACAAATGTTAGGATTTTCACAGTAAACTCTTGTATAATCAGATCAAACCACATGTCAGAAAGCATCTAGTTTAAACAGTTACTCTGCATGTAAAGAAGCTAATAGCTCACTTTCAAAGACACTGAGTCCTCTGCCCACTCTTACTATCAGTTAAACTTATTTTCTTGTAACAGACACTTAGTTTTAGTCTTTTTCCTATAGTGGGGTTCAGAAAATAGAAGAAAACGCAACTGTGAACAAGCGTTCTTGAGGTTATTCAGAATATTTTCTGAAGCATAATAAGGCAACAAAACCAGCATAGTGGCTGATGGATGTTCTGTTTTACCTGCGTACAAATTGAGCTGTAGACTTGTAGTAATTTGGAAGTTGTTATCTTTATTTGCAGGATATGTTTGAGAAAGTTAATAAAGCTTACGAGTTTCTATGCACAAAGTCTGCTAAAGTGATAGATGGGCCAGATCCTGAAAACATCATCTTGATTTTGAAAACTCAAAGCATCCTCTTCAACAGGCATAAGGAAGGTAGGCATGCTATCTCAGAAGAATGTTTTAAATTCATTTCTTTATTGGACATTGTGGTCAGCTTTAACCTTTAAAGTTCTTTAGTCTGCATTCTGTTGGTCTAGTTTCTGGCTCGCCACAGCATTATGTCAGTCTGGTAGAGGGCTTCAAAGTAGGACTTCTTTCCACAAGATAACATTTCTAAGTAAACCTAATTAGAAAAAGCTTAAGTAGCTTTTTGAAATTCTCTGCTCCAATACTGATCAGTTTGAATCTTCCTCCATACATAACTGAGAATAACTTTTTGTCTATTCAGAAAGGTCCTCACTAGCACTGAGTAACTAGACAACAGATTCTGGGTATATCTGAGATTTCTCATTGTAATAACCACGTAAGTGTAATCATGCAGAAATTCTGTCTGGAGTCCCCTGATGGGTGAGCTGTAACGCCACCTCTTCCAGGACCTGAATGAGAAGTGGGGGGGGTATGGTTTGATTACTCTACTCCCAGGCCCTAACTGCAGTTCCTCCCTGGCAGCTGCTGAAGTGTCCAGAAGTTGCAGAGCCAAACATGTTCCACTGTGCGTGTTACAGTATAACATTAAATGGAAAATGTCATATGCAATCATAACTTTGTTGTGTGGAGGCAGTAGTGTTACTGTAGATTTAAGTAGGTTTGCTCAGTCATCTCCTTAGCTGCTTCTTTTTTTATCACTTCTGGCCTCAAAAGTGATGAAAAATAAAACTACTTAAAACAGAATTGCTGTGTCAAACAAATGGGACCTTACATGCTCCTTAAACCCTAAGACAGTCCTGGCTTAGGGAAGACTAATAGCAAAGCTGTACAGATGTTTTCTTGGAGGTGGACATTGTTTGGAAAGCTAGTAGCTTGGGGGCTTTGTGATCTATAGATAAGTCTTTTTTTATCTTGAGGTATTTTTTTTCATGAATCTGTCCCTTATATTTTGTTAGCATCTCACATGAACAATGTGATGTGTCAGGGAGTTGGATTGTGTGGGCTGCTTCCTCTTATTCTCATTTTCCTAAGCGTTGGCTTTCTTTGACTCTTAGTCTTTATATGTTCCACTGATAAGTATGTTATGGTTAAATGGCATAAACTTTGCCTATATGTAATCTTCAAGACCTTTCTTTTTTCAGAGTTGAAACCTTACAAGTACGCAGGCTATCCTATGCTGATTAAGACTATTACCATTGAAACATCAGATGACCTCTTGTTTTCCAAAGAATCTCCACTGTTGCCTGCTGCCACAGAACTTGCTTTCCATACAGTCAATTGTTCAGCATTAAATGCAGAAGAACTGAGAAGAGAAAATGGAATGGAGGTAGATTGAAAGAAACTTATCGAAGGTGGTTTTGTTGGTTTTAAGTCTTTTCCACAACAGAAAACTTTAGATTCCTCAATGCAAAGGTCATCAGATACATTAAGGGATCGTTCTTGAGACCTAATTCCATTTGTACATATTTTCTTTTCTGGACATAGAGAAATCTCTTGCAGAGTACACTCCTTTCCAGTCTTAAACTTGTAGGCTGAACTGTGGAAAAGAAAACTATATATGATGTTTATCTACTTATTTATCTGACTCTGAGGGCTTCTGTATTCTGTATGTGAAACAACGATAAACATGCAGAAGCCACTTAAGCAGAAATGTTTTTTGTGCATGTTTGCTCATATATGAATGCTGTCCACTGTTGTCAAGCCCCAGATGCTAGTACCAGCACTTGGAAGGAATTTTTTCCTACAAAGCATGTGAGTGAGCAATAGACTGCTTTGTCAAATAGGAATTCCCTTCAGCCAGTATATACGGGCTTACCAAACCTGTTTTACTTCTGCCAACCTTTGTCAGTTTTTGTGACTGAACTCACATATCATCCAATCCTCACAGGTGTTGCAAGAAGCATTTAATCGTTGTGTGGCAGTCTTGACTCATTCTAGTAAGCCAGATGATATGTCTGTACAGGTAAGTTGTAGCAACTGTAATTTACATCAGTCTTCTGAGAAACTGTGTGTATGTATATATTTTTAAAAAGATGAGTTTGTAAACATACATTTCCCTTCCAATTGGTGCCAATGATGTATTTCTTTTTATAGGTGTGTGGATATATTAGTAAATGTTACAGTGTGGCAGCTCAGTTTGAGGAATGCAGAGAGAAAATTACAGAAATGCCTAACATCATTAAGGACCTCTGTAGGTTACTGTATTATGGCAAGGTAAGAGCTCTTGTCCTTTTCCTAAATGAATACTTAACTATTAAATGTTTAGGGCAGTCTTCTCGTTTTAAGGCAAATAGGAACATAGTAGAAAAGACTTTTGTAAGATCCCAGTTTATTTTTATGGGATACAGAACTCTAGTGCCTTGTTTTTAATTTTTCTGTTTGTCTCAGTTTTGTATCAGTGCCTGTTCTTTAGTCCCTGCAGCGCACATGCATTGCCATAAAACACTTGCCTGGGGACCTATGCTACCTTCAGTTGTCATTCCGCTAGCTCATCCACACTCATTTCTAGTCTTAAGAAATAACTATTCCAAGTTCCCTTGAAGGATGCTGACTAACTAGCTATATTTGTTGGCTACCAGACATTGGAATTCAACCACATATGTTTTGTCATCTTCATCTAACTGCTGATTAACAAGTTTTGACCCTAACTTTTTGCTTGCTAAGGCAGCCAGTTGGCTTTTGTTTGTTACAAGTACTGAAGTGAACTTTTTGCCTTTCAGAACATACCACGAGTAGCTTCTCTGGGAGTAGAGTGTGTGAGCTCCTTTGCTTTAGATTATTGGCTGCAAACACACTTGTTCCAAGCGGGAGTTCTGTGGTACCTGCTGGGTTACCTCTTCAACTATGACTACACACTAGAAGAGAGCGGTATTCAGAAGAGTGAAGATTCTAATCACCAGGTAATGTTGAAAAGGTGCAGGATTTCAGACACCATGGGTGGTTGTTTGCCATCTTTTACTAATAAAATAAGTGTACTCAAATATTTTTAGCATCAGTGAATTGCATGAACAAATGTTAAAACTTAAGAACAATGATTTGTAGTAGATTTCACACAGGGGAGAATTTCTATGTACAGTTAACAGTAAAAAGGTAAATTTGTGCTAGGAGAAGGAAAAACAACTTCTCTGGAGTCTCAACTAGTGATTCCATGGACATATCTAACATAATACTGCAGCGCTGCATTGTTACTTTGGCCTATGGCTACCTAAGTGGTTCAAACTCCATTTTAACTAGTGACCCTTTAAGTTGGGCACTTCTTCCTCGGCTACTGAGTAGGATGAGCTTTGAACAGTGTTTTATTTAATAACTCTTGTAGCACTGTTGGAAAAGGCATATACTGTTATTTGACAGCTGCTAGCAGGAACTGTTTTCTGACCAAAAGCCATCTAGTGTAACACTTTCTGTAGCTTTTGGCTCATTTCAGTGACCCAGTTTTTTCTACTTGTGTAACTACATCTGCTGAGCCAGTAACAGTATTAGGTGTCAATGCATAATCAGTGATGCAGGTAAGTAGAGAACATGAGTTTTGTTCATCTTGGTGTGATAGCGTTGGATGCATTTTTCTAGTTATTGTGGTACTTTTCCAGTTAGTTCTTCTCTTAAAGCTGCTCTTATATTTTTCAGGAGGTAGCAAATAGCCTTGCTAAACTCAGTCTGCTAGCCTTGAGTCGACTTGGAGGGTATCTCTCTGAAGAACAAGCTACACCTGAAAACCCAGCAATCAGAAAAAGCTTGGCTGGAATGCTGACACCCTATATTGCAAGGAAACTTGCTGTGGTCAGTGCTACTGAGGTAAGCATCTGTTGGCCAAAACTTTCTCTAGGGAGTTATGGAAGAAGTAATTCGTCACTTGTAACATTCTTAAAGCACAGGGCTCTCTTACACCAACTTGGTACAGAGAACAGCAGTGTAATTTTTCTCTGCAGCTGGAGTAATGGCAATGACAACAAAAAAAAACTATTTTAGCCTCAGGCTCAATGGACAGAATCAACAGCCCGTGGAATAAGATCTGCAAGACAAACATAGAAGGAAAGAAGCTGAGCGAAGTGTTGGTAGTTTAAGGACTATAATGTTAGAGAGTGATGTCTAAACTTTTAAATAACAGTGCTGAGGAAATCATCTACGTACTGTTGCAGTTAATTGCTACCCACTGTCAAAACCAGGAGAATCTGAAGTGCAGCTTGAGGAAGAATAAAGAGAAATTAAAATATAGACTGTGCTGTACCAAATAACTAACGTGTTTTTCCTGGTATTTGGAAAGCTTGACACTTTAAACCTGCATATGAAACTCAGATTAGATAAACTTACCATGAAACATGGAGATTAAAACTTAGCTTTGGTTATGCAGAGTACATGTGGTAAATAATGTATCTTCCTTGTCTCTTAGACCCTGAAGATGCTTAACAGTAATACAGAGAACCCCTACTTAATCTGGAACAACGGAACAAGAGCTGAATTACTTGAGTTCTTGGAATCTCAACAAGAAAGCATGATTAAGAGAGTAAGATGTTCCGTATTTCAAAAATGAATCAATAGTAATGGGATTTAAATAGTAATGGGACCATAAAAGATCAATAGTAATGGGATTTAAAACTGTTTCATGTTTTGGTACATCTGCTTATAATACAGTGGTATCGGTGAGCGGAAAACTTTGACGGGTATCTGTTTTAAGCGTTGTCTATTTCATTGCCCAGGTTATTGCTTTATCCTTTCTACATGGTTATTTGCTTTCTGAGCTTGACCTGCTTGTCTCTTTGTTTAAAGGGTGAATGTGACAAGAGCTATGGATCTGATTTTGTCTTCAGTGACCACGCGAAAGAGCTTATTGTGGGAGAAATTTTTGTTAGGGTCTACAATGAGGTTCCTACCTTCCAACTAGAGGTGAGAGCTGGCTGGAATCTTTTTGTTCAAACCCAAACTATTATTGGAATGTTACTCTATTTCTGTTGGTACAAATGAATGAAAAAAAGGATTTTATGGAAGTTATGGCCAACAGAGTGAGTGTGTTCTGGGATGTTTCTACTGGAGCAGAATAAACTAACAAGAATGAGTTTGTCGTGAAGATATGCTGCTGTGGATGGTTTAATACCTTTCTTCTACAAGCTTGTACTGCAGACGCTCAGATCAATACCAGGAGGTGGTGATTGTGCCAGTTGGCTTTGCTTCCTGTCTATACTTAAGAACAGCTATACAAGTACAATACAAGTACAAAACAAATACAGGCTATTAAGCAATTGATGTAGCTTTCTAAGGGTGTGTTAACGTGTTATTAGAATTAACATGGGTCAAATGCTATAGCTACAATAGTAGGAAAAATGCTTCTAGTTTGGGAAGAACTGTTATATGTGGGGTAAGTAATTTGGCCACGTGTTTCTGTAGTATGAATACTGATGCATTGCTTGAAAATGTTCTCATCTCTTCAAAGCTTCCTAAAGCATTTGCTGCAAGCCTTCTGGATTACATAGGTTCACAAGCACAATACCTTCATACATTAATGGCAATAACACAGACTGGGAAAGTAGAATCCAATCAACACGGAGATCGGTTACGGAGAGTTGAAATGGCTCTGGAGGCTCTGAGAAATGTGATAAAACACAATCCAGGTAGGCTTAAAAAAAAAAAACACTTTGCTCATTGTCTTTCTTAAAGACAGACTTAAAATACAGAACTCTAGTCTTAAGCTTCCTTCTAGCTTGAAAGAGCTTTGCTGGCTAACAGACCTTAATATTCTTGGTAGGCTATATATAGGCTTGGTTTTGTGGTGGGATTTTTTTCTGGAGAACACTATATGTATTAGTTTTCTGCAAAATCTGAGCCTTATCTATCTTCTCTGAAACACTAGCTTTTAACTTTAACTCTGGGCCTGCCGTTGCCAAGAGTACTTAAATAACTTTCTGTAATCCTTTGAAGAATCTGAGATTTTAACTTCCTTGCATCAAACAAGCAAAAAAGAACCCTCTGGACCTGAGTACTGCACAACAATACACCTAAACATGTCAGCATCTTACTAAGCAGGAAGAGAGAATGCTCTTGAGAGCAGTCAGAAAACATCTATGAGTACATGTCAAAGGAACTCAGACTGGAGAAGTCTAAGATGCTATGATTGAAGACATTCTTGTTGGTTGTAACAGCAATTGGTGTACGCTTATGGCTTCTAGTGATAGAGAACCCAGCCTGAGAATAACCTGTATCTGGCAACTGATTGTGAAGGTAGCTATTACTGTTGCAGAGATCAGGAAACTGAGCTGCAAGAATCAAACAGGTGTACAAGAAATACTGGTGAATCAGTGATACTTCAAATAAGCAAACTTCCTTATTTGTCTTGTAAAAATGCATATAACTAGGTAATCCAAAAACAAGTGCTGTCTCTTGCCTTAGAGGAAGCATCCTATTCTTTTGAAATACTGTTGACCTGAGATTTTGTGGAGGCTAGATTTAATTCTGCAGTAGTTGCTGTGTTGTAGGAGCTGATGTAATTACTGTAATTACTGGACTATATATAAGCAGTAGTCTTTACCACCTCTTTGCAAGTCAAATGCGGACTCAGGATGGTTTTCAGTGAATGTTTGGACAAATGTGAAGTGAATCATTTTTGATCTCTTCCAGGTTCTGAGTGTGAATGTATAGGCCACTTTAAGTTGATATTCTCCCTTCTGCGTGTTCATGGAGCTGGCCAGGTGCAGCAGTTGGCTCTGGAGGTAAAAACAAACAAAAAAGCAACAAAAAGTCCCCAACCAATCAGCATATATCAACCTGATTATGTAACTTAAGAGTAGCATCTAAAACATGTCAGAGTCTGGGGTCCAAGCTGTCAGGCAGCTGCTTTGAGGAACAAGTTATAGCTTATGTCCTTGTCCCCTTCTCTGACATAAGTCAATTTGATGTCAGGATTAAATGCTGTATATTGGCTAGTAAGTTGCTTCATCATACACTGCATTTTTCTTAACGATGTCTGAAAAGCTGGAATGTAATCAAGCCTTGCTTTTTCACTTTTACAGGTAGTGAACATAGTAACAAGTAACCAAGAATGTGTTAACAACATTGCAGAAGCGATGGTTCTTGCGAACTTGCTGGCACTCCTGCATTCCTTACCTTCGAGTATGTACTGTGTAATTCTTGGAGTCTTGCAAGGCAAAGTGCTCCAATTCAAAAACTAGTTTGAATGGAGCTGACTGTGCTTACTATTAACTGCAGTGTTAAAACACTGTTTCAGTGGGGATGATTACAAAAACCATTCTAAGTCACCTGATTACCTTAAACGTGTGAGCTTGAAGCATTTGAATTTCAGATATTCAAGTTGTATTTGAATTGCATGTAATTTAGTTGACTAACTGTTTTAATGAATTTGGTAGTAAACATTCAATTAATTTGCTGTATGAGAATGTCTGATTGATGTTCCGTATTAGTTCTTTGAGTTAAGAACTTTGCTACGTAGCTTATTAATACTTCTTATCTTGACAGGTCGGCAGCTTGTCCTTGAAACTTTGTATGCTTTGACATCTAGCACTAAAATAATTAAAGAGGCCATGGCAAAAGGTACGGTAGTAAATCAAAATCCCATTTTTCTGAAACATGACTTAAAATGACAGCGGTCAAATCAGTAAATCTGTACTACCTGTGACTAGAGAAAAGCTCGAATGCTTTCTTATTTCTTTGTACAGGTGCTTTAATCTACTTGCTAGATATGTTCTGCAACTCAACTCATCCACAGGTCCGAGCCCAAACAGCGGAGCTCTTTGCCAAAATGACTGCCGATAAGCTGGTGGGTCCAAAGGTAAGGATCGTAACGGCTCAAGTTAGAACTCTTATCTTGACAGTGCCAACCTCTCTAAAGACTGAACGAAACCAACTCTTCTGCAACTTAAACGTTCGTGTGTAGAGCGAGCTATTTTTCTCAAAGAAGAGTTAACTTTTAATTTCTGAATGGGCTGTTAGAGTGAATAAAACACTTCTGTTAATAAGCAGTTTGGTTTCCATTCGTAACGACTGTAACGTTAGATACCTAGACTTCAAACCTCACACTAGCTAGCTCTGTTTAAAGTCACAGCACTGTTCTGTTTTGTAGCTGCACTTCCTGGACTTCTCAACTTGTTCTGTCAGTAAGCATTGTTTTGTTTCGGGTGCTATGGTTTACTAAAGGTCAGTTGTGTACATCCTTCCTAGGTTAGGATTATGCTGATGAAATTTTTACCTGGAGTCTTCATGGATGCTATGAGAGACAACCCCGAAGCTGCTGTTCATATCTTTGAGGGAACTCATGAAAATCCAGAGTTAATTTGGAATGACAACTCCAGGGAGAAAGTATCAACAACAGTTCGAGAAATGATGCTTGAGTACGTAAAGAGCTGCTGCCTATGTATTTCCTCAGCTGAGACACTCTTAGTGGTAGTGAATGGCAACAAAATGTTCCTCCTTCATATGGCAAATGTTAGAAGAAATGAGAGACAGAAAGGAGCATGAGAGGTCCTAGAGAACAGACGCAGGATGATCAACAACCACGCTTGCTGCACAGAGGCCATACTTCACTCCTACACTACCTTCAGGCTTACCAGAGGGTGACAACTGGGGAGTTCCCCTTCATAACAAGGGGAAGATGGAAAACCAAACACCCACAGGCCAAAACTGATAGCAGTCTTGGTATTTCCATTGTACTATTTCTTACCGTCTGTAAACTCAGATAGTAGTAGCTCTGTAGCCAGCCTCTGCTTCTGTTTTCAGAGCCTCCTTTGCATGTATGAGAGTGAATAACAATTTTGAAATAGAACTTGAAGTTTTGACATAGCCATGAATTACTGGAATCAGGAGCCTGTAAAATATAGGCTTTATATATTGTCTCTTAGTACGTATGACAAACTGCAGAGTAGAGACTATTGATCCACCCTGCATACCTGGAACGGTTCAGCTTTTACCTGCTTCTCAGCTCATTCCAAATGAAATTTGTTATTTTTCCATGGCAATACCACGTCTCTACCAGAGTCACTACAGAAACTATCACAGAGCTCTGTCTGTAAGAAGTAGAATCTTTGCAATGCATACATTACTGAAACTTGCTCCCTGTTGTATCCTGTCTGTTTAACAGTGACCCGAATGTGATGCATGCATTACGTAGGTCAGTGCTCACTGCCACAAGATTTGGGAGGAGGAGAATGGGGTTTAAAAACTACTGGAACTAACTTAGAAATGATGGAGGGAGACTGATATGGTACCAAGCAGGAAAGGAACACTGCTGTGTTATTTTTACTGCTCTTTAAAACATACCTTTATTTTATAGGCACTTTAAACTTCAGAGGGACAACCCTGACGCTAACTGGAAGGTAAAAGTATACTTTTTCTGCTTGGGGTCTCCCCGGGAGACTGTAAGACAGCTGATAATACATGCATGTATGTAACTTTCTGCTGCTGTACTTTCTTCTTTCTCAGAGTATCAACAGGAACTCAATGCTGCGATGACTATTTTATTTTCAATACTACTTGTACTTGGAAATCAGACACTTAGCAGTATTTTTGCCAGGAATACTCTGAGTTCTCTGACAGTTCAGGTCATTCTAAGACTTAAATAATTCAGTGACCACGGGGAGTACTAGTTTGCTGGAAGAAGTCCTGTGTACTTGTACTTGTACCTGTATTTATTAGGTAGCTGTAGTAAACTACCAGGTGAAAAGTCAGTCAGTGTTCAGAAACATTAATAACACACTGAATCTCAAAGATGATTATCCTGAACTGTTCCATTGTGTCAGGTCTATCGGGAACAATTACTGGTTTTGCAAATGCTCCTTGCTAAGCAATAACTCCGTGTTGTTTGTAACTTAACAGCTGCCTGAAGACTTTGCTGTGGTGTATGGTGAGGCAGATGGTGAACTTTCAGTGGGAGGAGTCTTCTTAAGGATATTTATTGCCCAGCCGGCCTGGGTTTTACGGAAACCAAGAGAATTTCTCATTGCGCTGCTGGAAAAGTTTACTGAACTACTGGAGAAAAATAACCCTCATGTAAGATGATTGTTTTTCTAACTCTACTCTTTGAGTTTGTCTAGTAGTCTCACGCTGCTGGTCTTTTAGTAACTGATTGACTTTGATTCTCACACCTTCTTTGAACCATGAATTATTTGTTTGCCTGCTCAACGTAAAAGCGTGTAGGTACGCTGAAGCAACTTCTACATATGCGTAATTCTAAAGTCCCTGAAGCCACAGAAGTATCTCATAAGTCTTAGAGGCTTATGTTACAGTAATGACAAGACTTAAATTGTTATTCAGTGACTGGCCAACCTAACAAAATAGCGCTTGTTTTATGCAGCCTAATAACTTTCATGCCTTCACGATTCAAGTGTCCTTCTGCAACTCCAATTTCCCACTCTGATGGTGTAAATTATGTGACCTAAATAAGGTTCCCACCTAAGAACTAGCTTAATGCAGAAGAGTTAATGTTAGGTAGTTTAAATAAGCTAGTAGCTTAATTAACTGAATTTTTAAACACCATTCTCACAGCTTCTAGCTTATATCTGCAGGGAGACAACTAAATTGCACACTGAATAAAACAGATATCTTTATTACAAACACACGATGGCAGTCTGTGTAAGCATGCAAAACACAGTGTGTGTCAGTGCTGCTGTGCACTGCAGAAACTTCCAAAGCATTTAAGAGGCTTTACAGTGTTGTGATTCTCCTGGACGTGTTAGCGTGTGCTGCTGTGCGTATGTAGGCTGCAGCCAAACATCAGGTTCTCTAGTTGGTGAAAATGGTACTTAATTTATATGTAATCTGTTCCAGAGATTCAGTGGATGTCTCCTACTGTTGGAGCTGATGGCATTCTCCTAAACTTTTTGCTTTAAGTCTCAGTGCAAAGCCACACGATATGACCATTAGGAACGCAGTGTATACTGTAATGTGGAACAATAGAGAAATGTTACGTATGTAAGGCTTCACTGAGTTATATTTTCTGGTTTTGTTTTTTTCTCCAGGGAGAAACCTTAGAAACCATTACCACAGCAACTGTGTGCCTGTTCAGTGCCCAGCCTCAGCTAGCTGATCAAGTCCCTCCCCTCGGTCATCTTCACAAGATACTCCAAGCTATGAACCACAAGAACAACGCCATTCCTAAAAGTGCCATTCGGGTCGTGCACATACTGTCTGACAATGAGGTGCTGAATCATCTGAGCATTCAAGGAGAAAAGCGTAGCTGGAGTATTTGTATCACTTAGTGGTGCTCGTAGAAGGGCGTTATTCTGGCTGTAAATACTGCATGCTGGGTGAACATCTGATGGAGAATTGATAGAATAAAGGAAACATTATTTCTTGTGGAGGCTTTAGAGGTGGCTGACCGGATCTGGCATAAAGTAAACTGCTCTGATTTCTTTCTTCATAGCTTTGTGTTCGAGCGATGGCATCACTTGAGACCATTAGCCCTCTCATGAATGGAATGAAGAAGAGACCAGATGTAATTGGTGTGGCCTGTGAAGCACTTAATCGAATGTTTCAGAAGGAACAAAATGACTTAGTAGCCCAAGTAAGTATGTTCTCATTCTGTAAAGATGTGATATTTGGCTATCAAGTCTGCTTGTAAGAACAGAGGTACCTCTATGTGCTGTGGTTGACATGCCCAAAGGACAGGATGCCATTCAGGCAGACCTAGACAGGCTTGAACGTGGCCCTAGGAGAACCTGATGAGGTTCAACGAATCCCAGAGCAAGGTCTTGCACCTGGGTTGTGGCAACCCCCCACCATCAGTACAAGCTGGGGGATGCAAGGATGGAGCACAGCCCTGCTGGAAAGGACTTGGAGGCACTGATGGATGGCAACATGGCCTTTCAGTATTTAAAGGGGGACTGTAAGAAATAAGGGGACAGGCTCTTCAGCAGGGTCTGTTGTGACAGGACAAGGGGAAATGGTTTCAGACTAAGAGGGGAGATTTAGACTGGACATAAGGAAGAAGTTTTTTTACCACAGTAAGGGTGGTGAAGGTTGTCTAGGGATGTGGTGGGTGCCCCATCCCTGGGGACATTCAACATCAGGCTGGATGGGGCTCTGAGCACCTGATAGAGCTGTAGGTGTCCCTGTTCACTGCAGGGGAGTTGGACTAGATGACCTCTAAGGGCCCCTTCCAACTCAAATGATTCTGTGATTCAACTCAAGTGTCCAGGAGACCTTCCAGAAGCCATCTAATTAATGTGCTTTTCATGTTGGAAAGAAGTCAGGAATCCAAAATGCAGATTTGGTCAAAGATGTTGCCCAAGCATTGAAGCTGCTTGTATTACGGTAGTGTTGTCTTTTGTCTGCTGAGGAAGCATAACACGGAAGCAGCAGGTAATTCAACTGATCTTACACCTATGCAGAGCAGGATTGTTGGTTAGTATTTTTGCTTTTGCTTATCTGTATTTGGGAGGCTCAGGAACTACTGACTAGTTAAAGAAATGCTTCACAATAGCTGTCGTTACTTCTGGTTCACACAAAAAGGAATCCAACAATGTAAAACACGGAACATCTGGAGCATCCTAGTCCATATTAAGATGACTCATTTGTGGATGTTTGCAGGCTTTGAAAGCAGATTTGGTCCCTTATCTTCTAAAACTACTTGAAGGTATTGGTCTTGAGAACCTGGAAAGCCCATCTGCAACAAAAGCTCAGATTGTTAAAGCTCTGAAATCCATGTCTCGCAGCCTACAGTATGGAGAACAGGTATGTACTGAAAAGCGTTGAACTGAGTTTTCTGAGTATGGAACATCCAACTCTGAACACCCCTTGTTGAAGATTAAGATGATTGTAATAAGATGATTATGGCTGCCATGAGCATCATTCCACCTGAAACATTACTAAGACATAACTACAAAATCATGATGCGTTAGAGCTTGTCAGTCCTGGTTTCCTGTGGAGGAGGCACTGACTCAATGCACAGTGAAGAGCAGTAGGTAGAAACACAAATTCCAAGTGCAAGAAGTATTCTATCACTGCCTGTAGCTTTACTGATGTGTCTTCGGAACTGTTGGCAGAAATGTAAATCGTTTTGTTGTTGTTGTTTGTCTTGAATGCTTTTCTAGACAACTGCAGCAGTTATGGATGGAAATAGGTTCAAATTCTTTTCTCATGCTGTTGTTGAATGCTTTTCAAAGCTAAGGCCTACTTGCAGGAAAGACTTGTCCTTATCTTGCTGCAGTATAGCAAAAGTCCTTCATGCTGTAGATACGTGGCAAACAAATGCTTGCAGTGTTGCTTTTCCTCGTTGCCTGACAAGCAGGATGAGGGAGAAAGTCAAACAACTAAATGACTTTTCTTTATGGGCTATTAAATAAACATTTACCCACACAGTTCAAATGGAAAAAAACAAATTGCTGCAGTCTCCTTGTAAATGTGTGATTCTGCATTCCAGCCTGTGATATTTGGTGATCCTTTCAGAAAGTTTCACTTCTGGAAAATAAGTTTGTTCCCATAGAATGTTGTAAGTGTCACTTACTGCCTTAATATCTTCAAATACTACAGGTAAATGACATTCTGTCTCGTTCTTCTGTGTGGAGTGCCTTCAAAGATCAGAAACATGACTTGTTCATTTCTGAGACTCAAACAGCAGGATACCTCACAGGTGAACAACCCCTTCCTATTTTTTTTTGGTCCTGAATCATACTGAACTGCTAACTCAGTTGTCAGACTTAGCTCTGGAGGTGGTGCTTATTCTCAGTATCTCGTGCCATCACTCAGCCTGAACATTGAATGCTGTATAAATACCTGAAGTTTCTAAGAACATTTTTAGTGAGTTAATTTTCTTCTGATAGAGAATGTATTTCTCTGGATAGCCTTTCCTGTACCTACTTGTAAAATAATCAGAAATGTAATCTGGACTCCGACAGGTCCTGCAGGTTACACCCGTGACAGATTTAATCAAATCTAATGAACGAGGGCAACTTCTTACTCCTTCTCAGGATCAGTCTACTTTGGTTTTAGAGCAGATTGTTTTCTGAAGTTGGTGTTGGAGGAATCAATAAAACTCCTCAGAATTGAAGACTTTGAAAGGCAGTGACGCTTCACGTCGCTGAATGATATTAATTTTGCCTTGTGAATTATGCCGTGTAGTGTAGGGTGTTTGGTCATAGCATAGAACAGTTTAAATGCCAGCAGCCCTGAGTTTGAAGCCATGTTCCTTTCTGTGGTGGGCATGGCCTCATACCTGCACGTGGAGCTTGCAGCACACATGAACTCAGCTGTGGTGCCCTCTAGGTGAGTCCCTTGCTGGTACCATCAGGACTGGAGCTGTGCCCCATGGTGCCACCACTCTCACTTCTAGTGTGGAAGAGCACTTACGCCTTTCTGGCAATACACAAAGCAAACAATGTGAACTTCTTGCTGTTAACAGCATGGCAGTTTAGCCTCCCAGCTATGGGCTTAGTCTTTAGCGACAGGGCAGTGTGAAGGCTTCCAACGCTCTGTGGAACTTTCTCATTTTATTTAATATAGGAATCTTGATTTAAGATTTGATTAAGAGCACAACTGAAATAATGAGGTACAAACCAGATGGCTACATAGACAGAAAAGTTTCTTGCAAGGTACTGGCATGTATTCTGAGAAAATGAAGCAAGAGCTTGTAAAATCTAGAATTTGAGATTGTAGGAGCAGATGTTTATGTGCCAATAACTCTTATGTCTTTTCCCAAGAGAATACTTCAGCTCTGAACAAGAGTTCACTGTTTCTTGCAGAAATTTACTGTATGTTGCACCACTGCTATTTAATGCCACTTTGACAAAGAATAATTGAATGCTTCACGCAGTCGGTGCTGAATTCCGTGGTATTTCTTAAATACTATGAATTAAAAATGCAAAGTAAACTCTGGCTGAAGCTGTCTACCAGGAACTGTCAGGCTTCAGACTGGAGGCAGTGTGGCTATCTAAACTGTGCTGCATTTAGACTGCTTAACGTTTAACTGCTTGCAGATATAGAATGAAGATGCTGTACAAATGCAAACTACAGATGGAAACCAAACTACAGGCTTTATTTTTAACCTGCTTTACCTTGTATTCTGCCTTTGTTTGCTTCAAATTGCTTTGCTATTTGCACTTCCCTTGAAACTTCCCTTGCTTATTTCTCTTCCCTCAGGTGTCTCTTCTCCTTCCCTTCTAACTGGCAGCAGTCCCCTTCACCTGAGAAGTGGGCTTTAGATCTGCTCTGCCAGGCAGCTTGCTAACTTCTGTGTAGCTCTCTAAAGCAGGTAGATACCGTCTTGCAAAATGCACGCTGCATTTGCTGCGTTCCAAGTAACAGATGCATGCCACAGAATGAACACGTGTGTTCCCAGACTGCAAAAACACTGACAAACCTGCCCTTCTTTCTGCACGCAGCAGTAGGCAACTAAAAACTGCAGCGCTGATACTTGCTGGTATTATGGATGAAGTGAGCTTCTCAAGTATGTTAGGAATGCTCCTTATTGGAAAAGCTTGAGGAATAAGAGCACTGGTGGAACTGTTGCACTGGGCTGTTCATGAGTGGGTCTGCAGGTGCCACTGAGGTGCTGCAAAGAGTCCCATTCCAAAGGCAGGGATCACCTCAGCAGTGGTGCTGCTTGCTCGATTCTCCTGCTTGCAGCAGTGTAGGACTGTTTGTGCTGAGATAAACCATGCTCTGGTGTTCTGGCTCCTTGCTGTAGTGTGGGAAGGGAGGGTGGGTAATAAAGGGAGGAAATAGAGGAGAAATCAGAGAGGATGATTTATGGGGAGAGCAAAGGAGCAAGCAGAACCTACCACATCCAAGATCTTCATTGTATGCTGGTGGTCTGATACCAGGTCAGTCACTTATTGATGCAAAAACACGTTGAGAGTTGGCAGTTTTCTAGTCATTAATCTGATAAGAATCACTGTTGAAAAAACTTGTGCTGCAGCGTGAGGTGTTACTGTTTGTTGTATGTTTGTTTCCTTATGACTAAGTGTTAATTCGGAGCCTGGGGGGGGCTATGGCTGCAGTGCAAAGCTGAGTTTTTAAGCAAGGGCACAAGGAGCTGTCATAGAGAAGTGCAGGGGAGTTCTGCCTGGTCATAAGGCAGCACGCTGTGCTTCCGTTTCCCATAAGTGCCTGGGAAATCCTTCCTAGTAGTAGAGCTCGTGCCCAAAGGCATTTCACTTCTGCAGTGGTTCCTCTCAATGGTGAAGGAAATCCACCTCCTCTTTACTGCCCCTTCTGTGGTGGAAGATGAGATGGATAATGCTGTTGTTTGGGTTTTTTCTTTACTTGGCACATCAGAAAAAAGCTGAGTGAGTCTGAGATTGCTCTACGTAGGCTACCCCACTTAATGACTGAGGGAACTACACTGCCTTAACTCCTTGTGTTCCTAGACTCCAAAGAGTCCAAATGAAAGCTTTTAAACACTTGTCTGGCTGACCAGACGGTTCCCTCTGTGTTACCGGAGAGAATTAGAATAGGATGCCTCTGTTTGAAGGGGCCTACAAAGATGACAGAGCCTAAAATTAGGCTGTTTTATCACTTTTCAGAACTGAACCTAACCATTGGTGTTCTGTTTTCTTTCCAAAAGGCCCTGGAGTTGCGGGTTACCTTACTGCAGGGACGACGTCATCTGTAATGCCCAACATACCACCCTCGGTAGACAACGAGGTGGGAGATGTCAGCTAAGGACTGGAATCTCTCATCAAAGAGACACAAAGGCAGACCGGCCAGTGATGAGGAACCGCGTTTTCCTCCAACAAGTTGAAGTGAAATTACTGCCTTTCCAAGTGTTTAATGACAGTGTTATTCCTTTTTCTATGACTGTTTTTTTTAGGAAAAAGTTGTCAGTGACTCTATCACACTGCAACGTAAGAAAGCACTCTGTGGATCAGCTGAAATGGGTACGCAAGAATTTTTTCTTGTTGTACGTAAGCACATTTTGTTCCTTTGTATTTGTTTACAAGACTGTGAATCAAACTTTCCTAGTTTTTATATTTTATGAAATAGCATGACTGGAGTTGAGCTACAGTCTAGAGGAATTGGGCTAAAATCACTTTGACCTCACCAACCCCCACTAAAAAGGCATCCCTTCTTTTCCCAGTCGGACACGATCACTCCCCACTGAACATGACTTCCAAAGGGGTTGTCCCTGTACCGGTTCACTGATGTCCTTAATCATTAACATTATTTCCCTGAGATCAAACAGCATTAGACATTCGTACGTATAACTGGCTTTACCAAACTGAAAAAGCTTCAGCAAAAAAAACCTTCAAGTTGACATGTTATGTAAGAGATTAGTGTAATTGTGAAATGTTCTATACATTATCCAGTATATAAAAACTTTCTATATTTGAGTGTACATTATACAGATCATTCATATGTACATAAAATTTTAAAATAAAGGGAATTAAGAGCCTTGTTAATGAGATAAAAGTGGTGTTCTTACGTAGCAGTTCTTTAAGGGCACGGGGAAGTCAGGGTGGTCAGAAGCCTTACAGAGTGTGGCTAAACTGGGTTCCTGGCAACGCTTGCTTGGAGAAACATATGGATGTTTTGACTATGGAGCAGAACTCCTAAACCACAACAGTGTAGGTTTTCATATTTGAAATGCACTTCAGCAACTGACTTGTTGACATTCTTAACTCCTGAGGAAACGTTCTTGGCAGGAAGCAAGAGGAAACCAAGACAAATGGAAATGTAGATTGTTACTTGACTGCTTGACAGGAGCTCTAATCTCTTATTTTTCAGATGTAATGAATTGATATGAAGAAACTTATTTGCAGGAAGCTTCCAACTGTAAATACTTTGCCTTATTGCTACTCTGAGTTGAGCAGCTTTTGCTAAAACACCTTTCAGGTGACCGCTCACAGAGTTTGGTTCGGTCTTCAGGTTGAGACTGCAGCAAGTTCTGATTTTAAGCTGGGCAGCTATGTACGTTCTGTGAGCTCTCCCATCAGGCTAGGGTTGGTTGTTTATGCAGAAAGAAGACACTTGTTACCCGTGGTTAGTTGTTGTTAGTTGTTGATCAACCCTGTATAAGCTGAAAAGCCCTATCTTAATAGAACTACTGATGGTGCAGTTTCCTCTGCTTCGTTTGGTTGTATTAATGAGTTGTGTTGTAAGTAACTTGAGTCAAAGGTGGATTGTTAGTGAGGAACTGTGACCTTTGGGAACTTCACAGAGGGACACAAAGTAGCAGAGCTGGGTTTGAGAGCAGTGGCCACGAACTGCCCTGCGCTAGTCAGCATTAGTCCCACACTTCAGCCCTTCAGCAGGGAAGGTGCCACCTAAGCTCAGATATCTTTAAGAAAGAACTGGAGCCAGGAGGAGGCTTGAGGATGCACAACGCAGGATGCAAGGGAAGACTAAAAGGGTGCCTATGAGGAGAAAAGGGAGGAGATGACTTTGAACAAAGTAAGGAACAGCTATAGATGATCTGCTATGTCTTAGCCCTGACCTCCTGCACTGCACATCCCCTGACTTGGGGGGGGGGGGGAAGGACTGAGTGTAATGTTCAGTGAAAAGGAGGAGAGGGAGAAGGGGTGAGGAAAGAGGACTGGACTGAAGCCATGTTCCGGAAAGTGGAAGAAAGGCATTTCTGTGTCATCTGATCAGTAATGAAGTTTACATTGCTTTGACTTGACCATAAAAAGTTACAGTGCTTTGGCTCAGAGCAAATAAAGTACTTTAAGCCTGTTAGCAAATAGATTTTATTCAGTGTTAGAAAGAACCCAGGCACATCCTGCTGTTTACTTGTTTACATACGCCCTTACTTCAGGCACGGGGTTGTAAAAAGTTTTACAGAAAGTGTAGTAATCAGTAAGTGCAATAATTATGAGCAAAGGTTGAGAATACCTATTGCTTCAAGCTGGAATCAAGGTTTTGTATTCATTCACTTTTAGCTTAAACAGTGTTGTACTGAGCAGTGTCATCTATTCTAAGTCCGCCATCCCTATGAGAGGGCTTTATGCTGACATCAGATTTTTGCAGTTAGCTTCTTTGATTGATCAAGTAGTTCCCACCTTGCAATTGTTGACAGATGAACTTCATCAGGCCCATCTGCCACACGTAAGGTCCGAATGTATGCAAACCTGTGCAGGGAGATCTGAATTAGGGGCAGAGTTCCAGCCCTGTTGCAAAAGCAAACCGGTCTGGCAGTGGGAATTCTCAGATCTAATTTTGATACAGTCACATTCTTCAGTCTTATTAAAAGAGGCATTGCATGGGAGATGTTGCAGCTGAAATCTTCTGGCAGGGTTTAGATGCGTGTGCTGGAAATTCTGAAGGCCTGCTTCGCCCCGAAGGGGAAAAGGGATTAAACTGAGCTTTAGAAACAGCTCCTCTGTGCTGCTCAATAGAAGTAATTTAGTTCCCTTGGCAACCTGTGTGTGTGGGGTTTTTTTTGCTTGTTTTGGGGCGGGATGCTTGGTGCTGGTGGTTGTCGTTGTTGTTGGGATAAAGCAAGGCCATTTCATTATAAAATCTAGTTTGTGCATGTGGGCACATGGCCTATGACTTCTGGCTACGTGAGGTAAAAAAAACATGTACTGGAATTACATCGTTGCCTTATCTTAAAAAGAGATAAGCCACCAGACATAAGTCTCCTTTACTCACATAGAAGCCAAAGGAAAATCCTGGGAAACTCCAGCTCCGCCACACACTTGGATTGCACAGTCAATCACTTTAAGCACAGCTCGAGGCACAACCACTTTGGTCATGGCTACCTGTAGGTAGAGGAGAACTTATTAATAACAGTTTCATAAGTGAATATATTTACCTAACAGTTCTACTGAAAACTGGTATCAGATAGTGCAGGCTCCTGGAGGACTGTATGAGAGCTGCGCTGTTCCCATTCCTGGTAAAAGAAAGTCTCCAGGAGGGACAGCCATGCATAACTGTGCTGGTGTGCTAAGATGACTGAGCCCTACTTGAACTGTTTTAGTTTTCAAATCCATCGCCAGATTGAAGTATTTGAGCTGAGAGTTTCATATACTCTCAGGAGGAGAAACAAAAGCACATCCTAACAGTTTCTATTGCAACATGAAGCTGTACTCTGTGATTAGGCAGACTTTTAGCAATATGTTTTCACTTAATTTCAACTAGTTATCTCCTGAAAATGTGCAGGTATTGCCTCCTGGGTCCTAGCCCAAGGTTGCTAAAAAGCAACTTACTTCTTTCCTTGCTTTTCTGTTGCCCAACGTGTCAATCTTGCTGGCTGTTTTTAGGGTAAGCAGTCGAGCTTGTTCTATGCTAAGGCGGCACTCAGCGATCCAGTGGGCAACAACTTCCTGCAGAGACAAAAAACAAAAGAGAAAAAAAGAGGCAGAAAGTCATTTCATGCCTTCTGCGTGATCAGGTTAAGCCTGCCCTAAGGAAGATGCCCACATTGCTCAGTCATTTAGAGACACCCTTATGCACATAAAAGCTAGTTAGAGGCATCTATTTATTACGAAGAAGAAAACGAAGAAAACCCTTGACTGGTATAGAATAAAGCAGTGCTTTTCCTGGCAGAGAAATCCCCCAGGGAATTTCTTCCCAGGGAAATTTCCCCAAGGGAAAAATCCCCCCAGATCCTGACCCACTCCCATTTCTGTGCCCATCCCCGCTGCCTGCTACCTCCCTTCTGGAAGCTCTCTTCTTAAAGCCCTTCAAGGCTGGTTTGCTTTCCCTCACCTGACCCCACAACTCACAACCACTTCCCCGTGTGACATGCCCCACTATACAAAAGTTTGGGGGCAGAGAATTCGATTCTGTTTTTCTTAAGCTGGTGGTTGTGGCATGTTACACATGCAGGCCAACAGCCGCAGGGTTGTGCCTGCTGCATTTACCTTCACAACAATCCAGCAGTAGCTCCCTTAAGCCAAAATGAGCATGAAATATATTATATGCTCTTAGCAGCCCCTCCCTGCTCTTCTTAGCTCATTTCCCTGTGCAGCCCTCATAGTGCATCGCTTATGTGTTGCTTGTCAGTAAAAAGTCATTTGGAGCCTGAGCCAGTTTCAGGCGTGCTCCTGGCTGGAGCGTGAATGTTGCTGCCTTGGCAGGCACAGCACGCACTTCAACGCAAGGTCTAGGGGCTTGGCTTATACCAGCAAAGGCGGTCTGAACCCCTGTGCAGGTATTCAGCTGCTCCCTCCTGCTGCCAGCTCCCAGGGCTGTCACTTCCACACGGGCAGGGTGGAGGTGATGGTCAGCCCGTCACCGCAGCCAGCCAGCAGCTTCCCTTCTCAGCTGGGGAGAACCTGCTCCAGTTCTGCAGCTGTGTCCTGCCCCAGGGTGCAGCCTGTGGCTTCATCAGGGTGCCTGTAAGATATTGCAACTTCTCAGAAATGCAGAGGGCGCCTCATCCAATTTTCATTCCAGGTTCCAGTAGTTAAGGCAGGTTTGGCAATGATATGACTGGAAATGTACGTGTAAGATTATTCCCTCTGGGTCTGCACGAGTTTTTTTTCTTATAAGCTGTGCCAGACACTGTCTCAGCTTCCTCTTTCCATTGCCTTTACTTGTTTCTTTCCACTAGTTTCTTTCCAATAGTCATCCCAGCTGTTGGGTAAGATTGAGGAACACTTGAAATGCGATAAACCAACTTCTAAAAGCTGATGACGATTCCTCAAGAAAGCAGAGTGTATCTTTTATCCTATTGATAAAAGATAGCAAGCACACTCCTGTGCAACTGTATTTCAACTCTAGATTTGGGCAAAACAAAAGGTGATGTCTGGAATAGATGTGAATTGAGACAAGATGAAAACATGCTTACGTGGTGGTACAATTTCTTCCCAAACGTCTCTCTCTGTGCTGCACGCTGGCACAAGATCTCTAAAGCGGTTTCGGCTGCGCCAATGGATCTCATGCAGTGATGAATGCGGCCTGGCCCGAGCCGACCTTGTGCTATCTCAAAGCCCCTTCCCTCACCTGGGTGGAAAGGAAAACAGTCAGATAGAGGCAGATCCCTTGATTTCTGCTTGAAGTGATCTATGACTCAGAGCAGAAGTGTCCACATAGCAGCAGAGCTAGAAGTAAACTTCTTTTGTTTATGAGAAGCTGAGAGAAGACTTTGGGGTTTCCAAGACCAAGAGTTACGAAAGAGAGAAAGTTCTTTCAGTGCAATAAAGATATTTTTAAAGAAGAGAAAACTATTTAAATTGTCATTTTCCAGTAGAGAGAACTAGAGCAAAGCTCTCCCTGCAGAAGGTCACATTGCTGGCCTGCTCTTTCTTGCATTTTTTCTTTCAGTTCCTCTAAATTTGCAGCTACCCCGGCTTGGACGGCCACAGACTGCAGCAGAAAGCTCTTCTTTTAAAAAGTCAAGTCTATGAGGACTGGTTTGGAGGAAAGAACATCACTGACACTTCTCTGCTTTGCCCCACATCCGGGAATTGACTTTTGCACAACAGCTACAGCTACATCCTTCCTTCGGTCATCATTTTGCTCTCAGCAAGTTAGATCCAAGCAGCACATAGACTGCTGAAGGATGGGTGGGCTCCCTCTTATGTATGTTCAACCAACCACAGCTGGACACATCTTAAATGAGGAATCCTCCATTAAATGTTTACATAATTTCTGGTGATTCATAAAATAAACCACTGTTTTTGTAAATTTGATTTGTTGCTGTACGTATTAAGGAGCAATTAATATTGAAACTCACCCAGTATCATATTGGAGACAGGTACTCGTACGTCATTAAAATGTACCTCAAAATGTCCTCCATGGATCTCATCTACAGGTATAGAGAAAACAGCAGCAGGGTAAAATGAAGGAGGATAATGTCTGTGCTTAAAAAAAGCAAAACAATAGACCTTCAATTCCTAATGCTTTCTCTATATGCATTTTACTGGTCTGCTTCATACACAACATTGATTAGTATGACTGCAGCTCCTAGGATGGCTAAAACTAACAGTCAGTAACAGGTACAGGGAGTAACAGATACAGGTAGTATCACCTACCAATGTAGCCAAACACTGAGAGCGGTCGTATCAGCCTCACTCCCGGGGTGTCCATGGGGACAATGATCATGCTGTGCTGCTTGTACCTGCATCAAGACAGAAGGTACGTGTTGTGGTAATTTTTAGCCTCCTCCCTGTCCTATTCCCTTGCTTGTTTTTATTATTTACCCTCAATTTAGCAATTACTACATGTTGACATTTACTTCTGCATATTGCAGCCATCCTGTCTGCATGCAGTAGTATGGCATGTGCTTAGACCACCAAACGTACCACTGCCATCTAATGTACCTTGAATGAAAAGCTATTCCTTCGGTCACCTCTGCAACGCTCTACCATCTGCTTCTGTCTCACACAGTCCACCTCCTCCTCCCCCAGCCTTTCTTCTTTGTTCTCAAGACATGTTTATCAGCATCCTCATTTTAGCTTGCCTATAGTTCTGGAAAATAAACCTCACTTTTAAATGCCTCCAGGACATTTAAGGAGGGTTATTAGTCACACACGACTGGAGGTGACCTCCTGAGTCCCTGAACTCCAGCTCTAGGAAGTGCAGTATCATGTTATTCCCTCCAGCAACCTTTGTGCAGCTTCCAGATAGCCCAGCATATGCCACAGCTCACACAGCTGCTGGACAACCCACCCTGGATGCTGGAAGACAGACAATGCTTATTTATATCCAGAAATTTCTGATAATCACTGGAATTTGGGCTAAAATCCAACTTAGAGATATAAACGTTTCCAGTTGTATGTGCTACAAGTAGCACGATTTCAGCAGGCCCAGTTTGCAAAGCATTTTACATTTAAATTTTGTATTTTACATATTGCTTATGTTTTTGCAAGAGGCAGTTTTAGTGTGTCACTAACAAGCAGCTGAACAAGGTACACTGCGTTATTTATTTTAAACAGAAAGAAGTGAATATTGTACTCACATATATTCAACTACACAATGAGGGGAAATGGCTTTAAACTGAAGGAGGGTAGATTTAGGTTAGATATTAGGGAGAAATTCTGTACTGTGAGGGTGGTGAGACACTGCAACAGGTTGCTCAGTGAGGCTGTGGATGCCCCCTCCCTGGAAGCATTCCAGGCCGGGCTGGATGGGGCTTTGAGCAACCTGGTGTAGAGGGAGGTGTCCCTGCCTGTAGCAGGGGATTGGAAGGAGATGATCTTAAAGGTCCCTTCCAACCCCAACCACTCTATGACTCTATGATATAGAAATGGAATCAGAAGGTCTGATTAAAGATGTGCAATGGTGTCACTGCACATAACTTCACATAAACACCCCATGTTTCAAATTTTCTACGCTTGCAGATAGTTTTTTTTGAAAAACTTAGTGGGTAACTTCAGCTCTTTGAGACACTGCATGTATTCATTCCGTTGAGGAATATTCTGAAAGGTTTTGGTTTTATTATTGTTTAAGCAAGCAGATCTTGGTAGCTGCTTTCATCAATCAGACTTAGAAAGTGAATTGTAAGCCTGAGATTTGAGAAACTGCCAATTAAAAGGAAACAAAATGAGCTACTGATGTAGCAATGCAACATTCCATAATGTGTCAGGTGTGTTTGCATCATAAACTCTTCTCGCTAAGCTAAACTCTTCTCATAAGCTAACACACGCATTCTGCCCCAAACGCACGGATTTAGCATGTGAGAATGAGAGGCAAAATTCGAAGGAGTGATTTTGGGTGGCCCTCCATGGATCCAGGAAATGGCCTCCATGATCCCTGGGGCTCCTCCAAACTCAGGTTACTCTTATGAATTTGCTGATCCAATCCATCACACAGCTGCACAAGCACTACCATGAGCGCAATGGAAGGGGAGGCACCTGGATGCAAGCTGCTGAACAGATGGGGAGGTTGCAGTCATCAGAGATGACCAAAAAGAAAAAAAAAAAAATCAGGATCTTGGTCATCTGTATTTTTTGCTGCACACAGCCAAAGGTTCAGAAGTCCTCTGCAAGTCACAGCCACATCCAACCAACCGACCAAAGCAATTAATGCTGCTACATCTAAAGCTTTTGCGAGCAGTGACACCTCCTGGAAACAAATTATAGATAGCTCCTATGTGCCTCCTAGAAATCCTTACCTGGATGCTGAGGAGTTCTTGGTTTTGCCCATTACAATTGCAACTTTGCAGTTTGGGTTCCCGGCACCTTAAAAAAGTCACAAACACAAAAATAGTTTTCAGTCTAAAAATCTCAGCGTATAATCAAATGCAGCTTCATATGGACAAATCTTTCCTTTCGTGCTACAAGAACAAAAGCATGCAATCTAATTCTGTGTTTACACTCTGAGCAATCAGACAGTAAGTAATAAAATCCATCTTAATCAGACAGTAACAAAATCCATCTTATTGCTTAATAAGTAAAAGGGAGGAGAGAACCAAAAGCCAAATATCCAAACCCTCCAGGGTCCAGCTCCACCATCCTTTCTGAAGAAAAGAGAACAAGAAGGAACTTGAAAAGCAATCTATTTACTTCTGTCTGCATTACAGCTTAACGTGTGACACAAAAGCAAACCTGAAGCTGTGATGCTGCCATTTCAAAAGTAAAACTTCTCGAAGCTATGAAGACTGGAAGAGTTGTATGGGAATGAAATGTCCACCCCACGACAGCCATTGAGTTGTGCAAATAACACTACTGAAGGCTACCATTGACAACTTTTTTACTTCAGCATCTCTGGGATTAGGGTTTTGCTCCCCCTTACGCAAATGATTTCAGTTTGCATTTCAAAATCTCATTGTAAATTGTTATCTGCAAATAATTTGGTAGCATTTCAAGCCGCCAATGCGCATCTCTGTACCATTCCAATGTGCAAGTCCTAAAAGATTTGACCACTGATTAAAGTGCCACCATTCTAAGAGACCTGATCCCCACTATTGTTTTTTCTTTAAAAGTTTCCTTGTACCAAAGCCTGCTCTCATTCCTTTCAACATCTCACACAGGCAACAAAGGGAAAGGAGGGCAGGATTATACTTGATATACGTAACAATCAGCAGCACTTTTATCTCTATCACAAGGGAGATGTCAAGCTTCACAGAGATTTAAAGATTTGACATGTGCCAACTTCAGGTGTTTTGATGCCACAAACAAAGAAGGTTTTGTAGCTTCTCTGGCAACTGTTCTCACCGGGCTTGGAAGCCTCAAGTCTACGCAGTGCAATCAGCTGGGCAGTGAGATGAGCTGCTTCCTTGTGAGAACCACCCCTGTGATGGCCAGGGAGTGGGAAAAGAGATTTCTTTCATTCTACCAAACTCCGAGGGCCAGACTGCAGGTTGTTTACCTTCCCCTTCTGCAACACGCTCTTCATCCACTGTCCTCAAAGAGCAGTTATTTGTGGCCTACAGGCTGCGCTACACCAATGCACTGAAATAGCTGAGTGAAAAGCTGGCGTGGGAGGGGATCAATCAACTTGGTAGAATCTCAGATAGTTGACTCCTCTGGTCAACTACAACAAGTAGGCAGTGAGCCCCCAAATAGCACACCATACACTTGGCAGCATCCCACCATAAAAAGAGAAATGCTGTATTCATGAGTGGTATTTGACTTCTTTTTCCCCACAGAATTCCACATGTGGTTAAACCACATTCATCTTGGTGTGGTTTACAACAAAGGTTATTTTCCGGAATCACGACATAAACGGTTGTAAACTATCTTCAACTTATATCCCTGCTTCAAAAAGGGCAGAATTCCTCCATTCTATGTAAAAACAAACAAACAAAAAAAGCAGAAGTTGAACTCAGTGAGGAGTTAAGGAGACGTCTGGCGAGGAGTTCTCAAGCAGCACCAATAAGTTCCAAATGAACTTTTCATCCATCTATGCACAGGAAAGGAAGACAGCTTCCTGGCCATTCCCACTCCTCAGAGCTATTCATCCAACCTTGAAGTTCTGGTGCAGTGTAGGCCTCTGAAAGACTGCATCGCTTTGAAAAAATGCAGACTGCCTGGATGGAATAAATCCCTCATTTATAAATGGCATTCAAACATTCCTTATGGAATTCAAAGAAGCTGCAGGAGGATGGGGTAGGAAGCAGAGACGCCTGTCCTTTTGGCAGGAGTTAGCAGTGGTTTTGCAAGAAACAATCCAACAAACAGAAATAAGAGAGATGTTAGGTCGGTTTTAAGTATAGTTCCACACAACCTGTCCACAGCTTTTATACCACAACACTGTTACATATGGAGACACTGTAAGTTTAAGCAACGTTTTGTATTTTTAAACCCTTCAGATATTCACACAGGCGAAGACAGGGATATTTAAAAATGCACTCCAGGGGTTGATCAGAATCCTACCAGCTGCCTAATCACTGTTATCAGAGGGCATAACTCAACATACTGACCTTCAAAAAATCAGCTTGCATATGGATTCTTCCAGGTAGAGAGTGCTGAATGTAGCATAGACACAAACAGCACAGACTTTACCTTAAAAAGCTGCTATGTAGCCTTGTTTCATAAACCAGTAACCATTTTTGCAATCTAGGTATCTGTTTCTCAGTGTCCAGCCTTCAAATTTTTGACTGGCAGACTAAGACAGGACAATCTACTACGTGAATACTCAGAATACCTATGACTCTTGTCATGTTGGCTGCTGCACTGATAAGCCTGCTGGGTTGCCCTTCCCAGCTAAAGATCAGAGGTCTGGGGTGACATTGACTGGCTTGGAAACTTCCTAGAAAGGCAGCGATGAACAGATGATCCAGATTGTCCTGCAATGGATGGCAGTGTGGTACTTGTTGCCGACAGTGAGATCTTCCAATGGATACAAGAGGACCTCCCTCCCAAGAGGCTGCAGTATTTTCTACTTTTTGGCACACTTGCTGTCCTACAGTTCTCTCCAGATAATACCGCTGGACACCCAACTCATGTATGGGAACAGTTATAATGGGTCCTCAAGGAAGCAGGAAGACAGACAGTGCTGGGGATCTGCAGAAAATCAGCAGAGGCGACTCAGTTCTGCACTGAGTGTGGCCACTACTTATTCCCAGCCTGAGTTCACAGCTTCTGATGGCGCCAGTGAAAGCAGCTGCAGAGCTTAGGAATGTTTTCTTCCCTCTTCTCCATCTCATATATCCATAGGAACCTTCTCAGTTCTACCGTGATAACTCTGTCTTAATATTGTCTCCATCAAGATAAAGATAATTCCAGAGAACTGAGAGATTCACTTATTTTAAAGAGATACAGCCAGGCCTCTTAAGCAATAACACAAGTTGCAAGAAGCAGACGTGTTGGAAGCAACCCAAATATCCTTATCTATGGCTGTGGGAAACACCAGGAAAGTGCTAGGACAGCTCAAGATGGAAACTACAGAACTATGCACAAACACTGCAGAATTCTCTCTTTAGCTTTTAATTCCTCTCCCAAACTATTTTTCTTTCTTGTTGTGAATGCAAGTGAAGCTATAAGAATCTGCCTGTTACATTCTGCGCTGACCACTGTAAAGAACCTTTCCTTTCCTATGTTCCCAAGTACTCAAATCACAGACTGAAGACTGATTCAGCCACAGCAAGTGGGTTGATTGAGCCAGCATGCCAAAAAGCAAAATCTGACTTCTGGTCTGCCTAACATCTCTCCCTGTTGTTTGACATCAATACTGCATTTACTGAAACTCACAAGGATACAGGAAAATCCAAACAGAATAAAAACTCCAGAAGATCACGAGGGACTCCTGACACTCCGCACAAGATAGTTCTTGCGGAAGATAATTCTTGCAACTTGAGCTGTACAGACCATGGAAATTTAGGCAAGATCCAGCCTTCTTAGGAACTCTTACTATGGGTAAGTCCACACCTCGGTGCAAAGGCATTAACGTCTGCATGCAAAACTCGGAACCCTTCCAGCCCTCCTTTCCTGTAAAATTATCAACGCTTTATAACACAGGCAACACACCAAAGCAGAAGAAACACTGCCTCAGAGGAAACAACATCGTTTATTTTTCTTCTACAACACCTGCCTTGCTTACAGTTCCTATAAAAAAACATTACCAAACGGTGACTTGATTATGAGCCTGACTGGCAACATCCAAGGCCCTGAGAACTCCCACAGAGTGCAGGGCTATCTGCTCACGTACTTGTTGACACCTCTTTCACACCCTTTAGCTATCATATTCCCAATTTTGTCCCACAGCACAATACTGAATGAGAAAACTCCTCTGTCTCACAAAAAGCAGACTTATCTTTTTGCTGTTACTAAAACACAGCATATAAGGCTCTCTTAAATCCTTCTATAGGCAGCCATCAAAAGCGCAGTACTGCTCTGATGAAACAATACGGTGACTCCCTGCTGGCAGCTGCCCCAGACAGATCTCTCCTCTTTTCTCTCCTCTTCACGTTTTAAATGTGTAATTTGTTAAAAGCCTCTTGATTATGTGAAGCATATGTCTGGACAACACTGAGAAATAGGAAAAGAGCCTTGAGGTTCCAGAGAACATTGCATTCGGGGCTCAACGGGAAGGAAAATAGGAAACGTGAGAGTTCGATACGAAAGGTTCCAAGGAAAACAGAAATTGTTGTTGTTGTTATTGTTACTGTTTTTTAAACTGGCAACTCAAAACGAAAGTGCAACTGCCTTCCAGATGAGGGTGTGGTGCTTGATGACAAAATTGAATGCGTCGGACCAACTCAGACCATTTCACCGAAGCACATCTCAGTTACAGCATCTCCTACCAGGCAGCTGACAAAAGGTTAGTTCTGCTTTATTCCTCACTGCTCTGCATGCTAAGTGGGATACATTTACAAGTAGAAAAGCTAGGATTTACTCTTACTTAGGCTGGCTTTATAGAGAGATGTCATTTCCAATTTTAAAATTGGATTATTTTGGTCAGACAGGTTACTGCTCAATGCATTAAGGAAAAACATCTGTTTAAACTGGGAATATTAACTTCATTCAATATGTACTTGTGCAATCCCACATCGAGTTTAAACAGACAGAAACACTGAATCTGTATCTGAATGGAAGGTTGGAATAATACCACAAGAAACCATACAGTGCTGTCTGTTAAGAAACCTATATCTCCTAGAAAACAGTACTTGAAAAAGCAGCCGAAGTTCTGAGCTGCTTGGGTACCTGTGGGTAGTTTTGTATGGGGTAACATTCCTTGAACGTGAGAATATTCCTTTCTGTGCACATCATCCTGAGGCGTCTCTGGACCCACACTGCTTTGATTCTATAAGAAATCCCACTCAGAGCACTGCATGGGACAGAGGCTAAGCCCCCTCCACCACCATTCAGCAGCTGCATAGGAGAGCAGTGCTTTATGTAATGTGCACGCACGTGTGCCTGAGAAACAACACAAGCGGGAGTGACAAACATGAGTAGGTATGCTAGCCAAAACGTGTCTTTATTTTTAAGAGAGAAATACCAACAGCTGAACACTACATATCTCTTTCCATCACCGACTCCAGTCAGCCAAAATCACGTTGGGCAGCAGCGCAAGCTCCGTGTCACAGCCAAAGTGCTTTGTGATACCCAGACTTCTGAAAGTTTGTACCAAAATGTTTATCATTTTGCTTTCTAGCAAATCTGCCTGTGATTCAATTTGATTAAGTGCTCCCAGATGGGCTCTGCAGTAACAGTTTAGATTACAGCCCAAGCTTTTCAATTAAAGTTTTATTTTTCTTCTAGCCTTGGCTAAGAGGATTAAACTTGCCCTGTACTCTTCTACTAAAAACAAGAGACATTCACAGCTGATGTCTGAATCTCTCCTCAAAGTGCTATAAAGCTGTGAAGGATTACCCCTGCTGAAAAATGCTGCTAACACATACTGTCAGGCACAGAACAGATAACCCTTGCCGGACTAAGAAACAGAACTACATGACTTCCCCTTCCTCACACTTCAGTTAGGCACCGGTAAATGACAGATGACAAGTCTTACACTGAGAGTGATCATTGTTTAAAGTGTAATGGAAAGTGTTTTGAAATGTTAGCAAAAAAAAATATATATATATCCAACGAAGTCATTAAGAGTGAAAGCCAAACCAAACAGTTAATGGCCATCTAAAACAGTTTATAAAGTGTATATAGCAGATTCACTGGATATATGTATCTATATGTAACTCATAAAATCATAGAATAGCCTGAGGTCCTGAAAAGGACCTCAAAGATAATCGATTTTCAACCCCCCTGCTATGTGCAGGGTCACCAACCACCAGACCAGGCTGCCCAGAGCCACATCCAGCCTGGCCTTGAATGCCTCCAGGGATGGGGCATCCACAATCTCCTTGGGCAACCTGCTCCAGTGCGTCACCACCCTCTGTGTGAAAAACTTCCTCTTAATATCTAACCTAAAGCTTCCTCGTCTCAGTTTAAAACCATTCCCCCTTATCCTATCTGTAAACAGCTGTTCCCCCTCCCGTTTATATGCTCCCTTCAAGTATTGGAAGAAATATCAAGTAAGACAGCAATGAATAATTTCTGTTCTGTTTAACCGCTCTGTGTTCCTGAGTATGACATCAGTCAGTAACCTTTTTTCCCAGCAAACAGAACACATTAAAAATAATTTTGAGGAGATGCTGTTTGTAACAAAGATTTAGCAACCACTCATTTAAACCTTATCTAAAAAACAGTGATGGTATTCAGAGTTTTGCCAAGATTGAAAAAAATAAGAATGGGTTAAGAGCTCTGTGCAGAATATCTGACAAGAATCTGTTTTCCTGTAACATCGACCTCAAATTCTGAGACACTGCAGAAGATGAGAAAGGGATATGTGATTTTCATCCTCGGCAGCATTTTGCTACTGCCATGAAGAAATCTTAATGCCCTTTATTTCCAGGGAATGTGGCACTGCAGTACCGTAGTTTACAACTGAAAGAAGGTCAGCCAATCACTCAGTGAACACAGCTACTAGAGAAGATTCTTTAGGATGTGACTTGCTAAAGACTGAAGATGAGAACATTTAAACTTCAGTCTTAAACAGGCAGTGAGGATACAGCCCGAGTGTTTACAGAATGAATTCGTCATGAGCTAAGACTTGACAAAACAGTCGAGGTTGAGAACTGTTTGGGTGCTTGTGGGCAGTTTTGTATTTGGTAAGATTCCTTCGGGTGCATACCATTGTGAGCTGTCTCCAGCAGTAAGATTCAGGGTACCCACATTGCTTTGATTCCGTAGGAGCAGACTAAACTCATCCTGTTCCATGGCCATTCAGGAACTGACTCAATGGGACAGCTGTGTTTTACATATCAAGTTTTAAAACTTGAAACCTGTACTATTTCTTTGATCTCTTCCCAACCCCACCCCCCCTTTTTTTCTTTTTATTTGACTTTCAGCTTTGCCATGGGCTGGGTTGTGAACAACTCAACTGATTACTGGATTGAGGACGATGAGCATTATCTCAACTCTGATGTAGATTATAACACATACGAGTTTCTCTGTGAAAAAGAAGATGTGAGAAAATTCATGAAAGTATTCCTCCCTGTGTTCTATGCATTGACTTTCACTGTTGGAGTTGCTGGAAATTCATTAGTGGTTGCAATTTATGCCTACTGCAAGAAACCAAAGACCAAGACAGATGTGTACATCATGCACCTAGCCATTGCTGATTTGCTCTTGCTCTTCACGCTCCCCTTTTGGGCTGCAAATGCAGTGCAGGGATGGGAACTGGGAAACTCAATGTGCAAGCTCACTTCTTCACTTTACACCATGAATTTCAGCTCTAGCATGCTGTTCCTGGCCTGTATCAGTCTGGATAGATACAGGGCTACCTCTGAATCCCAACGTCACAGAAGAGCTGGAAAACACTGCAGTGTTACCTGCATCTGTGTCTGGCTGTCTGCCGTACTGCTCAGCATCCCTGAACTGATATTTAACCAAGTCATAACACACAACAATAGGAATGAATGCCTTCCTATATTTCCAACGAACATGGAAACACTTTTAAAAGCAACCATTCAGATCCTAGAAGTTATCCTGGAGTTTCTGCTTCCTTTCCTAGTAATGGTGACCTGCTATTCAGTTACTGCTCGGGCAATCTTTAGATCTGCAAATGCTAAAAAATCTAGACCTTTCATGGTTCTGCTGGCAGTAGTGGCTGCTTTCATAATTACTCAGCTACCTTACAACATAATTAAGTTCTGGCGAGCCATAGATAGCATCTACCTATTGATTACCGACTGTGAGGCGAGTAAAACCATAGACGTTGCGCTCCAGGTCACCAAGAGCATAGCTCTGTTTCACACCTGCCTGAACCCAATTCTGTACGCCTTCCTGGGTGCCTCTTTTAAAATGCGTGTTATGAAAATAGCAAAAAATTATGGGTACTGGAGAAGACAACAACAGCATGAAGTACCTGAAGAGATCTCTATGAATTCTGAAGCCCGTACTGAAGAAACAATTAGCTTCACTATATAGACTGTTGCTTGCATTATCTTAATCAAAACAGGGATTACTTACTAACCTGGGGGCTATTATTTCAACAGCTGTTTCTCTGCAAGTCATCTTTCAGATGAATTTAAAACCCTGCAGACAAGCCAAGACACTACACTGGAGTTCAAAAATGGAACATGATCCAAATTAAGCACCAGGCATGAAAAAATACTGAAAGTGCTGGAAACAATTAAGGTATTTATTAAAAAAAATAAAAAAGCAAACAAAAGAAAACAATAAAGTCAAAAGGGTCACAGCAACAGGATATTAAATTGCTGTGTAATGAAAATTCTGCACATATCCAAACCACCAACTTAAAACAGAAAAGGAAACCATCAGCGATAAAATGACAGTATGGGAACCTTTGTGCCAAGATCCAATAATATCGTGGTTCTTCAACTATTTTGTAAAACTTCACAGCATTTGACTAATAACTCACTTCCATTTTTTTCTCTCTAGTTCCCGCTTCAGAGACACAGTTGCAGCTTAAAATGAGATACCAGTTCACAACTGAGAGAAGCAAAAAAAAGCCATTTTCTATGTGTTTATACATACGTATAGCAACAAGAACACCCCGTGTAAGAAACACTAACTCCTGCTCAATAACTACCAAAAACAATCTTACATCTCTCCATTTGCTGCTCACCCTAAACTTCAACAAGCCCAGTGGCCAAAAAGAGGCACATTCCAGATCTCTGTAACATAAGATCAAACATGAATGTCAAGGTAATGCAATCAAAGCATGAGCAGAAATGCAAGAAAAAGTTTTAAAGTTAACCTTCAGATACAGGGCCTGGAATTTTTGGGTGGAATTTGTAAAATAATGAGATAGGGAGGCGACTATAGCCTTCTAAAATATGCAAAGATACAATAAAACATACGAGTATTCAAAGTGTACTGACTTTCATTTTTGTATACTTATCCTTGCTTTGTTTTAGTAGGTACTGGCACCCCTAGCATAGGATTAATCAGTCACAGGATAAAAGACTTGCTGTGTGAATGAGAGGGATTCTGACTTCACATAAACTCATGATTGGTAGGTATCTATAGTTTCTCCATTAGGAAGTACAAAAGCTATCTGCTGCCACAGAGATGGGGGGAATTCCAGGAAAAAGAAAAATAAACAATAGCAGTTTTCCCATTTATCTCTAGAAGGATTTAAAAATACATTGACAAATTAGCTTTCTAAACACACACAAAGAAGTGTTATTTACAGCATATTGTCTCAGCCTTCAACCATCCTGCGGGCTCTAATAAAGAGCTTATGAAAGACAAGAATCTCTCATTTTCAGACAGTGTTCCTAATTACATAATTGTGGGCTAAATGGAAAAGCTCTACAATGTCAGACAACAAACAGCTGCAGCATAAGCAAGACACAAGCTTTTTCTCTCTGTTGAGATGACAAAAGCCTTTAGAACTTCTGTTCAGTATTTTGAGGAATAGTGGAGCAATTAGCAATGCTTGACACATGGCCTACGCATACATCAGTCTGATATGTTTAAACCAGACTAGGCTTACTGTAAATGTGCAAAGCATGAATACAAAGCTTGGTAATAATCTCCAGTCCTTCCATGACGCAAAGGACATCCTGTATGAGTGAGTTGAGTGATTGCACCTGGAGTGATGTTCTGACTGGGCTGTCAGGCTCCTGCAATTCCCAAACATCCAAGGTCCCCATGTTCACCCAGACTTGAGAGAGAAAATGAACAACTAGATCACCCATTGCCAACTTCCCTGTTATAGGCAGGGACACCTCCCACCAGACCAGGTTGCTCAAAGCCCCATCCAGCCTGGCCTTGGATGCCTCCAGGGAGAGGGCATTCACATTCTCACTGAGCAACATGTTCCAGTGTCTCACCATCCTCACAGTAAAGAGTTTTTTTCCTAATACCTAGTCTAAATCTACTCTCTTACAGTTTAAAGCTATTTCCCCTCATTCTGCCACTACCTGCCCTTATAAAAAATTCCTCCCCAGCTTGTGACGCACATAACTCACCCAAGTCATTCTGTGATTCTGTGAACACATTTTATGAGTAACATATTTTGTGCATGACCTCCAAAAGAACTTTCCCATTACTTCCTCAGGAACTGCAACTCATAACTGGGAGACACTGTCCCAGAACAAGGGTAGCAGCTAGCAGTTAAGTGGTGCTTTCAGGTTGAGACACTAGACACCATGCTTCCCTCTGCCTCCAGATCTGCACTGCTAGGAAAGTGAGCGAGCTCTATCTTCTGGTGAGTCCTGTTATTGCACAAGTCTATCTGCACAGGGAGCTGGCCCACACAAAGGTACTTGAAACATTCAAGTTTCACTCTGGTTAGCAACTCAGTTTATTTAGTTAGCTTCCAAACTCTCACTGAGTGATGATTTTTCAGAATAGGTCACTTACGTTTTGGTAAACAAACACACACACCAAAAACAGTATTCCAAAGTCAGGGACATTCAGCACTTAATAGTTCAACCTACCAATTCTTCTGGGAAGTTTCTTACTAAAAAAGAAAAATCACTTCTTAGAAGCAGACCAGCAGCATCACAAACTACATTAACAATCAGCTGAAGTTTACCAGAATGCCACAATACACTCAAATTTCAAACACAAGCTGCCAAAGACAGTTTCATAAAAACAAGGTTTTAAGACTATGACCATAAACTTGTAAGCTGCCTAAGGGAACGAGGTATAATTTGAAGAACAATAGCAGCATTCATTCTGAACTAAATTCAGAGGTTCTAAAACGGACCCAAAACCACCAATTCTGCTTCTTCTGTTGTTTTACCTTCAACTGTCTTTACTCAAGAGAAAGAAATTTTCCAATTCAGAAATGGAAGACTAACATTTCAGATTTTGTATTTATTTATTCCAACTCTTAGGAAGAGTTTTAGACTTAGTCAATGCTATGCAGTGTTTCTGTACTTACCACTGCTCCACCATTTTTTGCCATTAATCACATAACTATTTCCATCTCGCTCGATGCTGCACTGCATATTGGTGGCATCACTCGAAGCCACATCAGGTTCTGTGTTAAAGAAAAAAACAACACACACACCACTGTATTAAATATACAAGCTGTAGTACTACCGCCACAAATACATGGATCTAGATATACTCTAAAAACAATGTCACTGTTCTGCTCCCAGCAGAAAAAGCTGTTTTCAGTACCGCACTGCTGTGGTCAAAGATTTTCTATTTTCTGATGACATATCATTCATAGCCAACTTAAACCTGCTGGTTGTTGAACCCTTTATAGTAAACAGACTTCTTCTTTTCCTGATGTTTTTAAATCCTTCCTTCCCCCAGTCTACTTGTAGATAACAATCATCTCTCTCAGCCTTTGTTCTCCTAGGCTTTTCTCAAACAAAAGTAAAGAAACTTAAATTACTTATCAGACGGATTATGAAATAAAGTTGCCAAAAAAGCATCACCAATGATCATCTGAAACAGAAAAGACTATCACCTTTCAAGGGAAAGAATCTTCTCCCATTTGGTGACCACCTGGCTCTGCAAGGCTGTTTTGTTAACTGCTGCTAATGCAGGAAGATCAAGATTTTGACATCACATATTCAAAAGCTACATTCCTAAATGAAGGGCCCAGCTTTCCAGAGATGCCACGAGCTTTGAAGATCAAACAGCAATATATTGCTGAGCTACTATCTTCAGGTTATGTCTTAAAATCGCTATGATTTACTGCAAAACTACAATACTTATCAAAATCATCATACTTGTGTCTATGTTTCCAGAGAATGCAAAAACACATTACAAAACCAGGATAAATTCTATACTCTGTCAGGCTCATGCAATAAAATATATTTAACTACTAGTAAAAATAAATTGAAAATACATGGAAATTGTAATATGATAGAACATGAGAAATGGTAACTATCAAGGAGAGGAAGCACTTTGTGCTCACACCGTGGAGATGATTTCATATTCAAACACATTCAAAGATATTGTGGAAATTCCTGTATTAATTCTCAGAATCACTGAATGGTTTGCGTTGGAAGGGACCTCAAAGATGATCTAATTCCAACCCCTCCACTGCAGGCAGGGTTGCCAACCACTGCGTCAGGCACCAGAACAGGTTGCATTCTCTAACACATAACAACTTAAGATTCTATACTTTTTGCGTATGTCATCAAATTTCTGCCATTTGCCTCTCATTGTCTTCTGGAATAAAAACTTACCTGTCATGCAGAAGCAAGAACTAATCTTCCCTTCCAGAAGAGGCTCCAGCCACTCTTTCTTTTGCTCTTCAGTCCCATACAGGTGCAGGACCTCCATGTTTCCAGTGTCTGTGAGAAACGAGTGGTTACATTTATTTCTTGAGATGCACAAATGGTAAGGCATTAGATGCCCAATGTTTTTAATGCTCTCAGTGCCATAGTTAAGGCACAGTGTTTGCTAACCAGGTGCTTGACAGTTGAAAACCTCAGGAGCAAAGAAGCGCTTCCCTGTTTCCTCAGCTATTAGCGCATAGTCAAGCTGGCTGAGACCGCTGACAGCTGGGAGAAAAAGATTCCACAGACCTTCTGCTTTGGCCATTTCCTGTTCAGAGAATCAGCAGGGAAAATCATTAGCAATACATCTTCAAAGAGCAATGAAATTCTGGCTTGCTGACCATTTTCTTCCTTCCTATGTCTAACACGCAGTCCAGTATATCTGATGGCTTTCCTCAGTAGCTATTTTCAGCGGGTACGGTTTTGAGTTAAAGTTCAGATGTCCACCTCACAGAACTCACGTCTGCTTTTCCCCTCTCTCATTTGTGTCTCACAACTCCTTCTGCACACTTTCTTCTTTTCCTTTCACTTCCTCACTGTTTCTTTCCACACAGATGGGCTAAGTTCTCCAGCAGCATACACCAACATCTCTTCAGGTCTGTGTCAGTGCCTGTTCCTTTTACTGCTAGAGTGCTCAAGAATATTTACCATCCCATACCTTCAGCCTCTCAAGCACTGGTGGTTTCTTCCATCTTTCCTCAGTATTTCCATGTTTAGCATAGTATTCTGCTATTTCCTAAGAGAAATAAAGTTTGTTCAAATTAACAACACCCAAAACATACACAAATTATGTTTACTTTTATGCTTTCCCTACGCCTCAATGCACCAGTATGAAATACTCAGCACAACTTTTTGTTATGTAGTTGGTTTCATTAGAAAATTTACTAATTGCAATCATTTCATTTTGCAAGACTTAAGATGCACCATGGAGGTGAACCCAATCACCGGTACGTTTTTTCATACATGGAAATGGTTTGAAGACATTTAAAGTGTGCTGACAACAGCAGAAGGTCAGTGTTTCCTGACAATAAACGCACTGTGACAAGCTACTTATTGAAATTCGCATCCCTGCATGAGAATGCAAGACTTCAGGGTTTTTGTTAAAGGTATTTCATACAATACCTTTAAAAATGACTTTGGTTTTGTTGGTTTTTAAGTACTTCTTAAACTTTAAAAAGCAAGAAAGTTGTAAAAGTCACTTTTCAATGCATATAACACTTTAAATCTGCAAAAAAATCACACTGATAATAACGATTTCTATTAATGTTCTGCAATACCACAAACATCACGGCATGAAAAACAAGGCTACTCTTGAAAGAAAAAATAAAATACAGGAGGACATGACTTCAACGTGGTTTTACATTTTTATAACCTCTGCTCAGAGAATGCTCATTTATAAATAGGTTTACAAAATGCTTTTACCTTCTCAGCTGGATATACATGCTGCTTCATGAACTGCTTTACCTTCAGCAGCACTTCTTGGCCTTTCCTACTTTGATAGAACAACTCTCCAGAAGTATTGTGTTGTACACTGCTGAAAGACAACCTAAAGAACATCCAGTGCAATAAATAAGATCAGATTTTCCCTCACAGTGATATAAGCTGCCTTATACAGACATCTGAATAAGTGAAGCTGTAAGTTTTGCTGCACCTTTGACCAGTTGTTTTAGACCAATGTTACCTTTTTGAGAGCTCTAAGCCTTTTTCTGCCAAAGGCTTCACCATCTTAGCAAATTCATGGCTATTCTCTGCAGAAGCATTTCCAATGAGATATCTAGCATATACACCCTACAACCAAAAAGAAAGGCATAAATGGTATAATTGCGTACTTAAAAACGTCTCTTTTAGATTGGTGATTTCTTCAACTATGAAGTTACACTTCAATATACATGTTCTTCATTGGAGAAAAAAAAAAAGAGCACTCAGATGGATTTTACTGGGTTATGTTGATGCTGCTTTTGGTATATTTCTGATATAATAGACAGGAATAGAGAGAGTTGGACAAGAACAAAAAAAACCAAACCAACCCAAGACAGACGAGCTGTTAAAAACCCTGAAGAAAATCATAAAACTTAGTAGAGCAAAATGAGTGTACCTGTATTGGATACTATATGCAAACCCACTCTGTCCCTCCAGCCAACAGACAGTAACGCACACATTAATATAGTTGTGAATAATTACTACACGCACATACGTTCTTACTCCAAATTACTAACAGGTAGCTTACAACACATTTAGTAACCTTATCTTAGGCTGCAACTACAAAATATATTCCTGTTCTACGGTGGCTGACTATCTCATGTTACGTACCTCATGCAGCAAGAATTCTGTCCCAGAGTTCACAGTCTTAAGCATCTAAAAAGATACTGCTTCTAAAGGGACAAACTGAAATACCTTTCCCATTACTGTACAACAATACTTCATCATTTGAAAAATATTACCAGCCTACATATAATAAAAATGTGACATTTCAGAAGAAGTGAGTATTACCTGGGATATCCCTGCCATTTTAAAATATGACAAAGCAAGAAAAAAATTCAAGTTGGGGATTGTAGTGCTAATACCCCGGCAGCGGCAGTAAATAGAAATCAGTTCTTCAAATGAGGGATTTTCTACAAAAAACAAACAGACAAACAACAACAACAAAACCAACAGAATATTTTAGAATGCTCAACCTTTACTAGGATTTATCTCATTCTTCAAATATTTGAGTCATTTTGTTAATACAGGAAAAACGTAATATATCATTCCTCATGTGCTCAGATATGGAGGGTGAAAAGGAAACAGGTGTTGCAACAATTCCACATAAACCCCCCACCAGTTCCACATCAGTCAGGAAATCCATTGCACCACAGTTTTATTTTGTTTTGGGTTTATATAAACATTATCAATTCATATGTAAATTTTAGCTTTCCCCCATTATCTCTAAGAAATGTTCAAAATAACCTTTTGTAGAATTAATGTACTGTGGCAAACCCAGATCCTACTAAAACAGAACTACCATAAAACTATCAGCACATCTCCTACAATGACGAAAACTACAGAAAAGCTCTTTTCCAATTGCAAAATGATGTACTCGTTAACTTCTTACTGTTGTTTATAATAGTAATCTATCAAATAGAAATCAACCATAGAATTCAGTTTGACAAAACGATTATAACTTCATACCTATGGTGCCTTTGAAATTGAAGACAGATCCTTGGCCTAAGACATTCAGAGATGTAGGCCAAAAGTAGAACTGAGTAGCATATGCTAAATCTGCTAAAGGATGACCAGTGGTTGAAAGTTCCCAGTCCAGCACTGCCAAAACACGAGCCTTAAATAAAAATAAAAACCTCACGTGAATTATAAGAATGAAGGACCTGCAGATGGACAATGGACTTATTATCCAGGAGCTTTAGTGCTTTGAAATTAAAAACATGCACTGTAGCTGTCTACAGCAAAAGTAGTTCCATTCAGCACTATGTAAGGATCTGCAAAACATTAACGTTTACGTAGTGGCAGAAAACTACACCTTTTTCCACTGAAAATCACCTTCAAACTCTACATTTTTGTGTAACATTCCTTCTGTCAGAAACTTCTAAACTGTTCTAGTCAAAGAATTACACAATAAAACGCTCTGAAGAACTGTGGTGTTGACTTTTTTTTTTGTTTCAATCCTGTTGCATGCATTAAGAAACACCATAATTTACTGTTACATTTTGCATCGATTAAAACTTACATAGAAAATTGAATTTCTTAAACAAGTTAGTCAGTCACCATCCAGATGGTGACACGAGACTCCATTGCAAGTGTCCTTGCTACAGTGAGTTCAGCTAGATCAGAGAAGACTCCCCAAGGAAACATTCTGATCAATTCTTACAACCTAGCTGGCCTGCTATCTCACATAACCCCTCCAGCCTATGCATAACCTACTCATAACCTACTGTTATTATGTACAAAACCAATTTCCTACACCACCATTCCTGCATATAAAGGTACAGTTTCAACAGATTCTTTAAGATGATCTCTACACAGTTTGGCCAACTCTTTCAAATACAGCAGGAACTGCTGAGAGAGTCCCCAGGACTGAATTCTGGAGCACAGAATCCAGTAATCACCACATTTAAGCCCGCAACCAGCATCTATCTGCTTATCTATACACAACTGTGCAAATCTCTGCGATCTGCGGCTTTTTCATGAAGAAGGTCAGAAATTCAGTCTCCTTGTGTCAAGGCAAACTCTTCTGAGCCTTCTGGGCCACCCAGGGAACAGATGACAAAGTGGACCAAGAATGCACACAGGCACAACTCTGATATCTAGCCACACTACAACTATCACTGCAGTGCAAACTCGAATTCCATCTTTATAATCCCAACTGTAAGTTAAATTCTATAGATTTTGTCAAAAAATTGCTTATCATTTCACATCCCAGCAGTTCTATGAGAAAAATGAGCAGAAGTATATTACTGCAACTATTTTACTGATAAGGAACATACAGATGCTTTGCTCCTGTTCATAACCAAACATCAAAAAGAGACCCTATACTGAAAGTACAGTGACAAAGAGCAAACCATCCTTGGGAACATCCTTGGGAATGCCCCCATAACATGTACAAACAAATAACAAAATCACAGAATGGCTTGGGTTGGAAGGGACCTCAAGGATCATGGAGCTCCAACCCCTCCGCCACAAACAGGGCCACCAACCTCCACATTTTATTAGACCTGGCTGCCCAGGGCACCATCCAACCTGGTCTTAAACACTTCCAGCGATGTGGCATCCACAACCTCTCTGGGCAGCCTGTTCCAGCACCGCAGCACTCTCTCTGTAAAGAACCTCCCCATGATATCCAACCTAAGTCTTCCCTCCCTCAACTTAAAACCATTTCCCCTTGTCCTGCCATTATCTACCCCTGTAAAGAGTCAATAATGGAGAACCACAATGTACAAAATGTACAAACATTTCAAATACCTCTGTTGGGTGAAAAATGATGTTATCTATTCTAAAGTCCCCATGAATTAGGGCTTCTTCATCATCATCAGGTGGTAAGTTGTTTGCTAACCACTTGGCTAGCTCATTCATGGCAGGAATATCTGTATGAGCAGCTGCATCATACTGTCTTTTCCAAGTTGATACCTGAAAAAATACAAACACTTTAACAGCACTACAGAGTTTACTTGGAACGTAGCAGTAACCTCATACTGTGCACTAATACTTTACTAACTGAAGATATTGAATTGCTAAAATACGATGGTTACTTCTACAAGTCATCTAAGATTAACAGATCAGCTTGTAAATCAAACCATTAAAGACCTGACGAAATGAGAGATTTTTTCCAAGAGCTGTACCTGTCTTCTGCAGTATCCTGGTCCTCTGCCATATCCTTGGAGACCCAATGACCGCAAGTCAAAGGAGTGCAACTGAGCCAAAGTTTCTATCATTGCAAGATACAAAGCAGAACGCTCCGCTGGGCCCACCTCAGGCAGTGAGGCATCTCGGAAGATGCGACCCTAGAAACATTGTAAATCAGATACTTGGTGGGATGTAGGCACAAAGAGATGTAAAGTTAGATGTTTCGGTAGCTAAAACAAACGCAGTGAACCAATATTCCCTATACCATAAAAAATTCCTTCCTCATTTGTTTTACTCTTTGCCCATGATACATGAAGGGCATAACTCTTTTTTTTCCTTAATACCCTTCATAATACATTAAATACACTTATCTCATAGCCCACGATCTTCCCACTTTCCTTTCTTTTTTGCATGCACTATTGTTTTATGCAATTAGAAATCCTTTGAATGCTCTTCCTCAGATCCCAAATTTCAGACTATAAATAAGTATCCCAGAACACTCAAGAGACAACTGGATATTTTCACAGCTGTATTTCTCAGGGCTTCAGCTCTCCATACAATCTGAATTCCACAAAACCGTGCACTGTGTATTGGCACACATCACAACTTGTCGAACAAGCACAGCCACGTAGAGGAGGGTATGATGAAAGAGGCCTAAACTCAAATCTTCCTCCCACAAGAACAAAAGAACGGTACAGCAGACTTAAACTCAGACTCAACCAAGTCCAACAGAAACAGTATCAACTCAGCCACAGCATGCTTAGAGTGATGGATGGCACAGCTATGCTATCTTCTTTCTCAAGGTAGTACTTGAGATGGAATCCTGCTTGCTTTTAAAGAAAAAGGTGACTATACATAGATTACTGCTTTCAGTAACAAATGGGTTGCTTGTTCCAAGAATCCAGAACAACTTTGGAGCCTGACTGTTATGGCTGAGTTATGGGTACCCTTTTCACAGTAGCAATATATAGACATTTCACAACATTCTTCTGACAGTACAAAGGAGAAGAGGTTAAATAACGAGCTGTATATTTTGGCAGAACTGGAAATAAGCTCTGGAGAACCTGAAATCAGTAAAAATCTCTGACAGTTAATATTTCCTAAAAATATGACTGGATTATTGATATGCCTTGGTATGCCTTGGTACATAGCTGCATGTACCAAACTTCAATGCTTAGTAAAAACTGAATAAGACTCTAATAAGTTCTAGACAGCTTAAAATCTGCTTGTAGTGGGGAGAAGAAAGAAATCTGTCAGATAGGCTGACCAACCTGCACATGCTGCATCACGTAAAATTCTGTTCCAATGACAGAAACATCACTGCAGTACAACAGGGGTTCAGGGACTGGAAATCCAGCTGAAAATAAGGCTTTCTGCACATGATATTCTCTATCAACCTGAAGAAGACACAGAAAATACGGTTCAGTGAAAAGCTTCCAAACATAAATCATTATCTTACTGAGTACAGCTAATGACAATCTATCCTCTTTCATGTTTAATCAAGCGTACAGTATAGAAAACTGGAAATGATTCAAGTAATTCACTGCACTTCTAGACACCTTTAACTGAAATAGGCTGCATCATCATGTACAAGAAGAACTTAGTCCACTTGCAATACAAAGTGTTCAGAGCTTGCTGAGGAATGTTACCTACCTTGTGGGCATTTGGTAAAAGGGGGCCGTGGGGCTTCTTCCTGAGCACATAGGCCTGCCCACCCTTCTGAAGATAAAAGGTTGGATTTGACTGTCCTGAGCTACAAAGAGAAAGATTGTATTACTTACTATGTAGATGCAAATTTGCAGACTTTTAATGGAAATGATGCAAAGTTCATTGTGACAAGGCCTGAACAAAATGGCAAGACACAGAAAAGGGGTTTTCCTTCAAGTTTCATTTCAAATATAGTCTTACAAAGATGCAAGTGATAGCCTACAAAATCGGGAGTCAGAGGCTGTATTGCTACACCTAACATGAAAATGTCTTTTCATTCTTCATTTTTCATCATATCTTTTCACTGCAGAGTAGTCAAAGATAATTTGTTCTCCTGTGAAATGGGGATAGCATTCGCCTCTTCACCCTAAAGAGACATCATTAAAGCAATCGAGTTTTCAAGCAAAATTCACACTAGCTCATAACCATATTTTTCTTCAGTGAGCTGTATTTTAAACAGTGTAAGCTGAGAGAAAGCTCTTTAAACCACTGATGAATCCTAGTACCAAACCCTCTTGTACTCAGGCCTGGCCATCTATTTGCATACATAAGCTACTCTCAGAGGACTGCCTAGAGCAACTGTTACGTTTTAAAGGAAAAATGTTACAGTGACAAAGAATCCTAAAAATGACATGCTTCTCCACATGTCTATATGAGAAGAACTTACTTAAACCCATCATGACACACTGCCTGTCATATCCCAATCAAGTTCATTGATCGCCACCTTCCTCAAGGACTTGAGTTCACCTACATGTTATTCTCTCCTCATCCTTTATCATTTTTAAGACCTGTTCTTAGTCCAATCAAAGACTGTACAAATACCGGAAAATCAAAATCAAGCAGACATTTGCCTTCATGCTCCTCATGACACTTCCCTCCCTTCGGAGAGGGACTTTTTATAAGGGTGTGTAGCAAGAGGACAAGGGGAAATGGCTATAAACTGGAGGAGGGTGGATTTAGACTAGATATTTGGACGAAATTCTTTACTGTGAGGGTGGTGAGACACTGGAACAGGTTGCCCAGTGAGGCTGTGGATGCCCCCTCCCTGGAAGCATTCAAGGCCAGGCTGGATGGGGCTTTAAGCAACCTGGTCTAGTGGGACAGGTGTCCCTGCCTGGAGCAGGGTGGTTGGAACTAGATGATCATAAAGGTCACTTTCAGCCCAAATCATTCTATGATTCTATGATTCCTGTTCTCCCTCGGCCAGATAGGGGGTAGGCTGTAGTACAGCTTAAGAGGCATACCTCACAGACATACTCTGCCTGGCACAAAAGAGATTAGGATTGGCTGAAGCCTCTCGGTACAACAAGACAAACAGAAGAGTAACAACATAAATACTAGAGGTCTTTTAGATTTTTTGTCAGCTGCGGTCATGAGGACCTTTTTGGATGGAAGCATCTATGAAGATCGGGGGTACAGCAGAGGATTTGATAGACGTTTTACATCTGCATCAGAAGACAATGAAAAATTGCCTACTGTTTCTTAGTGATAGCAGACATCACTAAGAGTACGAGCTCTGACTGAGTTCTGGAGCCCACAGAGTGGCCCTCACTGCTGTAACACACTGCTTTCAGCACAGTGTCAAGCTTTTGCCTACCTGGCTATAAGCCCAGGGCTTTACAATCGATTTATCATGCCGCTAATACGCTCCTGAACGTTTTTATTTGTTGAGCACTTAAAAAGCAACCAGATTCACCAGCAGGTGAGGGACACCAGAACAACACATACTTCGCACCGCAGAGGGGTCAGACGCGTTCCCTGAACTCGGAGGAAAGTCCACAACACCGCTGGGCTGTGGCGGCTGTTGCATCTGGGCGAAAGGTCCCCGCAACAAACCTGGCCTTCCCGAAGTGAACTGCTCGGGCGGGCAGGGAGGCCGCCCGCCGGGAAGCACTGCCGCCACACACCGCTGGCTCCGGGCCGCCCTCCCCACCCCTCAGCCGGGCACCGCGGGTCGGCGCACCGCACGACCACCGAAGGCCTGCGATCGGCCCCCCTCACCTGTACTGCCTGACGGACAGAGCCCCCGCGGGCTGCTGGGGGAAGCCGGGCAGGCAGCGGCACAGGTACCGCTCTAGGCTGCCCTGGTCGAAGCGGTGCTGCCGCCGCACCTCGCTGGTGCCCGGCTCCACAGCCATCCCCGCGCTGCGCCGACGGCGTACAGAGCGCACCCGCCTACGGTAGCGCTACGTCCTCTACGGAGCCGCCCACCGCAGCGATATACTCCCTACGCAGCGGCCGCGCACCCACCCAAGGCGGTGCTACGCTTCTTGCGGATCCGCCCACCGCAAGCGATACGCTCTCTGCGCAACCGCCCCGCGCCCGCCCACTGTGCCCTTATGGAGCCGCCCTTTCCGGTGTTGCTGCGGCAACAGGAGGTTGCTTGGTCCAACGCTGAAAGCGGTCTTCTGTTCATCGGCTCTCGGTGCCGGCCGGCTCCTCTCGGAGGAAAGCGGATCGCAGAGCACGATTACGGTGCCGCGTGGGACTGGTGAGGCTGCTTCGTGCTGTCAGCCCCGCCGGAGCTCATTCGCTGCCGCGAGGCGGGCGCTCAGCCCGCGATGGGAACGCTCGCTGAGGCGGCGGGAGCGGCGGACGGTTCCGTGGCGTTCCCGGAAGCCGCGGCCGAGAGCAGACGTGTCGCTGCCATGGCGGAGGGAGGGCGGGTGGAGCTGCTGGAGCGCCGCGTGCGGGAGCTGGAGCGGGAGCTGGAGCTGGCCCGGGGCGGGCGGGCGTCGGCGCGGGCCCGCATCGAGACCATGAGCCCGGAGGTGACGGACTCCAACCCCTACAGGTGCGGAGTGGGGAGAATGCAGAGGGAGGGAAGAAATGAGGTTGGTCAGAAAACGGTGTAAGTCGTCACCGACCTGCTGGCGTATCGTAGAATCGCGGAATGGTTCGCGTTAGAAGGGACCTTAAAGCGCACCCAGCCCCAACCCCCTGCCGTGGGCAGGGCTGCCACCCACCAGCTCAGGCTGCCCAGGGCCCCATCCAACCTGGCCTTGAGTGCCTCCAGAGATGGGGCACCACAGCTTCTCTGGGCAGCTGTGCCAGGGCCTCACTGCCCTCTGAGGTCTGGCCACAGTACTCCAGATGGGGGACTCCTCATGAGGGCAGAGCAGAGGGGGGACAATCACCTTCCTCTCCCTGCTGGCCTCCCCTCTGTTGATGCTGTCCCGAGTACTGTTGGCCTTCTGGGCTGCAAGAACACGCTACTGGCTCATGTCCAACTTTTTGTTCTCCTAAGTCCTCCACAGGGCAGCTCTCACTTACAACCTTCACCCAGTCTGTACAGGCATCTGCGATCGCACCTTGGGTTTGACCTTGTTGAACGCTGGTTCACTGAAGAAAAAAGCGTAGGCTTGCTTTCTCTAAATCTGGGATCCATTTCCTGAAGTAGCCATAGGTCCTTCTGAACTCACTGGTGTTACTTATACCAACAGAATAAGCATGTGAATTCTGCAGGATCAGCACTTTCTTGCTTTTACCCATAGGATAACTTTAGGTGTGCCCATTAGACTATATCCAGTGGCAGTCACAGCTGTACTGAAAACAGCAGCGCTGAGTTTAGTGCTGGGCTGCCTACTTTTAAAGCAAAGGTAGTTTGCAATTTTGGATATCTGAAAAGCAGAGTTTCCACTAGAAATAGAGAGCATTTTGTTTATAATGATGCTGTTTTTCTTTGTAGTCGCTTGATGGCATTAAAAAGGATGGGAATTGTCAAAGACTACGAGGTGAGTATGTGTCTGCATTAAGACAGCTTTGTATTTCCACCTCTCCCCACTCTCCCTGGCCCCACACAGATCGGTGTTGATGCACTGATCTGTGTCTTATTTCTTTCCACAGAAAATCCGTACTTTCACAGTTGCAATAGTAGGCGTGGGTGGAGTGGGAAGTGTGACTGCTGAGATGTTGACAAGGTGTGGCATCGGTAAGGTAATATGAGTTTTCTTGTACTTCTTCATAGACTGGTCCTCTTTATGAATAGTTAGATTTGGTATTCCTCCATTGATTTTGCCCAAGTAAAAGTACTGTGAAGAAAGCACTGATGAGTGGCGTTTAAGTAAAATAAACGAAGAGTATTAAGTCTGCATTTTTCTTAACACTAATAAAATTTATTTAGTTCAGGCTTAGCCCTGTATCATGTGAACTGTTCGATTCTTGTGTTCTCTGCACTCTTACACAAGTCCATCTGTCTAATCATTGTACCAGATAATTGCAAGAGGAAAACAAAGAAAGGAGAAGGGGGTAGCTCACATGGAACATTAAGTCTTATGTCTTGAGATTAGGTCTCATGACTTAAGATCTTAACATTATGTCTTATGTCAGCAGATGTCAAATGTATTTTTACCACAAAAATTAGTTTGTCATGTGATACAGCTAAACATTTAGCAGCAGTTAGAAATAACTGATGTGTGTAGAGATAGCAAGAAGCTATAGAGTTAATGTAACAGCTTGTTCCTTAAAAGGAGGAATTTGGGGAATGGCATAGGTGTTGATAATTCCAGGCAAAATCTCACCATTTATTCTTGGAACTTTAGAATTTTCTTAATACAGAGATGATGCAATTTTTTCATTACAAAGTATATTCCCCCTTCCTCTGCAGGAACAATTCCTGTAGACCAGCATCCTGTACCTAGGAAGGATGTTCCTTATGTTCAATAATTTATTGATTCAAAATTCGTATCAGTCAACATATATGAGTATTCTGTAGGCACTTTAAGTTAATTGTTCATAAAGAACTACATGCCAAGACACAAGTGAAAGAAATGACATATTCTAGTTAATGCCAAAATGGCAAGTAGGAAAGTGAGAACAGAGTTGATAGGGTCCATGTAAATAATCTCTCAAATATATTTAGTTTAGACCAGGCAAACAGATTGCTTATTTATGTATTTATTTAAACAGCAGCTGTTTAAAATGGCCTGTTCTAGAGCTCTGTGTATGGAGTATTTGGAGGATCACATATGTGAATACAATCTCTATTGTAGCTTCTTCTGTTTGATTATGACAAAGTGGAACTGGCAAACATGAACAGACTCTTCTTCCAACCTCATCAAGCTGGATTAAGTAAAGTGCAAGCAGCAGAGCATACCTTGAGGTACGACTTACAGAAGTGGATATCTAACGGTATCTATCCAGGATGCTACTACAGCAAACCACTGTTTCACACTTAATCACTTACAAAGTAGCATGGTCTAGTGTGGGAACTTGAGAATAAAAGAGTTGGGGGAATGGCTAATATTTTAAGGACGTTTTTATCCTGCCCAGAACCTTAAAGTGAATCAACTTTCTACATATAGCTAATTTTGCTTAGAAGTTTAATATAAATTATTACATTTGAATATCTAGGTTGTTTGTTTTCTTTTGTTCAGGAGGGTGGGAGGAGGGTCTCTTTATCTAATTTGTATTTTTTTGTAACTATGGCTGTATTCTAGCCTTCAGAATGGAAGCTGAAGACTGTAGCAGTACTTGTGAAGTTAGGGGGTGAAGTGCAAGTTACCATCTTTATTAACATTGCCTTATTTTATTTCTTCATTAAGAAATATTAATCCTGATGTGCAGTTTGAAGTACACAACTACAACATCACGACGCTGGACAATTTTGAACATTTCATGGATAGAATAAGGTAAGAAATATATTGTAATAGATACTGTTTTTCCTGATATACCTTATTATGAGTGTATACCACGTAAAAATTAATATATTAATATAAAATGTCCTTATATTTAAGTACCAGCTTCAGTGTGTTGCTATTCCTACTGCAGAGTTAAGCTGCTAGTTGTACCTTGTTCGGTATTTGCACAAGTTTTGTTAGAAGTATACTTCCCCTGTGCCTCTGTACTGTAAAGGAATACATTGATTACTATGCTGGTATTACATTCTGCCAGCAGTTTCATGCAGACTTGTGATACTTGTTTCAGTAATGGTGCGCTAGAGGAAGGGAAGCCTGTTGATCTTGTTCTAAGCTGTGTGGACAACTTTGAAGCTCGCATGGCAATTAACACGGTAAGACCATAGGCGTGGGTTCATGGAGGTCAATTTTCTTTTATAAGTACTGATAGGAATTGTGGGGACTACAGAAAAGATAGGGACTTCAAGAGTCTTCCAAGTAAGTTCCTCCTTAATTTAAGGAAACAGAATCTGATATTTTACCCAGCTCTTCTAAGATGTATTTTGTGTAAATATAAGCAAAGTCTTTTAAGTTACTAGCAGCTTATGGTTAGTAGAAGAGCTGTGTTGTAAGTGCTTTCTGTATTTCCAAATTATCTTGTTTATAGAAAGGTACTGTCAAATCTTTGTAGGTTAAATTTTACAAACTTCCTAATATGGTGTATCAAATTGTATACAGCTTTTTGTAGACTAAAAATGTCTTAAAGCTGTAAACCTAATCATCCTGTTTTGCTTTATAGTTAGCCGTCAATGCAGGGTGAATGCCAAATGCATGGTTTCTGTTATCCTACAGCTAGCTTAATCTGCAGATTGTATGCACTGAGTGTACACAGATACTCTGGATCTGTACCTCTAAAAGCATAGGAATAAAAAACACTTCAGAAGTAGTTTTTGCGATTAGATCCTGTAGTGTGGATCTGTAGTAACTGGATCACTAATGCCTGTATCTGTTCAAAGCACTCAGGTCCTCAGGAACTCACAAAGGCACATCAAGAAGGAATTTAGTTTATCCTTTGATTTGTCATTTGACTCTGATAAAGGATTTCTATTTTACCTTTTCATCTTCTGTCTGATTGTATCCTTTCTGTGTTAAAGCACGAAGGTCAAAATGTTTATACCTTCTCAATTTACAACTTTTTTTTTTCATTAAACTTCTGCAGTGCTGATGTGTGTTGTTTCTGTGTTTCTAAGGCCTGCAATGAGCTTGGACAAATCTGGATGGAGTCCGGAGTGAGTGAAAATGCAGTGTCGGGACACATCCAGCTGATCATTCCTGGTGAATCTGCTTGTTTTGCGGTATGTGGTGCTCAGAGGAATTGCTGGTTTCTGTCTTTTGAAATGGGACTGGGAGTATGAAGATCAGCTGTCCAATGAATGTAATCCTTGCACGGATAATGGAGTAGCTTAAAATGGTGTGTGAGACGTGGTTGTTGGTTTGGTTTTGTTGGTTTTTGTTTTCTTTTTTTTTCTTTAATGCATTTTGTTTAAACTGAATTTCTTTATTTCCCTTCAGTGTGCTCCTCCACTTGTGGTTGCTGCAAATATTGATGAGAAGACATTAAAACGAGAAGGAGTTTGTGCAGCTAGTCTTCCAACAACCATGGGGGTTGTGGCTGGAATTCTCGTACAGAATGTTCTGAAGTAAGTGTTTGAGTTGCTGCTAGGCAACTTACAGCAGCACCATAAGACAACAGTTCCTTCAGGCTTCTTGGATAATGATGAATTTGGTTCTTTTTCTATATTAATGACTTATTTACTGAAGGTATTGGCACCATCAGACAGGGCTGGTATAAACGCTGCTTGAATTGCTGGTGTCTTTATTTTGTAGCTGCTCTCTTTAATATAACATCTCAGGGCGAGGAAAAGTCTTCATTTTTTCCCCAACGATTTCTGTTACTCTATGCACATGTTTTTGGAACTTGACATTATTGGAATTTAAGTCTTTAATCACATTTATACTTTGAGAATAAGACTTTATTTAGACAACTTTTAGCCATAGCTTGCTTTTATCAGTTGTCCAGAAAATTTTACTTACGAAGAATAAAACATGTTTGCAATTGTACTTGCCAACAGGGAAGCTCCATTTTTCAGCTGCACAGTGAGAGGTATTGTACAGAACTGTATACCAACAGGTGTTCTTCTTTAATGAAGAGTGCAAATATTGCTTCTTAATTTAAATCACTGTTCTCATTGCAAGTGTGGCCCTATGTAAAGATGATTAAACTGCTTCTGATTCCTGTTGAAAATTCTCCCTTTGAAATACATGGCACCTGTGTCTTTTAAGCAATGGATTAGGGCACAGGGAAGAACTGCCTACCTATTATTCTAAACACATCTTTTTCTGGGACACTAGCTCATGCACAACGAGTACCAGCCTTTATGTTGATGTACCTCTGTTGTTATCAGGTGACTACAGGTATTTTAAGACAACTACAGCTTTCCTGGTCACTGGTACGAAAGAGTATTCTAAAAGTTCTTTGTCAGGTTTGTACTTGTGTTTAAAGATCTGCTTTCTCTGTTCGTGTTTCCAGGTATCTTTTAAATTTTGGTACTGTGAGTTACTATCTTGGCTACAACGCGATGCAGGATTTCTTTCCAACTATGGCTATGAAGCCAAATCCACAATGTAGTGATCAAAATTGCAGGAAACAGCAAGAAAATTATAAGGTAAAATTGGGGTTGTTTGGCCTGGAGAAGAGAAGGCTCTGGGGAGAACTTACAGATGCTTTCCTGGATCTGTGGGGGGCCTGAAAAAAAAGCTGAGGAGGGACTTTCAGGGAGTATGGTGATAGGACAAGGAATAATGGCTTTAAACTTAAAGGGGTAGGTTTAGATGATATATAAGGAAGAAGTTCTTTACTTGGAGAATGGTGAGGCACTGGCACAGGCTGCCCACAGAAACTAAGGATGCTGGAGCGGGCTTTGGACAACCTGGTCTGAAGGCAGGTGTCCCTGCCCACAGCAGGAGGTTGGAATCAGATGGTCTTCAAGGTTCCTTCTTTTGAGCTACATGATTCTATGAACATGCTCAGCCTTTCTGGCAGTGATGTTATTGAGTGTTAATGAACTTTTTGAAATTTGCAGTTATTCTGTCTTCTTATGCCTAAACAAGGTTCAAAATAGTGACTGTGTATCTTAAAATAAGCATAAATGCTACATTCGGTCTTCCTTGCTGTTGAAAGCTGAACTGCTACATATACTATGATGTCTTCATTTTTTTCCTTCAGATAAAAGAAGCTGCACAACCAAAACAAGAAGAAATTCATCAGGAAGAAGAAATAGTGCATGAAGACAATGACTGGGGTAAGTAATCAGCCAATGATTAAGTGAAGCGTGATCCTGGGAGCTGCATTTCAATTCTTTGTTTTGGGTGAGGGAGCATGGACTTCTCATGCACCCTATTGGTTGTAACTTACATTGTGTAATTGCTGCTGGTTTTTTCACAGGTTTTGACAGTAATACCAAAACAATTTGATGTAGTTTTAATATAATGAGCACGTTGTAGGTTTGAAAGCTTAGCAATGTTTAAATAAAGTACTCGGTTATTCTCATCTGAAAGTTATATGTCTGGAAGCATTTCATATATCGTAAAGGGAAAAATGTAGTATTGTTAATGAAGCAGTTGAAATTGAAGGTCTTTCTGCTTTAATTTTCTGAAATAGAAACAAAATTTAGCTGCGATTTTGTTCTTGCTATAATGTAGCAATTAAAGAACTCTTCTAACTTTTCATGGAGTTCTCTATTCCTTTTAATGCAAAGGCATCGAATTAGTATCAGAAACTACAGAAGATGAACTGAAGGCTGCTTCTGGTCCGGTACCTGATCTTCCTGTCGGAATTACTGTAGCATATACTATCCCAAACAAGGTAATATGGTCATTATTTACAATGACACTGGTTTTTAAAATAAATGTTATAGATTATATGTGTAAGGTTAGCTACTTTGGTTACCCTTCAAACTTTAAAATAAAGTATCATCTTAAACAAGTCCAGTAAAACTGAAGCTCAGTACATTCAGCTGGTGTCTTCTATGGTTCCGTGTTTCCATGAAATATATTCCATTAAATGTGGACGTTAGTGTGAATGTAGCTTTGAAATGATAGGAGTAAATGTATTTCTTGGGGTGAGAAGGCAAAGAAATGCAAATTTCTCAACTGCTCTTTTTGTGAGTGATATTTTTGCCATCTTTGTAGAAGTCAGCATTGTCAAAGTGCAGTTGGTATACTTGGGGAACACGGAATGTGTATGTTTTGCAAGCAGAACTTTCAAACTTCAGTCAGAACAGAGTTTGCAATTTCTCAACCAGTGTGCTGAGTTGACCCTCATCTTGTGATGGAGTGCTTGGTTCTGGGAAAGCGTGACGTAACTGCAATACAGCTTGTTTGTGGAGATCTTTTAGTGTGCTGCTTCTGTTGCTGACCTTTTCTTCCTTTGCTACTAGGAAGAGAATCTGACAGCTGAAGAAACAGTGGCTGAGTCTGAAGAAAGCCTGGAAGATCTCATGGCCAAAATGCGCAACTTGTAGCAAAACAAATACTAAGGACAAGTACAGGAGTTTGGATTGACATCACATTTTGAGTAGACTTTTCTTCCCTCCACTGAAGCTCATCTTTACATATCTAATGAAATTGAACTGTTACATAGGTGGGAAGTAGACAGACTTACCCTTGTTTATATTTTGTTGTCTTTTCATGGTTTTAACATGCACTACTGTAAGTTTTAATTTTTCAGCATTGCTGGGGTCCAGATAATCAATGGAAAATTAAAAGAGATGGATGAACTAAAAAAAAAAAGTATGCATAGCACGTGATATGCAGTATCAGGTTATGAAAATATAGCATGGGACAAATGAAAGATGAAATCTGCTGGCTGGAGTGTACAGGATAGGTCAAGGGCAGCTGACAGTGCCTCACTCATTGCTGTTTCTGATATTCCTTGCACTTGAACTAGGTTATTTACTGGAGTCTGTTTAAAGTCTTGGCATGGATTATGTTGTATGTATTTTCAGTGAGTAAATGTAACATTTCAGCCTTCTTATCAGCCTTAAATATTCCCGGTATGGATATATGTAGATATTTAACTTCTATGGTTGGTTTTTTTTTTTCATTTCTTTACTACTGCTTGTTCATAATTAGTTGCCTGTATGTGATAATGCTTTGATTATGAAGACCCATATTAGGCTTTTATTAGCAGGTAATTAGGCTAGCAGGCTGCATATTGGCATGTCATCACTTCAGCAGGTGGGTGCTTTCCATGGCAAAATCCATAAGAATCAGCAGTAACACTGGGATGCACAGGAGAGTTTTCTCCCTCTGAAAATCAAACTCTTTTAACTGATTTCTAAACTGTCCCCATCATATGGGCTATTTAATGTACTTAATGTATGTTTGTATAGGAAGGCTTCTAAAAATCAGATGCTCTAAAGGTTTAGTGTTGCAAATATCTAAGTTGAGTGGCTGAACTATTGTATTTGTCCTGTAAATAATGTTAAGGCAGAGGTATTTACTTCTAAATTATCATGTGTTATGCTGACCTGTAAACATACGCATTATGTAGTGCCAGTACCCTACAAACCTGGAAGTACCAATTTCAGGTATTTCAATTATGGATGTCTGATCCAGAACTTTATTACTACTTAGATTTGGCTTAAAAGAATGTAAATTTTAGTATCTCCAGTAATGCAAATACTTCTAACTTAGGCTATCCAAAAATATTTCTGCAGCACCGTGTAGCTAAGATAGAATCTGCCAGTATGCATTAGCAGCTGTATCTGAGCAGCAGGTAAAAAGAGAGTAATATTTTGGAGGTGCTTCTGTCTCTTAGGGTAGCTTGCATGCAAAGTTGTTTCTGATTTCAGAGGAATGACTGTGAGCTTCAAAATGTGTTTTCTCCACAGCTAACACAAGACTATATTGTTTATATAAAAAGCACATTGGAAGTTAGTGAGGGTTTTTTCTGGGGGAGGGGTGTGGTATTCTATAAAATTGAAGATGATTTTAGATTGAGTTCAGCTTTGGAGAAAACAGTTAAGAAATAAATTGTAAAGAAGAAAGGGAAATATGGAGATCATAAAGGTACAAACCTGAATCAGTGCCATTAAGTCTATGTTAGCGTGATCTACGTGTTAATTTGTGTTGTGTTCCTATGTGAGATGCTTTACCTTTCTGTTGGGAACAGTACAAGTGAGGCACGCACGACTCAGGAGATTGAGGAAAACGGTTCTCTCACTGCTACAAGTTTAGTTAAACTGGACTCTTAACTGTTTGGCTGACAGGACTGCTGTCACATGATTGACAGCTTTATGGGAGGTAACTCTTTACCACTGTACTGCATATGTACTTCTATGAGCAAATTCCTACCTTTTTGTTTGTGCGCTTTCAAAGTGCAAATGCTTCTGTGTTACTTTCAGATGTCCGACGGCACATATGGGAAGAATTTGAAGTAGAAAATATCTGAAGAAGGTTGGTTGTTTCACTAGTTAAAATTATTTAAAAATAAGCAGCATCAGGACAAAAACAAAAAGCAGCTTTAAGAATCTTTTTTCCAGTTAGAAAGATATTTACAAGTATAATATATTCCAACCATAAAACCTAATGGAAAATCTATTACTTCTTTTGCTATGAAATAACAGACATATTGCAGTGTTTTAGTCTGGCTTTGTTTGTTGACATTCTTATAAACAAAGATCTCTGTTTTTACTGTGTATCATGAATGTTACTGAAATGTTGATATTCTGTCCGTACAATTAAATCTCCATTGAAACTGAAGACTTTCTTTTCTGAAGTGAAACTCTATAAAAGAAGTATTAAATAAATTTCAAAATTTGGCTTACACTGGATTTACAACTTGCTTGGGTTTGTTTATTTTTTTAATGCATAACTGGTCTCAAGAACGTTTTGACCATAGCTGCAAAGCTTGTGGCCAACACAATGCCTACAAGACTCACCACTGTTAATCACGGTCCCATTACGCTTTCTGTTAACATTTTTCTTTGGGTTGATAGAAAAAGCTTACTGTTTCTTCACTATCTCTGCTAACTGGACCATAGATGATCAAGATCTGCTACTTCTAGGGCCTGATTTTTTTTCTTCCAGAAGTAGCTATGTGAGTGATAAAGAAAGAGGGAGGGAAGTCACTCGAAGGAAGAACAGTAATAATTCAGAACTAGAAGTCATTAAGTGAGGAAAGTTGGATAAGGGAGGTCTACAAAGCAGTTTCCTATTTAAACTAGAAGTGCTAAGGAAACAAAGCAAGATATTTCACTCTGCATGTTAAAATCAGAACAGAGTTAATAAGCTAGCTCAGACCTCTGTTAATTCATACTATGGGCTTTACAGAAGGGTATTATCACACCTTAGAAAAGTAAAGTAGGTAGCAGAAACAAATAGAAGTTGAGAAGGGGGGAAAGGAGATTTCTTTTTCCTTCTTATTCCATAGCAATCCTGCAAACATCCGTCTCTAAGGTGGCTGGAATACAGTGGAAAAACTTCCTCTGATCAAAAAGCCTTTTTCTGAAGAGAAAAGTGACCAGAGTGCTGTTACAAAGGATCAACACTTACTGCTACCTTGTCTGAACTTCAAGAACTACTTTTTTATACTTCTTCCTCTAAGCCTTAACATACTGGGTTGCATGTTTGTTCTGCCAGTTTCATGCATGCCTCCTTTTGCTCAATGATATCAAGCAATGGAAACCTTTCTAAAAGAGTAATCCTTCTTAACTCAATTCCAAAATGGGAAAAGTTTACTCTGCAAGTGCAAAAATTAGCATGCACTGAATAAAAACAGACTTGAAACCGCTTCTTCTGAGTGACTAAGAAATTAAAAGAAAATACAGCAGGTAGATTTGATTAGCGTCTTTTTATTGGATGGCAAACTACTTTGCAGCGGTAGATTCTCCCAGCTTACACAAGCATTCTTGGATTGCAAAGGATTTGATGAGATTAAATAGTGGAAATATATTTAAAGGTTTAACAATGAGGCATCACGTCGTGCACCTTTTCATTCAGATTCCTCACTTAAAGTGTTTTCACTGAACAACTACAGTTGATCAATCCAACAAAGGCTTTACTTGTATACAGTGATATCTTTAGATACGTTTGCTTCCCAAGGAAACCCATTATTCTTGCAGAAGTCTCTTGAATCTAAGTTTGCTTTAAGGTGGAATTACCTTACTGGTAAAACTTTGGGTAAAACAGTACTGTGACTTTTTCAAAATCACTATTCCTTTAGAAACAATTTTACAAGCTTCTGAAAAGGCCCAGAAGGTTGATGAAACAAAAATACATAAATGCACTAAGCCAGGCTGTTACAACATAGAAATAAGAACTACCATATAAAATATATCCCATCGGTTCAATCTATCTTGTTATAATCCTGGCACTTAGGCTAAGAGGTATTAAATCTATATTCTTTGGCATTAACTACAACTTAAGCAAGTACCTTATACACGTCTGCACACAGTGGAAGAATCTCACTTTGTACCATACACTCCACAAAGTTAACGTGGAAGGATTTCAAGATTAAATATGTTTTCCTGTCATTCATGAAGACAGTCTTAAGTTCCAAAGTAGTAATTTAACCCAGAAAAAATAGGTTTTCTTTACAATTTTATATAAAACAAAACAGCAATAGGACTACCTTTTCTTTGAGCAGGTTTCTATCACCTTTGTCCAGGTTCCAGGAAAATGTTGGGTGATAATGCACTTTTTAAACTGAATGTGTCTCCACTCGATGAGTGTCGAGAAATTGCTTTTCCACCTATTAACAAAGTCTCTGCTTCTTTTATTTCCATAGCTCTCTTGTAAAGTTCTGCTGCCTTCTCAAAATCTCCCCCTTCATAGCTTGGGAGAAGAGTAAAACAAAGATGAAACAAACAAATAAAACTTGTCTCTCCATTCATTCAAACTGAAATGCACACCATGCAATCTGCAAGTGTAATTAAGGCTCCCTCCTTTCCTAATACACAAGTCCAATATATTTCATTTTTATCTGCTATCCTTTATAGTGACATGATTTTATAGAGCTAAAGCATAGAATCTTACCTGAGCACAGCCAAGTTCTTCAGAGTTTCTCCCACACGAGGATGCATGTGACCAAAGCTGTCTTCATAAATCTTTAATGCGCGTTCATACAGAGGTAAAGCTTCAGTTTGCTTTTTCTTTGGGTATTACAAAGTTGTTTGTTATAAAAGTGTATTACTTTTGTTACTGCTTTTTTTTTTCCTACACAGTAGCAACACATCCTGAGTAGAAATGCATGCATATTCAACATAAGGTGCTTTGTGTTCTCAATACTGCTGGTAGATGAGGGTGATAATTGAGGCTGTCAAAGCCACAAGCTTTCACTTGCAAATCCCATTCCCATTGACCAGTTCCCAGTTAGGGTATGGTCCTCCTAGGCAGTCTTACAATTATGTTACCCAGTGAGTCAGCGAGGAGCTGTGTTTCATCATACCACAGGGACTGCTGCATTGCTAGAAATGCCATACTCTGCTATTGTCCTATGAAGCACGTGGGCATTTTGAATAATCTACAGAGCATTAGCCCAATTATCCTCATATAACATCACTCACAGCAATTATTCATCCCCTGCATACACTTTCCTTGTCAAGTATCCTTCCATTTTTTAAAATGAAACCTAAGCATTTGTAGGCTCTATAAGGAGTTCCCTTATAAATGTGATTACATTACTTTGGTATTAGTTAGTTGCATATCATTAAAAAAGCCCACGACAGGAATGCTAAGCACACCAGACGTGACAAACTTACCATCTGACAATAAAGAACAGCCAGATTCACCAAAGCCGTTGCTACGCTGGGGTGTTTGGGGCCAAACGACTTCTGTCGTATTTCGACTGCTAGTTCATACAGAGGAACAGCCTTGTCAAGTTTTCCCTACAAACAACACAGCAAAAAACAACTCAGTCGTCTTGTTGTATCAAAATGATGAGGCTAAAAATCTATTCTAAACAAAAAGCTTGGAGAAGTCTAACTGTTTCCAGAGTAAGGGTTTAACTTTGGTCAATTTGTAGTTATATTCCATAGAGATGATTCGCTGAGAATAGTTATTAAGATTAATGTTCCAAAATACTGAGCATATTCAACTCCAGCTAATGTGTTTCTCAGCTATGTCTGCTTCTTCCTTTTTATTTCATTTCCTCCCACAAGAGCCTAATTCAGACGACTGGTAAAAAGAATTCTCAGTTGTACTTTTCTCAAGTAATTTTCTCCATTTGCATTTCCTCATTCTGCCATTAATGAGAGCAGAGACCTTATTCTTTGACCTAAAGTGCCTAAATTGTACTGACGATATGGGAATGGGAATGTAGCTGCCTTCACTTGGGAGCAGTTTATAGATTACTGAAGTGCTGTTTGCACTGTCTTCTCTGGAACAGCTGTGGTGTTCAATGCCATATCAACAACCCATCACTTCCCATTCACCACATCAAGACTCTGATTTCTAGGCCAATTTCTCTAAAATTCTCCTCTCACATCCCAATCAGTTTTAATGCAGATTATTTTTTCCAGAAGATGTCTTCTTCCCAATTTAATCTACTCATATATTAACCGGATATACTTCAGAAGTATGCTCAGGTTTTTATTATTAGCATTCTCCTATTTAATGACAAATTGTATAATGGTTCACAACTGTAATCGTAATTCCAAAATTCAAATCAAACTCTCTCCTTATTTTTTCCAAAACATCACTGTGCCGCAGACTGAAGACAATCAGTAATAATTCTGGAAAAAATATTATCAATAATTGACATTTTCTATATCTGATACATGTCCCTTTTCTTCTGCCACTCTTCTCGGCGTCATCTCACCACAAATTTTAATTTATGCTACTTCAAATGAGCAAAGAACTGTTGGATGCAAATACTGAGTGCTTTTCCAGTGCTCACTGAGGTGAGCAAAGAACATGGAACCCAAAATCATTTCATGCACTTACAGTTGGAAATGATGAAACACAGAGAGGTATAGACTTCTGTTAATGTTATTCTGGACAATGTATTTAGTGGGGAACATAATTCTCATCTTTCACTAGACCAACAGAAGCTGGAAGTGGCTCGGCCACACAGTTTATTTCTTAAGTGCTCTCTCTCTCATGAGCCAGCCCGAAGTAAAGCAGAGTCTTCATCAGGAACCTTCAAGTTATTCTCAGATTGTCTGTAAAGTTCAGTGTTATTCTGTATTATCTAAAACATGATTTTTCCATCAAGACATGTCTCACTGAACTCTTGTATATGGACATCACGTACAAAACAGAACTCAAATACAGCTGTCAAGAGCTTCCCCCACTGCAACAAAAGCATTAGGTTTTAAGCTGATGAGAAATTCTCTATTGTGGTGAATACTGGGCATGTAAGACACTGAAGACTTTACTCACAAATGGTTTTCCTTTAAGCAAAGTGTGTCTTGAAATAGTTACTAGGCTTTTTGGAAACAAAGTCCCTTTGACATCCATCTTTTATACAAGTGTATACATAGCTGACAAAACAGCCGCACTCCTTTTGGATGGAAGACTGTGACACTGCAGGCCCTAACGTTATTTTAGGTGACGTGAAGAGATAACAGGGTTGTGCTTACCATCTTTTTGTACAGCACTGCCAGGTGTTTCACCGTGTAAGCCAAGGAGGGATGGTCTGGAGCCAGTGCTCTCCTCCTGATGTCCAAAGCTTTTTCATACAGTTCCTCTGCCTTGTCGTAGTGCTTCTTCTCATTGTACAGGGCTGCCAGATTGTTCAAAGACTGAGCGCAGTCAGGATGGTTGGGTCCCAGGACTCTTTCTCTCATTTCCAGGGAGCGCTTCAGAAAAAGTTCTGCTGTCCTACAGAACACATTTGTGGAGCAATATTTTAAAGCTGTTAACATCTGTACAGGCTGATGTGACTGAAACAGAATAAACTCAGTCTCAGAAACTGTAGAAACCATGCAGGCCAACCCTATGAAGCAGAGATAATTTACATGTTTCAGGGCAGAACTGAGGCACCTCTGTGAAGAACTGAAAAACTGAAAAGAAGGTTTCAGCAAACATTAAACTAACCCCATAGCTGCTTCATGATCAGGTGATCACATCTATCATTTATGACGAGCTAGATTCTTATAGTAGCATCTATTTGGAAGTGACAAAATGGAAAAGACACTGTAATGCCACCATTGAAGCATTTTCCAACCAAAAGCATTCCTTTCATCTCACCAGAATAACCTACGATTATTCTATTATGGATTTATAGCACCTCCTCTACCACGGACAATGAGTGATCCCCACATAATACTGGCAGCATTCATTATAACCGGCTATTTTGTCATCCTGACATACACACCAACTTTGTGTGACTCTGCTTCCCATCAGTGTGATTTAGTAAATCAGAAAAATCCACTTCACATTAGAAAGACCATTTATGTGGAACTGTACATTCAAATCTGGAGCTCTAACACAGGTGTCAAAAGTTGTTCTCCCTGTGCAAGGACCAGAGGATGAAGTGTGATACACAGCAACTGCTACTGACACACCCTTCTGCCATTGGTTTCATTCTAATTGTATCAAATTATAAAAAATTCAATCCTGGACTCACAGATTCAGAAGAGATACAAACAGCCATTAAAATCACTTAAACCTTCACCAGAACAAGGTTTACACTTTCACTCACATGTGAAACACTGGAGATGAGTTTACTCTAAAAAATACTTGTGTTGAACTACGTTTGAGCAACGTGGAATTTAAAATGATTCTGTCTGAGATTAGATAGCTATTAGTCCTCTATGATCAGCCAGTTTCATGTGGCTTCATGAGAGTAAAACAAGACAAGCAACAACAAAAAAACCACCACACATTTTCAACAGCTGTTACAAATCAGAGCCTTCACTGTAAAAATCCCACATTTAACAGAGATGCAGATTCTAAATTAAAATATACTACTGCTGTCTTCCAAGAACTACTTGCAATTTAAATATCAAATAGAGGGAAAACATAAAAACACTTTCAGAACTTACTCTTGTGCTTTTGCTGTGCACTTTCCTCTTTTCCTGGAAAGATTCAGTTCAGGAAAGCAAGACATAAGGTGACTCTACACCTCACTCCTAACGCCCACTTCTAGACTACTTTGTGGACCGAAGAAATCACTAACCATGTGATGAGAACTGCACTGCACATGCCTCTCCCCTTCATCAAGACCCCTGCTTATCTCTACCTGCATTTAGAGAGCACCTCTGCTGCTCCATCCTCCTTTGCCCTCAAAAGACGTGAGGATAACACGTAATGTGAACAAATATTTAACTCATGACTTCTTGTAATACTTGCAACTTAATAGATGTGAAAAACAACAATCCTGATGTTCAAGAATGAACACTACAGAGGACAGTGACAAAAATTCTGAAGCTGAGAGGGCATATATTTTGAGAGAGAACTGGTACTTGTAACTAAGGCCAGTTAATTTTAACCATCAAGTCCATAAAATACGAGTGAATTTTACAGTAAACAAAAACAGATTGAACCACAGACATCACCACAATGCATGTCTGACCAGGTCTCTAAATGTAATGCTAGTTCTCCACACTTTGCTTCCATGTGTGATCTACGAGAACACTCAGTGGAGGTGTCACAAAGAACACAACTTACTCAAGATTATTTTGCAGGTAATAAAGGACTCCAAGCTCGTTGAGGGTTCGAGCATTGTCTGGTGTATCCTTGCCCAGTGTGAGCTCTTCCAGTTGAAGGGCTCTTTGACGCAGAAGAGCAAAGCCACACTACAGCAAAACACAAGCTAAGTCAGCCATCATTACTTTCAAAGTGTGTTACAGAAGACAGAAAATTAAGAGACTCAGGTTTTATGTCAAAGGAGGAAAACAGTTCTACTTAATTCTTGTTCTCAAGCTCAATGGCATTCTGCAGTAATTCTGCACCCCAAAAATGTATATTACTCACTTATTTCTTTTCCACTTCTCAACTCCTTACCAGTTGTCCTGATTCATCTCCACTTCCAGAGTAGTTTAGGGCAGTTACCAAAGCCACTGCTAGGCCATTCACTACCTATGCCTTCAATTATCAAAAGCATTTCAGCATCAGATTTGTCAGCACTGCAGGCACACTTTATCATCTATTTAACAGAGCATTCCTTCTAAACATCAAACATTTCCTTACCAGACTGCCTTTTCGTCTTGCTGCTTTTTGGCGTATTTTGAAGGACTTTTTCCTCAACTGCTCAGCTTGTTCATATCTGAAAACAATTATTTACAGCGTTAGGAGAATGCCAAATGTAGCTGAGTGTTCTGAAAAGCTTCTAAGTTATTTAAGTGTATAAGGAGAACTTAAGAATGTTGAAAAGAAAAATCACTCTTTTTGTTCAAGATAAAGAAAATCCAAAATGCTTGGGGCCAGACAATGCTGCTCCTTCATCTCTGATTTATTAGAAGTTTGTTGGAATACTAAGCACAGCAGTTCACCTCTACTGGGTGGCCTGCTACAAGAATACAGAGGGTATGCTCATTGTTGAAGTTAGGAAACTCTAAAAAAGAACTATACAAACAGTCTAGTTTCAGGAAGAAAATATCTGCAAAGTTATTTTTGTAGCACTTTCACATTAAAGAAAAACACCAGCATAGTCAATCTTACTTGTTCTGCTTTTGGTACAGCATGGCAAGAGCATCGAGTTCACGGGCTACTCGAGGATGTTCAGCCCCATAAGCGTTTTCAGAGATTTCCAGTGCCTGTTTATACAGCTGTTCAGCATTCCCAAACTTCTTCCACTGAACATAAACTCCCGCTAACTGGTGAAGTGATTGTGCCACCCTTGGGTGGTCTGGATCCAGAGCAGTCTCTCGAATCTCCAGAGACCGCTGCAAAGGAGCTACAGCCTGTAACAACGAGGTACAGAATATGAACAGCTGGCAATATCTTGTATACTACAATAATTTAACAACTGCAACAGAAAGCACAAGATCATCTCTGCTTAATTTGCCTCCTTGCTGTTACAAGTCTCTAAATGTACTCACCTGACTGAGAAGACCTAGGTCCTTAAGAAACCGTCCCAGGGTCTCATAAAGATCAGCCAGGCAGATCATACTTTCCTCTCCCTCACAGCTTTTTTCATATTCTTTCAGAGAGTCAAAATACTCAGCTGCCATAGAGCTCTTATCTTTCCCAACCAGCTGCCAGTAACTCAGCAATTCTGCAAAATGTCCCCTGTTTTAACAAGGAAATAAGAAGCTCATCTTATCTCTGACACCTCTCTCTTCAGATTGATGCTACATTAGAATAATAGGGCCATATGCATGAATTTTCTCTTTATGCTACAATCTGTTGAGACTGTTGCTGTTTAACAGTACTATTTACACCTTTACCAAAGCCCCAGTTATAAAAGAAATGAAAAAACACATGATTTATATGAGAACAGGATCACCAGTGCATTACCATTTCAGTCTCTACTATTTAAGTTCTTTGAATCTATATCTATCATTTTCTGATTTATACTTTAAAGTAGATAATTATTAAATACTTCATATTTAATGTGCTCGATTAAAAAAATAATAATTTGAAATGTTTCTACCCCCCTAAACAGTGGCTAACTGTACCTTTTGTAAAGGTTCTGGGATACAAAGAGATTCAAAAGACACTTGTGTAGCTTTTGCTTGTCACCCTGCTGTTGGAAGAGCCAAGGAAGTTCATCTGCACTTCTCCAAGTCACTCGGTCTCGACTATTGAAAGAAAAGCCATAAAAATATTAATGGAGAGACCTAAGGCTACTCATCAATGTGATGTGAAAAAAGGCAAATACACATGTACCATGCCTGAATGTTTAAACAGACTGACTGCTATGAGACCCGTGTGCTCTGTTTTCTCACATCTTCATTCCACTGTTACCTGAGAGAGCCCTGGAACTCCCAAGAAATCACAGTAAGTTGTTCCTCTCTCACATGGGCTAATCTGGGTCTGCCAGCCTAACTGTAGCCCAGAAACACTGATCCTTTGTGCCTCCTTTCCCTGGTACACTGTGGCCCTGTTGGCTAGCTGCTACCAACTCATGCTCTGAGCAGCAGCACTCAACAGCCGGGACACTGACCCAAGACTGTAAATGCAAACCCGTTTTCAATATAGGCATCAACTTGTAGCCTTTCTGCTGTACTATTGGACCTCCTCTTACGTATGTGCCTATTGCTTGTGGAATGCATGGTCTCTTGTCTCTTCAAGTTCCAAGAAGCCTCAAATTTCCTAACTTTTACTAGGAGTTAAAAATCTACATAGGGTTAGTTATCACAAAATAACAGAAGCATTATACATTCACGCTACAGATTATCACATGGTTACTTCTTTTCATGTATATTTCCCACCACAGTCCTCAATCTTTACCAAGATTAAAAAGCAATATATCAGTAATAAACAGGTCAAATGACAATGAGGGTTTTGTAGGGTTATTTTGCAGCAATTATTTACAAACTGGGTCCAAAAAGGCATAATAAAGAAAGAAGTATATCCAGGAGGCATAAAGCCTGTGGTTTAGCACATCTTGAGGAATTATGACCAACCTTAGTTGCATAGTGAAATAGTCCACAAGTTTTTGTCTATAGGCTGAAATAACATTCGGACCTTCTTCCATATACTCTAATCTCACCATCTCCCAAGCCTGAAAGAGAATATAATTGAGAGAAGGAGTATGCATTTAATTTGTTAAGTACAAATGACATACAGAGAACTAAGAAAGAATTTACTTAATCAAACAAGTCTCATGTTGCAAAATCTTCCTCCAAAGGCACTACAAATGTTGTCGTGCAGTATACCAAAGACCTGGTTAGCCAGATAACATTCCCTTTTCCCTCAGCTCAGCTTGTTGTTATGGAACCAGTGCTTTCAAAGACACACTGAGTTAACATCTAATAGTCAGAAATTTCTGAAGACTTGAAATGCCAGCTTTTCAACTGCTGAACAATACTGACCACCAGTGGTAACGCAGCTCTAGTGGTTTTCAAAGTAATTCTAATATCAGGCAAAAAGTTAAGGAAAACGGAATGAGCAAACACAAGCATTAATAACTGTGTTATTAATAACAAAAGAACAGCAGGGATTAAGGAACAGCAGGGATTAAGGGTGTCACAGGGCAAATGAACAGCTTAAATTTTAAGACAGAAAAATTAATTCTGAGTATAACTAGGTGTAAAGTTGAATGGACATAAATATCTATCTACCACAATGCAGTCAAGACCAGAATCTGGACAAAAGTTTTTGCATTGGCAGAATTTCACTTGCACGTGTTTAGAACTAAAGAAGTTACCTGGAGATGCTGGAACTTGAGCAAACCACAGCCATACGTCAGCAAACACATTTTGTGCAGGCTGTGAACGAGTGAGGCTAGCACTGCAGAAGACAGCTCAGGATACAGTTCCATCAGCTCAGATTCGCTCACACCATTGTGGCTAACACCAATGACACACAGTATCTATGTAAAGCAGAAACATTATCCTACACAGTTAGTTGGCAATATTTGCTGCAGAGCTCAGATGCATTACAATTCAAAAGAAAACAACAGGCATTACTGTGTACAGCTTTATACATCAAAGAAAAAAAGCTACCTACACAAACCCTTTCCTCTGTGTTAATGGTTTAATATTCTAAAAAGGTGAAGCACCAAATGGGACCATTAGCTGAAATCTGGATCAAACAAATGGTTCCTTAGTTCTTCCACTAAACCACTTAGGAGAAAAAGTAAATCCATTGCCATAAGGGACTTTAATCCAAGTAAAATACACTGAAGGTGATGCCAGAACCAAAGAACTCCTTGCAACTGTCAAATATCATGTCCTAATTAGAAAATAAAAGTTCCACACAGCGAAGAAATTCTGTAGAGTCGGGAAGAGGAATCAGAAATGGAGCATATTGTGCCCTATATTCACAGAACATCACGTTTTGATTAGATTTACTGTGCTTAACCCTTTGGTCAGGGTATAAAAGGAAGTGTTGATTCTGAACCACATCTTAGTGGAGAAGTTTTGTTTTGCTCTGTGAGATAATGATTTACTTTAAATTCAACACAGAGAAGTCGTATGTTACGCAATAGTTAAAATTAGATTAATAAAATTTCCTGTCTATAGTTAATAATGCAACATTCTCTGAATTACACATTTGAACAGATGTAAATTAGTATTTACTTTTAATTTAAGAATAAATCTTTATAGGAAATGATATACGTTTCCTGTGTAAATCATTCACCGCTTACCTCTCTCAAAAGCCCTTTCTCCTTATCACTGCACAATGATTGTTGAATTGATCTCAGAACAAGCCTGTACAGGGACACTGTGTCTTGGCATTGAAAACACTGTTGAAGGGTTTCATCGATATTTCCTGTACTTCCAACACTAAGAAGATGGACAAAAGGAACCTGGCTTAGCATATTAAATTTGGCTGAGCAAAACAAACTACCAGAAAGATCTACCTCAAAAATGCTCTGAATTTCTACTGAGTTTAAAAGGCTCACAGTACCTGGCAAGATTAAAACCAAAAGAGCTGAAATTCCAGAAGATACCTATCTGATTCCTCTAAGTAACTGCAACATTTTTATTTCCAGGAAAAGGTACATTGCCACGTTCTTTCCTCCAGCAAAAGAACAGAGTAAGAACATCAGACTGGATAAAGATAAAACCACATGCTGCTGTTTCACCTAATGCATTTACAAGGCATGTTTTCAAGAGCAATTAAGCATTCTAGAACGTAAAACAGCAACAAAAAAAGAAAGAAAATCAGTCACCCAGAGTAAATTATCATCTTCTGGGAGTCTCTAAATTATAAATGGGGCTTTCTCAACAAGATGAAGTCTAGGTTAATAATAAACCAATGCACTTGGACATATTCTGTTGCACAAGCAGGAAGATTAATTTTCTCCACAGCAGGAATTAGACAGTAAAATACCATGTGCAGGATGTTAAACTAAGCAATCGCTGAGCTCTCTTTGGCCTTAAAATCTATGAGGCAAGCTATCTAGTACATCAGTAAATACAACAGACCTGAATTAAACCATTTAACAGAACAACATCATTCTCCAAATGCCACTAAAAAGCATTAAGGTGACTGTCATATCTAGAAACTAAAGGAACAAAAAAAGAAAAGAAAAATAGAAGTCGGATATATTCAGAGCTGTATGGATTCACTTAGTATCAAAACGGCAGAGATCATACGCCCCCATTTACTCCCATTGCGTTTCCAGTCAGTGACATGGGAAAACTTCTGACTCTGCTCTGCTGTTTTTTCTTAGCAGGATTCATTCTCCATTAAATGATTGTGTTTCAAAATGCTAGCAAATCTACTTGCAAACTTTCTAATCTGGTGATGACCATAACTGCAGGATCACCTGTACCTACCGAGCAATGGTTTTGCCCAAAAGAGTGACATACAAAGCGTTGCAAGTTGTGGCAGAACGGCAGTGTCTCTCAAGCTTCTTCTCCTATAAGATTTTAAACAAAATCTGTGAGCTCAGATAAATCAACCACACCAATAAGAAGTTCTTGTTTTGACAAGAAAATAGAAGTTTCAGACACATTTCTATTTATAACATTTGAAGAGTACGACATGAAACTAGTGCACAAAATACTGCATGTTTTTCTAGATATCGGAGCATACAAGTTAAAGTTTCCCTTCTAGTTTAGGATTAGAAGAGTTAGGATCTAATCACCACATCTCTAAAGATAAGGATCACCTCACAGCATCAGTCTCCAAGGCAAAGAGGTAAAATAATTTTTCCTCATTCAGTCAATCATTGTTACATTACTATGCAATACTAAATCTTTTATGAGTCTAAAATGAAAGAATATGTTTACAGCAATATGTGCAACCATACAGTTTTCCAGTTAATAATTTACACTGTTCCATCTGTGCTTTGATGCTATGAGCCATGAGGTAAAAAAAAAAAATACACATAAAAAAACTAACCTCAAACTGCATTCTGTTTTGAGCAGTGTGACTTAGCTAAATACATTACTTTCTTTTGGCAGCTGTACTTATTTCATCTTTCCATGTTTTCATTAGGAGTTTTACTACAGTACTTTAGAACTACAAAAGACTTACCTGCTCTTTAGTCAATTTAATATTCGCAGAGCTACATTCTGCACTAATGAGAGCTTTAACATCTTTGGAATTCAGTGGATCAAGATGAAGAGTTGGCCACAACCTTTGGTAAGAGAGAACAAAATTATACTCAGACCTTATTAGATGGCATATAAAGAGTGGGAAATAAAATACATCAAAGTTCCATAGTTTTTAATGATTGATTCAAATCAGTAACTGAACTTATTTACTACTAAGAAATTCTAATCATCACTAGCCAAATTTCCACTTTTTTTTTCTGGATCTGCATCACAGTATTGTGGTTCCTGATATGCATGTGACTGCATTTAGTATATTTTCCCATACAGTCACGTGGATAAATCCATCAGAATAAAACAACAATCTGGTTTCATAACAAATAAAACTGTCCTCACTGCAGTTGCAGTTGAAAAGCTTCCATTATACTCAATAGTTGCAAAATCTTATCTATTGATTACAATTCCAGGCCTTAATAAATCTGACCATTTGCTCTTCAACTAGTAACTTCAATTTAAAACAACTACTTTGAGACAAGCTACTTTGAAACATCTCATAAATATAACATACCTCCAAGCCTGTGGACACGTTTCTACATTCACTGATACAATCACTCTCACATTCACTGGCAGTGGATCTATCAGCCATTTCATATGCTTTTCAGCTTGCTTAAAAACAAATTTTGATTAGTTAATACAAATGCTCAAAACAAACGCCGGGAGTTGATAGGTTTCATTCATCACACAGCTCAGAGAATGGAGTCTGGAATTCTCCAGTGTAGAACTACACTGTTCATGATCTGATTCTTGAAACAGTACTAAATGATCCAGTGATATCAGCTTGACTGAACACTAAATAAAGCAGATAGAACACCACTGTTAACATGTTTACCTGGAAGACAGGGCTATTTGGGTGCACAGTAAATAGTCCACAGTGAAGAATTTTCACCCAAATAATATATCTGGGCTGCTCAAAAACGAAGGTGTTACAAAGGTAATAAGAAAACAAAAAAATCCCACAACCCACAAATTTCACCTAAAAAACTGAAAGACTATTTTACTTTATCTGCACTTGCTGCTAATTATTCTAAATGTGCTCAGGACACTAAAGAAAACATTAATATTTCAGCTATGCAGACATAGCAGAATATTCCAATAGTCAACGTTTCTTTTGGACTGACAAATGCTAAGCATTCTGAAAATATACCTGTATTTGGTCAATAGAATCGATAATTATAATTATGCTGCCTTGATGACGTGCAGAAAGTTTCTCCAGCCAACGGGGAAATTCTTCCAGAAGTTTAGCAGGATCCAAGGTCAGAGGTGACACTAACCAAGAATGTTGCATAAGCTGCAGAATTATAAACAAACATAACAAATTCTACCTTCAAAGTCAACTATGAGAGTTGAATAAATATCCATAGACACAAAAGAAAAAAGTTATGTAACGTTGGGTTAATTCTGGCCAAGTTCACATATGATTCTTTCCTTCTGGTTTATACAGAACACAGAATATTTATTGAATTCACTGTATAATTCTACAAAGAGAACCTGAGTTTACACAATGGACAAAGATCTGGAGACTTAAAAGGACTTCAAAGTTGCACAGGTTAAATAAGGTGGACTTCTAAAATACATGAGAAAATTGCAAGGAGCACACAATTTATTTCATTTTCCTAAAGATTTTATTACTGCGAGGTCTTTTTTTGCCACCGTATGAAGGAAAAAGAGAGTTCAGGCCCTGGCACAAAAATACTTTTCATTTATTTCCCAAATATCTAACACAATTAAAAAATAATTGGACATAGAAGCAAGACTAGTCTAAGAACAAAACAGTGCCAACTGGCAAATCTGCCCTCAGATTTCTACAGACATATAAGAGATGCTTCTCTTATTGTCCAGCTAGCAGAAAAGTTTGGAAGAAGCTTACATGGCTTTATAAGCCATCAGTATTTGTCACTGCAAGTGTAACTATTACAGATATCCCAGAGATACAATTTAAGAGATCTTCATCCCGTGTGCAGTGTCAGATTTTCCCCCTTCGATAACATCTTACACTTCCATTGCTCTTGATGGATGCAGAAGAACCTGTAGAAATTTTCCTTTTGATCTACACACAGACACTGGCACTTTCCAATCAGTCATGCAAAGCAGAGTACGTAATAATACAGCGTACCTTTAAAGTAAGGCGTTTAATTATTAATGCAGATTCTGAACTGGTAGACATGGGCCTCCCAACAAAGTGATAAAGAATCAGAGTGTTTGGTGAATGCTTCTGTTGCAAGTGAATCCTACAAAGAGAAGTAAAAAACAACAATCAAACAACAATAACAAAAACACCAAAAATAACACCTATATATAACAGACTATGTTTGCAAATGTAACTTAAAAATGATGAGTTTTGCAAAGGAGGTAGAATGTCTGAGCTAGAGGTGTTCAGTGTTTACCTTACAAAATGCCAGATGTTTTCTGGTGTGCAATTGAACCTTTTATGTCTGTGTTCACTTTTGCTCCCCCCAGTACCAGTGGCCACTAACAACCACCCTTTGTGGCACTGGATATTCACATGATACTGAGCTTTCTAGAAGTAATGGCACTATCAATTTCTTTTATGACAGCAAATCTTGTCATAACCTAGAAGTGACTGTAAAATGTACTGCTATGATAAATTATTTGGCCTGATCTTTCCTTTATTTGAGTGAAAAAGACTCCAAAAGACTGTTTCACACATAAGAGAAGGGCAACACTATGAGCTACAGAAACCACCTATGTATGCTGCACAAGGACAGATTTGTAGGATTTTGCCATCGGAATCAGGGAGTTGTTAAAGCCTGTCCAGCTACTCAAATGTTACAAAACTTTCCAAGACTGTTTCCTAACATCAAAACATCTCCACTTTACCTCTTATCAAATTGATACAATATTTTAAACGTAATGGAAACATTTTTCTTAAATTTCATTAAAAAAATAAAATAAAATAAAATAAAAGGGAAAGAAAAACAGGGAAAAGGGGGAAAAAAGATAAAAGAAAAATAGGAAAAAAGATCAAGGGAAAGGCCAAGGAAAAGCTAAATTTAAAAAAAGGAACAGCATTTAAAAAAAAAAAAAAGAAAAGAAAAAAATATGACATTACCATTTTGACAGGAGAAGTGATTTCCCAGAACCTGGTCCTCCTGATACAAGCAGAGGTGGAATTGGTGCTGGTGCTGCTACCAGGTCATTTAGACGTTCAAAATACTACAAAAAAGAAATAACCACTATAAACATTTTGCTGTTTAAGAAAAAAATATATTGCTTGTTACTGTAAACCATCCAAAAACTAGACCTATGTGCAAGTTTATTAAGATAGAGAAATAAATACTAAAATATAGCAAAGGCAAATGGAAATAACATTTATAACGAAAGCTTAAATCGCAAGGTCTATCATCTCTTGAATAAAGTGTAAAGTACATGCACATTTTTTTCAAAACCTGATATACTAAGAACTTTCAGTGCTAATAAACTGAACTGGAGTTAATATACTAAAGCAATTGGGTACTATGTTCACTAAGGCTTTTTTCCCCTCTCCACATCTCAACTACTCTTCTGTACTGGATATGTTTGCTAGGACAAAGCCTTCAAAGTTTGCACCTGGCATGAGATTATGAAGTCACTAAGCACACAAAAGTAATGTTTTCTTTCCCACATGGAAGTCCAACAGTGGTATGGCAATGTTCAGGATGATTCAAAATCAAAACAAAATGAAATGCCCTTAATTCACTTCAGAGAAATATTTTGTCTGCAAATAAGAAGCACATTAAGATACATATATACATTTTCTTCTAGTATTCTATTATTCACTGTTCTGGTATGCAGTAAAGTTAGCACAATCCTCCAACTCATTGCCAGTATACGAACAGCAAAGTAAAAGAATGAACAGTACTAGTAAAATTGGCATCCTAATTTATACTAGCACAGAAACTGCACCCTTACACTACATCACAACATCAAAGAACATTGCCCAGATCAGTCGTGACATCACTTTCCATGACTTTAACGTTTTTACTTTCTACATTTTATTATACTTCCCCTGCATATATCTGTTTTTTACACCTTCATATTGAAATGCTTTAAAAAATTATTTCTAATAACAGGGTAGTACTGTGTTATTCGGTACCTCTTTACCTTTAAATTCACTATGCTATTTTCAAATACCTCTGGTTGTACAATGAGATGAAATCTTTGCATTAGCTATCTGCATAAAACCTAACTCCAGATGTCAAGATGTCAATTTCCTTCAAAAAAGACATTCAGAGCTTTTCCTTGTTGACATTCAAAGTCTAAGAGGACGACACTCGAGTTCTGGCACACCATTCTAGTGCTTTTCCCCAGTGTAGAAACAACAACTGCTTCTTCATCAATGCCATTCAACAACAGGCAAACTGGCATCTCTCCCAGAAAATAAATATGCCATCTACATAAGACATATGGCCTCTCCTAGCCTAAGGAGTAGCAGCCACAAAGATGCTCTCAGACACAACTTCTTCAGTAGAACTACATATTGTCTCACAAGAGAGGGAAATGAGTGATGGCTTCCTCTGCATCCGTCTACGTTTCTAGTGTACCTACTTTCTCAAATCCCAGCTCACATGTTGAATTAGAGGCTTGCTGAAAAGCTTCCATCTGTTCCTGTTCATCATGTGCATCCCACAGTACATCGCCAAAAACTTCTTCTTCAGGAGCAGTGGACTCTTCCTTATTACCCAAATCTTTGCCTTCCAGTTCTGTCATTTCACAGCCCAAGATATCCTGAGTGAAACAGAGTAATGTGGAAACAACCGCAACTATAACTTTTAAAAGTGTAGATACATACAGTGTTACTCTCAATGCCAGGGTGTATGAGTGCAACTCTACTAACATCAGTATGCTCATTTCCTTTCACATTGGAAGGGAATGTAACTGAACAGGCTGTCACATGAAACAATCACAGGTCTCAATAAACTAATTTCACTCTTCTGCTAGTGGAAGCAATACACAACAAGGATGGTTAAGGAGAGAATGAGCTATGCAATCTTTTATTATTCTGTGGTAAGTAACATCACATTAACAGAGAGTTTAGTCCAAAGCTTGACCCCTTGACCATGTTATTCATGCTTCCTTGCATAAAGGCATTGATTAGTTTTGGGTTCTTTCTTTTTGCATTCCATGTTTTCCTTGCTTGCCAGGTACTAGTGATGTAACACAAAAAGAATACCTGAATTACATTGAATCAGAATATCACAATCACACTGACAGCATCTGAGATCATAAATCTGAGTAGGAAAAGAAGCTGCAAAGCATCAGGTACCCTACCTGTTTAATTATCTTCTCCACACAAGTATAGATTTCATATGTTCCTTCCTCCACATCTCCCACGTGATCAATCATCTGAAAAAATAAATGAAGCATGAAGTACCCCTGAATCCAATTGGGAATAATATTTAGGACTTAAAACATTCTGCAACACATTTAAACTCAATTCTGTTGCACTCCTCAGGTAGGACCCACTTTGCTTAAGCATTTAAAACTTTGGCATTCAGTCTCATCTGTTCTCAACAGTCCCTCTACAGAGGGAGATCATCTGTTCTGAGACGCAAGGAATCTCTTCGGAGGTACATGTATGTCTTCAGTGGCTGCAGAGGGACCTTAGTTAAATACCTTTGCCTTTTACATGGCTAAACACAGATGTGAAATTCCATCCCTATAGCCCAGGGATTTTTTTCAGTAAAAATGCAGCGGGTTTTCTTTCCCCTTCCAATGAAAATTTCATAACCTTCATAAATTTCAGATTCAATTCCTACTCATATAATGAGTATCCAGAGGAATGAGTGTAATGTAATCTCTCTGAAAATCTTAGACTACTAACATTTGATCTTATTCATCGCAGGAAAGTAAGCCTTTTAAAATTTAACAGCATTTGAAATACCATACCTTTGCTTTGTTCACATTAGAAATTTGCTCAATTAACTGCTGCACTGAGTCTGAGCTGACTCTGTCATCACCCATTCTGTGGTAAATCAGACGGGGTTTTTCTTCTGGATTTTTCAAGAAGGCTTCTTCACAGTCTTCCAACAAACAACTAGATTGGAAATCAGCATTCTTGTGCTATATTACACTGCTGTAGTAAATAGCTCAATCAACACAAGATCCGAAGATGGGTTTCACTGCAAAATCTAATTCAAAAGTCATATCTATTTACAACAAGGATAACCAAATATTTCATTTGAGAACTTAAGATAAATCTAGAAGCAAAGAGCATGTAAAAGAGAAATTTATTCTACTTGTACTATATATATGAAAACTTTATTAATTTTTATGGCTAATGCTTTGTAAATTAAAAGTCTATCTTCCTGTCGTACCAAAATGCAGAGTGAAAAATAATTGCTTTGCATGGAAACAAAATTGGGAATCACGCATGATTAGCAAATACCATACTGTATGCTCTGCAGTCACCTCTCTGAAGGCTCTGTCCTATTCCTTGAAGAAGGAATACACATTATAAGGAAGAGTCCACTAGCATTTGAGATGTAGGAGAGTCTCTTAGCCAATCTCTAAAGCACTGAGTATGAGTGAAGGAATTGATTCCACGGATATCAGATCGAGCAGCCTATTGCTGTTCCACAAAAGGAACTATGTAAGCTGGGGATGCTGACAGTAGCAGACAGGATTTCTCAAATATTGTTTTCTTCATATGAGCACGACGAGTCTCATCACAGTTTTTGTAAGAGAAATAAGTGAATACCTTTGGCAGAAAAATACGCTTCTGTGTTGATGGGTTTTGCTGTTTGCTTGAATTCTTTTTTTGGTTTTTGGGTTGTTTTTGTTTTTGCTTTTTTGGGGGGAGGAATTTATTCTTAAATACTTGTGATGCACATATGTAAAGCTGGGTTATTTGGCAACAGTATTCCCCTGGGGAGGCAATGGCCTCTCAGCAGCTGACACTCTTTCTCAGAGCATAAACATGTGGCAGCTGCATCCCAACTTCTACATGAAAACAAAAGAAAATAACCTGTGGTAGCTGGCTGTTCCCTCATGCACTCGATTACTGTAAATCTGAGCTACTGTCTTAAGCCAGCTTTTAGTTCTCTGGGGAAAGATGTTTTACTTACAGAACCAGCAGGTCTAGTTAATACAAGAGCTCTAATAATGCAACAGCTGTGAAATCTTCAGTTTCCAAATCTACCCTAATCTGAAACCTAATGTGCATCACTATTTACAGATTTTTGCTTCCATACAGGCATTTTGGAATGATCATTCCATAAACTTTTATATTATGTTTTCTAATGCTTCTTTATCTCTTTTTCAACAGAATTAATTCCCCTTTCTCCCAAACCACGAAAACCAAAATTTCTGCCCAAAATTCCCAAATGCACAATAGAAATAAATAGTCCTAATACAATTCTAAAAATATCTTCCTTTCAGAGTTTTTCATTTAGTGAGTTATGTTTCTTCTTCTAGAAGATTAGGCAAATACAACAAAACACTGAAAAAACGGAACATGGTGCATCACCATTTGTCTTAAAACACAATGAGTTCAGTAAATCCATTTGTAGAGAGCTAGTGTTCGGTACTGCACAGAAGAGCCATGAAATCAGTCCAGAAAGAAACCCGAGACAAAAGATTATATGGGACAGAACAAAAGCAAAATACTACGGGCAGGAGGTGTAAGGATAGATAAGCAAATGAAAAACACTGAAGACAATCATGCCAGCCAATTTGAATTCCTAAGATGCTTGGCAGAATCTGTTATTGGAAAGCAAAACATTTCTTCCTTACAAAGACATATTTCATGCTGCACTTTAATAGAATCTAGAGATACAGGAAAAAGTAAACAACAACAAAGCTGATACATTCTTCTAACTGCACCAGTAAACCTAAAGGTTGAAGGAGTACCACTTCAAAGATGTTATCTCAGAAAATGTACTCAGTAAAGTATCACAGACATTTTAATAAGCTATGCACTCTGTATAAGTTACCAGTTTCCATTTTCTTTCCAAGCCTGGAAAATACTTACCTTGGCAAAGTTAAATGTAGGAGCAAAATGACTAATGAACTTTTTTCAATTTCCCATTTTCGTACTTCTTTAGAATGATTTTCATTTTCTGCTGGAAAATGAACAACTTGAAAGAAGTAGCCCATTGTTTCACAGATTCTTTGAAGTTTTGGTGAGTAGATCTGAAAGCAAATTTGAATAACTGCTTTACTTCTAAATCTGTATAGCATTAAGGACCTCCTAGATAAATCTCATTATTTTTCTTCTATATAATTTCTTCCCCTGAAGCCCTTGACAAGACTTCCTCTGAATTCACTGAACTCAAGATAGTTACCAAAGCTCTTAAGAAATATCTGAATGAGTATCACAGGGGAAACAAAAAGTTTGTCAGGTACTCACTCTAATGAAGATTTCCACTTCTGGTTGAGTCTCATCAGTGCTAATAATAAAACATCTCACTGTGTTACTCCACAGAGAGTGGGAGAACAGGGGAGTAACCTGTAATATACTGGCAACAGCAGCGTCCCAGTCATCTGCCAATAAAACAGTGAAGTCAAGAGATCTCCATATCTGATTATGCTGCATAATGGATAAGCAATCATCTCTTAACATTTTTAATACTACATTTAATTTAAAATAGTAATAACCTTTTCACTCTTATTTTCATTTCAAAAAAAAAAATGAATTTAGAGAACACATATAATCTGATAACACCATGTAATTTTTTAATATGGCAAAGCAATATTTTAAAATATATATGTATTATAATGATATTTAAAATAGGACTGATGAGATGTATGCACAAAAATCACATTGATAATAGTAAAATAAATAAAAATATGCGGAAATAAGAGAAACCTCCATTATCAAAGAATTCTTTTTTTTTTCTTTCTGATCTGCATGTATTTCAATGAGACCATGCCAGTTAATGAAGGTGAAACATGGGAAGTGCCTCTTCTTGAGATAGAGTGCACAGCATTCTCTATTCGTACTATAAGCCAATTCGCTACAGCAGTAACTAACTTTAAAACTTCCCTGGGTTCTTCTCTTTGTGGCTTATCATTATTTCAAGCTTGAAATACATTTCCCTTTCAGTACCAAATGGCTTAATGGAAAGATTAGTACAGGAAGCCGGAGACATCACAGAGCAGACTCTCCCCTCCCACTCTGTAGGCAGAGACTTCTGAATCAGAGCCTTAAGGACTGAAGAAAAAAGGGAGGAACTGCCATGCAGGAAGGGTTCCATGGCCACAACAACAGCGGGGAAAAACAGGGCAGTAGAAGGCAATTTGCAAGAGGCAATATGGGAAACAAGGTTAAAAAGTAACAATTACTCATAACAAAATGTCTAACACCAATTCATATAACAATGCATATATTCTTCTCATGCCATCAGATTTCAATGAATTGAACCCTGAGAAGAATCAAAAACTATGCAAATCCAATGAGAAAACAGGAATATACTTTATGCTAACACCAACATAACGTTCACAGTCAGGAAGTTGAGAATTTTAATCAAAATGGAAAAAAAGAACCACAGTCAACACCGGAAGAGATAACTATCTTCCTTAATCAATACAAGGAATGAAGTAGTTTTGGTTTATTCCCAAATGGAAGCTGTTCACTGCTATTTGCTAAACTCAATACTGCACATACCATAGCTATCAAATATATTAAACACAATCTGGCATGTACATAGAGTCCTTCCATTTTTACAGAGAAGTATTTTAATTCTTCTGTCAAATTATGTAGGAATGGATAAAAACAAATGACATAAGCACATATTGTCCCAACAAAACAGCCCCCCTTACTTACCCCTGTTTATATTTGCAAATGGTCCCTCAACATCTATAGAGCTGTGAGCAAATTCGGGCCCCCTGAAAGACTGCTGAAGTTGCATCATACTGCCCATGGATGGCTCACTTCCCAAGGCTCCTCCATTCCAATATTCAGACTGAGCCCCAGCAGCTAAAAATTGGGGGGGGGGGGGGGAGAGGAGGGGAGGGGGGGGGGAAGGGGAGGGGAGGGGGGGGACCACCAAAAAACAATCAAATAAAACAAAACAAAACAAAAACCTTCATTATTGCTAAACATGGCAAATCATCAGTCTTAAATATTTGAGCTGCTACCACCTGTCACAAGCTACTGAACATAATTCTTTCTCCCTCAGCAGATGTGCTCTCACGTCTGCGTGCAGCAAATGAAAATGCTAATCTGAAGTTCCTAGGAAGCCATGCTACTAAAGGATGAGGTTATTTGCTGTTACTTGTTATTACATAGATTGCTCACATCAGTTGGATTCAAATGCTGTCTTGGATTACAAATCAGGAAAACTGTTTACAGTATTGATGCAGTCATTTGTTTACATTGCAAAACTGACAATTTTTGTTCAGGAATGTTCCAGAGCTAAAACAGCACAAGAGGGCTCTAGGTCAGGACTGAAATACATCTTCTGCGTTTTGTGAGACAGCATTCACAGCATCTCTTCATAATATGTACGAATTATACTTCCGTCAAACTACATAAACTTCAAGGACACCAAATGTTCTTTAATGAAGTTTAACAGAAAATTGAATAAGACTTAGAAAAACATAAGGAAAGTGTGCATTCAAAAACGAATTTAAGAAAAAAGGCAGAAAAAAAAACCTGTACCACTATGGTTCATCAGATGGACAACTGGCGTGCAAAGAGCCACTTTGAAATATTTCTAGCTTCAAAGATCACACATTTATTTATATTGCCACCAAGACGTAATTGTTGATATATCTTAGCAAGCAAAGCAAATGTTACACACTTGTGCACTTGGACACAGTGTTTCCTCAGTAATCCTAGGTGGTGCAAGAAGTAATGGTGGACATTCATAACAGTGTCAAGATATTAACTGTCCACTACACCTACTGCTGTGTTTCCAATCAGGTACACAGCCAGAGGGCTGGTGACGGGTGCACCTGAATCCTTTCAGTGTTAGCAGGTACCTCTTATGGCTTGTACAAGGTTTTGTCTTTTGTTTCATTAAGTTTGCTGGGGTATCCCTTTCAGAAAATTCTGCAATTAAACTACTCTTTGGATTAGGTGTTTGTTAAACACCTAACTCTGCTACTTTGAAAAGTACAGTAACTGAGACGGGCATATTTCATCACAGACTTACAGACAGACTGTAAGCCTACCCAAGATTCCCTCTGGTTTCAGTTGTACTCTTTAAATCCTCTGGAACATAATCTCCCAGATCTAGAATAAGAAAACTTAGAAGAAAGCTCAAAATAGACTGGAAACTCAGAATTGTTCACAAAACGATTTTTTTTAAAAGTCACTGTTTCTCTATTTCTTGACAGCGTTATATTTTCTTCATTGGTTCATGTCTGAGACCAGAAAATTGGGGCTTCCATAATATAAACTATATTTGCCAAGTCAGCTCCTTTAATCCTTTAAAATACTTTTTTGTTGCTTTTCAAGCTGGATTAATAAGCAGAAGATATTTTCTTGCCTTCTGTTCTACTATTCATAGATTTTCAGTCACATTACAACACTAAATGCTGGGGAGGAAATTCTCACCAGTGACATCTGTACAATTGTCGTCAGAATCAGACTCTTCAGGATCAAACACTTGGATTCCCTGGGCCTGAAGTCTCTGAAGTTTTGCTTCTAGGTCTCGTTTGGCCCTCAGTAAGTCCTGAATCTCATTTTCTTTTGTTTCTCTAAAAATCTACAAGTGAGGGAAAAAAAAAAAGAAAAAAAAACACAACTAAATTTGAAATACAGACCATTATCTTATGAAATTCAATATCACATTCCTGAATTCTCTTTAACTACTTTCAATTGTAAAGATAAGTTTCTAGTACTCATTTAGCAGGGAAAAAAAAAAATGCGTGAAGACATGAACAAAAACCAATCAGGAGCCTATAAATGAGCAGAAAAACAGAGTTAAAAATTATCTGATGTTAAAATTTTACCATTTTAAAGCTTAGCATACTATTCTGAAAGTTAGGAGTCCACATTAGTATGGGAAGTTCATTAGAAATGACAAGCATTTCTCCTGACCTTTTAAATTAAGTGTCTTCTAAAATCACTGCATGTATTAATTTCCTTCAAAGGTTCTCTTTTACTTTTCCATGTATTTTTAACATTTACATATAATTTTTTATTTAGTTTTTGACTATAGTGACAATTTAAATTTCCTAAAATAGAAAGCAATTGAGTATTCCAGATGTCCTATTTTAAAACATTATCATCACAAGAGGAAGGAAACAAGAAACTAGATTTAAATAGAATGAGATTAAATCCTCTTCCAGTCTCATTTTCTTAAATGAGGTCAAAAACAGTTCTTTTTTAATGTATCTGCTAAATATGAACACCTGCTACAATTAAAGATATAAAGAATCTTGAAAACAGAGCAAAACCAAGGTCTGTTTCCCTGTGTTAGGTGGTGGAAGTACCCTCGTAAGCAGCAAAGGAAAAGCAGAAGTATCAGTTTGACTATTCCTCAAAGTAAAGCAAATGCTTTTATCTTGAATGGTCTCCCATATTTTAGCAGCCAAAACAGATGCACCAATATATACCTCATTGTGAGTTAGAAGTCTTACATTGCTAAACATAAGTAGATTCAGAAACAAATGTCTGTGTTTACACGTTTCTTCAGCATGTGCCAATTTGAGGTCCACATTTTCCTGTCACTCTCGGGTATGAAAGTTGCAAGAATCTGTGTTGGAATAACACAGGAATTTATTTTAAGACATATCTCTGCATAATTTACTTTAGTATTTTAAAAGCTGTTTTCTGCTTTTTCTCTTAATCTTCCAGAGAAGTTTTGGTAGGATTATCTTGAAGGAAATAATCAGCTACAACCACAATACCACAATCTTTTTAGGGCAGGTCTTCGTGAAAACTGTTTTAAAGAAATTCCTTTGGAGAATGAGACTAAGTGTCAACTTTATCTACTTTTGATCATTTTCCTAAGAAAAGAAGAGTCAGGCCATACCTTGAACTGCCTTTTGACCTTGTCTCGATCATGTTCAAACGTGGCAGCTCTCTCCATGGCTTGGTACTTAGCTTCTAATGCACTTTCTTTCTCTCTAAGTATTTTCTGGTAAGTCTTCTGAAGTGCCTGAAAAGATTGAATACACCACTTTACTGAGAGAATGGCAATTGGCAATAAATGGTTTTAGCTTACTTTCCAGCTAGTGAACGCCACATCTCAATACAATGCTACCCCACAACTCTCCTTACTCCAGGAGATGCCAAGCACCACACGGCCCTGCTCAGAGAGAGGCACGACGACTACCAGCATGGCACAGGGATGCGCGCCGCTTCCCTGCCTTCCTTGGGAAGGATGAGCCGTCACGCTCTCACCTCCCTGCCACAGCCTTCCAGGTGAGCAGGACAGACCCAGTGGCTGGGGCTACCTGCAGCTCCGCGCGCAGCCGCTTGTTCTCCCTGTCCAGCTTGGCCTCCTTCTTCACCATAGAGGCCACCTCGTTGTTCTTGCTGACGCGAAAGATCTCGTACTCTTTCTTCAGACGCTCGTACTCCGCCACGCACTCCAGCTCCTGCACCGAGGCCGTGGACTTGAAGCTGGCCCCGATCAGGCCGCCCGGCCGCGAGGCGCCGACGCGCCGCAGGGAGCCGCGGAGCAGCCGGGCCTTGGGCTTCACCTCCACCGGGATCTCGCAGGCCTCGCCGCCGCCGTACGTGTCCTCGATCACCTCCCCGACCCCGCCCGCCGGGCTCACCAGCGACGACGCCGTCCCCATGGCTGAGGGAGCTGCCGCGGCGGTGGGGGGGGGTTAGCACTGAGGGAAGCTGCCCGACGGCGGGGCCGTGCCCCGGGCTGACCACTTGCTCCCTATCCCGCCCCGGCTTCCGCCCCTTAGCGCTCCCCCGGCCCGGCCGAGCCGTAGCGCCCTCCCAACGCGGGGGCCATGGCTCGCTGCTGGCGGCCGGACGAGGAAGGGAGGGTTGTAGGAAGCCGCCTCCCTCTTTCCCTCCCTCCCGCCCCGTCCCGCTCGCTGGCGGCCGCGGGGGGAGCGGGAGCCTTCCCTGAGGGAAGGGGAAGGGCTGAGCCTCGGCGGGAGCGGGTACGGACGCTGACACCGACACTGCGGCGGTGGACGGGAGCGGGAGCGGGAGCCTGCTCCTCTGAGACTGTGTAGGTTGTTTTTAGGTGTTGCTTTAGAAAAAAAAAAAAGAGAGAGAGAGAGAGAGAGAGAGCTAAACTCTGATGTAACAGAGCACACAAGCCCAATGTGTGAGTTGTGAGGATGAGACACTGTGGGGAAACTATCTTGCAGCACCTTAAAATAGTGACCTTTGAGTCATAGAATCATTAAGGCTGGAAAAGCCCTCTAAGATCATCTAGTTCAACCCATCACCATCATGCCACCAAACCGTGTCCCTCAGTGCCACCCACATCCACACGGTTCTTGAACATGTCCATGGACTGTGACTGCACCACCTCCCTGGGCAGCCTGTGCCACTGCCTCACCCAACCATCTGAGAAGAAATGTTTCCTAATATCCAACCTCAGCCTCCCCAGTCACAATCGTTCCCTCTCATCCTATCACTGTTACCTAGAAGAAGAGGCCGACCCCCACCTCACCACAGCCTCTTTTCAGGCAGCTGTAGAGAGCAATCAGGTCTCTCCTGAGCCTCCTTTTCTCCAGACTGAACAATCCCAGCTCCCACAGCCACTCCCCATAAATCTTGTGCTCCAGACCCACACAGCTCTGTTGTACACAGAATATGCTGAAGGAGAATAAAAGAGAATGGGTGGTACTGGGTTTACCAAGTAGTAAGTGCTAGTAATTGCCTCATGTGGCAACCCAGTTCAATGTTGTGCTGCTTCCACAACTCCTTTTAAACTTTTGGATTCTCCATTTAAAAATCTTCCTTTTTTATGAATAAAACAGTTGTAGATCATCTGCCCCTTAAATTATCTTTAGACACAGTATGTTTGGTAGATAGTTTTTAAAGCTAAGTGCATTATCTGTCTCCTGAAAATTAAGTTTTCTATGCTAAAGGAAGGGTTAGGTACCATTTTCCTCTGTCATCCTCTTCAGAAGCTTTGTCTTGTCCCTTCAACCATCCTGGGTATTTCAGAGATACAGATCCGTTAAACTCAGGATATCTTGTTCCCAAATCCCAGAACCTCTTTTACTGACAGCATGAAAAACAGTAATGTCACTACTTTCAAGCAGTGTTTTTTCTCTCTTATGTGCCAGCCATGACCAATCTTCACATGAGAAAATAAATAAACAAATAAATAAAAGATGAAATATCCTAGAATTATATTTCCAGTGACTCGGTTCTGAACCTCAAAATCTACTGAAGGGGGAAATTACTCTTTTGTGCAATGGAGAAAAAGTATTTCCCTTAGTGGAAATTCTAGGTTTGGAAAAAATGTGCTATTTGCCCCTAATGGATCTTTGGATGACTTTCTCTATATGTTTTCCTGGGGAAAAACAATGTATTATCTGAATATCATTTATGATTACATTGGTTTTCTATCTCAGTTAAAATTAATTTCAGTGAGGAATATATATATAATATGTTATAACTGTAAGAAGAGAGCTACTGTCTTCTCTAATATTGACAATAATGTCCAAGGTGATGCAGCCAATGAGCCTGTAATTCTGTAACAAAGTAAGACTGCTGTCTGAGCTCTAGAAATAATCAGAAATATGTTCATGCTGACGCTTAAACTGAATTATTCTCAAGTTCATAGTCTTTGAAAGTCAAAATCTCCAGGCTTTAAGCCCAGAATAAAAACTACATTATTGTAAGAGCTCCTGGATTCCTTCTAATGTCCATTTAGCAGTAGCAAACAGCTCAGAAGACTGTAGATATTGTTTCTCTAATGCTGCCTCTGGATGCATTACAGAAATCTAATGAGTAGTAGAAACTATATTAACACAAGCCTTTCTAAACAGAAAGATTACACTTGCTTCCCTGTTGTTTCATGGGTTGGTTTTCTCTAATGTTTAGAGATTAGAATATCTTTCTTCAACGTCTAATTTGTAAACTAACAAGTATTGCTTTAAATCACCGCCTAGAACCATCCAAGAAGACATCCAGCTGTTCATATATTTGCAGAAATGTTGGAAGTAGTGTCACAGAAAATCTGAGGATGAGCTGTCTTAACTTTTTGAAATGAATTGACCCAGAAAATTGTTCACTGGATAAAGTATCATAGGAAGATTTTTAAAAATGGTCTCATATTATTACATTATTCTTTTAAGCTTCATTTGGAGCAACCCAACCCTTACTCCTTTGAGGACATTGATGCTGGGTGAATTGTGTCATAACGTTCTTCACCATTCAGTGTGAACATTTGGGACACTTCAGCAGCTTCATCTTTAACATTACTATTATTTAGCTAATATAGAGAGGCAGTTAAAACAATTCATGTGTGAGATGTTGTGGTAAATTGACCCTGGACAGCAATTAAGCTCCTACCAGTCATTCACTCACAACCCTCACTGAGCAGGATGAGGGAGAAAAGTGGAAGAACAAAAAAACCCCAACAACTTCTGGGTCAAGGTAAATACAGTTTAATAAGTGAAAGAGTGAAATAAGTGAAATAAATGAAAAATAAACAAGTGATGCAGAGGTAGTCACTCACCACCTCCCACAGGCAGGCCATTGTCCAGCCCATCGCTAAGCTCTGTCTGCTTTGAAAAGTCTACTCCCCAGTTTTATTGCTCAACATCACATTGCATGCCATATCCCTTTGCTGAATTCTGATTAGCTGCCCTGGCTTTGTCTTAAAACATTGTCTGCTGTTAATTAAAATTTACTGGGCTGAAGTTTAAAAATATTTATGAAGCATCTCTAGGGAGATTAATTTTGTCTTTAATATATAATATAATACCACATTATTTATTGTTGAAATTTTTCACTTTAGACTTTATTTAATTTCAGGAGTTGTCAACAGCTAATGAACAAAATCTAAGGATCTGAGGAGTTGTCCTACGGAGGTAAGTAAAGCTGCAAGATCTATCTTTCTGAAATAAGATTGGTTATTTACATACACTGTTAAGATGAGCTCCAAGCTAGCCTATGTTCAGTTTACAAAATAATATATCCAATATACAATTACATATCCTTGTAAAATTTAGTGTATAAGGTCAGGATATAGAAAGACAGAAGGAATCTGATGAAGATTTTGAGGTTATAGCTTGCCAGAGATTGACTACCTGTTAAAAATAAGAGTTGCTATGATTAGAATAGATGCTGGTAATGACAGGTAAGTAAAAGGTGTTTTACATGAAAGACAGCTGAACAAACCTACAAAGCATTTTTGTTAATTGAGATTGTCTTTCAAGTCTACATATCACAGTCACAAACAAAGTTTGTAAGGAGCCCTCTGTAAGATACTGTGAGTTGTTTGTACCTGAACTGAATCGAATTGATCACTTTTTATGATTTCATTTATTATTCAAAAATATCTGTGTCTGATGAAGCAATTAAAAGAGCTATACTTGAGGATGTGCAGTGAAAAGTTATGTGGTAATTTTTAAAATGCTAGTTTTGCCCTGGATTATATATGATTCTACTTCTTCTTGGTGACAATGAATACCTTGCTCTAGAAGGTTGCTTGTGACTGGGATGCCTTTTATTAGCAGGTTGGCTTTCACCAGTACTCCAAAATGTGCAGTAAGTGCAAGTCTGAATAAGCCAAATGACTGATCTACTTACTCAGCTTCTTACTTTTGTGTATTATGAGGCCTGATGTAAAACACAATCAAGCAGTGGGGGATTTTTTGATTCAGATGATCTGTTTTGAATCTCATAATCTAGTCGTTCAAAAAGAGTTTGAAACTGCCAGATCTTAAGCTCCGAGTGTGAAAATCCCTCTGTTGCCTCTGCCCAGCTGTGGTGCCTGCATTTTGTTCATGTCTGTCCTCTTCTGACACCCTTATGCTTAACAAGAGCTGATCAGCAGTTCTGTGGTTCACCATCTGCTCTGAGTGGTCTATAAGATCCTGGAGCTGTATACTTCTTGTAGATGGTGACAAGGAAGATGTCTTCTTTTTTTTCATGTGACCCTTTGTGCCTGTGACTGTATCTATCATTATATCTGACTTCCACTTTGCACAGTCTTTCTATGACCCAACATGAAACTGCATACCTGGGAGTTCTAGTACTTTGAAGTGCTGGAAATGGGTATAGGAGATAGAACAACTCAGAAATTGATTACAGTTCATCATTAGATTGGTAAGGTGGGAGTGTGCATCTATAAGCAAAACTTGGTCACAAATTTAAAGCTTAGAAGACTGTACTTTGAATAAATAAGCTGAAAAACCCATCTAAAGTTCCAACATAGTTTATATTTATGGGCATATTTATGAGAGTCGCTAATGAAGCTGATTTTCCTTTTAAAGCTAAAAATAATACAATATACTGGTGGTTAATTGTAAACTGCCTAACGAATTCAGACTTGGGCCATAGTTCACAGTTCAATAAACTGTTGAACTTACTACGTTACACTTAGTAACCTTATTACAGTCTATCCAGTTGAGATCATCAGCTGCTTTCAGGAATCCCTTTGCTGAGAGGCCTGGAAATTACATGGAGAAGATGAAAATTGTAACGGGGAGAACATCCACTTTTAAATGCTCCCTTAGCTTTACTTGTCATAGTCCTTCACCACTAGAGGACAGTAAGACCTCAAGATAATGGGGATACATGAGGTGGTGGAAGAAAAAAAGGAAAATTGCTAAAACAGCTATGAAATCATTAGTTCAAAAGCTATGTGCTTATAGCTGTAATAAAGCTTCTTAAAGAATTGTGACAGTTTGGAAGATGTTTGGAGTCACCATCATTAGCTATGCATTTTCATGACTCATGAACAAGAGCCTGTGCCAGCAGAGGTGACCCAATGTCACTGCTGTCACTGCTGAAACTCACCACCCACCACCTCACTGTGCACACATTCACTGTTTGGTCTCCAGAAACATTCGGCAAGAGTTAATGAATGTCAGTGGGGGCAGCTGTTTTTGCATGGAGGAATTCAATTCCACACCTTTGCTTCTTACACACTTCCACATCAGACAACGTTCCATCAGACTGCCACTCTGCTGCCATCTCTCACACGGCAACAATGTGTATGGAGTATTGGTGGGAAGGTTTCACCTCTACTGCCACACCACCAACACCCGCTCCTGGTGTTGTGGGTCAGCATAATAAAATAGGAGGCATTACCTTCAGAACAGCCCTTATCTGTAACATAGTTAATGCGTATAAGTTACAAAACTTATTTTAGTTTTTAATATTTTCATTAAAACATTTTTAAAAAGAGAGAGCAATGAAAACATAAAGCTAGATATTTGACCTTGTTTTTGTGGCATTAATGCACCAGTCTGGTTTGATGGTGGTGGCTGCAATTCTCAGTGAGCTCTCAAGGTGTTTGTCAGAGATTTTTGATGACACTTTTCCTGTGCTTCATTCTTGAACACAGTCATTCCCAAATGTGCCTACAGCCAAAAAACAATGACTTGAATAAGGTGTGATTGTGAAGTGAGGAGTGCTTCTCTCTGATCAGATGGGGTTTGTGAAGGTCTGGTAAAAAGACACGATCTCATTTGAATGTCTGATTGCACCTCTATACATTCCATCTGAAATTTTGCTGGTAATGTGTTTATGTCAGGTGAAAATGGAGTCACAAATTGAAAAATTTCAGGTGATGCAAAATTTACCACGCTTGTAAACAGAATTTGCATTCTGGTTCCTGCTTATCGGAACAGAGTCCAAATGTATCATTAGTTCCTTTAAAGGTATAACTCATAAATTTATAAGCATGTGTGGACAAAGTGATGAAAAAGAAAGACATATTCACAAGTTTGGACTGTTGCACGCACACACAGAAAAACCCTGATGTATGAAACTTGCATAAAATTCCTTTTGGAATGCTTAAAATAACCTGTGCAAGGTTTCTTTTTTTTTCTACGCTTAGTCAAGGAGATATTAGAACTCCACAAGAGGTTTCTGGGTTCAAACCAAACCTTCGTACTGTCAAGTTAAAGAAGCTGCATTAGTAAAGGATTATGCTTTCTTTAGAAAACTCATGATGTGATCTGTGTAATTAAATTAATCCAACTTTCTGGTTTTGAAGGGTTTTTTTTTTCTTTTAGAGATAATTTTTTACTTGTGCTTTTAAAGAGAAGTTCTCTCTGTTTATATCTTTTATCATATTCAGTGATACTTCTAGTGGTTCTTAATATTTCTGCAGAAAGTTCTAGAGTTCTTCACAAGCAGCGTTCTGTTTTTTATTCTCCCTTGTTATGAAACATTTGATCATATCTTAGGAAATACATATATTAGTGAAATGTTCTTCACAATTCAACTTCTCCTTTTGGATATAATCTATATGACTGTATGAACAGATGGTTAAGAAATGTAATGCAGTACCACATTTTTCCACAACATATGTTTTTTTGAGTCAGAACATGACTAAGAAAAATGGACTAAGAATTATGGTCTTAATCTTGACTATTTTAACAGGTTTGGCTTTTCGTTTTTGTTTTTGTTTTGAAAGAAGTAGATAAATATGAGTGTATGTTTTCCTAAACATTTTGAAATGTGATGAAAATGGTGCTAAGTATGTTATGCTATATTTTAATTTTCTTCTCTCTCTCACAATATTTAGAAGAAATGTCATTCTGAAAACTTGCAGAGTAGGAATACCTTTCTGGTTACAGATACTTTAAAATATGAGATGTCATTTCTGGTACTGTTTGGGTTTGGTTCTTTCCTCACAATCTGAGGCTAATTGGGATCCGCAGGAATTACTCCTGATTGCCAGCACTGCCAACTGTAGCAGCTTTACGGAAAAGACAAAGAACTTATTAATTAATCTTACCTATATGTGTACACAGATGTATTGGTAATATTTGTACTAACTACAAATGGAGAAAAACAGAAGTGCTACAGAAAATACATCCTGAATTGGACGTCTTTTATCTCAGGACCAAATACCCAGAAAAGTAGCTCAAATCCAAACCTAACATCATCTCACAATTCTTTATAACTTTATTATCCAATGTACACTATCACCCAGCATAGGTATGTGTCAGCAAACATCTCTTAGCTGCATCTAAACTTCCACCATCTTCCTAAAATATTCCAAATGAATTCCTTGTTTCAACTTCAAGTCTGGCCAATATAAACTATTTAAGAATTCTTACCTGAAGAATAATAGCAAAGTAAAAATGAAATGACTGAAGAAAGAGAGAGAACTAAATAGCATACAACCACACACTCTTCCTCCCCCCTTAATCAAAAGCAAACACAATAGTTAAAGCAGACATCAACGAAGATTTGGAAGATAAGATTCTGCAGTCTGAGTAGTGTAAATTATCCTACAGACTTTTAAGATACAGAAATAAGAGAGAATAGTCTGTTCAGTGTTGTGGTTATGGGTCTAAGAAGAATCACATATTAAGAAAAATAATTCTTCAGGACACTGAATATCCTTCCTGTTTGGTTTCTCCTTTACACGTTCAGTTCTTTTTTCCCACTCTCTTCTGTCAACATTGCTGTGTACTACTCAGCTTCACAATCCAGCTGGTGTGATTTAGCTGGTGAGTTTAACATTAATATTTCTCATTTTCTACCTCTTCTAAGTTACCCAAATAAAGAAATGTAAGTACACATTAGATATAGATCCATTTTCAGATTGGCTCAAATTAAGTGTAAGACCAATTCAATCATGTACTAAGAACGCTGGTGGAAAAGGCAGTTAGATTTCTAAGTCACCTAGAAGCTTGTTAACATTGTACCTGGCATTTAATTAAAATATTACAATCCAAGTAGAAAGTAAGGTTTTGCATTATTATGCTATGGCCTGAAGTGTAACTGAATGAATCAGGCTCCAGGCAGTAACAGCAAAATGTGTTTCTGAGAGAAGCAAGCACAGCTGCTTTACCATATGGAAGTATAACTACAGGAAGCTCTGTTAATATCCACTTCTCACCTCCTCACATACATCCAAATGTGTTGTCTTGGTGCAGGCTCCTTCTTCTCGCTTTTCTCCCCTGCAGCCTGCTACTCTTACAATTCCTCTGTCCCCTGTTGTTCCAAGAGCTCTAGCTGACAAGAACTCAGCCAAATATACTAAGTTTTGCACAGCTTAATCTAGATGAATAGTAAATGTCTCTGATAACTGAATATATACATATCACAGATAGGAATAATCAAAGTTTCAGGTCCTTTCCACAAAGTTAGAATCTTGCAAGCTGACAATATCAGTTTTCTGGGCATATATACTACTTTTTCAGTCACTTTCTTTGTATAGGTTTATACATCAATATGATTTGATGCTCCTTTCCAAAGTTTTCTGTAACAGTACTTACAAGGAAGATAGATGAGACTCAAAGCACAGAGTCCCATGCTTTGAAGAACTAGATCATAAGTTATGCACATGACAGCCAATGAAGAGCAAACCTATAAGAGCAATTACACAGACAGATCAGTAGCAGAAGCATGAACATGCCTAAAACAATTATCTCTACCAATAGATTTCAAGCTGACAAAGAAATAGTTTCTATATCACACACCAGGGCCAATTGTTTTATCTATTGGATTTTCAACAGATATTAGTAAATTTCCCATTTATTAGGGCAGAATTGGAAAGTTTTTAGCATGTTCTTTATTTCTTTCTACATCTGTTTTTCACAAGTTTCTTTTAAATAACTTACAGAAGAAAAGTTCAATTCTCCCCCAGTGACAACAGAAATGTTCTATAAGACAGTAAGATACTCAAACACTTAGTAAATGAAAAATTCCCTAAGGTGTGACTAGCTAAATAGATATCTCCTTGAACCTCATCAAAATTCACATGACCGCACTGAGATACAACGTCAGGCCCACTACCAAGCACACAGACACTACCCAATCACCATCAAATGAAATGCATGCTCAGTTCTGTTGCTCATTCCCTGTGGGCTTCAGGCACTGCATCCCATCTGTGCTCTCTTCGTTTGTCTGTGAGCTGTGTACTTAGGCTGGTACTCTGCTTTTGCACCCTTCTGAAAATGCCTGCTGCTTAAGGAGACACTTTGTATGTAACATGCAATTGCCCATGCTCAGAAAAGTAGACCACACAATTCAAACATCATTCTGTGCTGTAGGCTGACTAATGATACACTGGCCTTTGAAAAGATGAATCCAAACAAATCAGCATCCTTTTCAGGGTAGCAAGTTACTCTGTGTTGACACCACACCCTGAACTGCAAGAGGAAGAAGACAGTGACACAGGTTCATTTCTTTAGCACATCTGGCACAGGACACAACTAAGCACCTGAATGCCATTCCAAAAAGATACTGCCATGTTGCCAACCTGGGGAATTTGGAGAGATTTGTTTCTGAACCCAAGCACATTTAGACAGTTTGTCATTTAGTAGAGATGAATTCCCAGAGTCCTGGAGGGAGTGGGAGAGCGTCATCGTGACACCCTAAAGTGAAGGTGCCCATTCGTGTCCATTTCATTTTCAAGCCATTCTGGTTCTATGAGGGAAAACATATGGCTACCTGAGTTTGTGACACAAACTAACCCAGAAAAAACAAGTAGTTTCTTTCATCATCTGCGTACACAATACAAGAGTAGCGGGAAGAGTAGTGGTTGCCATTACTTTCAATTTCTCTTCTATGCAGATTAGTTTCCAAAGACAACTCTGAATGTTTCCAATGGCCTTGGGCTTTAACAGGTGCATGAGAAAGAAGTGACAGGCTTTAGGGAGGAAGGAAGAATAAAGTAGTATTTTGAATGTTTCCTTTACTGTTAGATATAGCCAGTATTTATTCTAACATAATACCTAATCTAAAGTCATGTCAATGGAAAGGTTTCACCAGAGACTACAACAAATTGTTTACTCAATAAAGGTCATTCAGTTGGTGCTGTACATCATTTAGTTCTATTGTAAACATAACCCCAGCTCTGACATTTAACAATTTAAAGCTGGGTAGGTTTACTGTTTTCACAACTAGTTTCATAGTCAAACAGAATACTAGTAAAATTGTTTTGAAGAGACAGTGTGAAATATTTCTTCTGATTTAAGTGCAATATGTTTTTGACAGGCCTGAGCTATGCATTTTGTAGCTTTATTTACTTTGTTTAAGAATAAAGTGACAGTTTGCTGCTTATAAATACATTGGGAAAGTGTTTCATAGCGTATTTTTCCTTTGAAGTCGATATAAAAGTTTAAAACAAGTAAAATGGAAAAAAGATTTTGCTTGCTTTGTTTTTGTTAGAAACTGCTCTGGGGAGTTAATGTCATTGTAGCTTTCTTTCTTTGTGCAGAGCAGAAGCTTTATAAAAGATGTTCAGGTCTTGTGACTGCAAAGACAACTTTCTGATGTATTTAACATACGCATTTTGCATTGCCTTTTCCCAGTGATTTGTAACACCTGTGCTCTGCTTCCTACCATAGAGACAATAAGAGGTACTGTAGTCTTTCAGCTGACAGAAGATACTTTGATCCATGTTGACCCCAAGCCAAAAACATCTCTCCTATCTTTTCCCCCTTCTGTTATCATACATGATATCTCCTTACACAGCACCACTGTTGTCATTATTGTTTAAAAAAAAAAAAAAAAAGAGACAGACAGACAGAAGACTGAATTAGGAGCTAAGTGAACCACAGAGCAGTCAGACTTCTGTTGTGAAGCAATACCTAAGGGAGTGTTGAAAAATGTCTTAATGTTGCAACAGCTATACTTGAGAAGCAGGAGTGAAGAGGCCTTGCTAGTAACTATCTGGTTGTCTTACTGTTCCCTTGGCATGCATTGCAAGACACTGAAAGGTAAAATGGGATAGAAATGAAGACTGAGAGGCAGAGAAAATGAGTTTGTGGAGGGAAGAGGAGAGCACAACAAACAACTTCTCAGAAATGAAGTAACAATTACCCAGTGAATCAGTTCTTTGAAGTCTTCAAGTCATGTTCAGTAAAGTCTATTTCTAATATCTTATTCAGTCATGAAATATCTCTGTGTGTACTGCAGCTATACATTACATACAAATAGCACACACCACAGCTTGTGGTGCATGATCTGTAAACCCAGCATATCTCATACAGATAAAATTCAACTCACTTGAACATAATCTTTACAACTGACATATGTTGAGCTGACATTTACTACAACAAACTCAGTGCACAGCTTTAATAGAGCTGGTTAGCACCAGCATGTGGAAATCTTCAGCATGTCTTGCTATACAACAACCAGTTGGACCTGTGTGGTAAGAGCTTGTATGACTTGACATTGAGATAATCTCCAGTCCCATGCTTCCAGCTCAGAAGATTACATTCACTTCTCCTTTACAATATTATGTATGTCCTATTTCCAGATTCATATACACAGTCACAACCCATAAACAGAAGCCATTCCAAATGAGGAGGCACAGGGTGTCAATTAATACACCATGAAAAACTCCACAGATGCACATTTCTGCTGTTTACATTACATGCTAGTCTTTTTTCCTTCCTCCTACTTTCCTTAGTTCATTGCTACAATACTCCTGAAGAAAGATGAATTGTGGCATGAACCTGGAATGTAATCAAAGACCTTTATACCTTCAATCTAAAGTACTCCCAGAGAAGTTACTGCAATAGCATGCATCACATGTTTCAGAGAAAAAATAACTGAACCTTTTGCCATATTATTGCCCACTGTTCTTGTTTCAGCAGTGCTACAACATAGACTTGGTTTGTAAATAATCTGTAACTTAATACTTATCTGACCACAAAATCTTCCTTCATTCGAGTCACATTTATTAAATGATATGTGTTTAAAGGAGTATATGCAGCTCTACTGTTCTCCAACCATTGCTATTACGCAATGTTATCTAATCTCTGTGCCAGTCACTAATAGCCTCAGGACATTCAAAATCTGCTGCAGTTATGAAAAGAGAAACATCATTTGGTTTTGATACATGTCTCTCATATAGAACTTAAACACTGCGAACAATGAAATGCTAGAAAATACTGCTAGTCCAATGGCCCAAGATACTCTTTAGAAAACTATATAAACTCCACAGATACGACACAATGTTTTAGAGATAAAATCCTACACTGTGCAGTTAAATTCAGCTCATACATGTAGAGCTAATGCAGCACATGAGAAAAGATATGCTATGACAGTGTGAACTCCATAGAAAATACCTGAGACTCTTTCGTTCATTTAGCAATTTCCACATTGTCCAGAACGATTTCTTGAAACGATGTCCAGTTCATCTGGATGAATAATAAAATACAGCAGCATCTCCCAACGGTGAGCACTTTCAGCTACACAGTTTGAACTGAGGAAAGCAATGGAAACCTAAAGGAAATTAGCATCTAATATTCAGCTTCGTGAAAAGAACCTTCCTCTGGAAGGCAGGAGTTCAGAACTTATACAAGTTTAGAGCTGAAATCAGAGTTTCAAATGAACATGCTAAGAAATTTCTAGTATTTATCTTCTTAAAGCTGAGCCTCAGCAGCCTACATGGCCGTCTCTGCTGGCACTTCTACCACTACCATCAAGGGAATTGCTAGCCTAGCAACGCAGGGATTTCTGAACAATCTTCTCAAAGGATATGGATAGAAAAAACTGTGTGACTGTTCTTGCAACTGTTAAAAGCAAAGCTACTTGTGCATAAAACCAAGTGTGACACCAATCTCTAAAAAAATGGCAGGAGGGATTAGCCCCATGGATATCAAAGCAAATACTGACATGATGGCAGTATTGGCCTGATAAAAAAACATTGCTAAATTGATACCTCACTGAACTGTAGTCATTTGCATGATTGAGTAAAGATTGTTCCAAAAAGAGATTTAGATATGCCATCTTCTTGAGCCTCTTGCTCTGATAGTGCAATTCATGACTTTAAATGTCTGACTTCTACAGACACTGTAAGGGGAGAGTCAGATTTGCCCAGACAGAATACTGAAGAACAAAGACAATAGCTACCTAAAATATATATTTTTTTGTATCCAGGTATGCTTTATACCTGGTTTCTCTTGAGATCCCTGATGTCTCCATGATTCAAACATCTAAAATGAAATAAGAGTTAATTTCAAAGTTATTTGGACATAGTTGAGTATATCTGGAGACAGATATTTTTTAGCTTGCTGGAAAGGAGGAGTCCTAATCACTGAGTTAGGGAATCACAATCCCTTTGGCTTTCTCTCTCTACCGCCACACACTATGCACTTTCTTCTATACACTAGTGCTCCCTCCAGCCTCATGATCAGGGCACTTTTCTGGAGAAAAAAGATATGGTGTCCAGTTGCTAAAGGACAAGGAAGCCAGTGAAATCACACAGGTATAAATCTTTCAGATTGGGTGGCATCAACATATCCACACGTGTTTCTGAAGAAATCTTTGTTTAGATTTAGGGTGACTAATTTGCAAATCCAGATGAGAGTAAGCTATTGGGACTTTGGGCTCTGACTGAAAGGCAGTGAGCAATAAGATATGAAAATTCCTACTACATTTCAGATTCTAACTAGCACAGAAAGCTTTTGTGAGGAGAACTCTTGAGTTATCTCAAAACTATTAAGGGCAATATTCATCTTATTTCTTCTATATTCATTCTGTGTTAGCATCGGTAAAGTTTTGTAGCTCCTGGTTGAAGCAACAAATAGCTTGACAACATCACTTGTTTGTTATTAGTATTTCTCTTTTATGCTGTGTTTGTTTGTTTTTATTTTTATTTTTGTTTTTGCTTTGACTTTTCCTTCCCGTCTAACCTTCTTTCCTGGTGAACAAGATTGATTGCTCCTAAGCACTGTGACCACACACAGTATTCAGTCAGTTGGTCTAGGATGAAATAACCATGAGACTGCAAAATCTGAGATGCCCTTCTCAGTTCAATGACAATACAGTGATGACAAAATGTATGTTCAAGAGCTCTTTGCTGGGATTATAATTCATTGTTGAATTTTCAGTTAAAATCCAATTCAGACTTATTACAAACTAAGGACACTTCAAAGCCTCTTTTGAGCTTTTAATGGAGAAATGTCACTGCATCACTTGCCATAAAGGTTACGGAGGTTTATCTGTTCTGACATGCTGAAGCCACGAAGGTGAAAAGTGTGGTTCTGATTATGAACTGCATGGGTATCCAACCATTTGTCTTGCTTGGGCCACACTGAGCGAAGAGGAACTGTCTTGGGCTGCATATAAAATACGTAGGTCCCTCTGAAGGTAATACTTTCTTTTTATTTCCATGGAAACTACAACAGGTACAAAGACCACAATAGCATTATTTGATAGAGAAAATCTTCAGCTACAAAACACTGTTTTTCAACATAGTTTTTCTCCATTGTTGGCTATGCATTTTCACTAGTGATGGACAAGAGCCTGCATGACGTGCTCATCAAAATCTGCACCATGTCACTGTTGCCACTGCTGAAACACACCACCCACTGCCTCAATGTGCTCACATCCACTCTTTGATCTCTATAAACAATCAGCAAATGTCAATGGATGTCAATGAGAACCTATTTTTTTCTGCATGGGGTATTTCAGTTCCGCACCTTTGTTTCATGTGCACTTCCATGTCAGATGCCATTTTGTCAGACTACCCCATCTGTTGCATGGTAACAACTTCTCTTGACATTACATTCTGAAGCATTTTTGGGAAAGACAATACCAGGAACTGAATAAGATTGCTTGAAGAGTGACCTGCTTGTAAAAGAACTCAGGACCAGAGCTCAACAGAAGCTCAGAAACATGGCAGCAGCTTGTATGCAGGCATGGAAATACACCTAAGACCTTAGATCATTTCTGAGGTGTGTTCCTGACCTGGACAGGCAAAGCTGAAGTGAGCAGCAGAGTTCATCTTTTTTATATTTCATATTTATATTTATAGTCCCATCCCAGGGCCTCAGGGCTGGGGAGAGCCCAGGGCACCAGGTATCCCAGGACAGTGAGAAGCTACAGAGATAAGCTACATCAGTGGGCTGAGTCCAATCACAAAAATAAGAATAAGTTGCACCCACTGACACTCATTGACACTTACTGAATGTTTTCATGGTGAGCAAACAACCAATATCAGCACAGTGGTGCATTTCAGTTGCAGCAGTGACGTGGAAGACAAACCACATTCCAAATGGCCATGCAGGTTTTTACAAGCATGGCATGCAGTCTCTTGTTTGTCATTGGCAAATATGCATAGCTAAGGGTAGTGTCTGTGTTGAAAAAATAGCATTTTGTAGCTGAGAATTTGCTCTATCAAATAATGTTATTGTCCTCTTTGTATCAGTTGTAGTTTCCATGGAAATAAATAGAAGGAATTACTTTCAGAAAGACCTATACATTTATAACCCAAGACAATTTCTCTTCACTCAGTGTGGCTCAGGCAAGCCAGGAGGTTGGACACCTGTGGCTTATTGCAACTTCTTTTTAGATCCTAAAGTGTTTCATGGTTCTCTGTGTGTCCACTGCATCCATCCATTCCAAACACCTTGAGAACTGGAGTCTTACAGGCACATTGACAGTGTCAATGTACATATATACAAAACTGCAAAAAGTTGAAGTAAGGACTATTGTATCCTAAAATATACACAGAGTAAATATTGTGGTATATGTCATACAAATACGTACCTTTGTAATTTGATTTTTATGGGTGTATCTGTGATTTTTAAAACCTGAAGTTTTAAAGAACTCCTGCGTATCTATTTGTATTGCTGTGGTAGTGACTTAGGAAAGACAGAAGCCCTGCTTCTAATGGCATACAATCTTGCATTCTAGTTCCAGACTGATCTCTATGAAAGATGTTATTAAACACCATAATTCCACTAATTTAAATCCAGCTGTGTCTCAGTTTAAGTTGAGGGTTTGGCTGAAGTGTTTCATAGATGGTTCCTAGAAAACAAACAGCAGTGTGGAAAAACATGACTGAGTGATTTTGGATTTACAAAACATCTGATTTCTCCTTTGGTTTATAATGTTGAGACAGAAGAACTCAATCTGATGTTTTAGGCAGCTGTCATCTCCTTAAATGACATGCAACCTTGGATAATGAGTTAAAAGCAGATTAGTTTAAAGATAGAAACAAGCCATGAAACTATTCACTATGAACTATTCCTTATATGTACTTTTCAAGGTGCAGTGATCTTTGCTGCTGATGTGTTCAAATGGAGAAGAAAAGTGAACTTCTTGGGGTGTGTAGAATATCTAATCTGTTACAAGACTGCTCCTCTTTTACAGAAAGACATCTCTGGTCTGAGTGCATCCCTTTCACAGCTGTGGCTTTGTAAAGTGAGAAAGAAGTGAATGCCAGATGATGTTTACTTGAAGAAAAAAATCCCAGGCTTTCCATCATGCTGAATAGATTTTGCCTTTTTTTGTTTTTTTGTTATGCATTTGAAGAGAAATAATACAGTCCTATAACAAATGAAAATGAATTGAATTTTCCATATTTTGCACTGAAACTCTATTTTTAGATGTGGTACCTGTGCTATTTCACTATACGGGATTTTAGTTGAAATAAACTATCCAATTTAATACTTAATATTTGCTAAATATCAAAAGGACCATCACTTTATATATGTTACACATACACAGGGAACAATAGGGATTAATAAAGTATCTTTTCAATTATTAAAAAAAAAGTCAACTATGCATTATTTTGAAATTCTGAGTCTGTGCATATGTGAGATATGTTAGATAGACTGGCAGCCTTTTGATTGCAGTGCTTTCAGTTTTGTTTTGAAAGAGTTTGCATTAGGGAGAGATGCGATTCAACATTCACATGCTTACAGGACAGGAATGACAAACAAAACCCTTTGCAGTGTCTTCCCAGTAAGGGTGAGTGCTGTTAATGCAAAGTTTGTTCAGCATCCCTATGGAATTTTGAGAGTGAGGCCTCGACCCTCCACTGCAATACGATAGCTCAGATCTCTGTATCCATGATGAATCTTTTTGAAGTCACTGGTTTACACCAGAGTGCTTTTCTGTCACAGAGCATCATCTGGTCTATTTGTTTTAAAAGATCACCAGAATTTAACTGAGTAAAAGTAGTCTTATAATATTTCACAAGGATATTTCAGGTTAAAAATAAGTAAATAAATGAGGTTTAGGTCACAAAAATGGCCATGCTAACAAAATAAAGTTAGTGTGAAACAATGATTCTAATCTTGGTTCAAGCAATGATGAAACAAAAATACTGTTGCATTTGATTTCAGGTCCACCATTCATATGTTGTTGTTCCCTTTTTGCAGAGAGAGAGGTAATCTTTCTTAAAACTGACTCTTTTTTCACCATGGTAAGTAAGCAATTGCATCTGTAGGTAGATTAACTCGATCAGCTTATATTTAAGCACAGAACTGTACCTGTACTCTTTGAAAGAAGGCGTGAACTTTGCCCTGTGTGTAAATAAATGGTTTATTTGTTCTTTGCTATGCTCTGGAGGCTCAGCCACGTGGAGTTTTCTCCCTTATGTCCTAATAATCAGGCTTTTAATAGCGTAAGTTATGTGTACTTAACAGTAATCTATAGGACCTAAACTGAGAGAAACATCAAATTACCTTCGTTTAAAACCATAGCTTATACAGAAGATTGTTGTTATTTGCAGAGGTGAGGCAGAGAATCAGCAGCTTTCCCCATTTTCAACATTTAGGAAATAGATGTTTGTTGTGTAACACTGAATGTTATGAGGAGGCACTACAAATCCAAGGTCTTTGAGAAACCAGGCTGTAGTGGTGAAAACTGTAGATACGCTTTGGGACCCACTTTGTTAGGTACTGTGCACACACAAAAGAAAGACTAGTTTTGTCCTGCAGATAACAAAATCCTAAGCACAAGTCAACACATAAAAAGACTGCATGTTTTCTGCCAATTTGATTTTTTTTCCCTTAATATACAGACATCTTGGTTGCTCAGTCACTTAACGCCATATCTTCCTTTCGTCTTTCTCATTTCATTTTCAGCCATTTCCTTTGACACTGTTTCTTTTGCCCATAAATTTGGATAACTGTTAGTAAAAGTGGGTTACATTGTGACTTTAAATATATCATTGTATGAAGGAAGGCAACACTTTTGTCACAAACCAAGTGCTTGCTTGGAGTGAATTTTCTTCTGAGACAGACTTGTAAGTGCTGTAGTTTATAAGAGGGAGTCTCTAAACATGTCAAGAGTTGAGACTGTAATGCAAGGAAGGATTACAAAAGGAGAACTTAAGTGTAGATGCATTGAAGGTCGTGATAAGAATTGAGATCTCATGTTCTGAAAGAGTGATCATGAGGAATACAATGCTTTCAGGCAGTTATTACTCTATAAAACACACCCAGAATTTTAAATGAAGGGCTATAATCCTGTGACATTGCACAATAAAGAATGGGTAAATCGAGTTTATACATACTTATTTCCAAACATCACAAGAGCAATAGAAGATCTAATAAGTACCATACAATGTGAATTGTACTAGCATTTTTATTACATAGTTAGGGGCAAAACATGACAAAGGAAGGAAAACAGCTTAACCTGAAATTCAGAATATCCATCAGCAGGGGAAATAGTCTAAAACAAATAAATGCTTACTTTAAAAAGTATTTTTGTCCATGAAGTCTAAATGTGAAGGTCAACTTTTGTTTAGTATTTTAATGTGTGTATTGTTGGCTCTGATATACAGAGTTCCTGTGTTTGGAAAACATAATTACAGAAAAATAAAATTTGGGTATTGAAGGTTAATGACCTTGGTGTATTCAATTTCAAGCTATCCGTAAGACAATAAAATTGAGTTTGTCATAATACTATTTTAATAGCTGCTGGGCATTTTCCATTCGAGAGAGCACTCCCCGTGATTACAGGCATGAGAAATCCAAACAACTTAGAAGAAATTTAACCCATTTTACCCAGTCTGAGTGTTGTCTGGGTTCATTCCTTATGAAATCATCTGACTTCTAGCTCTTGTAGTTTGGTAGTGTTTTGATGAAAGCAAACCCCTGTGAATGCAGTGCATAGGGTGCTGATCTGTCTCTGCTCCCCTTGAAGGTCAATGAGAGTGGAAAATTTTGGCAGTTGGGATCAGAGTCGACTTCAGGCTTTGCTCTTACCTTGACTAAGGGACTCTGACCAAAGTATTTAGTATTGTAGATTATTGTAATTAGATATAAATACAATAGTAGTAATTGTGTTGATTCACAGAGTTACATAGCTACTGCCTTGGCAATATCTCACCTGATCTGTAATTGCTGTATGCTCAAGGGGTCCATAAGCAGTTACATTTTGGCTTCAATTTAAGTCTTGTCCTTCTGAGGGCCACAGCAAAAATGCCAATTATTATTTACAGACAGAATCTGCACTCCGGTTTCTGGTAGAACTATAGATTTTACTATTTCAAGGAATGGCAGTTTTCACTTAAACAGTAATTGTCTTTCAGCGATATGCAGTTCTACAAGTGCAGCAGATGTAAGGCTTCATTTTTCAGTGAGTGCAGCAAACCTTTATCAGATGGTAACTTAATCATGGTTACTACTTTTGTCTTAGCTGCTTCACTGGTTACTATCCTGCAGCAACGATGTAAAGACAAAATTTAGATCTTATGCTTTACCGTCTTCTGAAGGTAATGACAGCAGTTAAGTCAAAGCAGACTATTAATAACAGGAAAAAAAGCAATGACTTTGGTTTGTTCAGCTTTAGTGGGGAGTGGACGATACCACTTTGCAGTTATCAGACTTACTCCCTGTATGGTAAAATTAAGCCAGTGTCACTTTGGGACCATTTAGCTTCTTGGAGTCAAGAGGGCACAAAAATAATTTTCCAGATTCTTGTGACTTTATCATTTCATCTCTTCTAGATTTGAAACTCAAAGATCTCACATGGGAAACAGATAAGGAAAACTTCATTAAAGTTTTCCCATGATAAGTTGATCAAAACAGACTTAATTTTTGAGCAACAAAACAAAATTGCTTGGTCACAGTATGAATAAGCACGCTATTATTTAAGGAAAAATAGAGTTTGAAAGTCAGTGCTGATTTCTAGGCAGTTTGTAGGCAGTGCTAATTTCTAGAAAGCAAGTTCAGGAAAACAAATTCTAAATATGTGTCCTTGGTAGGTGACACAAGGCAGATGACCATGCATTTATTGCAGGTGACTTTAGCAATGTAGTTTTCTGAAAAAGCTTCAGCTGCATCTCAAGTATTACACTGCAGATTTAAAACTTTAAGATGAATTAAAACTTACATTCAGAATTCTTATTTCATTTATAATATACTTGGTAGCTGCAGTAATTCAACTACAGCATATATTAAACCTGTAATCTGTCTAACAGTCTTTAGGTGAATCTTTGCAATTCTCCCAGTTTATGGAAATAAATTAGTTATGATGAATTGTAGGACGAAATGTAAAGTGTTTTTTATGTTCTGTCTGGAAGAAAAATGAGACTTGTGAAATCTGAAAGGGACGTTACATTCATCCTTTGGAGTTCTCTTGTATATGTAAATGTTAGCGCAGCATCAGACAACAGGCAGTCGGACAATATCATTTTCAATAATATTTTGGCTAGTGTAGTTTTTGATATGGAAATTAAAAGCTCCTAGCTGTGAATGAACTGGCAAAGCAAGTATCTGTTACTTATGTTAATTCAGTGTGAACTGCAAGACACTTTTTTTTTTTTAATTGAAGGAATACTTAATGGAAGAAGAAACTGTCATGAGTAAAATGAAATGGTATATTAGAGCACTTACTGTAATGGAAAGGATTTAGGTATTTTCAAATCAGATGTTACACTTGAGGGCTTCCACAATAAAAAACAATGGGGAACATTGAAGTTATTACTTCCACTTGTCTTTAACGGAGAAAAGTGTTAGATTTGGATTCAGAAATGTTGTTACAATATTTTTATTGAGCAATGACGGTTACAAATAACTTTGAGTTTTGCAAGCACATGGGATAAATCAGTCATCATGGAATTACTTTAAAATCAGCCATAAAGACTTTGTTACAATCTTTGTAATATAAACCTGCACAAAAATATTTAGGTATTTAAGAGCACATCCATGAAAAAATCTAGATCTCACAAGATGATAGCTTTTAGCTTCTCTTACTGTTAAACTCTCATTTCCAATCTACCATGAGATGAATCCTTCTGATAGCAACCTTTCACCTACTCTGTGCTGCAACTTGCTTAAATACCATTCAATGTATAGAAGATAATTTTATTTTTTATCCCCCTTGAATATATCTATAACTGTAATCCAAAACCGTAATTACACTCTGTCTTATGTTATGGACGTCTATTTTCTTTGCATGAAAAATTATTCTGCATATTTATTCTACTTACTCTGTAGACTTAGTGTTAATACAGGAAATAGTGTTAATAAAGGAAATGAGCATGTATTACCTATTGAATTTCAAATTTGCCTGCTAACTTCCTCATCTAAACAAGGCTATAGATGAACAAAGCACCCACATTCAGGTGTATTTTAAAATAGAATTTATGAATTAAAACACGTTCACATCTCCTCTCTGTAACTCCAAGAGCTGTCATAGAATTAAAGACAGCAACGGTTAATACTCACATTTAACCAAACTATTCATGCAAATAATAAATATGTTATCAAAGTAATAAAAATAAAAATATTATCCAAATTCCAAACACTGCCACATTTACATACATATACATGTGTATAGATATATACATATGTGACGCCAAATATGCCACTACTGTACCTGTAACATAGATGCATATATATATATAATGTATCTAAGATATCTTTATATATATATATAGATCTATACATGTTTATTCTTTTATATGTACCTAAGACATTGTCTCTACCAAGAGTATAAAAATTGAAGTTATAGCATGTCTCCTCCTGAATCTGGAGATGTTAAATTTTCTCCTGAGGTTCAAATCCATATTGAAGTACAAGCATACTTATCAATTACAGAATTTTAGTTGTGTTTTAAATCCAAAACTATCTCTGGTTGTCTTCCATTCTCTCACAAAAATAGTAGAATACTCTGTAGTAAAACATTATCAAAGTCTGTCAGTTTGAAATTCTATCACAGTCTTCAGTCTCAGTTCTAATGTAATCTGGGTTACATTTTTTAGTAGTCCTGAAAACATTTTTCTCCCAGGAATCTTTATTCATTTGGAAATAGAGAAATGGTATGTCTATCTTCTTTACTTCACATGTCATTATTATTGGACGAATTCTATGTTCTAAGCTCTTTCTTCTACTGAGACACTGTATTTCTAGAGCATAAAAATAGTGCTCAGAAAGAAAGGACAAAATAATAATGACTTCAGAAAGAAAGGACAAAAGGCAAGATAACATTTTTGTTTGGTTGTTTTGGTTTGGGAGGAGGATGTAACAAAGACAAAGAAATGATTGGATGCTACTTTCAGCCTTTGCAGCTGCGGCAGGCTGATGTGACAGGAGAGCCTGCAGAATAATGATACTGACATGAGGCTTGGTGGGTTTTTGGACTGCTGTTTCAGTGAAGATGCAGAGAGTCCATGCTGAGACGGTGTATGCCATATACGCTTGTGAAGATCAAAAATAAAATGCAGAGGTATGTGACACCCTCTTGAGACTATTATGCCATACATTAATCAAGCACATTATTGTAATTTGTGAAACTAACTTAATAACAATGTCAGGAGTTGCCAAATGCAGATATCAGACAGTAAACAGCTTATCTTTCTTAGCTATACATGTATGTGCACAGTGGTAGATCATAAGTATCTGGACAGAGGACCCATGACAAGAATGGATGACTACATGTGATGATGCTTTGTTTCAAAGCAATAGAATAAAACCATAGAATCATGGAGTCACCAAGGTTGGAAAACACCTCCAAGATCATCCAGTCCAACCATCCGCCTATCATCAATATTTGCCCGCTAAACTGTGCCCCTTAGTACAACATCTAATCATCGTTCTCTTATGTATGTTGCTTCTACTTAGCCCTCTGTGGTTCATTTTCCTTTAGTTTGGAATTGAAATACAAAAAGACAGCTTAAAAAAAGAAGAATATATTCTGAACAGTTATAACAGGACAATCCTGGTGTATAAACTCCCCTTCAGTAACTAACTGAAAATAAGTGGTAAATGCCTTATGCAAGGATGGATCCTGAAATCCTTCCAGAGAAAAAAGAATTGTTGTTATCCCATTGTATTTCACTCTTCTGAAGCCCATCTAGAACCTGAGACATCTCCTGTATTTAAAATGTATCGGTGAGAATCTAAGTACTTCACTGCTACACGTGAGAGCTGCGAGCTCACATGGCACTTAGTGCATACCAATAGGTGCAGTTTTTGAGGACTTTGTCTTCAAAATGTGTGGAAAGGATCACATATAACTAATACATACAGTTCATCAATCTTATGTCAGGCTGGGATGAAGAAGGTGAGCTGCACCTCTTCTCATGTGACTGCAGAAAACATCTACTTGGGTGAGGCAAAAAATGCCTGTGCTAATTTCTATGTCTTTTTCTTAGAGTGAAGATGTCTTATTTTCAGTAGCATCTTTAGTTGTGAGGATCTGTGAGAACTTTGTCGTCCATTTATATTGAACTTGAAGCTGTAAGAGAAAAGATCCTGGGTGGAAGGCCTGCTCTGATTACTTTGAAAACATCCATTGCCATTACTATACCCATAATCAAGCATCTGTAAGGGCATGGGCTCTTCACGAAAAACATGAAAAGGGGTTGTGATGGCCAGTATCTCTGGCAGAGACATCAGATTCAAGACCATTTCCATCACAGTCTTCAAAACCGGCAGAATATTTGCATGTTCTGCTGTTTAACCAGAATAAATGTTTTACCATATGTGTCCATCTTACCTGTTTTATGATTTTGTTGTCCTGTTTTTATGTTTTAATAAAAGATGTAAAAGCATAAGTTTTGTTACTTACGTATATTAACTACACAATATAATCTACATGTGGTCCAAGACTATTCCTCTTCACTCAGTGCGACCCAGATGAGCCAAGAGCTGGACACCCATGATAGATGTTCAGGGCCAGATAAGCATCCGTACTAAAGATGGAAGTCACAGACTTAATGCTATGAATCAGAAATTGATCAGAATTACTGTAAAGTGTATAAAAATATATAAGAGGAATGGATTACTTCGTATAAAAAATTTAAACATAATGCCAAGTAAAGAAGAAAAAGATTGCTTTGTAGTTGGAGAATAAATTATTTTGTCACAGAGTTTAGACTCAGGAAGAATTGCTATTCTATGCCCTATCACTTAAAATAAATCAATTCTTTGTGCTTCATCTCCTTCAATTCTGAGGTTTTAGTACCTAGAAAAGGTCTGTGTAGTGCTTTTGAAAGTGGCCATGTTTCAAACTAATAGTGTTCTTTTCCTGTAGTCTTCTGAGCTGAGAAAAATCCAGGCCTGCTGATGGAGAACAGGGAATAAGAGATTATTTTGCAGATTTCTCCCTTGTCTGAAATGATGAGGGATTGGTAAGCATAACACTGAGCAGAGAAAAGAGAAGGAAGTGACAAAGGTTATAATGTAACAGCCCAGTGAGGAAAAATAAAATGTAAAAGGAGTGGGAAGAGACATAACTGAAGATGCATTGTTTGTTTTTGAAAGAAAGAGGTTAAGAAGAGTAGCAGGGGAGTGGGGGAGATGATTGTGTGTGGTCCGAGCATCCAGAACACTTCTTAAAATTTAATTAAATGAAGCAATTAAAAAATCATATCAAACAAAGAAGCAATCTACATGTGGCTATCATCTATTTGGTAGGGTACGAATCCTCGGCCTTCAGGGAATGTAAAAAACCCAGATGATGTGCATGAAACCCAATGTTGCATTTGGATCTTAGTCTGATGGATATGTAAAATTTCTTGGAGACAGACAGCTCCCCACTGGCTCTGCATCTGAGGAAGGTTCCTGTGCAAGGTTTTAATTAAGGTTATTTATTTCTTTATTATGATGATTGCATTTTAATTGCTTATGAAGCACCCCAGGGGCGGAGGTGTAGGTACCTTATAAATATTATATGACAATGAGTAAAGGGAAAACGTTGCAGTTTCAGAAAATGAAACAGTAAAAACTTCTGATGCAACTTAAGATTAAAAGCAGAATGTTTCTTTAAACTCTCACAGATTTGCAGTTAAAAAGCATTATCTTATTAATCTTTGTTTAACGTGGGCAATTGACAGTGTGACTCATAGTTATGTCCACATCACTGAATCAGTACAGAAGCCAGCCACAGGAAAGCTATCTGATGTGCATCTACGCTTGCAAAACTTAGTGGAATCTTTTGTATGGAGTCAGTGTAGATAGAAATGCTTGCATTCAAAGCACTGTACTGAACTATTTGCAAAATTGTAAAAACAAAACAAAACAAAACAAAAATAGCAACAACAAAAAAAGACCTCCTATACCCCCCTAGCTCCTTATTCTCCAGTGCTTGGTAAGCAGACAAGTTATAGATATCTGTGAGTGAAATCCACATTGTACAAAGCTACACATAGTAGGGCTTTAAATCAGCCCTAGGCTTTATTAGCCTCGACTGAGCAATGCTTTTGCTGCCAAGAACTTAAGTTCCCAATTTCTGTTTCTACGTATCTCTGTATACATGTGCAGATACTTAGATGCAGAAAATTTTGCTTGTGGCACAAACTCATTTTGATGCATAGTGATGTATTTGAGTCCAACTAAAGTGGTGCTCTGGAAGTTGTAGGGGTTTTGTTTTGTTTTCTGGTATTTTCGATGAGTTTTTTTGTCTGACCATATGGAGCTTTTTAGTTTTCTTCCAACTCTCAAAGTTGTTCAGATGTTCCCTGAAGAGAAAAAAAGTAAGAAAGGAAAAAAGGAGAAGGAACATTTCAACAGCCACTTGATGCTGTACAGTAATTTGGAATTTATTGGAGCTTTTCAGGTTTTAATATGCATTCCAATTAGGAAGAGATTTGCTTCCCCCCACCTGAACATAGGCTTAAAGGAATAGCTCATTGGGATTAGAAGCAAGAAGACAAATACCAATTGCCAGTAGGTATTTTTATTCAGCAGTAAGATCGTATGCCTGGTTTTCTCCTTTTCCTTCCATTGTTCGAAGATCTAGAGCTCTGAAGAAGCGCCTCAATATTCTCCACATATAACTGCTTCCCACTTCATTTCCTTCTTGCTTTTCTAATATTGTATTTTAAGATAATGTCTTCCTTGCCCATGAAGCGAGGAATATCAAGTTAAGGAAGAAAGGACTCAGGAAACCGGGTCCTATTTTTGTTCAGCAGCTACTGAGAACCTTCAGAAGATGATGCACTTTTTCATCACTTATCTGTTTCTAACAAAATAATGAGACATTATCATTCCTAGAAGACTGATGCCACATATTTGCTGGAAGAAAGAGTTTATTACTGACTGGAGAGTTGTGCAGCAAGTGTTTCACAGAGCTTTGGAATCCTTTCTTTCAGCCTATTTAATCTGAAACCCTACAATGACTTGCTTTCACTGGATGAGCTATGTGAAATGAGCAGTGAGACAGAGCTCTGTATGTATGCATGTTTTTGATGCATCAGATTGATGTATAACATGCAAAACATCTACATACTGTTTTTCATTAAGATGTTTGATGTATCCATCTCAAAAAGTACCTAAGAAACGAGAAAATCATATCTTAAAAATTGCACATGTAGTAACACGTGGGAGCATAGCTTGCTGTCCAGCTGCAGTGTGAGTGATGTGTCAGCAGATCCAGAAGAGCACTGGTGTTTGTTATCTGTTTCACGACATGGAAAGCACATTGTAACCGACATTGTGGTCAGGAGTTGGGTACTTCTGCATCACCGTGTGGTGGGACAGCTCCATGTACTTTCCTTATGTATCAAAAATACTGTGGGTTGATGTTAATCCCCTCAGAAACTGGCTCCTTTGTAGCTCTTACTCTCTCAGAGCTAATTCCCTTATCTCAAGTAATAGAGGATTCTATTACTCTCTATATAGAGAAGCCAGTTTGCTGCTACTAGTTATTCCTACAATTTGCTATATATATGCTGATAGTTTCCATGAGCAGAAATTGAGACTACAGCTTCTAAAACATTCTTTTCATCTCTTCCCTCCTTATTTTATCCACCTCCCCTGTATTTTGCAGGCAGTGCGTCAGAAAGGGTGTTCAACTCCTTGAATCCTCTCACTGTCTGAAGAGATTAAGAATACATAGACGGGAGAGAAGGGTATTTTATTTGTTGCACCTGAATGCCTCACAACCATGGCAGTGATTCACTGTTGTCTGTTCCTTGGCTACTCGCTGTTACATGGGGTTGGTGTAGAGCCAGTCCTTTACCTCCAGGGATTCCCTTCCACATGGCCTCTTCACTTTGAGGTCTAGAGGTTTAAAGCAGCACAGACTATATCAATTCTTTCTAGATCGCACTGTGGTTCTTCAGTCATTGCACTTAAATAAAGTGGAAAAAAAAAGAAAAGTATTTAGTTGTTTTCCTTGGTCTCTCCTTATTCTCCTTCCATCCCCTCAGTTTCTTTCCTCTGGTCTCTCTCTTCTCATTTCCTCCTGTGTGTTCTGCATCCATCCCAAGCCAACACCATCCGAGGAGGCACCTGCGGCACTCAGCAGCCTCAGCATATGAAGAAAAGAGCTACCTGCATACTTGCTAATTTGAGTACTGACAGCACACTTCCTATTTTTGTCTATAAGCCTGAACACGTACCCAGCTCCTCAACAAACACTGCCCATGAAGTCATTTCATGCTGCCATCAGTGTGTGAGCTGGTTCCCTTTTGTGCAGGAACAGTGAAAGTGTTTTGGATGCACATTGAGTGTGAGGCAGCAAAGGCTTCATGTATTCACTGCCTCCAGATTTCAGCTGTTTTGTTAACTGCTTACATTAAAAAAAGGCACCTAGGTTACCAAGAAACTGATGTCATTCATTAGTCACTTTGATTCAAGGCTGTTTGCTCTACAGGAAGCTGGTATTAAGCTCTGCAGGAATCATGGCATCTTCAAGGCCCAGACTATGCTCTTTCATGTTGTCTGAGTATCTTTAAAGCATATTTGAAGAACAAAATGCATACAGCCATGGATTTTTTTCAGGACTTTGGAATTTTTATTGCTAGATAATTCATGAAAGTTACTTTTGAACTTGATTATATATTTTTTTCCTTCATGAATCAGAAGTTTTTTTCCTGAGGAGACCATTATAAATGAGTTTGTAGAAGATTAGGTTAGTGTGGATATAAGCAAGGCAGTGGTCTGGGACAGTGCCAGAATCCCCAACTACAGTACCATTTCTCTGTTAGCATCTGTGTTTCTATACTTCGCAGAGAAGCAGTTTCTGTATTTTGTCTGCCATTCCCCTACTTCGGGACCAGGACTTCATACATCTTTGTTTTTATTAATTGTAATAATTTCTTTATATTGGTGGTAGCTCTATTTCATAGTGGGGTGCAAGTAAAATGTTGTGTAATGTATTACAAATGCTATGATAAACTACGTCAGCTCCAGGTACATTTAGCAAATGATCTAGAAAGCTCTTGAAGGGTCTGGTACACGACATACATGGTGGTTCAAGGTGAAAATTCTTTTCAAAAGCACATTTAACCCAGATTAATAGTAGGTAAGCTCAGCGAGAATAGAAAAGCTGTACTATGCATGTAGAATGAATGCAGAATATGTCTTTGCTATTCTTCTAGTATTTTTGTGGGTTTGTTTGTTTGTTTTGAATCCATCTGCAGACATCGGTTGAGTGCTCATGGCACACTGTATGATGGATTAAGAATTACAATCCAAGCTTTGACAAAACACTTCTTGTAAGTGCATCTCCACTTTCTTACAGGTTCTTCAAAAGCTATTGAAGAAAAGGAGAAAAATATGGGTTGGAAGAAAACTAGTCCATTTGATGCTTAGGGTGTCCACTCTTCAGATCTATCATGACCTTGCTGAAATAGTGCTTTTACTATCAGCATACTTATGTGAGTAAGGTTGTAGTCTGTTTGCTTGCGTTCTGGAGAATCTGATCTGATTAAAGGATGTAAATGGCAGGAGAATTATGCAGAAATGCTGTGTATGGTAGGCAACAATCTGAGGAAAAACAAAAATTTACTAAATATAGTATCGGAATGTAAGATAACACACAATAATACAATATAAATCAAAAGTAATTGAGAGAAAGACTGTCCGAGAGCCAAAGGCCTTACGCTAATACTGAAGCCTTGCGTGCAGTCGGGAGCAGCAGTAGCGAGCCGATCCGACAGGGAACACGGCGAGACGAGAAGAGGGCCGAGTCGAATGACCTGCACCCTTATATCTGTTCCCTTGAGCAGGAATGATAACAGTACTTGAAAAGGCTCTTGGGGAACGTAGTTCTTCTTCTCTTCCAGACAGGTACTCAGAACTAAAGCATTTGCTCTTTAACTCCCAGTACACTGCATGATGTTGTGATGTGGAATACTGATAACCAAAAATCATAAAACCATGACAAAACATTATCAAATATTATGCACTTTTAAATCTACAAATACTTAGATTTCAGCTTTTATGGTATGTTTGTTAATAGAAAAAAGATTTTGCAAAAGTTTGCAGGCTTTGGTTACCACAGCTTTTTGTCATCTGTGCAAATTTCTCTTCCTTCTTATAAGAGCTTGTTCTTACTCTTAGAATTGTCACATTATACTGCAGCTCTCAGAACAACAGATTTTCCCTTCTCTATTACTTATGAGCTGAAAATTTGGTCACCTATGACATGAATTTCTTTGAGAGATTGGTGCAAAAATGTTTATCCTTGAAAGTTTTTACTCCAGGATGTCTAAAGATCTAGTTTCTCATAAAGGCTTGTTTGTGATAGACACAAAACACAGCATATAAAATATAGAAGTCTTGCAGGTTCGAGAGAGATTCCTGTCTAAACATTTGATAAGTAGGTAAATCACATGCCTAGGTAATAATAAATAATTACAATTGGTAGGATGAACCATAGAATGCTAGTTGCTCATTATCTCTTAAGCATTCGGGGGAAAGCTGGCATAAATATGGTCCTATACTGGTGTTAATTTCTCCTCACATTTTAATATTGTGCTTTGTCAAGCAATTACTTCATTGGAAAGCCCCAATAATTTTGATTTTCTTCACTGTCCATTCCAAAAAGTCAGACACCTGCAATACATCATGCGTCATTCTGTCCTCTGTATTCTCATAAACCTGAAAGTGTCATTTTATTTCCATGTGAATCTCTCCATAATTCTTTTTCATCTGTTTACAAGCATTTTATTCAAAGATTTACTGAAGAACATAATCAGGGAAATGACTCTTGGGGCTTTTTATTTAGCCCTTGTTCAAGTAAGGTCACTTTTGACATATTAATGACTGCCTGGTTAAGATCTAGTTGGGATTTCTTAAAACACACGACACTGAACCTTGCTTGAGCTCTTGTCTTTCCCAGCACTCTTTACTTCTAAACCAGGTTTCTTAGAAACAGTTTTTTTTTCTTTTTCTTTGTGCAATTGTCAGTTGATGTCTGCAAAATAAGCTGTGTGAGACCATCATTTTTCATTTTCTGATGTTACACTAATTTTAAGGTGTTATGCTTATTGTGGTTTTGGTTGTATACTCTCGATTTCTGTTTAGTGGAATTAAAATAAAATATATTAATGATTAGCATAAACTTAGAATTAGGTTTGTAGTTTTATGTGAGCATTTTTGTAATGAGAGGAGTACAGTCTGTATATCTGAAATAACAGCAGCTTTCCCTCACGTACTATTGGGTAAGGGGAAGATGTTTTGAAGATTGTGATTATTTTGGCAAAAGCTATTCGTCTGATCAACATCAGAGTGTATAGAAAGGCTACATGCTGCTATGTGGTGTTGTTAATTGGCATATAACAATGAATGCATTATAAATGTCTTACATTCTTTGTTGGTGGATGTATTTAGATGATTAATTTGTCAAGCTTTGAAAAGGTTCAAAGGGTTTTTGGTTTGAACAACATCTAACAATGATGCATACCATACTTGAATTAAATTAACAACCAACAGAATAGTTTTTCATCCCATCTTCATGGACAAGTCCTCACAGAATTATTTTTGCAGCAGCATTTGCACTGGGCTGTTTTGGGAGAAAGAAAGAAACATGGCTATGTAAAAAAGGTGATTATTTTCTAATTCAGTTTTAGAAATCACTCTCTAGTGATATTGGTGTTTATTCTTTTCATTCCTCTTGGCTCTTCTGCCATGTTGAGTTGGTCTTGAGTGAAAGCTATGTTGAACAGAATGGATCTCTTTGTGTGACTTCATACTTTCATATTCCCCTGTACACTGGCTTGTCCTAGCTTTGCCTTCTTGTTACTTAGGAAGTAGAAGGCAAGAGCTTCCTCTAGGTTTACTTTATTATTAGGCTTGTTAGTACAAGCATTTCTTAAACTTTGACAGGGATTCTGGCAGTGGAGATGGTATTCTACAAGTAGCTCAGCTGGTCTGGTCATCAAGAATAGCAAACTGTAAGAGAACATTCAAATCTGACATTCAAGGATGAACTGGAAATGTGTGTATCTACTTGTTGGCTTGTTTCCAGGTTTAGCTTCTTAGACTCTGGAGTCAAAATGAGCGTGTGGATGAACTAACAATTCCCACTACAGAGTAAAGAAAATGAATCTGCAATTAGTACTTCATTCATTAGGTCCATTTAGGAGGCCATCTATTTTGTATTTAAAAGTTGTAACAGCAGGGAACTTTCTACACTCTCTAGGCCGATCTGCACCTAATCAGCTTCAGTGAGAGATGGGATAAACAACCCAGTCTCAATTTTCTAGCCTCATTTTTCATCTGTCAGAACTAGTTATGGCTTTCCCTTCTATTCGGAAGAATGCTGACAGCATAAATGGATGGATCAAATTTTCTGTTCTTGTAAATGGGTACAATTCCATTGAAATTAATACAGTGACAATGAAATTGCCTGTAAATACTAGTACATGGTTAAGGTTTTGGGACCCTATTTGGAAATGTGACCTTACCTTAGGGTTCATGTAAACGATCAATTTTATTGCATTTGTTTCATCTCTTTGTCCCCTCACTCCTGTAATTTCATTTGAATCTATCTATAAAAATATTTGAATGGATGAGGTGATAGTTTGTTGTCCTGAGGAAAAAAAATATTTCAGTAAAATGAGTTAAATGTAGGTGAAATCTTCTTTAATTTTAATGCTCTTCTAGTCAATACTTAGGAATTAAATGCCTTGAAAAATATTACTTTATTGAAGAAGACTGAGAGAAGCTCTGAAATATGGTAGAAACACGATTGCAATAATATCAGTTTCTCATGGAAACGAAGGGGGAGAATTTCTGAAAACATATTCCAGATCGACCTCTCAAGTCAGCCTTCCTGTTGTCAACTCAGATATCGTGTCTTCTTTCTGAGCTAATCCTAACATTTAAGTAACATACCAACAGAAAGCTTTATTCTTGACATCCCTGTGATCAAGTCTAAATCAGTAAGTGTCAACACTGTAAAAATTGAAGAGTGCATTCTCTGTTAGCATTACACCAGCCTAGAAGAAAGTGCAAACACCCTTACTAGCCAGGTTGCCAGAAAAGGAGATAGGAATTAAAGTGTATTTTTGGAAATAAATAAAGCTTTTATATTGAAGACCAAGAGGCCAATTTGTCAAAATATGTGGGACACTGTGATCGAATAATAAAAGTCTGAACCAGATGTTGCTTATGCCAAGAAGTACTGTATATAAAATTACTCTGTTGCTTCTATTAGGTATTTATAAAGCTTTGGCTTCTTTTACCTAACTGAGCACTTCAGTATTTGACCTCTTATGTAGACTTTCTTACAATATGGAGCTTCATTAAAGTGTCACCTTTTTCATTGTAGGACTTTAAACTGTACATCAGTGGGGCAGTATTTTCAGCTCTTCCTAAACTTTCTTCACTTTTTCCATCTCTCCTTATTACCAATCAGAAATACTTAAAACAAAGGAACTTGACAAAAAAAAAATGCCTAGTTGCAAATCAGCTCGTAAAGGAATAAGTCAACAAATGTTACCTGTGTGGCATCTAGTTCTTTCAGAGGTGGTTTCCCATAGGTGTTGGTTCTGCCTTAACAACAGTGTAAGAATAATTCAAGAGTTCTAAGTCATTTAGTATTGAATTCCTTGTCAGACTCTTGTTCATGTGAGATGATGGAGAAAGTTCTTTTGTGAGCATGAAACCTGCAAAGGAAATGAGAGAATTGAGAATCCCTGAAAAAGAATTATAAAGATGTACAAATGTAGTACAGAAGTGACCAGAGCCTCCTGTAAATTGTCAGAAATCCACTGATACAAAAGCATAGTTGTAGCAGATGAGAGTGTGGTCATACATTTTCTAGCAAAGTTTTCTTATTTCTATGTTGTTGTTGTTTTAAATCCAGTATTGTTAAAACTGGCTGGAGTTCGGCGTTTGCTGCTTCTTTTTCCTCATGAAACAGATCAGCTAATCATACGTCTGTATAAGAAACAAATGCTGCACAAACTGTGCGCATGCATCCAGACCGGAAGATGAGCATGTCTGTTCATCTTCAGTGTATGCAGAGATGTCTGGAATTGAAACAGACACAGAAGAAAAGAGACAGTGACTAAGTAATTCCTGTCCTTTTAATGTTAAGATTCAGACAGTTTGGTCAGCAGTCAACACAAATAAATTCCAGAAGGGAATTAAAGTCAAGACACTCAAATTCTTCCAGTCGGCCCCAAACATCATGCAATACTGTTACTTCCAACACAAATCTCCAAAACTGCTCAGTAAAAGGAAGCCAGAGCCACAGTGAAGATGCCAAGCTGCTGAGCCATTTTTCTTTTGAAATATTAACTTCATTTAGAGGCTGTACTGTTTTTGACCTGCTGTAATTCAGTGGTAAGGTAGGTTTCTTATTTGATAGCCTTCTTCAGGTGATTATGAAAACATTGCTTGATTGGAAATGCACTATTCAAAGTGAGGACACAGCAGTGATATAGATACTAACATTTGAACTCCAATAGTATAACTTATTTCCTCCTTAATACAATCTCATGTCTTTTCTTGATTTTTAGGTACCAGCTGCACCCTGAACAAATGTCTTTATTCAGTTCTCCTTGATGACTCATGGGTTTTGTTTGTTTGCTTTCTCCTTCACATCTTTTAAGTAATTTAGAAGTTATCAGTGCGTATGAGTAGTTTAAATTGTTCTTTCCAGTGTGCCCTACCTTGCAATTTTCTACATTCAATTTAATTTGGTCATCACATCATCCAATTGCTTTGTTATAATAGGTCCTTGTGGAGCTCTTCAGAGATGTTAGTTGGAAAGTTCCTGAGCACTTTATCCTGCTGCTTTATTTTCCTTCCTTCCTTCCTTCCTTCCTTCCTTCCTTCCTTCCTTCCTTCCTTCCTTCCTTCCTTCCTTCCTTCCTTCCTTCCTTCCTTCCTTCCTTCCTTCCTTCCTTCCTTCCTTCCTTCCTTCCTTCCTTCCTTCCTTCCTTCCTTCCTTCCTTTTTCAGTATATTAACATGAAATGTTGTAACAAGAGCTATGAGATCAATGTGCCACCTTAATGGGAAAATCCTACACAAATAGAAATAAAAACACTAGGCCTCTGCATATGTTATTATTATTGAAAAACATCAAATTATGAGCTTCTTCTGCTGGATTTTTAAGTTATGACTAACAGAACTCTGTATTTTTAGGTAAAGTTCAGTTGACAATTCAAAAGAATAAGACAAATTTAAACTTGCATAAATTGCCTTCCATCCGAGTATTGTCACAAAAGCGTATTTCTGAGTTTGAAAAGCAAACATGTATCTTCACTTAGAAGATCCACAAGAAAATGTTTACAAATTTTAGAATGGCCTCATTAGTGGAGACAAAAGGATAAAAAACATTTCTGTAAGATGACAGTGCTGAATGATACCTGGCTTGTTAGATGCTGTCTTAATCTTTGGTCATTTTGAGTAGATGTATACCCTTACAACTGAAATAATCTTTGTGCCATACCAGATACCTTAACGCTCTTAGTTCTTGATGATTTCCTAGTTTTGATTCAAAAAAACATGTTTTTTTATACTCTTGTGTTGCTTGTGTTTCTTCAGCAGTGCTTCTGTTCTCAGTAAGATATTAATTAATAGTAGGAATAATGTTGTATTTTGAATCTCTGAATGCAACTTTTTTCAAGTTGTTTATTTTCCATACAGAAAAATTGATCTCCACTATAAATTAAATATGCTTTTAGTGTTGTTCTTGCTTGCCTCATGTTCCAATATTTTGTTGCCTGATTTGACAGGATCTGGAATACATTTTTAACAATTTCTTTAAGTATAATTGTGTTGCTTTATCAAGGGCAAATTATTGTAATATGAAAAATAAAATTCAAGGCTTGATTGAATTCTGATTTTAAGTGAAGATTCTTGACAATTTCCTTCTTCCCAAGCAAGCCTATCTACAGTTGAATAAGTTATCATCCATTGAACCACTCAGAATTAACTTACTCTTCTGGGTGTTTGCAGTCACAGGAAGCTTTGTGTGTAAGGCTATTGTCACTCTTTATCTACTTATGCATCCAATACTAGCTTAGTAGCGAAATTATATAAACTATATTATTAATATTTTCATTACTTAATTATACAGAAAATCAAATCCCGGAGTTATTTTTCTTTTCCTATGGAGCCATGAACCTCCCATCACATCCATATTTATCAGTCACACTAGAAGATTAAACTCAAATGCTGGTGTGGAACATGCTGCATTTGTAAAAAGGAATAGAGGCAGCTAGAAATTAAATCAAAATGGTGTTAATTGCTAATAAATGCAGGATGTGCAGCTGGGATGAAAATTTGTTGTTGCAGTCCTGTTTGTAGGTAGAGCCAGGATTCATGTTATTTGGAGGTTTAACAGTGTCTGCAGACTTGGTTCCTTTCTGTATTTCTTCCATTTTCAGCACTTCAAAATGTGGGGGTGGAAAATGAGAAATTTTGATTTATGCCCTATTCTCTCTATCATCATTCCTGAGGTAGCCATAGCATGAAGCTATGGAAGAATACCGCATTTGACAGCGTCTTGTTGTTCATATGAGATATTCATTTGCTTCAAATACATGTGAAAAATCTTATACATAAAGGTGCTTCCTCCTACAAATTATCAGAATGTAGACTCAGACTGTATCATTTTTCAGACTGATAGAAATGTGACCATTTCTAGGAGCACAAATGCACTTCATCACAAAACATCCATGCAAGATACCAGTTATTCCTTGCAATAAAATAACCGTCTGCTTGCACATTGTAAACAGAGCACCAAACCATATTTCACAATTGCATAGTAGATGCAAATATTTTTCAGTACTATTTTGAATTGCAGCCCCCTGAGAACTCCATTCTGTCTTTCATGATTAAAACATTTCTATGAAGGCAGTTAGAGATCCAAATCTATTCATTATGGAAACTATTTTCATGTTGTTGGGGCTTTTATGAAAGATTCCAACTTTCCACACCATTTATTAGTCAATTTCACAAGAGAGAAACCCCAGGAATGTTTTAGATTAGAAGAAATCTAATAAGGACCTTTGGAAAGGGGGGAAAAAAATACGGTGCTAGAGATTTGAAAATATTTCAAAGAAATTTTATCATGACTTTAGAAAAAGGGAATAAGCCTTCCACCCTTCCCTTCCATATTATCTACTTGGACCAAAGTCATATCTTTGCAATTAAATCCAAATTATTATGAGTCGTATGGTGACTTTCTGTTTAATGATGGGAAACAACAAGGATGTTAGAGCAAGTCAGCGAAAGGATTCACTGAACTGGAAAATGCAGTTTTGACTGTAAACTCCAAATCATTTAAAACCTATGGAGATGTGATGATGGGCTTTGCTGGTATTTTATGGAGAGGAATTTAAAGCTGTCATCTGGTTAACAGTAATTTTGCTGGAAGATACAGCAACAGAACAATGTAAAACATCCAAAGGGAAAAGGAGATAAAAGTGTGCTTTAATTTGCATTTGACTGCCCTGAAAAAAAGGTCAAATGTGGACCTATGACCCATTGGGCAAGAAGCCCGCATTTACCAGGGGAAAGTGATGAAATTTGCTTTCTGTGACTAACATAACAAAATGGGAAGGTAAGTATATTTTTATTTTGCATTTTACTAGAAGAAAAAAATAAGAAAAGAAAATAAAATGCACTGGATAGTTTCTCCCATGGTTATTTCAGCATACTATGACATTACAGCTCAGAGAAGAAAAGAACTGGAAGAAAAAAAATCCTTTCTGCCCCGAAGCAATACAGGGTAGGAGTGATTGCTGTTCGCCTGTTGTAATGTACTTTAGTTCAAGTCCCAGTGTGATTGTGAAATCTGTCAGATATAATAAGTGATTTTCCAATGGTAGGTAGTTGTCTATGTGGAGCTCGTGCAGGCTATATTGCTTACGGTACTAAAGAGGACAATACACTTTATGTATGGTTAATACACCATCCTTAACCGTCTTAGTACAGCTGCCTTGTCCAAGTAGGTGCTGAATTTCTTTCTTATTTTACATGTGTTTTAGGCTGTTGCTCTAAAATCTCCCAATGTCCTTTAGTTCAGAAACCATCAATAACTCCTAAAGGAAACGCGAATCATACAGACAGTAGGAAGAAAATGAGTTGTGTCTGTGTTTCACATAGATAATTATTTATTTTATTTTATTTTATTTTATTTTATTTTATTTTATTTTATTTTATTTTAATGTTATTAACAACTAGTGGACACTTCATTGGACTTTAAGATTGCCAATGCCTCAACAAGAAGGATGAAGAACTTTTTTAAAATCTATGGACTTTGGCTTTATCTCTTGGAGTGGCTAATCCATATTTAATTATTTGTTTTTCTTTTTAGTATGCTGTCATGAAAATCTCTGCAAAAATCCTTTTGAAAAGGTTAATTTGTGTGTGCGTGTGTTTGAAGGGGAGTATTTAAGAGAATATATGATCAACCATTATTAAGCCATACATTTATCTTCTTTAATATTGTTCAAATCCTCTCCAGACACGAGCTACTTTTCTGTTAGTATCCTCTGCTCTGGATGATTTTATCCTTACTAAAGTCTTCTGTAAACAGTAAATTTCAGAGATATCTGAAAAATGCAATGTTTGGTAAAAAAGATCGAGTATTTGTTCATGATTAGTTTGGAGGCCAGAGGGCTGCATGGTCCCAGCACAATGTAGCAGAATGTGGGGGTACTTGCATTAGATCAAGGACTAGGAATTAAATGGTTACATTCATCTCAAGAAAGGGCTGTACTAATTATACATTGCCGAGACCCAGAAACATGTCTATAGCATGACACCAATAAAAATGTCAATATGAACTCCTGCAAAATTAATCCAGTCAAGAACCTGCCATTAGCAATCAGAGGGCCCCTTCAACTCTCAATGCTAAATTCCTGGAATTTATCAGTAATTATCCAAACTGGTGATCTGTTTCTTTGCAGGACACAACAGTGTTAGGCAAACTGAAAGATAATAAAGAGATCTTTTTCCAAGCATCAATGCTTGCCATTCAAATCATACTTTTCATGTCAGTATTTCCTAGCACTCTGTTTTATAGCATTGTTTGTTTGCGTTCTACACTAGTTCTTTATTTTTTCCATTAGCAAAAGCCTTGGAGTAGTAGTAGAATGATTTAGATTTTGGTTTGGAAAAATAAAGTTAATAATCCTTCAGAAAAGGAGAATAATTAGCTTGGAAAAAATGTTGAGGTAAATCAGGAGCGGGAATATCCTTTTAGATGAGTTAATTCACCCCTTTCCAGACACAGAGGATGAGTTAATTCATCCCTACCATATAGGTATCAGTGTTGTAGTAATTTGAATTATAAATGGCTTTTATCATTTCCCCAGAGCTGTTCCTCTCTTTTAGGAGAGTGCATGATGGTGTGGGTGTGCACTGTGAGGGCAGACAGAGCTCTGCTCCTTTCCACAAGGTTGTGGAAATTCCTGGCTTGTGCTCAGCCACTGAGGCTTTGGGACAGCTTCTACCCACCAATACAGACACAGACTGATATTCAGTGTAAATGCTTATTTTCTCAGTCTCACACCATTCACTGTCCCAGGTGTGACCATCATGGAAAAGTACCTTTTGTTTTAACTTCTCGCAGTTGGGAACGGTCACTGATGATGATGTTGAAATGGTTAATATCTGGACCTCAGAAATGAACACGCACAGAGAAATTAGGAAAAGGAGGTCATTAAACACAAGAAACTTCTAGGACTTTGTAAATACAAAATAAAATACCAAGCTGAATTTTAAAATGTATAACAAGTTTTGTGGTGCTCTTTAGTATTGCATCCTTTGAGCTTAGGATGGAACCCCGCCGCTCAATGTTCAAAGGTTCAGAGTATTCCTCAGCAGTTGGTAGAAAACTGCAGAAAACATGGTCCCAAAAAGCATAGTAAATGGAAATAAAAGCCAAAGCTTAAAAGGATGCTTATTGTGTGAAAACCTTTCATTCTGAAAGCAGACAGAGGCTGAGATGAGCTGGAGAGATAATAGCTCAAAACAACATAAATGATGCTGTTCATAATTAAGAATTAAAACACTGCAGTTCCTTCAAGGCAGACATAGGATGGTTATAAATAGGTCTGTTTTACTCCACATAAAGTCAGCAAACACTGTTGTGATGAGAGGTGTTCCATTGGCGCAGCTGTCCAGTGCATGAGAGTATTGAACACTTAATTATTAAAATACTGTTTTGTTGCACAATTACATTTGTTGGCAAGAATATTACATTTTTAAAGTCTCTGAATTCCAAAATCCTCCTGAAATGGGAACGTTCTGATTATACAATGTGGACATCATTAAGAGAAATGACTCCATAAAAATGTTTCCTAGACTTCAGCATCTTCCCTGGGGCAGCTTAATTACAGAGCAGTACACTTACTTATAACTAATTTCTAATTTAAGAATGAAGACACAAAATTAAACTTAGACCAAACTAAAGACAACATGCAGATGGTTCATTTTATTCTCAAGGGATAAAAATTCACAAACTAACAAATAAACTTTATAAAAAATTCCCATTCTGATACCAGAAAGTAGGCGGAGTAACTAATTGGAAAGTAGTGTATATGCTGGTGAGTTGTCTCTGTAGTACGTATCACATTTAAAGGTAAGGTCTTTTAGTGAAAAGCTGCTCAGGCAGTGAGCCACCTCAAAGCAGGTGAAAACGGTCTGCACCCTGTGCTATGAATTCACTTCCAGTTAGAAGAATTATAGTGGCTTTACCCACTGGGAAGGACAAGGATAGAATTAGGTGTTCCACATGGAATAAAGCTCAGACCTAAAGCAGTCTAGGGAATATGGCATGGAAGCAACTAAGTATCTGGACAATCTGGGTTGCAGACCAGGGCTCCTCACTTTTACATTATGTCTATCCTGTGATTATTATGCTATTCTTCTTTCAGGTTATTCCAGAGTCAGATACAATTTCCCACTGACATCTCTGAGAGTTTTTTAAGGCACTTCAATTAATAGACTTAGTCCTATTGATTATGATCGGCTCAGAGCCAGGCCCTTTGTTTTTCTAAATTTACATTTTTCAAGCAGCAACCAGAGGCAGATCTGTCATCGGTAATCCGCAGAATGCAGGAGCCTATGGGGGACTTTTTCCTTATCCTTTGGGTCTCTTGTAATCACCAGCAATGCAGAGCACTATGATGTGATAATTGATGTTCTAAGCCACAGTCGCACAGTACACACCAAAAAGAAATGACAACTAAGTGAAGTGGGGCCCCAAATCCCAACAGAAAATAAATGCAAAACAAAGGCTTTAGATGGATTAGTTGTGACTTGACATATAGGGGTTTTTTTTCCAAGTAATTATATAATTCTGAATTTTAATGTGTACAAATGAACCTCAAACACACACATTTTCAGTTGCCGAGACTTAGGAATTCTGTATCTGTGTCTGAGCTCTGCAGCAGAGGTCATTTCTAGGGCTGAGACTTGTCACCAATCAGGTGCACTGTTAGTGCTCAGAAACATACCCTCTTGTGCTGCTGTATCTATCAGTGTTTCCTATCAGTACTTGACTGACCTTACAATAATAAAATAATTGAATATTTTAGGTCAGAACGACTCTGGCTGTCAGATATCTGGTCCAACACCTCACGCTGGTAAGTGTTCTTAAAGCAGGAGTAACTTCTAGCAGAAAGAACTTACATGGAAAACAGTTCACTCACTCATTTTGGGGGAAAGCATTTTGGATGCAGCCTTCATGAAAGGAAAGTGCTCAGCATCTTATAGCATTATGGTGAGAACTGTTACTGAAAAAAAGAATTATTTTGACTGAACCTGTTGACAGTATCTCAGGAACATGACTTTACTCACATTCAGAATTTCATTATTTCCCAGCTATAGAGGAGGCCAGGTTTCAAGTAAGTGGTATGAAGAATAAACTAGTAAGTCTGGTGGACAGGTCTCTCTTGGTAGTGTGCATGAAAGAGTTCACCGGTACTTTAACCACACATGGTATATTTAAAAATATATTAGATCTGCAAGTTTTTGAACTACAAGTGAAATACAATGCAGAATTGAACTAAAACTATTATCCAGAAAAGAAAAAAATATTAGCTACTACGCCCTCTTCCTTTGATGTGCTCACTAAAGTGATCCCAGGTGAAGAAACTGTCACTGTGCAGCACTAGTTCTCAATAAGATATCTATGTTTTGTTACTAGTTCAGTAAATCTTTTTGCTGTTCATTTTCAGAAATGTTCCTTTCATGGAATTCAGGTAAAACCTGATCTCCTGTCCCCATTTCTACATATTAGAATCAATATCAATAGGACTGGAAAAGAAAGAGCTGATGGAAAACTTAATTTTGGCAGTCAAATATAAAGCTACTCCTCCTCCACACCCTGCATGAATCTTGGGATAGCTTGAATGTCTACGTCAGAAGTAAAATCTTAACTGTATGACTGATTTGTCCTTCTGGAAGGGAATGGTAGTGATTCCATCTCACAGATGCTCAGAGAAGATGTTCAGGAAATTGTTACCAGTATAAGGGTTTTGCTGAACGCACATTGCATTTGCAGCCACCGTACCACTCTGTTGTCAGAACCTACTTCATTTCTGAGTGGGCATTTCTTATGCAGACACTGAATCTTCTGAATACAATGAAATTAGCTACAAATTAGCTAGTTTGGCTATCACTGCCAGGTTTAGCGCAGAATAACAGCTTATGTATTTATTTTATTTATTGAGTGCTTTTGTTTGGCACAGACCAAGCCCCGTGTTACCACAGCTACACATTTAGAAACTTTCTAGCTTAAAATAGTTAGCTAACTGATCAAAGTACTGTTTTGATATCCACCTGAGCTGCTCTTGCAGAGCTGAGCATGTGCCTTTGATTTCAGGGGTACTTACGGCTTCTGATATGTGGTGTGGTGGGTCTAATAACCCTTTCTAGGACCCATATCTGGCAACGTGCTCTTATCTGAATAGATCTTATCCAGCAGTGTTACTGTGGAAGCCTTCTGTAAAGATAAAGCAATCTTACCTTTCAGTACAGTCTGCATATCTGAAATTCACCTGGAGGTCTTACAACCTATGCTATATGGCTTATGAGGTTTTCAATATTGCATGCAACCTCTTCATAACGTACTCTGATAAGAAAGAAATGACACCTTCCTTTTCTCCTCAGCAAAAGCTATTGTAATCTGCTTCTTGGTTGTATGAAACATGTTCTAATGCACATACTTGAAGCTACAGGGTATAACTGCAAAATATTTGTAAAGCAGCAGGGATTCAAAGTGTGTTTGACTGTAGCTTTTTTATGATTAATTCACAGAAAGAATTAAAGGAAAGGGAAATTCCAAAGTCACCCTTACCTGAATAACATTTCTGTGTGAATTTGCAAAATATAATTTCTTTTAAAATCTTGACATGCAGTGGAGATTGTAAGAACCATTTTAAGGGGATGATATCAGAAAGCCATTAAATAGCTTTGTGAACTTTCAGCTCTATTTACATCTCAAAATATAATACAGTCTCTCTTTGGGCCTTTATTACAAAATACACATTACTTCTTGTGAATTTGTCTATATTAGTGAATCACTCACTGCACGGGATGATTTACAAAGCCTGACTTAGGAGAATAGGTGATTTTGACTTTCTGGCTGCAAGCTTTTCACCTTCTACCTTGCTTACCGATTCCTGTGGGATGCTGAGAACCCTCAGCTCCCCCCCATCTTTCACACAATCAAGCTCTGAGCGTACTTAGATTCTTTGATTAAAAGTTTGTTCCTCTGTTTGCTTTGTGCTCCCAAAGGCTTTGCTTCCAGGCAGCTCACACTCATTAAAGACTCTGTGGAAAACACATGGGACAAATTTAATTCAGTAGTGCCAGTCCAGAATAGCAATGCTTGTTCAGTGGGAACAAGGTGCAAGACAGTTGGCTCCTTGGGAATTGGGAGCTGTCACCAGCAGCCTGCAGAGGCAGGTGTGTTTTACAGAGACACCACTCCAAATCATGGGATATTGGATCTCTCTGCTGCGAAAATAATGTTTTTAAAGGTTACTGTATAAAGGGAATTTGTACTGTTTCTTCACACGTGGCAAATGATTATACTACTCTTGAACTATATTGACCATACCGTGTAGTTTTCCTTCCATTGTTTGCTGCAGATTGTTGGTGCCTTTCTATAGCGTGTAACAGGAAAGGGTTCTGGTCTTGTTTCTGCATTTGTTGAAGTACATCAGATTTTGCCATCCATTTAAGTAAAGAGCAAATTGGGTTCCAAAATAGAATCTGTATTACTTGGTAGTAGTATGTATACTATTTGAAGCTATAAGTATGCTTCATTAATAGCTAGGAGGTACTCTTACATGTAAATTAGGAATGAAGTATAATGCGATTATTCAACTCTGATCTAAAATATTTACAGTTCCTAACTGAAGTACAGCTGTAAGTGTGATTTACAGAAGGATAGGGTAAATGGTGCTTATTTTTTTAAAAATAAGTAACTGCCGATTGCACATGCAGACTTCCTAATATGGTGATTCAGTGAAAAATGTTTGATCTTAGAGAAATAAATTCTACATATATTCCCCAGGTGATTTTAAAGAACTACAGAATTAGGATATTTAATTTTTAAATGCAAACTTTATTACCGTTCTTTACTCTCCAGTAAGGACTGGAATTCCTTCTCTATGGCAAAAATCATAGAATGTGGTACATATTATAAAAGTATTTGTTCTAAGTAGTAACACTATAAACTGCAAAGCTATTTTTAGTCAATATGCAGATGCCTAAGAACTAAACAAAGTATACATTAAAAAGAGATAATGGGCTTCCATATGTGTTTCTAGGAGCTTTTGAAATATTCTTTTTCTGTTCACAGAGAACGAATGTCTCTAATTGGTGACAGGGCCTGTTATCTCATAATCCAGGCTTTCTTTCTCAGCCTGGATCCCAGACAGCGTAAGATTCAGCTCAAAATGAAAGCTTTAGGAGTCCAGACCCATGAGACAACAGCCAGTGAACAGAACACAAAGCATTCAAAAAAAGGGTAGGAAGAAACCAATGGGGCTACTGGGGCTATTTTGTTGGCCAGATAATTCCAGATACCTCAAGGGAAGTTTTCTGAAAGCTCTGTTTTTCTTCATAAGAACTTGTTTTCTGGAACAAGATAGATTAAGAGACTGCTTTTTCTTCTTTCCACAAAAAAAAAAAAAAAAAAAAAAAAAAAAAAAAAAGAGAGAGAGAGAGAGAGAGAGAGAAAGACGATGGAAAAGTTTTTTCAAGCCATTTTTGTGGAATTGAAATGTGTGTGGTTGTAGGATCATCAGAAGAATTGAAGCGTGAAAGGGAGATTAAGACTGGAGATAAGGATTTTTTTTTTTTTACGATAAGGGTAGTGAAGTACTGGCACAGGTTGCCCAGACAGCTGGTGGGTGCCCTTTCCCTAGAGACATTCAGGGTCAGGCTGGCTGGGACTCTGAGCAATGTGATGTAGCTGTAGGTGTCCCTGTTCTTTGCAGGGAGGTTGGACTACATGGCCTTTAAGGGTTCCTTCCAACTCAGTTGAATCTACGATTCTATGAAGCTGAGACCCTTCTGGAGTTAAAAAGATTGTGTTGCGGTGTTTGTTTTTCCTAACAGAAAAGATTATCCTTTAAATAGTATCACCCCAAATACTTAAGGTGATCTCTGGTATTTCCAGCAGCTACAGTAGAAACAAAACTGGGGATTTTTGTGTATCACCCTTTTATCACATTGTTTGTACCTCAGGAACTTTTTTAATAGCTAAGGAAGTCATTTCTCCTCCAGGTACTGTTGAAACCAGCCACTGATGGGTTAGGCATATGTTGGTGTTTTTGTCCTGCTTCTCTACTTGTAAAACAAGGAGTAGTCTGGAACACTGGAGATGCTGAAAATTATTTTTTAAATCAGAAATTGTATCACCAGTATGAAGAGCTTAAGAACAGTAGTAGCAAAAGCTTGGTTGGATGGCCCTACTTCAGATGGATCCAAAAAGAAGTCTGAGTGTGTGGGTGGTGCTGAGTTACCTTGATTGCAGGTAGGGGATGAATAAGCTGTCTAGCATGTTGCTTCTCAGTCCTTATTCTACCACCACAACGCAAAACCTCTGGAACAGGTCACAGCAACTTTCTACATGTGTCAGCTGAACTGAGACCTGTATTTCCACTAAATTGCAGAGATGATTGATATGGCCAGTTAAATCATAGCATGCTAGATGCAGGTGATGTTATTGAAATATTTTTCTGCAGTCCCACGCTTGCCCTGTTCTCAAGAACAAACTTCTAATTCCCATGCTACCAGACATACTAGGCCTGAAAGGCTACTAGGATATAAATAAAAGGAGATCTTGCAGGAAGAACTGAAAATAGTATCGATATGTTTGAAAAGAATCATAGAATTGCAGGGATTGGAAGGGGCCTCAAGAGTCCATCAAGTCCAACTCCCTGCTAAAGCAGATTCCCTACAGTAGGTGGCACAGACAGGAGTCCAGACAAATCTTGCCTATCTCCATAGAAGGAGACTCTACAACCTCTCTGGGCAACCTGTTCCAGTGTTCCATCACCCTTACCATTAAGAAGTTCTTCAGCATGCTTGTATGGAGCTCCCTATGTTCAAGTTTTATGCCATTGCTCCTTGTCCTATCACTATACACTTTGCATCACTAACAGACAGAAGCTGGTCCTCCAGGTCCTGCACAGGCATGACACTGAGTACATTGGTGGATGTTAACTCTGTGAAGGATGTGATGAACCTCTTCATGTTTAAATGACATCCACAGTATCCTTTGTCCCTTTGACCTTTGTCACCCAGACTCTGGATATTTATATGCCATACATCAAGGAAAAAATATGCAGACTTTAAGAAAATTAAGACAATAACATTCTTGGTATTGAATTATTTGTTTCATTTCTGAGTTGCGAATGGCTTCCTTTTGAACTTGAAGTGATCTGTGAACATTTTTTGCAGATGTCAAGGCAAGGCTGTGACTTTCTGTGAGTGAAACCCCAGAACCATAGGTCTTTCAAGTTTTTTTCTCCCAACATATGAACAATTTGAGGAGGTATTTTCATCAAAAGACAATAAAGGCAGAATAAGTGTTATATACAATATAGTTCAAATATTTAATTGCTTTCACAGACCTATTATTTAAAATTGAAGAAAGTCTGTAAGGAGTCCTAAAGAGTCCTTTTTAGCTATCGATTGCTTTCAACAGTTTGATCCATTCCTTTTAAAAAACTTCATGTGGTTTAGCCATTGAGTTATATTTGGTGATGGTGAAGAGAAATTACTCTGCTACTGGGAATAAGTTTCCTAAGTTTCTTATTTGCTGTAGAAGCATGTTGTTGGAAACTTCAGTAACTGTGATGAAGGATCTCCCTGCTGAAAGTTTCAAAGTGCAGCTGGGCAGTAATTACCATCTGCATTCGTGCATTGTTTTCTCTACTTCCAGCATCTTGGTCTTCTATAAAAGCATTGGCTTCTGTCTCTCATGGATGGTCATCTGATGAAACTGGTTAATCGTGTGGGCTTCTGAGCGAGGAAACAAAAACAGCAACAGCAAGCAGATTGGCAGTTGCTATGGCAATTCCATCCTTTGTTAGAGTTGATGTAAGTCCTAGGAGCTACAGAGAAATGGCTAGATATGGTAATTAGTTTTCCAAGGCAATGTAATTTTCCATTGTGAACAGAGATTACAAAGTCAACAATTTAACTGATACAACTGAATTAAGGAATCAAAATCTTATATTATCTGTTTCTTAAGGAAGCGACACATTTTCTGTAAAGTGATTGTATTGCTATCTGCAATACCAATTATGCACTGTCAAATTTTATTTCAGATTATTGACTTTTTAAAGCGTATGTTGGTGACAATTGTTAATAATACTATCTGGGCAAACACAAACCCAATAAATTCTGTCATTTCTTGCAAAAGGTCCATTAATTTCAATATAAAACACAGAGTTAAAATAACTTAGATTTTATCAGACCCTGAGAGGAAATTGTTGTGTGAGTTTTTGGGCCATAGCTTTAACGATGACCTCTGAGGAAATTCCTGAAAAAAAGAGATAAAGCTGCAACCATATATTATTTTTTCATAATGTACATTTAGCACATAGCAAAGGACTTCCAGATGACAAGTTTGATGCCAAACCATCTTTCCTGAAGAAATATTTTCTGATGACAACATGCACACTATTGCTACTAAGCTTATGATACACCTCTGGATTTTGAGTAGACTAGTGGAGTATGCATAGATACTCTTCCCTATTTATTATTTCAGTAATGCTGACTACACCACAGACATTTAAAGACTCTTCTTCGTATGAATACTACCCTGAAAGTAATACCTCCTATTTTATCATGTTGGCTCACAACATCAGGGGCAGATGTTGGTGGGATGGTGGTAGAGGTTGAAGCTTCCCACCAGTATTCTGCTACATTTCATTGCCATGTGACAGATGGCAGCAGAGGGGCAGTCTGATAGAATGCTGTCAGTCATGGAAGTGCACATGAAGCAAAGGGGTTGGATTGAATTCCTCCATGTGGAATAAATGGCAGACACTGGCATTCCTTGATGTTTACTGAATGTTTATGGAGACCAGCCAGTGCATATGAGCACAGTGAGGCGGTGGGTGGTGCATTTCAGCAGTAGGGATAGTGACAGTGGGTCAGTTCTGCTGGCGTAGATTTTGATTAGTGCAGCATGCAGCCTTTTGTTCATTGCCGATGAAAATGTATGGCTAATGGTGGTGGCTATGTTGAAAATTAGTGCTTTGCAGCTGCAGCTTTTGGAGCAACATACGTACACTGGTTTCTTAATCTGAGATTGTCTTTATATTAAGTCATATTAAGCCTCTTCTGGTGGCTCTTTTTTTTATATTTTCAAGGATGGATGTTGAATAGACAGTGTTTATTTTGGTAGTCTAATACCTGATAATTCTCTGTAGAAACTGTAGCACAACCACAGCACCACAACAGTATATCAGTTGCTATTTGTTTCACTTAGAGTTTAACTTGCAGGAAGGGAGCTGAATCTTGCCGGTAATTCTTTGTTCCCTTGAAGAAAAATAGGTTCCTACTCTCTCATATAAAGCCAACAGAGTTGGCTTTATATTTCTGTTTTTTTTTTTTTTACCATTTGTGAATTGCTGCATCCTGTACCCCATATAATATAACGCAGACATAATGCTGAGTAGCATATCCCACAGTGAAATTGTCTCTCTGCAGTGGCTCTAAAGACACACGAGGCACTCTGTGTAAATGTGCCAAGAGAAGAGCACAAAAGACAACCATTCGCAAATACCCATGCTGAAGGGAAGTTGGATCTCATACTATAAAAAAAAGGAAGGAGTATAGAGAACAGTCCAGCCCCAGAGTGGGCTTAAATGAACCCACAAATTTAGCCAAAAATCATCTAGATTTATTTTTTCCTCAAGTCTTCTGCAAGTAGATTTCATTTGAAACTATATTAAAGAGGCAAATATTAACACTACTTTTAAGAATCTCATTTTAGATAAACTGTCATCATACAATAAAGAATATCTTTAAAAATGTATGATAGCAAAACCAAGCAAAACATGAATTATGCCTTAGATTCATGCCAGAGGAATATTCTTGTAAAAACTTCAAAGGAGCAGTCTACTATAAGTCAATATCTTCCCTCTTCCCATTTTGATCCAAGGGATTGTGATTTGCAGGGAAAAAGAGCAACAACCAACCAAAAAAAACCAACCAGCCCACAAAAGGGAAGAAAATAATTAATTGCTAGGAAGAACATTTTGAAGACTAAGCATAATTTCTTTGTCTCTTGTTAGTACTACTGCCTACTGATTCACATAAATGAGAAAAACCACAATATTCTTGTGTACTTCAGTGAAGAGAGACACAGGAAGTATGGACAGTTTTGTGCAGAGAAGGTGTCTCTTCATGAATGTGGGTGCATTCTTCCTTAAAGAAATCTGCTTTCTTGTCACCAGATATGAAAGGGACCCCAATATTTAGCTAAGTGATTAAAAAGTTAGCATAAGTAACCTTCAAAGAATTAATTTAATCTGGATGGAGTGCAGGATATCCAGTGTTAGAACGGCTGATAGCACTATTTCCAAAGTAACTGCAGCCTTTTCAAAATACTACATCAGAAATATTTTATAAATTTACATTCCCATTATACATGAATATCATTTCCCATCTCAGACAAACATTTTATATGTATTCCTGTCACTGTAATTGTAAGTGCTATATCCTATATCCCATATCCTATATGTGCTCTCTTTACACATATAGTTGTCAGGGAGCAACCAACTCACAAAGAATGGCCAAAGGTTAGTGTTGTGATGTCATGATACACAATACAAAATGAAACTGATGCACACAATGAAAGAAGAGTTGCTATTATATGTAGAGTGAAATACTTTGCACCAAATAGTACCATTGTTTGTCCATTGAGCTGCAAATAGAAGAAGTGGACCCTGGGATCCAATTCACTACTCTGTTATGTAGCATAATTCCATTATTGTTGCAAAGCATCAAATGTGTAACTTTCCCCTTATGTCTCTCTCCTCTGATTTATTATTTGTTTTGTTTTTCTTTTGTTAAATCCATGTAGTGAATAGTAGTACGTGCTGCAATTCATTGCTGCCTCAAGCAAGTGTTCCTGTTACAAGTCTTCCCAACAAGAAGACGTTTCTCCTGTCCTTTGGCTCTAAAAAAATCTAGCTGAAAAGCCAAGCTGAGCCATCAGTCTATTACCTATGGGGGTATGAGACTCATTAGGTATGACTGCTAATGCCTCAGCTTCCATGCAGTTCTTCTTATTCAAGCAACTGTAAAAGCAGAAAAATAGGCAGTCTTTTGAGCCCAAAGAAAGAGAAGCCTCTTAAATGTTATGTAATTTTGAATCTTTGATGTACATTCATGTTGTTCTGGTCCAACAGAATGTGCAAGGGCATTGTACTAACCAGCACCAAAGGGGAAGTGCACAGTGCCAGAGACATATTACTAAAATCAGGGGAGGTTATCCTAAAATAACAGTCTTGCAGCATACCTGGAGGTTGAGAACTATACAGAATGCTTAGAGCGACTAATATGCATTCAATATTTGATATGGGATATTAATTAACTGCAGAGATGACCCAGAGACAAGCATAACCTGCTTACACAGGTTTCCATATCCTATTCTGCTCTGCAGGGAATGCCCAAGCATGATTGAGGGCTGCACTTGCCCAGTAAGTGCCCCCCCAAAATAAGCTGATGTGTTCCGTCCTGGGGACCAAGGTCTGGCAGCAACACTGGTGTTTTACAGCACTTATCAGTTCTGGGAGTCCATTAGGGGATCTCACAAAGAATACTTCTCCAAGAGAAATCAGACCAGCAGCCCGCAGCAGAGCTCTGAGAGCTCCCAGGAAATTACTCTGCCTGCTTATGCATTTAGACTTAGGGAGTAATTTGTGCTGAAGAGAGACACCTCTGAAGTGAGTCTAGGTGAAGTATTTTTCTCAACAGTACGAGGAGTATAGCACCTGTGCAGTTGTTCTGATTAGCATTTTATTGAGTTTTATATTGACTGGTTTGAGGGGAAACATACCTTCGGCCATTCTTTGTGAGTTGGTTGCTCCCTGACAACTTAATGTATAAAGCTGAAAGCTCTGAAACAGATGTCTCTCTTCAGATGTGTTATACAGTACAGATACCTTCTTTACAAGATAGTATTGCTGGCAATAATGTAGTAGAGGCAGGAGTTACAAAGAATCTCTTGAGGCTATTGCACTGAAGTGTTTAGCAGGAGTAATATCAGGAGTTCATCTCTGAGGAGAGCAGAGGGGCAGCGCTGAGCTCTGCTCTGTGTGACAGCGACAGGGCCCGAGGGAATGGCATGGAGCTGTGTCAGGGGAGGGGCAGCTGGGGGTGAGGGTCTGCACCAGAGGGTGGTGGGCATGGAACGGGCTGCCCAGGGCAGTGAGCACGGCCCCAAGCGTTGAAGTTCTAGGAGCTTTTGGACAGGGCTCTCGGACAGTGGGTTTGAATTTTGGGATGGTCTGTGTGTAGCCAGGGGCTGTACTTAATGGTCCTTGTGGGTCCCTTTTTACTTTGGGTATTTTGTGATCCTGTGATTTATAATTCTGGTATGACCTGCCAGATATCGGTGTATAAATTTTTATTGGTCATACGTCATGTTCCATTTAAACAGTTTAGTATGGTGCAGCAAACAATTGCCAGTATCAAGGACAGTGTTTTAACCTCTGGCTGCCTGCACCAACTCAAGTATATATAGAAGAATGCCAATTTTCTTTCTCTGTCATGGTGACAGACTTGACAGTGCTGAATAGACAAGTTCGAAAGCATCTACAATACTCATGCTAGACAAAAAACAACATCTTTAAGCTTACCCAGTATTCTCTAACACCTCTCCCACCCAATGGCATAGAGGTGAAAGAGGCCATCAATAAGTTAGGACTAGGCAATCAAGGGAAGCAGATAAGTGTAAAGCTCAGGAGTGAGGCTTTGCAGTCTCTGTATCTACATGGAGATGACCCCAAGCACTGATCCAGACTAGATCCTAATTTTGAAGACCGGTCAAGATCTAGTACCCTGCAGAGGTACTCAAGTGAGGATTTTAAGACAGTTGGCAAGAAAATGTTGAGTCTTCTTAGACAAATGCTGCAGATGTGTGTAAATTATTTTTCTCATGGATATGACACACACATTGTCATCTTTCTCAGCTTGCTAAAATCTGGCTGCCATTCGTGGATCTTGACCTCTTGCAAGAGACATGGCAAGGGATGGATACATTCCAAGCCATAGCTTGCATAAGCGATTAGGCTCAAATCCTTCTAGCTACTTCAATGGAAAAACAGCTGACAGGAGTGAAATGAAAGAGACAGTGAGTGGAAGAAAACTGAGCAATTAGGGGTATTCTGAAGTATTCAAATATCTTCATGCAAGACCACCAACTCTATGACATCTTTTCTTCCTCAGATAGTGGGAATTGCCAGAGACACGTGGATTTTAGCAACACTGGGAGAAACAAAACAGAAGTATGCAGCATTTGCACTCAGGCATGCATCTTCTGAGTGATTAACCCCTTTAAATCTACAAGTTTTCTCTGTGATAATGTATTACTGTTACAGTTTATCACATCTTTATGGTGATAAGCTTGTAGATAACAGTAATTTCACACTAAATGTAGGTACAATGAAAGTGCCTTGTAAGGTTCACAACCCATAAAGCAGTGCATTTGAAAACCCAAGTCATTTTGGATATTATCCTGCATTTTAATGAGTTAGCTAAAAAATATGGTTCATGATCTAAAATTAAACATCCTAGAGTTATATAGTAAAGGATAAAATATTCATTTCATAATTACAGAACTTAAATAGAAAAGATTAAAACCCAGTGATGTTGGATTTTGAAAGAAAGATTTTAAAAAAGATTGTATTGTAAAGCAGGAGTGGCCCTGCAAGTAACATGCACTCTCAGGTTTTTAGATATTGTATCCTGGCCTAAATGCATAAATACATCTTGTGTTGGATTGAACTTTTTTTCTCAGTAGAACAAGCTAGCTAACAGTGTCCTTTCACTGAGTGGTGTACAGAGAATTTTAATATTTAAATGTATATTGCAGTTGATATATTTTTATATCATACATGCAAATCTAGATATGGTGAGTTTGCAATAATGCTGCATACATAATAGAAGAAAATGCAGGACCAAGCACTTTCTGAGTCAGTACACTCTGCTATTCTATGTGTACTGCTCACAGAGGATGTAAAAGGGCCTGTAATTCATACCAACTAACAGCAATTCACCTTCATTATGTACTCCCTCACCTATTTGGTGGACGTCTTATGTACAACTGCTGTAAATTATGCTGAGATGATATAAGTGAGAGCTGTAATTGAAAAAAGAAACACCACTGTTATGAGCGAACTAGAGAAGCTGCTCAAATTTAAACGAGGGCAGCTCCCATTTTACATGTGATTTACAACTTGCTGCAGTGACATCAAGGTTTTCTAACTCAGTGGCCTCTGAAACACAAATTTCTGTCCCCTGTGTGGACAAAACAAGGCATAGCAACATTATAATTAGTTTTTAGGTGGGAGACGAGCATACAGGAGGCCAGTTCAACTACAGCTGGGAATATTAACTGTAAAAGAACACGCAGCTATAGGCAGAAAGTCAACAAATCAAAATATATGTAAACATAAATTTTGTTCTGAATTCAAAAATGTTTTTGTAAAGGAAGGGCTGCAGTTAGCTAGGCATAAAGAAACCTAAATGCAGATATTTCCAGATACCTCAATTTTTTGCTGTTTCTCTTCATGACAGGTGGTATAGCCATCAGCTCTAGTAGACAAATGAAAGTGGTAATGTTTTTTGGGCTTGTATTATTCTATGGAAGTAGAATTTTAGAATTTTAGAGAATTTTACCTTTCCAATATTGCAGAGGTAAATTTGTCTAATTTTGTTGCATTTGTGATACTTCCTTTGAATATATTTTGTCATGTGAGCAACTCCTTCAGTAATTAATTCTGTGATCATCTGAGCCTGCTTTATTCTCCATATCTCATCAGATAGTTGGCACTGTAAGACCCAGAGCAATGCCCATTTAACACCATAGTATTTCTTATTTATAGCACCCGGCATTATTAAAGAGCAGTCAAACATACGGATCCTGTCATAGAGAAGTATATGATAAAAGCATTTTGATTACTGTAAGGACAAAGGACTTCCAAGAGGTCCAGGTCCATGCCTAAATTTCAGCATAACGAAATTTGTATGGATTGAAGGAGAGTAGATTGAGAACACACAGCTGATAAGGACTCTTGAGATAATCAGTTTATTGATCTAATGCATGTGACAAAAATGTGCAGATGAATTTTCTTCATTGTTCTCTGCATAAGGTTAGCTATGTCTGTGCAATTCTCTTGAACTTCATCTCCTCAACACTGAATCAATTTCAGCCCTGGTGAGAGTTACGAGTTCACTTTATCTTTGTCAAGATGAAGGAAAACAGCAAAATAAAGAATAAAAAAAAATTCAGTGAAGAAAAACAATTATTCTTGTTCAGTAGGAAAATAAACACAATTATTTAGAAATACCTGCAATCTACAAAGTAGTATTCTGTGATATCCTTGCAAATTAATTAATTTCAGTGGTGCAATAATTTTGGAAAATCATATCTGCAAGGAATACATATTCCACCTGCTTCCTTGCTTTTCTTCTTCATTTTTTCTTCTTCTTGTTTATTCTTTTCTTATTTTCTATTTAACTTTTTATCTTTTTTCCCTTTTTTTCTTTTTTCTTCTTTTTCTCCTTTTATTATTTTCTTTCTCTTTCTCTTCCTCCTTCCCTTTCCCTTTCCCTTTCTCCTTCCCTTCCTCTTCCTCTTCCTCTTCCTCTTCCTCTTCCTCTTCCTCTTCCTCTTCCTCTTCCTCTTCCTCTTCCTCTTCCTCTTCCGCTTCCTCTTCCTCTTCCTCTCTCTTGCCCCTTCCCCTTTCCCCTTTCCCTTCCCTTTCCATTGCCCTTTCCCTTTTTTCTGTTGTTAGAACAAATTTAGGTTATTTATATTTCTAAAGTCAAGGTTTGGGACATTTCAAGCTCCACTCAGCCCCACTTGAAGACATTTCTGTTCTTCTGATGTTCTTCTGAACTTGCAAATACACTTTCTGACCTTGAAAGGAAATGTTCCATAAGAACATAAGTAGCAACATACATGCATATATCCAGTTTTAATCCTTTATAATAGGAAAAATGAAATTGTTTCAATTGGAATGAATATTATGTTCAGGTTATGCAAATAAATAATGCTATTTTATACATATATTTAAATAAATGTGTACAAAGTACAAAGTACTCGCGAAAGTAACATGAATCAGGGTTCTGATTTGCTTTCTGATTTGGGGAAGTGGAGAAGAAGGATTTCTTTTTTGATGTCTTTTCTAGTATTTGATGTTGGCAGTGCTGTCAATGAGGTTGTCATCAAATATAGTAGTTAAATAAAGTGATCTTTCAACCAGTTTTGTGAAGAAAGCAGGTAGCAATCAGCTCTCATTGGTTCTCTAGTTTTCTGTTCAAAATGCTGTAGAATGAATGAAACTGAACATCTTCTTTGTCTCAAGACTTTTTTTTTTTTGTCAATGACATAATTGAAGATATAACTTTGACTTCATTCTCTTCATTGCTCCTTGTATTACTCAATACAAATCAAAGGAAAATCTGCACTTTTCTCACAGATTGGCACTTAGGATCTTAGGTTGTGCTTTTCTGTGGTCAGGAAAAACAGGAGAGTTTAAGGAACCCTTTCTCTTCTGTGGAAAATAAGAAGTCAAACTTTTTGTTCCCCTGGCAGTGAATTGTTTTCTAGATGAGAACCAGTTATTTAGTGCCAAACCATTCAAACCATTTGCACCTTTTAGAGTCAGGAACAAGCATTAGTCATGCAGACCCCAGGTGACAGAGACTGCATGCAATGGATTTCTGTGCAGATGTGCAGAGAGCAGAATTCCTCCTTCTCTGCCTTATCCATAACAGTCAAGGCTCAATTTGATCTCATGTCCATTTGAACATGTACAGCTGTTAAATAACTAAAAAATAGCAATTTTCAGGGCTGCAGACAAGGCTATGATTGCAGCCATAATAGCAAGAGTGAAAAGATTGTAGTCTCTGTATATAAAAACCGTCCTTTGGCTTTTCCCTGTCCACATACCAAAGCAAGTAAACTGCTGTTAATCTTAACATCAGCAATCTGAGCAGGAAATTAGACCTTGTCCATTATTTATGAGGAAGGGTGGAAAATAAATAATCTTTTTAGCATTAAATTGCAAATTCAGAGGGAGAGATGCTGTTTTGGAATGATATGACACAGAGAAATAAATCTTACTGCTCTCAGAGTTTAACACATCAGATTCCAAAAGCCTAGAAACGGTTTTGTTTGCTGCATTCTCTTTGATTACCTCCCTCTTTGACCTTACATGTCAACGCATTTATTCTCACTTGTTTTGCAAGAAACCTAAGTAAAACTTGGGTGTGTGATCAAGATGGAAGACGAAAACTAAAGGCTCTAAGCCTCCTTTTGATTGCACAAATAAAGGAATAATTTAATTGAAATCAATGACATTTCCCTGGTGTAAGACCTGCTGACAGCTCTCAACCCTCTATTAAGAATCCACTAAAGTGAAAGACAGTTGATAGATTTGTTGCTCACTGTGTGCAGTGGCAGAACATGATTTTCCTTTGCCAACATCTAAATATTAGATCATAATAAAATCTGCCGTTTGTGTGCCTGCCATTGCAAATCTGGTGCTTTGATATAAAGGAGAAAATAAAATGTGACAATTAAGTGCTTGTTTGCTATTGGCAAATGTTAAGGTGTTCTTTTCTAATAAGAAGAGACATTCTTTTCCTGCTCCTTCATGTTGTTTTTGGTTGCTTTGGTTGCCTCCTTCCCCCCAGTGTCACTTTTAAAGCTTTGTTTCCTAAGTGATAGTAGGAAGATTAATCCTTTTTCAAAGAAATAAGGACAACTTCCATTAACTGTGCTCCTGGCTACTTTCCTTGTTGCCAACCTCTCTGTATTAAATGGTGCATAGTTAGAATTCAGAAAGATCTTTTGAGTATATTGGAGACTATTAACCCTAGAAAAACAAGTTGACATTTCCATTTCACCACTACACTTGTGTCTTCTCTCCTATGGATCATTGTCTGCAAAGAAACACAAGCTTAAAAAGCAACCAAAAGGGATGGAAGCAAGTTACCTGTGAAGAAAAAGAGCTTACTGCATATCTCAGTGTAGGTTCTATGGGTGCTATCAGCTCACTTAGAGCTGTTGTGGGGAGCAGTGAAAGTAAGGGTTACATGGCTGAGATATATATGTATTATACTTCTTGTGTTGCTGTCTTATTGCTGCTGTGAAAAAGCAATGTAAAAGAGTGACTGTTTTTCAGGCAAACTGTGTATAAAGCTCCCCTGAACTGCTTAGACCTTCTAACAGCCAGGAGCCCAAGGACAGGTAAAAATAAAAACCACATACATTGCTTTGGACTGAGCTTTTTTGCATCCCCTATAGGATTCTGATCTCTGTAGACAGCTAGGGTTGTCATGTAAATGCAAAGATCTCATTCAGTCACTTTCTCATCAAGAAGACATGCTGGATTCTGTTCTAGTGGGTTGTTTTGGTTTTGTTTTATTTTTTGCCCCACAGCTTGTAAGTTCACCAGCAATATCACTTAAATTTCAGGAGCATAATCACCAGATTTGTCTTTTATTCAGTCTCAGAATCAATAAAATAGTTGCATTTGAAATATCAGAAAGTTTGTAATCTACATAATTTTGGACTGTTGCAGGTCTACCAACCTTCAGCATGCTCTTTGACTTCAAGCCTGTGTGTCAGTCAGAGTCATTACTTCTCTAGGTGTATGCAGCTTACTTAGCTAGTTCCATGAGTTTAATAACAGAAAACAGGTTATGTGTGATGAAATCACAGATTTGCAGATGACGATGCACAGGATATTAGCTGAACTCTTGGTTATATTTACTGCTTAGCAAGTAATATTCTGTTGTAGATTGGAAACATCCCTCTCCTTTTAAGTATCTTTTATTTCAGCCAGAGCAGATGTAGGGTGATAAACATAAAAGGCAGACTGCAGGATGTTAAAAGATCTCAAAATAACATTTGTAGCCTGAATAAAATTATGATGTCGAAAGTGTCACATATATATTTTGCCATATATTCACTTTTCCGCAGGTAGCTTATGTTTCATACTTAAAAAGTGTATGCATATAATCCGTTGTCTGTGCCAGACGGATACTGGGCTGCATCAAAAGCAGTGCAACCAGCAATGCAAGAGAGGTGGCTGTCCCCCTCTACTGTGCCCTTGTGAGGCCCCATCTGTAGAATCACATTCAGCTCTGGGGTCCCCAGCACAAGGAAGACATGAAGCTGTTGGAATAAGTCCAGGAGAAGCCACAAGGATGCTCTGAAGAGTGGAGCATCTCTGCTATGGAGACAGGCTGAGAGAGTTGGGCTTTCTCATTTTGGAGAAGGTTCTGGGGAGACTTTATAGAAGCTTTCCTGGGCCTAAAGGGGCCTACAGGAAAGGTGGGGAGGGAGTTTTTATCAGAGAGTGTAGCAATAGAACAAGGAGTAACAACTTTAAACTGAAAGAGAGTAGATTTAGATTAGATATTAGGAAGAAATTTTTCACTCAGATAGTGGTGAGGCACTGGAACAGACTGCCCAGAGAAACTGTGGATGTCTGACAGTGTGGATGTGGAAGTGTTCAAAGCCAGGCTGAATGGGGCTTTGAGCAACCTAGTCTAAGAAGAGGTGTCTGTGCCAATAGCAGGGAACCAGCTGATCTTTAAGGTCTCTTCCAACCCAAACCATTCTATGATTCTATGATCTACATCTGTATTCAAACATAAATAAAAGTACGTGATTACACGTAAATAATGGAGTATGACTTGATATTCCTTTAGAGCTTACATGATGGCTGGTAATTTTGTAACTTAGGTCTTTGTAACTTCTGTCAGTTTAACACATTGGAGGCACCTCTTGCATTGGAATTTGCTCCTGTTATAAGATCTGATATTCATTTGAGGATTTTTCCTTCATAATTTTATCTAATCATTTTTTGAAACCCTTCATAAATGTCTTCTCTGGTGGCCATGAGTTTCAGTGCTGAATTATTTATTATGTTAAATTGTTCTTCTCTTTTGTTTCTCATTAAAGTCCCTAGATTTAAAAATAGTAGTGTGGCAAGGTGGATCCCTCCTGGTCTTTAATTATTGCTTCAATATTTTAAGAATTATTCGAGTGTAATTTCAGCTTGGAAAAAATATCATTCATCTCTTCCTAATAGCTCTTTAGTGCTAACTAGGCCAAACTTTCCTCTCATGTAGATATGGTAGCTGCCAGGAGACAGATGATAACAATACCGTATGTCAGTTTGTATGATCCCACGTGGTGGGTAAATGACTTCCAAATACAGGAACAGATTGGTGAGGTAAATTTTTCTGAGGAAAAATACCTCCTATATGGCTCATCATTGCAAAAGCAAGTAAATGTCTTAAATTATTCTTAATTTTTTGTTTCTTGAGACGGTAAAATTAGAACACCTGAACATATCAGATTAATTATCATTAAGAAACGAATCCTCGACAAGGGAATGTATTACAGGTGCTCATAGATCTCTTTCTAACTTCCGTGAATCCATCATGCATATTTTTAGGATTTGTTTCTGTTAAAGAGAGAGACCTCTGGTTCCTACTGGAGGAATGTAGTGCTGGTTCTGAAGGTGGGGGTGGTCTTTGTTAATTGTACACGAGTATGTTTGAAAGTTTGCAAGGATTGCTCGCCTAATCTACATACCAAGTCTCAGCTCTAGACAAGAAATACATTTGCTGCTGGCCTGAGGGTGCCAAACCTATCATCCCTCCTTAACGCACCTCCTTTACGTTTGTGGTGCTATTTCAAACTGTTTGTTAAGGAAAAGATTACTACGGCTCAAATATGTCTTCAGCTTTTATACCGTCTGTTTTTCCTGCTAAGAAAGAGGCACTTCTGGGTAAAGCCAAAGATAAACAGGATTCTAAAGTTGCAGATCATGCTTTTCCTCTTCTTAAAAATGTCACAGTTGTCAAAAAGCCAGATCTCTATCAATCTTATCAGTTTGGAAGCTGCAAAAATCTTTCACATAGCATCCCTGTGTACCTCACTGAAATTTTTCAACAGTTTTTCTTAATTATTCTCATTAGTACCAGGTTTCCTGAGAAAGAAAAAGTGAAATAGAAATATGCCAGTTTTTATGAACAAACACTTAGCAACATTTTCAGTATATGGTCTTCTGCAATAGGAGCAGTGAGGAGAAGAAAGATCCCACAGCACCTAAGAGCCACTCATTAAGGCACTCTCTTAGGGTAGAAACAGATCCGGTTAAGTCTTCAGTATAATGAATACAGAGCAAGAACTCAAGAAAGCACTGACATGTGCTTTATGTGCCTTAGACTACAGTTATGGTCCTTCTGGAGCAAGAGCCTCTTGGGCTCACTATGCATTGTAGAAGAACTCCAGATTAACTAATGTCTTTCGCTGATGGATAGGTTTATCTCTTGTTTAGAATAGGGGAGACTCAAATTGCTATTCAAATGAGGAAAAGCAGGACAATGGAACTGCTTCTTTCACATGCAAGGTGTTGTTCTCCTTGGCTTAAATAATTTATGTCCAGCATGGCTGTCAGTTTTCTCATTATGGTGAGAGCAATCAGACACTGAAATCTGAGAATATTTCATGCATTCTGTTTTTCTGACCAGATGTACAACAGCATTCTTTAAAGACTCGCCTTTAATGGAGGCAACAGATTTTAATTATATGGTACTTTTAAGAACATAACAAATACTGCTGTTTACTGTAGAACAAGGCCTAAGCTCTAAATCATTATCCTTATAGTTAGTGATGCATCTGGATAGAAGGAAAGATTTCTAAGTAAAGCAACATAGATGTAAAAATGTGGTCTATAGTATCTATGGCTAACACATTATACAGTGCAGCATAGATGTCCAAGTGATTCATTATGGGATAATACTCATGGTTTCAGTACTTCAGGATAACTAGTTGTTCTACTCCTATTGCTTCTCATCACATTGCTTATCATGTGTTCTTTCTTCTCCGTGTATAGCACACTAAGATATTATACTGCTTCTCTACTGATCTCCTTTAATCAAAATATGAAAATGATATCATTAAAGTCACAATTTCAATTTGTTGTATCAGTGGGTTCCAATTGCTCAGAATAGATATTGCTCCTTTCTCCAAAACATGCATTCATCCTTACGGAAATCTAGAATAAGCCATTATTTTCAGTAAAATGCTAGCTATGTCTGTGCGCTGATACAAGGAATGAGACAAGATCAATACATTATCATCTTCTGGAAACAACACTTGGTGTTGCACAGAATTAACTACTCGTATTTTTACTGGGTACAGAAGTAGAGGTCGTTGCATTTTTTTTTTTAAGAGTATTTGCATGACCATGAGAGGAGATGCATGAAACTTCACATCACTTTATCAGAAGGATATTTGTCCTGTTTTGCATCTTTTATTTTTCTCCTGTGATATATTTTTGAGGCTTAAGGTGATAAGATTCCACTCAGCATGTAGACTAAGGAAGGGAAAGATGTCAGCTTATAAAAAGTACATTAGACAGTTGGCATGTACATAAAGAGTAAAATCCATATTTTCTCTGCTAGTCTGCAGATGAAAATTAATTTTTCAAATAATTTCTGTGTAAGTGCAGAATTCCAAGATTTGGTTTATTTGTACACGTATTTTTCTTTTAATTTTTACTTTTAATGCATCTAATTCTTGATCTGTTTAGATGTTTAAAATAGAGGTAAATTAAAAGAAATTTTCTACCAGTCACACACTGTGAGTTCATCTATGTTTTAAAAAAAAAACCTGGTTTCATGTCCAACACATGGCCAAAGGACAGGTAATGATAATTGGAATCATGGATTCTGGATGAATCTGATTTTTAGGTTCAGGTCAAATTCCCCTCCAACTTTCAATGCAGCAGTGTAGGTATTCTGTACTCTGCCAGATACTTTCCTTTTTTTTCGTGTTTTTCTTCCCATCATGTTTTCACTAAATCTGCAATGCAAACAGAGACTAGATATTTAGTGTAGGGATAAACTTGTCTGTTGCTACTGAGACACTGAATTTAAAGCGTGGGGAATTGTGTGGTCTCACTTCAGTGCATTTTACTGTTGATGATATCTCTTAGATTACTCTTTAAATATTGGTAGTTGCTGAAAGATGGATCAGAACTTAAGATCAGTTCTCATTTCTCACCCTTACTTTGGCAAACTACTCTTGAAATCAATGTGAAGTGAGTAAGAATTTAAGCAATACTTCATAAATAGGTCTTCTGGATAAAGGAACAGTGTGCAGAACCAAAAGGCAGAGCTAGTCTGTGCTCTCCCTTAGCTGTTCCTGGCAGAGCTGCACGTCACTGTTTGTCTGAGTCTCATGTGGAGCTGGTGGAAATTCTGTATGTGGATTTTTGGCAGTAAAGATAAAGATTATAATGGAACAATGAAATAAAGCAGCACGCCAGTTGCTAGAAAAACAGTCTGGTTTTACTCCATTCATAGATAAAGCTGTGACTGACTTTAATCATTTCACTTGCACTAGGAATTAATTAAAACATAAGGTTTTACCAATAGTGAATAATCACTCTAATAATCTACAACATGCAACCTAGTTATATCATGAAAAGGGCAGTAATAATTATGGGTAATAAATAACATGGTCGACAAAGCAGGAAGATGGAGCCCTCTCATTGTGTTTTTATATGAAATCACTACCTTTTGATCTTCTTTCCCTTTGATTTCTTATTGAAGAAATGATAGTAATCGCACATTAATATACTGCCTTTCACCTCAAAGCACATCAAAAAGTATACACGCATAGTAGCATGTGCATATAATGTCTGTGAGTATGTGTCTTACATAAATATGGGGCCCTTCACATAGGAGTCCTTACTTTCAGAGCAACCTATTTATTTCTGTGGAAACTACAACAGATACAAAGAGCACAATAACACTGTTTAACAGAGCAATTTCTCAGCTGTAAAACACTTTTTTTTTTCCACATCACGTGACACTGTTACTGCGATGAATAACAGGACAAGAAGGATACGTAGAAAATAGCATTTGCTGTTGTCCTATGACGTAAATATTGATTTACAAATTCTTTTAATCTTGGCTATGTTCATTGCATTATTGTGGGATAGTATAAACCTTGCCAATATCAACCTTGGTTACAAAAAGTATTAGTTTTCTTAGATGAGCCATTTCCTTTGGGCAAAGGCAGCACTTAATCCAGACTGGTTTCTCCAGGATCGAGGGTAATTGATACTACTTTTTTTCATTTGATAACCTTTCCTGTTTCTATGATTATGCCACCTAAGTGTTTTTCTCATTAGCATCACAAGTACCTCCCTTTGCCCTGTAATGCTATCAACCCGGGATCTACTTTGGAACCATCACTCTCCTGTTTTGTATACTAAGTACCTTTTTTCCTTTGATAAGACCTCCATCTGAATCTCTGCGCTAAACATAATGATTGGTTTAGGAATACAATGAATCTTCACAGGCCTGTCATCTACATGGATAAGAATTTTCTGTTACTGTGAGTGTCACCATAGCTTAGCCAGACCCAGAAACAGTATTTTTAGTGTATTTTTCTTTAGAATGATCTTTACCCCTTGATGATACAGTACGACAACCAGAGGTTCCTCCAGACCAGAAGAGTTTTGGAACAATTCATTAAGTCAATTTTTTTAATAAGGAAACAATCATAACTCGAGAAGGATGAATGGGGATGAAGGGACAATACTATCCATGGGGAACCAGTTCTTATTCAGGGGCACAAAATCTGGAGAAGTGTCTGCAGAGGACATCAGTAACATTTATTTTCACAGTGCATTCCGAAATAGTGTAGATGTGTGATTTCATTCAGATGCCATAAGCTGCAATTAATTTTGCCTTGGCAGAGTTGCCTCTGTTACTTTGGCCTTTGGTTGGTTGCACGCATGGTGTTGGTTTTTTTTTGTCATTCTTTGTTTTTGCATTCTTCAACCCACGGTTCACAGTCTAACTTCCCCAGAAAGAAGTTCAGATACTCAAGGATCTTCTTTTCAAAACTGTGAAAACACTTCTGAGTGTGGTAACCAAATAGCCTTCCTACCATTCTGTTTGTACTGTCATTTTCTAGCTGTAAGGACAGCAAATTTAGAGCAAGAAGCTGTGAAATGGCAGAGTATGTCTATTATAACTGAATTAGATTCCATCTCCTGCCTCCCTAATAATGTCTAATACTCTATGGCAAGTGCTTGTTTCTTGGCTTGGATTCTCCAATCCATCACTTCTTTTCTTCAGAAATAACTTTTTAATAATTATGTTCCTTTTGCAGATCTTTTCTCAGACTAGATCCTTAGCAGTTCCAGTACTTCCCATTTATTTTCCTTTTGCTGTTACATCATGCCAATAGATTTGTGCAGTAAAAATCTCAACAACAGACTAACCTGACAGAATGTAAATCTGCATAGCGTTGCTCACAGTCTGTCACCATCCCAGGTTATGAAACCCAAAGGGCTGTGGATGTGGGCCTTGATCACAGTCATTTCCCTACATAATTTTCAGTCAGTTTTGTGCACCAATACTTACTTTATAACATCTCAGTAACTGTTCAGTTTCAGGAAAATTCAGTGTGACTTCTTGATCATTTTTCTTACTCGCTTTTTACTTCTTTCTATTTTCTAAATAAAGGACTGAAAAAACTGGGCCAACAAATCCTCATTGGAAATAAGTGTGCAAGGTAGGGAGAATTGCACTGTGTTTATGTATAGTAGAGAGAGACAGACAAGGCTTTTGGAGAACAGCATTACATCAGACAATACAGCTGAGATAAACAATTAGGGTTCAGGTCTTAACGAAGGCCGTTCATGTCAGGAAACTTGTCCATTTCCTCCAAATGTTTTATTTGATCTAGTAAACAGGCATAGTTCTCCTACTTCATCAGAGCTGTAACAATACTATTTTATGAATCATAGTTTCCTCAACTCATGACTTCCTAGTGAAGCAAATTCATGTGCAATAATTTATTTGGCACTACAGTCCTGTCAGCACATCGAAAATCTGAATGACATGGAGTGGATATGAGAGACTGAACTCAGGAGTATCTGCCTGATTCACTGAAAACTAAATGAGGATTTAAAAATATAGCTGCTCATTGCTGAGATGGCAGTGAATAAACGTGTTTGATCAGTGATCCAATTTAAAAACAAAATCCAACCCCCTTTTATTAGGACTGACATGGATAAGAATACAAGAAAAAATGCAATGGATTGCTCTCTGCCTGTATTGGCTTAACAAGTTGGTTATCGAAGCAAAGGTGGAGAACATGAAGCCATGCTTCTTTTTGTGCCTCATGGGTCAAAATCTATACCCTTGACTGATGCTGAACAGTATCTATTTATAACTGTACTGCAAATTTGGAGGGAATTCTCCTGTAATCAGATGTTCATTACAGAAACTCATCTTCACTTAAGCCGGTGTCTTTCTATTCTGGTTAATAGACAAACTCGTGCAGTAAGGTTCTTGCAAAGTGAATAAATGTGTCAGAGTCGAGACTTTAATTTTTAGCAAAGTGCATAAAAATTAGAGATTTGAGCTACAATAGCCTCATTTTGTCTAAGATGCTTTGTGCAGCTGGAGGTTATTGCAGTTCCTCTTGTTTCAATACAAGTTTATGTAAATGCAAAGTAAGGTTATATAATTCGCTGTGTTAAAAGCCACTACTACCACTGTCATGCTGGATATCCAACAAATTCATAACAGCATTCTAAGTAAGGGAAGTAATTCCAAATTATTAACACAAACAGTGATGATATAACTGTCTTTCTTTTTTGAATATAGAAGTTTTCAGAAAGATTCCATTTTCTTATGAGATTCATCTCTCCCTTTCTCTTTAATACCTCTAATATTTTGCTCAGGATCTTTCAAAGATAAGCCAAATAGTGTTCTTAGAAGCATGTGAGTAATGGAAACATTTCAATCCCTGCAGATATTTACCAAGGAACAATTTTTATAGCCCCATAAACAAGGTAAAATGTGATGGTAGAACTGTTTTTATGGCTGGAATATAGAGGCTGATGGTGTTAAAATGAGAGAGATGGAGTTCAGCTGCTTCTGGCTAGTAACACAAATGTAAACTCACCTTTATTTTTCTGCTGAAGACATGCATAGAGACTGCATCATTTTATCAGCATGTTGCAGTTGCTTCCAGTGGCACATTCTGTACATTTAATTAAGCAGAACTTCACAATGAAATTCTGAACTGGATTCTCTCATGCCTTCTTGCTGTGCTACAACCTATAAAACCCCCATTCATATCAAGGTTTGTAAATCTGGCCAAGTTTTAAGCAATCCTATGTTTCTTTTTAATTGTGCAAGTGTACTCATTTATATTTTACTGTTGTTGGCCAGGCTTTTAACTTGGGAGGAAGAATTTTTCCAGTAGAAACTGCAGCTTATTGAGCAGGAAATCCCTTCAGGATCATCATAGAATTGTTTGAGTTGGAAGGGACCCTTAAAGACCATCTAGTCCGACTCCCCTGCAATGAACAGGGGCACCTACAGGTACATCAGGTGCTCAGAGCTCCATCTAACTGACCTTGAATGTCTCCAGGCATGGGGCATCCACCACCTCTCTGGGCAACCCGTGCCAATGCCTCACCACCTTTATTATAAAAAACTTCTTCCCTGTATCCGATCTAAATGTCCCTTCTTTTAGTTAGAAACCATTTCCCCTTGTCCTATCACAACAGACCCTGATAAAGAACCTGATCAGTTTGAATCACCCCCTGTGTTAAAAAGAGAGGTGTAAGACCTGGAAACCCAGTGTGATCTGTGCCTTGTTTATTTACTTCTGTCACCAAGGTACATGGAGAAAATGGCTAAGCACTGATTGCTAGAGTATACTCTTTCTTAAGTGGATATTTTTTTCTTTATTATTGCCCATAGATATTATTTCCCATACACAATAACATTTCACAAACATTTGTTGGTTTGAAAAACAGTCTTGAAAATAAAATTTGATTTTGAGCAAGGAAATGCAAGGAAAACTAATTCTGCAAAAGGAAGCTGTTTCAAAGCCAGTACCAAACACAAATTATTTGCAAGGACACAATGTCTTTCCAGACTAAGTCTGATTTTTTACAATACTTATGGGAATTTGCATTTTCTGAAGGATTTTGTGCTCTTTCTGTACAACGCTTGGCACTGTTGTTGGTCCCATGACTGACTGCAGTATCTCCATGCTTTTTTTTCCCTATATTTCCTTAAATATTCATTACTAGATTCTCTGTTGTATTTTTATTGTTGTAGTTTTGTCACATTATGGACAACAAACCTGACGATAGTATATCTGCTATAAATTTATTTACCAAGTTGATGTTTTCATTCCAATTTCCTGAATCCGGCTCTATTTATATGGGAAAGAAGGAGGTGGAACAGACTGTTTATGTCATGCAAACAGACATAACTTCAAAATTAGTTGTAAAATTTGTAGTAGGCTGATTCCTCCCTGATACTCCTTTTAGTTCTTAAATCTCTGTCCTATGCCACTAAGTTGGCCAATTACAATTACACCCCTAAGGAAACTGTGCCTAATATGCTTTGATCTAATGCAAAAGATCTCTCAGTTTTCATTTCATTTCCCCCTGTATTCAGGGACATTAGTTGTTTATAACCAGGTAAAGATTTTTAGTGATTCTTTCTACTGAACGTGATAGGAAATAAGCAGCAGGTAAAGAGAAGATAAAAACACTTTAGAAGCAAACAGAAAACACTCAAATAAAAACAAAATTTTGATCTGTGTCTATGATACAGTTTCTGATCCTTGGAGTCAACAGCAGGGCTTACATTTAAGGCAGCTGGACATTACAGTGCCAAACATCTTGTGATGCCAACACAAGTGCTGAGCACGGTGCTCAGGGAGGCTGAAGGGATACCCTTGGTATTAACATCATGGTCTTCTTTCACTTCCGTGTTGTCAGCCATCATGACTGCTGAGGCTTCCCAGGCCAGGAACAAACCCAGAGCAAGAGAAGACATACTTACAACACAGCAATAAGCTATATGTGTAGAAGAAATCTTACACCTTGTTCTGTTCTCCCTAAGTGAAGGATCCACGTAGAAGGAAAGCTCTTGAATTTTTTTAACCAAAATGAAATCAAGCCTCAAAGATTAAATTTGAGTTGAAATTTCCCAACTATAGAGTTGACAGGATTGTGCTCCAAGTCTTCTCTATAGCAATCTAAACTTTGGCACAAATTGCAGTAGCAGATCTGGGAAAGGTTGTCCCAGAACTTACGTTGTGTAACAGAGTAGAATTCTTTTCAGGGCCTTGAAAAATACACTGCTGTAGTTATATATTCTACATGAACATCCTGCACGTTTATAAAGACTGAAAAGGAATGGGAGAACAGCAACGGAAGTGGAAAATACGAGTAGGTTAGCAATATATAAGCAAAACTGAATGTTTATTTTTAATTACTTTTTTTTTTTTCATTTGTGATGGAGTTCAGAAAGATAGGACCAAAAACCTGTCTAAATTTTGTTTTGCTTTCATGGATTCTGATCCCCATATATTCTTACTTGACTTGGCTAGGAAAAGAGGAATTAAAATCCAGGAGAAAACAGGAAAATCAGTTCTAGATTGTGTTAACAGTTATGGAGAAAGAGCTAACTTTAATATGAGTAAAGTGAGAGCACAGACTGTTCCTTACAGCAGGACAAACAAGTTTTTGTGATTGGAAAATCCTGTAGTGAGTAATGATGAAAAATATATGTGAATGAGTATACAGCTGACGAAGAAAAATGGGTTTCTTCACTCCTTTAAGAAATGGAGAATTGCAGCTCTCTTTTAGATGAAGAATTTCTTGGAGGGGATGAGTAAACAAGCTCCTAACTAGCCATTGGTGAAATTTGGATGAGGCTGACATGAGGCAGGTGCCACACTGGCATTATAAATCAAAAGGCACTGAACAAATAAAATCAATGCTTAGAAGAAGTTGGTTATGAGTTGACTAGAGATTGAATTTGGTCTGCGATGAGGCTGAGGAGACCCACTGGAGGCTGGAAGTGTAGAGAAAGAAACCATTTGTTTGAGATATCTGATTGAAGAAATAACAGAGAACAAAATTCAAAGATTCAGCTCTCTGACACAGTGGTACTAAATAATTAAAGCTGGCAGCTGTTTAGGTGGAAAATTGTTAGAACAAAGCTTAAATGTGGGCAGTATCTCCTGACATTAATTCGAAAAGAGAAGGAGAAATTCAAACTTTTGAATACAAACATGTTCTGCATGAGTGGTAAAATTCCATGGACAAATGTTGGTCTTTTATAAATACCCTTTGTTTTCTGCTCATTCATTCATTATTTCCTTCAATCTTTCCAACATTAACTGCAGTTCTGAAAATCTACTGTTGGTCTTTTTTAAGACAATGCAAATTAATAAAGAACAACACTGAACCACACACATTCTTTTGCACTATACAGCTCTGCATTACATTTCCTTAATTGGTTTTATTTTTGAATGGCAGCTTATATGATATTCTGACTTAGTAGTCATCAAGATGCAAAATTCAGTGAACTGTTAATGTGTGAATCTGTCAATGTTACCTTTCACTGCATGCTCTTGGTATTAGTTGGAGCCCAGGATATTTAGAAACTCAGCTGTAATTGTGCAGTCCTGAGGGAGCGAGGCTTTGGAAGCACTCAAACCTCTTCCCACTTCCTTATTACTAGATTATTGCTTTCTTATTCCACCCTCTTAACTTGTATGACTTGACTGTACAAATAGAAGCTCATGACTTGAAAATGAGCAGCATTCAGCTGGCTCTACAACTTTTGCCTCGGAGTATAATTTTTAATAATGTAAATCTCATGAAACCAGAGACGTTTGCATAGGAAAAGAATGAGGCAGATATTTCCACTTTGTCTTGAAGAGAACGAGGGGGTATGTAGGGTCATTGTATTTTTTGTTTCTCATTAGTTCTTAATCAAACGCTTTGGCATTTCTGAAGTTGCTATTCAAGCAATATTATTAACTTCAAAGTCTCATGATGTGGCTGTGAGCCTGAAAAATCACCAGGATCATCTTGGTTGATACATTATAGCACTGTGAATTTCTAGAGGGTGTCAATAACAAGGTTGAATTTAGCATTTGAAACAGAATCAGGCAAGTAGACTGGAAACCTACATATTCTATGGATAGAGAAGATGTTATAGGATGGATGGGACCGCTGTAACTCTTAAGTGTTTGGAGACAAAATTCCTTGCTTTTGAATTGAGAAGCTTGCTGGTGATAGTGAAAAAATAGTTGACTCAGAGTGACGAAGGTGGATGCAGACAATGCAGACACTTCGTTGAACTTGAGCTGCATGTTGCAACATTTATTTAATATTGCATATGTATACGTGCATCCATGCATTTGCTGTGTGTTATGCAAATTCAAGGCATAGCATTACACCCCAATTCTGAAGTCCCACTTGGGGCTGCTTGTTTCAAGAGAAGGGATCCTTGAAATCCAGGCTCCATATCCACCATGCGTGACTCTCTACACTCCTACCACAAGACTGGGCAAACCTCTGCTCCAGGCTTCACAGCCAGAACACATCTGTTTTCTTTCCAAGGACTGCTCTGCTGCTGTCCCGGTGTGATGGGGCATGCTGAGTTCAGGGAGTGACCAGTGCTCAGCCAACCTCCCCGAAGTGTGATGCATGTTCAAAATCACCAGAATTTAGCACCTCCCCTTTCAGTGGATGTGAACAAGAAGCTGTTGAGATGAAGGTGGAGGATGGGTGAGGTGTCTGGAGGTGACTGAGCCCACCAGTGGGCGCAGCTGTGTGTGAAGAGGTCCCTCCAGCCAGTCCTGGGCTAACAGGAAGGTGCTTGGGTCACCCCAGCAGGAAGCCAGGGAACAGCAGCCTTTTGGACTCTGATCACGATGTCACCACATTGTGTCTTGTAATTAATGTCAGAGTCAATTAATATAGCTAATTCATACTCATTAAGGATATAGATAAATATCCACCAGAAATGCAGCTGTTTTTACCATCCTCTTTTATTAATGTTTCATAAATCAGCTGCTGATGTCTTACAGTTGTTACTGATCTGGGATTATCTATAAAACGCTTAAAACTTCTATTTAGCCTTCACCAGCCCTCTCCCTTTGCTGTTCAGCCACCTCTTACTTTGACAAACACTGTCTCCAAATGCCAGCCATTAACAACTCCTGTTTTCTGTAATATTAACAATCTCAGACAGCATAATTTGCACAGTGCTTAAGAGGGTTTTGTTTGTTCGCTTTATTGACATATAATAGAAATAGATGAATAAAATCTGGTCTTGACTGATCAGAAGCTTCTTGCAGAAAACACAGCATAAAATACAGTGCAGTCTGGATTGCCTCCAAATTGAATTACAGTACACGAGAATCGGTGAGGCAAATCTGGGATTTGATGGAGATTTACCTCACAGAGCTACGGGCTGGTTTTTCCAGAATCCAGAGTCAAATGAGGAAGTCAAAAACCTGCACCTGGGGGAAATGACAGGCAGGGGTTGTTTAGGAGATTAGCTCTGTAAAAACGGTTGTGAACATCTTGCAAACAGGGATGAAAGCAGTGAAAGGTAGAGAAGGGCAAAAAATGGATGGAAAACAAAATCCATCCCACCCTGTCCTGTGAAGGTGCTAAAAGAAAATAAAATATCTTTTGTTTCTGAAAATGATCTTTTTCCCTCTACCTACTTGGCAAATGAATGTCCAACACTCTTACTTGCAAACAAAAATGATCGAAATAAATCAGTTAATTTAGAATTGATATGCCAGGTTTCAGCACAAAACATACTTCTTTTATTTAAAGATGACAGCAATATTCTACTTATACATCAACACCCTGCATTTATAGATGATAATGAACAGCTGGTATGTTGGCTGGCTGAAACACTTCCATGATGCTATTGTAAGTTAGGTTAAGAAAAAGACTTTCTTTTACTTTTCTTTGCCAAAGTGAGGAAAAATTACTCAGGACATCAGAGCTGTTGTGGAACACTTACCAGAAGGTGCTGTGACTAGGAGATTTTCAGTGGAGCCACAGCAGCAAAAAAGTAATGCATGAGTGAATCAGAATCCTACCGGGTGTTCTGCAAACAAATGCACTTAATAAATCTCTGGAACATAGCTGAGCTATAAAGAAGAGATCCCATAGTCTCCATTTGGTGTATTTTCATAAAAACAGAAATACGGTTCTACAATGGTAAGGAGACCATTTTCTCATTGGATCAGGAACATTGCGATCAATTTCTTATCAGAAAGTTGTTTTTAAAATCTCACTTCCTAGAGCTGTAAGTTATGGGGCAATTAGTTTTCACTAAAAAGCAGTCTGGACTTTTGAGATTGGAAGATCAAGGTTTTCTTTTCCTTCACTCCCTGAAGCGCGGCATGAGAGGATGACAAATAACATCGCTTAGTTTAGTTTTCTTTCATTGGAAAAATACAATAATGAACTAGTCCAGTTGCTTGCTATTGTTGAACCTTATAGTTGTAGGGATTTTTACATTTAGGATTAAGAATAACACAGTCTTTACAGGGAAATCTTGAGCTTTAATATAACGCTCTGCAACTCACAGGAAGCCTCTAAAGTTCACTGTATGTTTCATTTCTGCTTCTGAAAAAATAACCCATTACAAATAAATGAGTCCAATCAAAGGTACTGTGTGTTAGTCTAAATCTGGCCAGAACAGCTCCAATGGAAAAGAGAGGTAATTTAGAAGGAAAAAGCAAACGACATTTTTCTTTACCTGTGTTTACATGACAGATGGTGAGCAGAATCCTGGGTAATCTGTTAGTCCTCGTGAGTGAAATCAATTAAGTTTAGAAAAGCTATTTATTGCCAGAGAGATTAAAAAGTAATTAGCAATTATAAAGAAATCTGCAAGGGTACTAATTATAATGAAGCGGTGAGTTTGGTTTCTGGACAGGAGGGAGGTTCTAAATACAGGGGAAGTCTGTATCCTATCTGTTGTTTATTAAGAAAATAGCAAAAATCTTTTTGCTGTCAGGATGATGATCTCTGGTAAGGTCCCCTGGATTTTTATCGTGACGCTGACACAATAACAGCTGTCCTAATGCCAGTTCATTACAACCCAACTACAGGATTAAGTACTTAGCTAAGAACATTTAGCAACAGATAGGAAAATAATTGAAGATCTTGTTACTGTACTCATATTTTTTAGTGTTAATCAAAACTATTCATGCAGTTCATTTTATTATTTTTAATCAATTATTTATACCGTTACATTCATTCTCCCCCATTTTCATTGGCCATAAGGTACTTCTAAGAATTATTTTATTTGATCCTACAAGGAGTGCATCTGTTTCCCAGACAATGATTCAAAACTACTCCAAAAGTAATGCCTCCTATTTATTTCCATGGGAACTACAACCGATACAAAGAGCACGGTGACACTGTTTGACAGAACAAGTTCACAGCTACAAAATACTATTTTCCAATGTAGTCACCTCCATTTTGCCAGCGATGAACAACTGTTTGCACCACTAGTGACCCACTGCTTCACATCTGCTGTGATGGTGTTATTACAAGGAAAATGTTGCCCACACAATCCATCTTTCACTGGCCTGAAAAGATGGACGTTAGAAAGTGCCAAATCTAGACTGTACAGTGGGTGTGGTAGGAAAGTCCATCCAAGATTGGCAGTGTGCTCCACAGTCTTCAGACTGGTATAGAGCCTGGCATTATTGTGTTGCAAGAAAGGTTGTCTTCGTCTCTGGTCTTACTCTGGAAGATTGAGCCTTCAGTTTAGTCAGCATCAGGACGTAGTGGTCAGAGCTGATGGTTTGTCTGGGTTCCGGGAAATCAAGAAGGATCACTCCTGTCCTATCCCAAAAGGCATTGCTCATCACTTTATCTGCAGAAGTCTGCATTTTGAATATTTTCTTCAATGAAGAATTCACACCATCACTCCGTGGACTTCTGTTTTAACTCCAGCTCATACTGATGACACTACATCTTGTCACTGGCAACAAAATGATCTGGAAAACTGTCACCTTCTGCCTCACATTGGTCATAATCTGCCAATTTGCACAGGTGAGTTGATAGAGGCACTCATTGTTTCGTGGTGTGACAGCTGTGCGTGGCCATCCAGAATGTGGCTTGTCGTTCACATTGCTGTCACCACTGCTGAAATGCATCACCCACTGCTTCATTGCACTCACATTCACAGTTTGGTCTCCATAACATTCAACAAGCATCAATTAATGTCAGTGGGTGCAATTGCTTCTGCTTGAAGGAATTTAATCCTGCGTCTTCGCTCCATATGCATTTCCACGTCAGGTGTCATTCTGTCAGACTGCCCCTCTGCTGCCATCTATTGCACGGCAACAACATGTAACAGAATACTGGTGGGAAGGCTCACCCCCTACTACTATACCACCAACATCCACCTCTGACATCATGGGCCAACATAATAAAGTAGCAGACATTACTTTCAGACAAGCCTTTGTACATTTCATCTCTTCTAGCTGCATAATATTTTAAGAAGTTCCTGCAGCAAGCAAATCTTTTCATGGTTAAGAAATAGTTGTTTTTAGGTCTGTAAATCCTGTTAATGAAAGCCCAATCACAAACATAAAGGAAACCTGCTTGTGGAGAATTCATCTGGTGAAGGAAGGCTGGATGAGAAACAAATGTGTTGTGGTATGGGGCAAAATGGAAAATCTGCACAGCTCCACGCAGTTCCTACTGCAAAGCAACTTACCAGCTCACCACCAGGAATCTCTGACTGCTGGAAAGCATGCATGAAACCTCAGTGTAAATACAATCATGGTGCATTTCTATCAGCTACACAGGCATAAACAAGGGGAACACCTAAGATGAAGGAAAAGGCAGCAGCAACAAATGCTGGAGTTTATGGGACATGTGAAGGTGCATGGTTTGTTGGAAAAGTCTGTCGTGCCACAACGGGAGGTCTCAGTCCTTGTCCAGAGCCTCAACACCTTCCCTGCTGTGCTACTGTTGTTATTCTTGACTCCGATAGACACATGGGAAAATTATAACTGAGTCCTCCTCCGTTTTGGGGTGGTGTGGTGCCCTTTCAGAGGACAGCTACTGCCAGCTGTGATTGCTCCAGTATTAGTAATAGTTTTTGTGGTTGTTGTTGTTGTTCTTTTTTAATGGCTGAGAGCTTTAAACTATGTTTCATTGTTGTCATGTTTTAAGAAATGCTTTTCTCCATGCAAACTTCTCTCAGATGGCTGTGCTGAACAAAAATACCCCTTATTTTTTACTTTCAGACGCCAGTGAACATCCTCAGAAACATGTTTCATTAAGATATGGGTGAGATGCATACATCCTCAGCACCTCTTGTTTGGAATAGTCTCTTTAGTACCTAAGAAAACCATCCATGTTTTGAAGCCTGATATGTAATATTTAGAGGACTGAACTGAAACAGTTGTAACAGCACTGAAATTTTTATACTCCAGTACACGCTTTTTGGTGGAGTACTATATGTTCTTCACCAGAATATGTAAAAAGCTGCAGTCTTACTTGAAGAATGTTTTGAATTTTTCAGTAAGGCTTAAGGGTTTTTCTACTCCTCTCTGAGAATTTTTAAAGATTTGGTAATTTTTTTTTTCATTTTTTATTTTAAATAGATTGCTGCATTTCCATCCATAAGGCATTAGTTGCTTAATGAAATGTTTAGGAAGCTGGTATTTTTCTGAAACTTCTGATATGCTCATGAAATCAGCACAAGAACATTTTTCCCCTATTGATAGTTACCTTTTTGAGACCCTGTCTTGATTAATAGCAATGAAAAACCAAAACTGCAAGCACTTTCCTCAAGCCATTCGATATGTACACCTGTCCTATGTGTGAATGAGTTTGGCATTTGTATCTGATGATCTTTCGACTCTTCTGCACTCTTTTCATCTTTACAAATTCTGGGGTGATATAAGGTGATGGTGAGAGTCAGAATGGGATAGAAGAACCCCAGATGTGAAGTGCAGGGTTTCTGAAGTTTGCAGGCTTGATGATAGACTTCCAGAGAAGACATTCATTCTGAAATCTCCTTTGTATTTATGCACTCCACATTTGTCAGTGAAGTAGGTGAATGTTCAATTTGCCTGAAAACCGGACTACTTCAGTCAAATATTTCAATCATGGATTTGGGGAGCCATTGTTAAGCATAAGTCTGAACAAAAAAGGTGGCAGTAACAGAAGATTCCATTGATTGCCATTATCACAGCACTACTGAGCCCCCCATCAAAAATTCCCCTCTGAATGTAAAATGAGAAGTGTTATTTTTCAAACTTTCTAAAATGGCTGAGGCCAATGTTGTAATCTTGAAAGACTGAAGGTCTAATATTTTCCTCACTCTTCCAAGTATTTTTATTGTTAATTTTATCCTATCTTTGTGAGGTCTTTCCTGTTCTCATATTACCTACTCTTCTTAGCACATGAATAATTTTATGACTTTGTAAAAACCTAGAGATGAATTCAATTTGAGATGAAAGGAAAAGAGATTAATAGTGAACAGGAAGAAGCTTTCTACTTAAAAAAAAAAAAAAAAAAAAAAAAGTGACTCTAATACTACACATTCACTGCCAGTTCTTCTCCAAGGAATATTTATGATCACAGATGTTTATAAGCCAAAACATTTCAGTAAAAAAAGTTAAGTGTTTAATGGATATTTCTATACATATCGGGAACACCGCCATTACAATTCGTTTCCAAGTTTTACTTTTAGAACAGTGCCACAATATTTTAGTATAATTTATTAAAAACTTAATAGGCTGTTAGCTCTCAAGTTGTAAATGAAGCATGTAGGAGGAGAGGGATTACTACTGTACAGCTCCTGCAGCAGGGAATAATTACAGTCCTTCAAGAATAAGAAGGGGGTGGAAAAATACTGTGTAATAAGTTCTGTATACTTTTTCCTCCCAGTGACATACTGATTCAGCTTTAAAATTGAATATTTATAAGCTTCAGGTGAATGAGTGTTACCTACCATGATACTGGTCTGCAGAGAGAGTGAATGGTGGCAGCTGTGTAGGCCCACCCTGACCTCTTGCACTGCCAAGAGAACAGTTCTTGGGGGGGCATATTTTTTGATAGGCCACTAAAAAAATCAGTATTAATTTAGTTTGCTGGCTCAGGCTTCATGATTTTGTTTAGTTTTGTTTTTTAACATGACATCTACTATTCTTAGCTGAAAATGGACAGCTTTTTATCCATCTGCTGTATTTAAAGATTGTGTCTGTCACAGGTAGCTTGAAGTCACATTGGCCAATGATACAAAAGAAAAGAAGATCTGAAGAAATGAGTCGGTGTGTCAGAAGGATGTGCTAGCTTGGTGGCAGGCCTGGGAGGAGTAACCAGACTTCCCTTGGCTCTTCTGTGAATGTTTTATTCACACTGAGTCAGCGTTGTTTGTGCAACTCATCCAGACCCTATGAAGCAGACAGAGATCCATCAGGCTTCAGTTCTCATGAGTGATAAGGAGTTTGCCTCATGGACAAAAACATTTTTCTGTTGAATTTATATTCATAGTCTCATTCATTCTACCTGGTACCTTACCCTCATTTCATAAAGACAAATTTTACTTTGTGTATGAAAGTGTTCAATCTGGGTTCCCTATTGCACCAAAAATTGCCATTTACTTTGGTTCAGAACTTCCTTCTTATTTTTCATTAGTTACAAGAATGAATAATGTCCTGTGCTTTTATAAATCCCAAGATGATTTTGAAAATCTCTTATAGCCATAGTTATAACATAAAAATGAATTTTATTCCAATGAGGAAGAAATTCCAAGTCTTTTCATTTGTTCTGTATAATTACTTCTGAATTCTAGTGCCTCAGAGGAACCATGCTCGCTGGCTTTAGACCAGAGACAAGACATAACCTTTCCTTAAATTAGAGATCTCTGAAGAGGTTGAACCTTAGTTTTCTTCAGAAAATGTATTCTAACCTCTGTTAAAAACAAACTACTAAACTTCGGGTATGTAAAACAAAGAGAGAAGGGATTTGTCTGATATATGGCTTTCACATGTGATCGATGTGAACCCTAAGTTAATGTTTCCTCAGTGGTCGAGACTTCCTACTGAATTACTCTAAGCAACTGCAGGAGAAAAAGCTTTTACATAACAAAATTATCTAAAAAGTTATTAGAGTTGACAGACGTTCTGCCAAACTATTCCCCTCTGTGTGGAGTATAGGAGTGCTTTTAACTTTGGACTGTTACCTCAATCTGTACATTTCAGGAGGAAAAGCAACTGGTTCTCCTTTTCTCTTTTGATCTGCACTGAAGTTTCATGTCTACCAAGAAGAAACTTGTTCTTCTTCAGCAGGTACTCCATTTCTAACACTGGCCCTGCACCAAGTCTATCAGAAGAGGATATAAAGCTGTTATCTAGCTCTGGTGATATTCCAGCTACTACCAAGTACAGTGCTAAGGTATGATTACTGCATAAAACCTGGAAAAATAGCTTTGAAAGAGTTTGTGGGGGCAATTCCACAGATTGCGAAAAAGCATTCCATATTGCAAAGCTGAACTGCACATGTATAGTCTTTCTACAATCCCTCCTAGCTGGACACTTTGTCTAGACAGATACATTTATTTTACATATACAAACTCTCTGTTGCCAGGCACTGGAGCTGAGATTCTGTCTTATCCTCTATAACAACAGCTGGGGCTTAGGGACGGGGTCTGTGCCAGAGGGCAGTGGGAATGAAACAGGCTGCCCAGAGCAGTGGGCATGGCCCCAAGTGACAGAGTTCAAGGATCGTTTGGACAGCACTCTCAGTCATTCTGTTTGGGTTTGGAGTATTGATGTGTGGAGCCAGGGGTTGGATTTGAAGGCCAGAAGGCCAACCACATCCTGGGTTGCATCAAGACAAGTGTGACCAGCAGGTTGAGGGAGGTAGCTCCAATGAGGAGGGGCTGGTAAATGATGTGAAGCTCAAGGACAGCCTTAGCTGTAGTGACCACAAAATCCTTAGGATGTCAAAGAGGGTGCACAGAAACTTGCTACTCTGGACTTCAGGAGAGCAGACTTTGAACTCTTCAGGGAACTGCTTGGCAGGGTGACATGGGAGAAAGCCCTGGAGGAAAGAAGGGCTCAGGAAAGCTGGTCAGTATTCAAGGACCATCTCCTCCAAACCCAGTAGTGCATCCCAAGAAAAAGGAAGGAGCAGGCAAGAAGGCCTCTGTGGATCAACAAGGATCTCCTGAACTTAGGCTCAACAAGAAAGCCTATAGGGAGTGGAAGCAGGAACAGGTTACCTGTGAGGACTACAAAGAAGCTGTCTGAGCAGCGAGGGAAAGCTAAAACCCAGACAGAATTAAATCTAGCCAGGGACATAAAGGGGAACAAGAAGAAATTCTACAGGTATATCAGTAATAAAAGGAAGGTCAGGGAGGATGTGGGCCCTCTCCAAAAGGAAATTGGAGGCCTGGTCATGAGATATATGGAGAAAACTGAGGTGCTCAATGACTTCTTTGCCTCAGCCTTCACCATCAAGGGCTCTAGCCACACTGCCCAAGTTGCAGAAAGCACTGGTAAGAACTTGGAGAAGGAAGATCTGCCTGGTGTAAGTGAAGATCGGGTTCAAGACCATAAAAAGAACTTGAAGGTGCACAAGTCCATGGGATCTGATGAGATCCATCCATGAGTTCTGAGAGAACTGGCAGACGAAGTTGCCAAGCTGCTATCCATCATATTTGAAAGATCATGGCATCTGGTGAAGTTCCCACTGATTGGAAAAGGGGAAACAGAAGACCCACTTTCAAGAAGGGAAAAAAGTTCCAGGGAACTACAGGCCAGTCAGTCTCACCTCTATGCCTGGCAAGATCATGGGGAAGATCCTCCTGAAGGCCCTATTAAGGCACATGGAAAATAAAGACAAGGTGATTGGTGGTAACCAACATGGCTTCACTAAGGGCAAGTCATTCCTGACAAACTTGGTAGCCTTTTATGCTGAAACTACAGCCTCAGTGGAGAAAGGATGAGCAACTGACATCATCTATGTGGACTTGTGCGAAACATTTGGCACTGTCCTGCTTGGTTGCCATATTGGAGAAAAATGGATTTGATGGCTGGACCACCTGCTGGATAAGGAACTGGCTGGATGGTTGCACTCAGAGAGCTGCAGTCAGCAGCTCGGTGTCCAAGTGGACAACAGTGACAAGTGGTGTTCCTCTGGGATCGGTGGTGGGACCAGTGTTATTTAACATCTTTGTAGGTGATATGGACAGTGGGATTGAGTGCACCTTCAGCAAGTTTGCAGACAACACCACGCTGAGTGGTGCAGTTGACACGCTGGAGGGAAGGAATGCCATCCAGAGAGATGTAGACAGGCTTGAGAGGTGGGCCCATGCCAACCTCATGAAGTACAAGGCTAAATGCAAGGTCCTGCACCTGGGTTGGGGCAATCCCAAGCACAGATACAAGTAGCTACAGGGTAGCAAATGGCTTGACAGCAGCCCTGAGAAGGATTTGGGAATGCCGGTTGATGAAAGATTCAACGTGAGCCAGCAACGTATGCTCGCAGCCCAGAAGGCCAACGGTGTCCTGTGATCCTCAGGGGTCCCTTCCGATTTGGGGTACTCTGTGATTCTGTGATTGATTCTATTTCCGATCTGCTTCAGCGGCTCTCTCAGCCTTTTCAAACTGCCTCCCTAAACCCCGGACCACTCCTTTCCGTGCCCCACTGGGGTCGTGCCGAAGCCCTGCCTTCCACCTCCCTCCGCCGCAGCCCCTCGCTGACAGACACACGCCCGCTGCCGCAGCCGGGCCCCTCCCGGCCAGCCGCCCCCCGCTTTGTGCGCGGCCCGCGGGAGCTCCGCCTGCGGCGGCGGCGGGGCCGGGCGGCGGCAGAACGCGGCGCTGTGTGCCCGCCGCTCCGCTCCGCTCCGTGCCCGCGGCGGAGGCCAGCAGCCGGCGGCTCCCGGCTGGAGCAGCAGGGGAAGGAGCTCCGTTCCCTCGGCTCTCCCTTTCTCCGGATGAAATGCTGTTTGAAGCGGCAGCCGCCCGGCGGGTCTCCCTGCTGGCTTAAAGACGCTGCGTTTTAGATGTCCTTCTGCATCCCTCCGGCGTACGTGAATAAGCGGTTTCAGAGGTAGGCGCGCACCGGGAATCGCCAGCGGTGGTTTCCACTCTTCGTGGCTGGGCGGGAGCGGGGAGGAGAGGTGACATTCGCATCGATCGGTGCAGGAAAAGCCGCGCATCGCTGTTAGGAGGCAGGGTATGTTAAAGCAGGAGCTGCAAGGCGCTTGCCGAACCCGAGTGCGTGTGCTGGGATGCATATCGGCGATACGGAGCCAAAGGCACGGACTGCTCCACGGCGTGAGGAGCGGAGCCTGTGCCGCGCATGCTGTGTTTAAAGAAGGCTGCATGAAGGACGGCGTCCTTCCTTACGCAGCCCGGGAACACGGCCGTAGGAAAGGCTGCGTGTGGTGCTGTGCTAGGCAGCACCTTGTAGCCGGCGCTTTGCAAGCGAGAGCCTTCGTCTGTTTCATTCGAATAGTAGGAGGGGCCCACGGGCTGCTTCAGGATAACGTGTTAAACCTTGCATGGAGTGGAAGGGTCGGAGGAGAGGTAGGACAGCTGCGTGTTAAGGATTGAACTGACTTCTCCGGGAAAAAAGAAATGGGAAGGGGATTCAACTGTGCTGTGGATAAATGGCTGTGCTTGTGCGGCTCAACTACGAGACAGATGATCTAACAGAAAATCCCCCGTTTGTAACTACGGAAAGCTTCCGGCTCTATGGCGGGAGTTCTTTCTGTGGAAAAAAGCCACTAATCAGAGCAAATAGGATCAGCCTCCCCTGATCCTATTGGTAATTTAATGTTTAAAAATGCTCCTTCTGCTACTTCAGGCGTTAAATCGGTGATGGGAATGCGTTGCTGCTGAGTGATTCTGTCATGTCACAGCCGGCTTCTCTGGGGGGAGGACATGGGGAAGAGTGAACTTGAGGAATGCAGCTCAAAAAACAAAGCAAAACAAATAAGACTGTAATGTTTTCCCAATGCTTTGTGGCAGCATTTCTGGAAAGCAGATGCAACTTGAAAGCTATGTAAAGTTCCACCCCTTACATTTGTAAAGTGAGAGAACCAGATCAGCTGCAGGAACAGGCAGCAATATGGTAACAGCGATACCACCTGGATCTGAAGACAATATAAAACTGTCCTTAAACACTGTGTTAACCAGAACAAAATCCGCACATGCAAGCTATTAGGTGTTGCCTACTTTGCTGTAGTCCCAGTGTGACTTATTCTTATCTACTTTCTGGTTTCCTGGAGGTCCTAATGAAGTAACCTCTGCAGATGCAATTAAATAATTACAAATTTATACTACCAGTTCTGATTGTGGTGGATCATGTTAACGAGCTCTGTGACCACCAACTATTTGTTTTAAAGATTCTTTATTTCTGAGGAACTGAAAACAGCAAAACAGTAGAAATACCCTTAATCCTATTAAGACCGATGGGATTTCCTCTACCCTTGTTAACTGATGTTCACTTAATGAATGCCAGATATGGAATAGGTTGAACATGAGTCTTTCACTGGAGAGATGAAAGAGAAAAGAAGGCAGCTGTAAGTGTTACAATGGGAGAGATGCCATTATACAGCTGTATGTAGGATCTGCAGGTAGAATGTCACACTGCACAATGAAATACAACTCAAGCTTATTAGTGACAAAGCCTTTTCTTTCTACTAATAAGACTGACATGCCAATATTATGCTAAAATAGCTGCAATAATGTGCATATATTAAAGACATTTTATGTATTGACACAGCATGCCTCAAGAAGTTTGAAAACACTGGGCAATCTTTCCTCTGCTGGCAACAGGAGGCAATATTGCTAAGTGCCTGTGCTGTAGCGTCTGCTCTGGTGCTGCCTTCCCTTGGAGGTTGTGCCAGGGCTGAATTTTGCCTTAGCAGATAAGCTGAATCAGCAGGCAACACATTGCCTCACAGCCTGCAGCTGCCCGTGGCAAGAGTTGAGCTCAGCCAAGTCCCTTGGTGGCATGCAACAGGCCTCAGCTGCATCAAAAAAACCTAACAAACTTATTCTCCAAACCATCTCATTGCAGGCAAACAAGTTCTTCTGCGAAGATTAACTTAGACTAGGGTTTTTCACCATGCTGTGAAATGAATTTGTCATTTGTCAGGTAAATAGAGGCAACTAGTGTATACAAAAATTCTATTGTAGGTACTTGCAAATTATTTATTCTGGTTAGATCCATGTATGAAGTCTTCTACTTAATCACGACATCCTTGTTTGTGAAATATATTAACTGGTACGTCTGGCCAAATTTACTAAACAATTAAATGGATTAATAAACTTGAAATTTATTAATATTGTAGTTTTTGCTATTAAGGTTTATTTGTGGTAGAGCATCACGCAAGACAACATGATGTTGGCAACATCTCTTCACTGACTTAAAGGGTGGGAATTTGGCTATAATACTTAACAGTTATCTTACTAAGTACAAATTGAAGTGAACCAAAAACTGTTTTGTCATTACCTGAATTGCACTACAGGAAATCATGAGACAACATAGTTACCATGGTCTGGCTACAAATAATTCAACTGAGGGCATATACTGGCATCAGTAATTGTACAAAATAAATTTTTAAAACTGCAGTTATGATTTAAACTTAAAATCCACCCCCCCAAAAAAATGTCATAGCTGAATCTCCTGACTGAAAACTAATAGTAATAGTAATTACTATTAACAGTAATAGTAATAGTAATTACCAGTAATAGGTTAAGAGTGAGACCAGATTGCAAATTTGGACCTGCTCTGTACTGTGTTGTAGATACAGCTCTTCCAATCTGTATTTGAGGTACTAGAACTGAAGATGCTGAGATAATTAGTGATGTAGTGTTAGGAATATGATACTCCTCAGTAGTGATGGGGAAGCTCTGGTCCACTTCTTGCTCCTGGCTTACTGAGGAACTGGGCTGTGCAGCACTTTGAGTCACCTTTTTGGTAAGAGCACTACGCACCTCTCCTTGCTGGGAAGTCCCTGCTCCTGGCTGGCAGTATGTGTAATCCACCACTGAAATGCTCACTGTGGCCTTTGGTTTGCTGATGGCATTGACTGGAAGTGTATGAGCTGGTACAGCTACCACTTCTTCACAAAGCTCTCTTGAGCACTAAGAATCCAGCTTGTCTGTCTGTCTTTCTCTCTTTCTCTCTCTCTCTCTCTCTCTCTCTCTCTCTCTCTCTCTTTCTTTCTTTCTTTCTTTCTTTCTTTCTTTCTTTCTTTCTGGGGATGAAATCTTCTATGCTCCCTCATCAGTTCCGTATCTGAAGATTATGTTTTGTCCAATGTGCTGCAAGGAAAAGATCTGCTTGAATTGCTTTGGCAGTCTCTGGGAGCATAATAGAAGGGAAGAGATGTGACGTAGTGGTGCAGGTGGGCAATGTGTTGAATGCTGCAAGCAGCGCTACTGAACTTGCTGTGAGCAGAAAGGAGAAAATGTGCTTTTCTTGTGCAAGAAAAGCCCAGGAAAGTTGTATGGTCATTAGAGTAAGGAACATCTTCAACATCCAGTTCGATTTTCAAATTCATTGCTTCATCAATCTGTTCCATCCATAGCATGGAGACCTCAAGTGAAGTTCTTGTCCCACAGTTTGAATTTTCAACTTAACCATGTCAGTAACACACTTAAAGTAAATAAAATAAGTAAATAAATAGGAGATTAGGAAGCAAGACTCTGTTTACAGACTGGCGGGGTGGCTGAGGCTGGCAGGGGCTCGGGAGTCCTGTGGAGGGCTGGGTCCAGTTGGGTGCTGAATAGCTCTGCTCTACTGAAATGGATACTTTACAGCCTGTTTGGGGTTGGACCTCTGCCTGTGCTGAAACAACCTCACAGTGAGAATTTCCTGTGTTTAAATGGAGGTCCCTGTATTTAGTTTGTCTCTTGCCTGTTGTTCTTTCACTGGGCATGACTGAGAAGAGTCTGGTTCCATCTTTACTCTCTGTGACAAGGCTTATGATCCTCTTGTCCACCAGGCCTCACAGGTCTTTCTCCATAAAGCTATTCCCCAATTAGTCTTCCACCCTATCCTGGTGCCAAAGGAGAGGGAAAGAAAAGGGAAGAAGAAAAGTACACATTGAAATTAAGGCAACTAGAGCCAGTATGTTGGCTGCAGCAGGCTGGATTCCTTCGGCCTTGTTACAGTGCTGCTGGAAGATGACCACAGACATAAATCTACAGGCGTTCTTATGCACGGTAATGCTGACAGAATTTAGTTTGTTCTGAAACTATCAGCAGTGATGTTGGTAGTCAGCACTGGTGAGGCCACACCTCGAGTGCCGTGATCAGTTCTGGGCCCCTCACCACAAGAAGGACATTGAGGCCCTGGAGTGTGTTCAGAGAAGGGCAACGAAGCTGTGAGGGGTATGGAGCACAAGTCTGATGGGGAGAGGCTGAGGGAGCTGGGATTGTTCAGTCTGGAGAAGAGGAGGCTCAGGGGAGACCTGATCACTCTCTACAGCTGCCTGAAAGGAGGCTGTGGCGATGTGTTAGCCTCTTTTCCCAGGTAACAGTGATAGGACAAGAGGGAATGGCCTCAAGTTGCTCCAGGGGAGGTTCAGGTAGGATATTAGGAAACATTTCTTCTCCAAAAAAGCAGTGAGGCAGTGTCACAGGCTGCCCAGAAAGGTGGTGGAGTCACCATCCCTAGAGGTACAAGAAATGTGTGGATGTGACACTGAGGAACGTGGTCGGTGGTGTGATGGGGATGGGTTGGCAGTTGGACCAGGTGATCTTGGAGGTCTTCTCCAGCCTTAATAATTCTGTGATTCTGTGAATTAGAAAGGATGCATGAGGTTTATTCTGCACTGGTTACATACACTTCTATGGCACTCAAAACACTACTAATCATCAGTATTTGCATTGTCATAATGATGGCAGGTTTGTTATACTTTTAATTAAGAAGCTTGGCTGAGCAGCTCATGTTGCTTTATTAAGATTTCTCTGCTAAGGGAGGCTTTACCAGGAGGTGCCTTCAAGTATCACAGTGCTTCAAAGCAGCAAAAAGCATTTTGTGACAAAGCCCAACTATAGTGTTTGTTGTGGAAGATATGGGGGAAATGGTGGAAGTAACAGTCACCTAAAGGATCACTGGCATTCAGATTGTAATCTAGAGGTAGTCGTCTGCCCAGGGTGAAGCAGGGCTGTGTTTATGAGTCGTTTATTAAGGTCCAAAAATGGAAGTAATACAGTAAAGATTGATTGTGGGATTTAATAATACATGCACACGTGCACATTTTTGCGTATAATTCTCTCAAGATTGAAAGTGCACAGTTATTTTGGGAGTTCTTCGTATCTGGAAAGTAGTTGCAACTTTGTCTCTGTCAGTGTTGGCCCAGATCAACATCGACTGCAAACAGATTAATCAAAACTGGTGGAGTGGGACTTGTGTGCCCTTTGTGTACCTTGCCTGTTCACTTTCTACCTTCTGGAAGTGAAAACACTCCCAAGACGCACAAAATAGAGGCTTTGCCTGACCAGTGGTGTTTCTATTTGAAACCTCTATTTGAATCAGAGAGGTGACCAATATTATATGTGTCAGGCTGTTAAAGCAATGTTTTTTTAGCATGTTCTGCAACAATTTCAAATTAGAGAGGTTTAGATAGAATATGTGTGCACACAAGCACACACAGAAAAACTGAAATCTGCTTTTCACATGGTAAGACTTTTGAGAGGTAGATCTAACATCTGCAAGTGGATCCAAGAGCAATGCAGTCACTGTTTTTTTTTTCCTTTGGTACCTATGTGCCTGTGTACCTGAAATCAGGAGAGAAGCTAACCAAGATGAAAATTTTCTCTAACAGTCCCTTTTGCTTTATATTCTGAGCAAAGAGCTGAAGGCATAGCATATAACAAGATGCCTGAAGACACTCTAGGCATCTTGTTTGTCAACCTGGGCATTACTTCATGTAATGTTTATCGTTACAGAGGACAAACTGTAAAATATTAACACAGTATTATATACGAACAATGCACTCAAGTTTTGAATCCAAATAATATTATAGCATTCTTTTTATAATGGCAGACTAAAATCTATTCATTCGTCTGTTTTCATCAGCATTTGAGCAGAGTCTGTGCTTTAGGATAATTCATCTTCCTGAACAACCAAGAAAAAAACATTCTAGATGTCTTTTCACAAACTCTTTATCACGTCAGCTGCTGTTGGCTCATTCTTCTTCCTTCTGCAGTGTGTAGGCTATCTCATATCTCTCCCTACAGTCACACAGTTGACATGTTAGCATACACAAGGTCTTTGTGCTGTAGGAGTTTGCCATGTGACAATCCCTTTATTTTTTTTAACTTCAGTCAGTTCTTTAGTAATGCTATGCAATGGTATGCCCTCAGAGCTCTCTTTGCCTGCATCCAGGTGTGTACCACGGCGTACATCTTTTGCATTTCTTATTCTGCTGCCCCTTCCTGATAACCCAAATAATCTGGCCCATGGTTCAAGCATATGTGATGCCTTCATAGGTCCCACCGATGGCAGCTGCTGTGCTCAATCAGAAAAGCTGTTCCTTGGTTTTCAGAGCTCCTTTTGGTTGGATGCTCAAATTTAAATACATGCAGTGCAGCTGCAGATACATTTAAGGAATCTCCCTGCGATTCCCTAAGTATTTCTATAAAAGAAATTCCCGATTCCTGAAAAATTTTGAGCAGTATTCAAAGTCATTTTTTGAAGGAGTTTTTTCTTTTTGTTACCTTAATTGCCGAAAACTGATCTATATCTGTCACTCTCTTCTTTCTCAGATTAGTAGCATTCCTACTCCTGAGCTAGGATTTAAATTTAACTTTCTCTTTCCGTAAGAATCAGCATTTAACAGATAAATTCAGAAGTAAATTGACAATTCTGCATCTTAAGTGTTTGAAATTAATAAGGTAAAAACATGTTCTCAAACACATGGTACGCACACATGGGACATGACTTCCTGAAAAAAAAATCCAATAAAAGATTCTCTTTCTTTGTCCTCCTAAAAAAAAAATAAATCAATGACGTATTGAAACACTGGTCTGTAAAGCCATTGTGCTGAAAGCTCTTGAGAACAACAGAAGACACATGGCACAGTACCATATGTATTAACGTTGAGTGCCTTGTAGAATGAGATGGATAAATGTCTTGGAATAACTTACCAACTTCTTTATATTTACAGGTTGCATCAGTTGGCAAATTTGAAGTAAAAAAAGCAAGAAGCTGGAAGAGCTGCTGTTATCAGAAAGGTCAGAACCAATGGACTCTATGGATATAAATATGTTCGAAGGCATCTGCACTTCCCATTACAAGGTAAAGCACATAAAGTTTTTTTCTTCCAGTTTGTGTCTCTTCAGTGCAGTGCAGCTATCTCTGCGGTGGTCTTCCCCAAGGTAGCAAGTGAAGTACTCTCAGAAGCTTGTTCAGTTTAGAGGCTCACTGCTAATAATAATTGTAGTGGAAATGCTAAGTCACAGCCTGAACCAGTGATTGAGCACCTGGTAGGAAGGCAGGGCCAACCCAGGAGATCTCAGGTGCATGCAATGTACCTGAGTGATTGGAAGGGGTAGAGCCAGGATCCACCCCTTCCCAGACTTCATTTAAGGGTTGGCAGTGGAGGTGAGGGTATCTCACTGGAAATCCCCATGTACCTGAGGCCTTCTGAAGGTAAGCAGTGTCTTTCTTTTATTTTTTGTGCCTGTTGTTGCTGTTCTTGAGCAAATCTTTACTTGTTACAGCCTAGGGCCTTGTTGGTCTGTTGTCATTGCTGCGCTTTTGGTTGTGTTCTATCTATGGTCTACAATAAATGTATGACTGGGCAATAATCAGACTAGGGGAGATGTAAACTTTCATGAGTCAGTGTAAAATGTGAGTTCTCAGAGCCTTTATGATTCAGGCTTTCATATAAAGTGTCTGCTAAGGTCACTCCACAGGTTGTCTGGCTTTAGACTGTGCTAATAAGCCTTTCCCTTACTTTTTTTTTTTCTTGTAGTATATCATTCATCTGTCTAAGTACTTATTAACTGCCTAGTGGTGTAGATTAAAGTAGACTTGAAGCTTGTATCTCTCAGTGCTGAATCTTAACCAGAAAGTCTGTCTAAACTCAGTGCTGATGGAGACATAAGTTATGCCATTTTCTTCTTACAGTCTTAGAGTTCCCTTCCTTCTAGGATTACTGTATGACATGTTTACTCTAACTGACACAGCTTTTCTATATCTTCAAACAAAAGTATTAATGACGTATTCTTTTAAGTTAATAGTTGTGGAGAGCTCCATATGTTTTCCTGTTATCTTTTGTCTGGTGCTTGGGTATACTATCAGTTATTCTGAATACTTTTACTGAGTTATTTTCAGGAAAAGTTCAAAACAGACTTCAAAAAATATCAACTGGTTAAAAACTCTTCAGAAAGATGCTAGACAACATAATCTATTAAAATAAAACTTCCCCTGACTTTTCTTTTTGAAGAAAGTGTAGTCTTGTAGGGCTGGAGAATGGTTATTATGGGACTTCAGGTTCTAGCTGTTCTAATCAACAGAAGATTAATGCAGAGCAAATGCAAAACTGCAACTCTGGCTCTATGATACTGAAGAGCTCAAATCAGGCAGCTGTGCATTTGTACAAAAAAGAGCAGTTACAACTGATATTAGCTGGTGTCTGCTTTCCAGGGAGGATTTTCAGCCGAAGTCTGTGTGATACTCTGTTTTCACCAGCTTCTGTTTGATAATAAAAGTACAATTTCTGCTGGTGGAATGCGCTGCCATTGCTTCTCTGTTGTACAGAAATAATGGCCACGAGCTTCCTGTGTTACCTGCCATTTATCATAAACATGATGTGCACTCTTCTTTCCTCTCTTGTGGAAGAATTAAATTATGGAGCTCCTTTTCTTAAGATGGAAAAGGAAACAGGCTATGTCATGACATCCTACAAAGTAGGAAATGATCTCTTGTATACTGAAATAAAAGGAATGGAATGTGTGAAATATTTAGAAAATGCAAAGATAAGCATCAGCAAACAAAACTCACAAGGAAAAAACACATTCAAGCTCTTGAGTGTTTGGGACATTCCAGTAAGTTTCCATCACTGTTATGGAGGAATGTGTGTAGAAACACCATAAAAACCTGTATGCACTGCTCTAGACAGTAGATAATTCTGTTTAATTTTCCATCATGTATACTTGTGTGACACCTGTTGTCTACACAGGTGTTAGGTAGAATCCCTATTGCTACCAACTATTGTTTGGCTCAACAGGTGTGCATCCTGGTCTGGCCTGTGCTTTCTTGTTCTGTGCACTTTCACACTTGAATTCAGTGAAATCCCCAGCTTTAGCCCAAATCCCTAATATAATGGGAACCAAGGGAGGGAGAGCGATGGCTCTGATTCTGCATACACAGTATAGTGGTACTGTTTTGTGTTCCCACCTTGCCCACTTTAATCATGCATTTCCTAAATAGGACTTCTAAAGTCTTATGGCTTCTGGCACAGGAAGGAGCCCAGTCTTGGATGGGGCCTCTGGCAGTTGTGTGACAAGTAATCCTTCCAAATAGGATTTGCATTCCTGCAGCAGCCATTCTGGGAATGGAGAATGAATGCAGGGAGGGGAATTCAGCTTACACAGACATAGCTCAAATTCAGCCATTCAGAACACAATTCAGTGACAGAGTTGCACATAAATTGACTCCTTTCTGAAAAGAGCTGGTACTAGCGGCTCAGAAAAATGTACAGGATTGGAATGTCTTGCAGTGTCTTAGTTAACTGGATTTATTGGCACTTATTCACAGCAAAAAGCGTTCTTACAGCCCCAGAGTTGCTTTGTTAGTTCTCATTTGCTGAAGGCTGTCATCCCTGCAGTAGCTGTAGCTGGAGTGCAAGCTCATGATCCACACTTCTCTGTACAGTCTGTATCTTCATTTAGAACTTCATTGCTCTTTCAGTGCTGTCTGCTCTCTGTTTTAAAGCAACTGAGATAGTCTACTATAGTAACTCTGCTTTTTGGATCATAGACTGTGGGATAGAATAAATAGCTGGAGGTAATAGTGTCTTAAATTGAAGCTGGACCTTGAGTCCTTAAACTTTCATATTGACATCTATCTGTGAATAACTTGTAGCCTATAGGTGGTTGTTTCTTCTGGTGCTGGGTTTGTGCTTTTTTGTTTTTTGATGAAAAATACTGAAGCATAAAATAAGTTTGAGGAAGTATGGGAAAGGACTTCTCTGCTTTCTACTCAATTCAGTTATTTCAATAGTAACAGATGTTATGCAGGTTTCAGTTAGTTTGTTTCAGCAGTCTAAGTATTAAATTAAAACCTCTTTGGAGAAGCACCTGAAAACTTACAGGAAATCATATTAGAAGAGTTCAAACTGAATAAAAACTTCCTTCAGCTCATGAAATGTTTTATAGTTCTTATTATGACTTAGCCCCATCTTTCTCCTTTCTGGTACAATAAATTTCATGTTCCTGTTCTTCACTTTTACTATTAGTACTGAGGAACCCCAGGCACTGATGAGCCATCAGTTGTACCAGTTACTGTGCCAGGCTCAGCATTATTTGCAAATTCTCCTTTCTGCCAAGAGCATCTGATCTAAGAGATGACAAAGGCTGGAAGAGTACAGGCAGACCTAGGAGTTTAAGAGACAGGGAGGTACTTTTCATTAGTGTGATGAGCAGTGGCTTCAAGTAGTTTCCAGACACCTGTTTATGTATGCAAGTCCAGAGACTTGACATGATTGTATTCTAAGGTGGTGGAGAATCAGAGCATTTCCTCTCTCCAACTAGAGAGGGATCCTAACATTGTCAATAATGTTACTGCAGTATTTGCATGTGCTGTTTGCTCTTATTCAAAAGAAATTGTGTATACATTGACTTGGAAATGGAAGCAGCTTCTTGGCAGTTGGTGGAAGCTTTGCCTTTTGGAAGCATGGCTCTGGGCAGCCTGGTCTAGTGGCTGGTGACCCTGCACATAGTAGGGGGGTTGAAACTTGATGATCATTGTGGTCCTTTTCAACCCAGGCCATTCTATGATTCTAAGTGGGGTGACACATAGTGTGCTTGTCCTGCAGTGTAATTTGTCCTGACATTTGCTGGCACAGTAAGTTCTCACTAACTGCAGTGATACTTGCCCTGTGTGATATAATTCAAAACTTTTAGTAATTATTTGTTAATTAACTTTTTAGTAATACTTCTACATGAATTGAAAGCTGTCAAACTGTCTTCTCTAACTTTAACCCTTGTGATCCCTTGTCCCCAGTGGTATGTTCTGCTTTGTAGTGTTTCCCTGTGCTTCCTAAAGTAAAAAGATGAGTTAACAACTAGTAATTCCAGTGGGTTTTTTGCTATTGCTACACAGAAGCATGCTGGAAGTCATAGATTCATCTGCTAAATCCTGAAGGACTGTGCTTCAGAAGTTAACTCTAGCAAAGCAGACATTTTGATACAGTAGTAACATCAGAGCCAACTCACAATAGGGAGTTTTTGTACTTAAAGCCATTAATTACCACTGACACTGGACACTAGTTGCAAGATATAAATCCATCAAAAGGAAAATAGTGTGGAGTGAGAACATAGCCTTCACAATCAACACAAATGTTTTCTTGTTTTTAATGTGGGTCACTGTAGGGATTATTAAAACTTTTGTCTCTACCTCTTCTTCAAGTAGACTGTCTCTTCAGTAAAGGGATATGCTTAAACACTTGTTGCTGCTTAGTCATCTACTCAAGTAGCATGTGACACACTGCAGTGACTTTTTCATCTAGCCCTCAGGACCTGTAGGCTTTTTTTTTTTGTAACATTCTGTTCATGCTGATACCATCAACTATACACAACTCATTTCCAGTGGATGATTTGCCCCTCTTCATTACCATTCGTAATGGTAAGCAATAATGTCTGTGTTGGGATGGCAGTGCACTGCTACTTATGGTATGGGGGGAAGACTTTTGGGTGCAGTTAAATGCATTCATTTAAGTGTGATGGGAAATTCACTGGGTAAGCAGTAGTAGTTTGTCAGTACAATTCCTTGTTTGATAGCTGGTATAAAAGTAAATTGGTATACTTAGTAAAACCAGACAGGAAAATGCAGTGTGAAGGTATAGTGGAAATGCTAAGTCATGGCTTGAAGCAGTGATTGAGCACCTGGCAGGAAGGTGGGGCCAACTGAGGGGAGCTCAGGTGCAAGTAGTGCCCCTGAGTGATTGGAAGGATCCAGCTCTTCCCAGACATCATTTCAGGGTTGGTAGTGGGGGCAAGGGGATCTTGCTGGTGATTCCTGCATACCTGGAGGCCTTCTGAAGGTAAGCAGCTTCTTTCCTTTATTTCTGTGCCCATGGCTGTTGCATTTGCAAGTGAGTAAATTCTCACTTGCTGTAGCATAGGAACTTGCTGCCCTGCTGTTATTGCTGTGCTTTCCATTGTATTACAGAAGGTAACTTTTCCGTAATCTTAACCTAAAAGGGTCAGTAAGAACTAGAAAAAAGAAGTGGATACTTGAGGCAGTGCTACACATCCTGTGTACTCTCTTTTCTTACTGAATACAGAAACAAAAGCTGGGGATGTCAGCTACTTTTAGATGTCTATTTGTTTGTTCCCAAGCTCCTCACAGCCCATAATGAATCATAGCTTTGAGGACAACTTCATATAAACTGTGTGAGGTAGGGAAATGCCCTTCTCCCATTCCCTTACACAGATGGTCACAGAACTCACCCTGGATGATGCAAAGCAGAGAACTGAATTCCACTTCTAAATCCAAGCACCAGGCTTGGCTGTTCACTCTGTGCATTTAGTCTACCACACCGAGCTTTCTGTAGAAGGACTAGGCCATATCACCCCTACTGTCAAACAGACTAAGGGATCAGTCTGCTGAATTATAACTGTGTGTTTCTAGGTCAGATTTAAAGCATGAAAAGGTTGCACACTGCTTCAATTGTTAGCTGTTTCAGAAAGAGAACCGAAAATAGCAAATGGAGTACAGAAAACTTGTGAAATTCAGGGGACGCTCAGCCTTAGTGTTCAGCTTCTTGCAAGAAATAGGCCAAAGTGAACTTTTAAACTCCAGTGCTCTGTAAAGGTGTGGTTGCAGTGATGCTGAGATAGCATCACTTTGCTGTGCTAAAGAGGTCCTTATAAATAAAGATCCTCTTACTGGAATGAAGTCAGTACAGAAAATGTTACAAATGTTTATAGCATGACCTGTGTATTTGTTTCTGTGTCTGTGCAGTTAGAGCCCTTCCAGTGCATTTTTAGAAGTTCTTGTTGTGATGTAACCTTTTCTTTTGTTGTTGTTTTTGTAATTTTATCCATCCTTTATTCATCCATTCATGAATGGATGAATCATTTAATTTATATATGTAAACTGCCTAAAAAACAGCTTTTGTAAAAGCAAATGCATTGTTTAAAAAAAGTTTTCCTCCAGCATTTAGTATGGAAGCAGCCATGCTAAAAAGTCGTAAGAATGCTCATTACTAGGATAACAGAAGCACTATTACTCACACTTCAAGTGAAGCCAGCATACTCTCTCCACTTAGTTTGGAGAAGCTGGGAGCTCCAGAAAGCCAGCAAGTGTTAAATCCAAGTGTTCAAGAAGTGGGGAGAAAATTTATCTTAATGTTATGTAAAAGCATGTGTTCATGCATTTCAGAATGAGATCTTGATTTAAACTGATGGCATCTTTCAAAGTGTGTATTAGAAGGTATGGGAAAATAGTTTGCTATGTAAGAAAAGGGAATGGTGGTTTCTTTTTATTCGACTAGAATGTGAGGCAAAGATGGTCTGTGTATGGACTTACTGACAAGATCTGAGTTACAAATTGATTGTTCTATTTGTGGCTGTAGCTGAATCACTTAAGTTACCAATCATTTGGTTAAATAGAATAAAGTACTAGATTCACTTCTGGGATGGAAATGAGGAGAAATGTATGCAGTTATTTAAGATCCATGTTGCTAAAAATGCGAAGTACTTTTATTACAGGACTTTAGTCAAGTACGAACAATACAGACTACTGGCCATTCTATTCAGGCATTCAAGTGAACTGTTGAGCAAATACTTATTCTTCTATTGAGGTTCTCTTCATTAAATCATTGTCTTAATTATCACTTTCTTAGATAACTATTCAAACAAAATGTTATCTGGTGCCTTTCTGAAAGTGATAGACTCTTTGGGTTGCAGCTTTTCCTGAGTTTTCCGAAGAGTTGTACTGCTTGTTAAGCTGCATGCACTGCTGGCTTTCCCTGCAGAGCTTTGTCAAATGTTATACATAGGTTATATTATCCATCAACTTCAAGTTGTTCAGTAACTTTCTTCTATGCTGCATGGGTGTTTCTGGGGGTGTTTTTGTTTGTTTCTTTGTTTACTCTTTCATCTCTATTTACAGAACAGATTTTTTCATAGTTAAGATTGACTTTAGGTGGTCACCATATAACATTCTTCTGTGATTTGCTCTGCTAGCTTTTCTTCTGTTGTCCTAATAGTTCAGGCCACGTTTTAACAAAAAAATTGTACGTATAAAAAAACTTATTCTCAGAGCTTTTCTCTGAACTGAAGGATGCTTTTTTGGATCACACTAAACTTCGTTAATTTGTTGCTTCCTCTTTTCAGATGCAATCTTCATCTCCTTGAATGGAATCCCTCTTGAGGTGGTGCTGTCTTAGGTACTGAAATTATTCCACACTGTCAACTTTATTTCCTGATTCTGCCACACAGCCTCTTGGCTTTCAGAGTGGTGGTTGTCAGAACCAATTAGCAGGAACCACCTCACACCTCTTTGGTCTTTCTTTGGCAGTCTGTTAGTGTATTTAGCTTTCAGTTTCTCAGTAGTAACTTGCCTTTTTCTGCATTTTTCGAAGTCCACGTGTCTGTGCCTTAATTTTCCACTTTTGAGGGATTTGATGTCTTTCCCTCCTCCCCTTAGGTTGTTGAAATTCTTCCTTCATTTTATTGCACCTTTCAAGGTTAATTTTAGCAGTCTGCTTACTAATGATCAATCTGCTTTTATCCAGCTTTGCACTAAGTGGAATCTGCTCGCTTGCTCTCTCTCTCTCTCTCTCTCCTGGGACATCGTCATCCTTTGAATGTTAGTTCTGTAGAGAACTACTCTGCTTCTCAGTCACATACTCAGATCGAACTTATTTTTGTGTTGGCAGTTAGCATTTTGTTTAAGCTCATTTCAGATCAAATAGGTTCACTGTGTCTCTTAATTTATAAGGAAATTAAGCTTACATTCCTGTTCTCCTAGCTTATTGGGCATGTATGTGCTGCCTAATAGCTTCACTCTTATGCACGTATATGCAAATACTGCTTTGTGTTCTGCAACTGTACTTCTATGTGACTTCCCTGCATCTTTTTCTTGGGTATCTCTTAAGGGTTTCTAGCCTGTTTCATCCAGCCTCTTTCCTAACTTAGTGTTATTTCATTCATGATTCAAGTGGCATGCTGCCTAACTTCCAGGTCTTGAGGAGTGAAGGGAGTTCACTACTGCGGCTGCACCTTGAATGCTGTGTTTGGTTTTGGGGCCCTCACTGCAAGAAAGACACTAAGGCCCTAGTGTGCATCCAGAGATGGGCAATGAAGCTGTGAGGGATCTGGAGCACAAGTCTTATGGGGAGCAGCTGAGGGGACTGGGATTATTTAGTCTCAAGAAAAGGAGGCTCACTGTAGACCTTATTGTTCTCTATAACTGCGTGGAAGGAAGTTGTGGCAAGGTGGAAGTCAGACTCTTCTCCCAGATAAGAGCAATAGGGTGAGAGGGAATGGCCTCAGTTTTGCACTGGAGAGGTTCAGGTTTGACTTCAGTAAAAATTTCTTCCTCAAAAGTGTGATGAGGTACTGGAACAGACTGCCCAGGGAGATGGTGAAGTCATCATCCCTGGAAGTGTTAAGGAAATGTTTAGATGTTGGACTGAGGGCTGTGGTTTAGTGGGAAATATTGGTGATAGGTGAATGGTTGGACTTGGATGATCTTGGAGGTCTTTTTCAACCTTGGTGATTCTATGATTCTACAAATTTGGAACTTGTTAAAGAAATTTTGGCTGAGAAATCCTAATGCCAAATGTATCTATGATGGAGGTGGCATCACTTATTTTAACAAAACCACAGGAATCAAAGCCCTAGATAATGATCTGAGGCAGGTGCTGTACAAATGGCAGCTGAGAGCGAAGCAGTCCTAATGCAGTAGCTGTTGTTTTTCTCTTCACATAAGCTGCACTTCTGGAAAGAAGTGTTGTGATTATTCACTGCATGAGTGGGAAAAGCACAGGAAAATGATGTGTCCCTAACAGCTTTCATTACATTCCTTGAAGGATCCCCTAGAACACTGACTCTTGAGTATGAAGACCTTCCACGCTCTTCAGTAGAAGTCCAAGTATAGAGGAAGCCTTTCTGCCCATTCTCCTGTATATATTCCCTAAGAACTGCATTGCTAACTGTTGCAGTACCACAGACACTGTCACACTGAAGGTGTCTGTTCAGTGGAGCAAAGAGGAATGTAGAGAAAAGCATTTAAAACCAATGCAGTTCCTTACAAGAAATTTATGTTCTTATCAGAGATCCATTTTTAAGCTCTTGTAGTTCTTCATGATGAAAAGAATAACTGAATGCAGGTGAGACCTGGTACTACTGCTTCTGTCAAATTGTCTGTGTAATAGGCTAGTAAATGTACAGTTTTGAAAAGCGTTTAGGAACTTTACAAAAAAAATTCAGTGGAATTATCAGAAGGGCAAGACGGCTATCCTTGAGTGATCTGAAGGACCTACCCACCTCAATATCATGTGCAACAAGACATCTGCACTGTGCCTGTAATGGCTCCTTCCATGTGGAAGGCTTGGTGTTTCTCCATACAGATGTGTTTAGGAAGTGCATAAGATTTATAGATATAAGATCTTATATATGAAGAGCACAAAGTGTTGGAATATAGAAGGGGTGGGGGCTTGTATCTAAGAGATACCTCATTGCCATCTTCCCAAGGCATGTGTTTATCTTTCAAGAACCAGAGGATGCTATGTACTTGAAGGGCTCCCTAGAACTAGGTTTTGATACATGGCTGCCAGCAGTGACTTATTTCTTTTCTTAGAGGAAACAGCTGTTCTCTAGAGATCAGCAGCTCATTACGGTGCAGAAGCACAACAGCACTACCAGTGTTCATAGCTCAGTCCCTGTAGTCTGGGTTGAGGCTGCAGCTAGTGAAAGGACTGAGGAAAGCCATGAGGGCGGAACAACCGGAGGAGTCTTCTCCCCCTCAGCACAGGTAGCATAAACTCTTTGTATAATTTCAGGTCCTGAAATCTGACACACGTAACTATCCTGAGGGGATATTTGAAGACTGTAATTAAGAAGTTTTTTATGTGAAGAGAGGATAACTCAATGAAACATCGCATAGAGGGTAGCTGTGAAACACTTCCACAGATACTTTTTGATGGTTTTTATCCAGTTTAACCTCCAATTGTACTGAATCACCTTCTCATATGAAATACTTGAGATAAGGCAAATACTAAACTCTCTTATAAGAAGGGGATGACTTGCTGTTTTTGTTCAAAGTACCAGAAATAGTACTCTGCAGCTGTACCATGCCACCTTGCAGTGATGCTGCAAACTCATCAGGGGCTCTCCATGTATTCTGTGTTAATGAACCTTCATAATGCCCACCTGAGGCAGCATCTTATGCATGTGAGGTAGTGCTCCATGAGCAGTTAGTGTAATTAGTGTGGCTGTTTAGGAGCAGAAGTATGGTATCTTAAGAGGATGGAAGTGAGCCCAGTCTCATACCCAACTCCCAAGGCCTTAGCACTATGACAGAAGTAGTGCCAGAAATAGAAATAAGGAGTCTCAGCTCCTGGGAGCATGACTTCATCCCTGGGCACACTTCTTCCCTTAGCAAACTCTGTCTATCTAGTTTAGCCCACTTTTTTCTCCCCTACCTTTTAGCAGAGAAGCAGTTTCATACTAAATTAGTCTTTAAATGAAAGGTAATTGCAATCACATCTCTTTAGTGAGGGCTGATGTTGGTGTGGGTTTGTTTGTTTTCAAAGTTAGATACTACAGGAATTATGCTGAACTATTTCTTGCCATGGAGTCTGTAGCAACTCTATGGCAAGAAACAGTGACATTTAAGTGCTTTTTTCCTCTTCTTTAAATAGAATGCCATTACCAGTATGCAAGGCAAGTTATTTTTTGCATGATTGGAAATCTTCACCAAAAACACAGCCATGATCTCTTTTTACCCCTCTCCCTCTTTCATGACCCTCCCTACTTGCACAAATGCTGAAAGTTAAGGCTCTCATTCTTTAGAGATCCTCCCCAACACCAGTCTAAAATCTGTGGGACCATCATGTTAAGTCTAATACAGGCGTTGAGGTTTTATGGTACTTCATTATAAGTGCATCTAAGTTTGTGAAATACGATCACTGAAGGATTGCTGAAGCTGATCTAATCACTGGTGCTTACTGCCCATGGCTGGTAGCTGAGTAATCGTGTAAATAGGTAAAGGTCAGAGTTAATCCACTGCTTCACATACTGGCACTGCAGACCCTTTCTGAGTACAGTAATAAGCTATGTAGGTGGGGACTGTTTGGGTCTTGCTGATGGTGTATGCAACAGGTGGAGAAAAATAGCTAAGGAAAACTTAGTGCAGCAGCAGTGCCTTTCATACCTCAGAAGGGGTTGCCTGATCACTGTTATCAAATAGATGGATGCTCGTTGCTTTGCTGCAACACTTACAACATCTGAAATAACATGCTGACCACAAATATCATCTAGTAACAGAAAACTGAGTTGATACCATGAGTGGATGGAGATGGATAAGGGCAAGAACTATCACAAAGATGCAGAATCTTTGCACAAATGCCTGCTTGTTTCTGTGATGTGTCCTTTGCCTGAATTTATTTCCCCTTCTGCATTTTTGAACTTTAAGTTTGTTGGTTTTTTGAATGGTGTGGAGGTATCAGTTCAGGGAAATATTTCTACGTGCACTTTATCCCATTTATTGAGCTTTTTCTGCTGGGCAGATGATCTGGTCCTCATACAAGGAAATACTGAGTAATTAAGGCCTCTGTCTTGACTGCAGGGAACAGACTACATCACTGTCTTGAAAAAGCATACAGGACCTCCCCTGGAACCAACAGTAATCTTCCCCCTGACTTAGTGGTTGAAATTGTGCAATTATTCTCAATGTTTTGGACAGGACTAGTCTCATCAGTGGGACAAAGCTAACAAGAAAGCAATTAGAGACCTCATAGTCTTGTAGTGACCCTACAGACCGCTTAAGTAAGCATGACTTTTGTTAGACATATCAGTTCTTTGCTCCAAAACACTGATACCTGCAACTGTGGATAAGGTTGCTGTAAAATAGGGTCTGCTTCAGATGTTAATCATCAATGTAAAGCAGATTTCTTGTTTCACTTTTGGAACTATTTGACTAAATGCAGGTCAGATCCTCCCTTTCCTATTTACTCAAGCCATTGTAGGAGACTTTGGCACTGTGCTACTAGTGATTATAGTTTTAACTATAATTTTTGATGCAGCTTCTCTGGTTGTAAATCTTAGTAATTATAATATTACTTGGTTACTTTCTGTACTATATATTATTTAACACATCCAAGAATTATACTTCACCCAGACATGGAGTTTCTTCTGTTATTCTGCAGTACAGGAGCATTGTTATGTTACAAAAGTTTGTTAGCCACTGATTCTGGTGTCACCTTTGTGTATTTAGAAGTCTGATATGTTATGGTCAACTTGAGTTTTAAATGGGGGGGACACTAAGAACATTTGGGGTGAATTGTGAGTGTTATTCTTTTCCACAGCTTTTTTTCTAATCCTGTATTCATGGAAGGAAAAACTCAACTACTAATATTTTCATTCTCTTTTTCAATTAAGATAGAATTCTATATGCAATAGCAAAGTGCTGAGTTCCAGAAAAGACAAGTAAGATAATAAACTACTTTTGAAATCATAGGCAACTTTCTGATATTCTTGTTTCAGAATCATGCCATTTCACAGCTATGTACTTAAGGCAGTGCCCTCTCAGTTTCTTAAAGGTGTTACACTAGGTGAATATGGGCTAACTTACTATTTGATGTGAACAGGAGTTTTAGGATCTGGTCTCAAATGAGTTCATTGTTTCATTGATTATATTAAATGAAATACCAGTCATTTCAGGTCTTCTCCTTTTAATTAACAATTACAGTGCATTTATAGTTGCAATTCATGTAATTCAACAGTGGATGATCATAGATAAGTTGACTTACTGCAGTGCTGAAGCAGGATTGTTCCTGGTGTAATATTTTTCCATTGCTGTCCTCAGTACACCTTTGAGTGACTTGGAAGACAGATTGCCCATAATTTCCTTTTTCTAGTTACAGATCAGATTCTTAAATGAGTTTCAGTAGCAGGTTTGTTCTTTGCAGTAAGCAGATCAGTGTAGAGTGACTTGGGGATTGACCAAGATGAATGTGTGTATTTCTAATAATGATGAAAGTCTATAAACTTTTATGGCTAGATGGTGCAACGGGAAGAGATAACACAACCCATTGGCTTACAAGGGTCAGAAAAGGTGTAGACATTCCTCCTTGATCAAATAACCATGTGATGACACCTCCTGTGTCTTGCCATAGGAGAGCAGAACCTGCCAAATGGGTAAATGCATTCTTCATGTTATTTAAAGACTAACAGGGCTTTACTTGCAAAGGGAATGGATTTGCTTGACTGGAAGACTCCTGCCTGAGTTTGACAACTTCCTTTTTCAAACTGACAGTGCTTTCCCTCTTCATGGCTATATGGAGTATTTTTAGGTACTTATTTAAGTGATTGCTTTTTGGACTTGGCACTAAATGTGAAAAATTTGGTGGTGAGTAGATTTTCTGCCAGAAGCTGTAGATCCAATCCCTTGTTAGGGAAGTGGCAGTGTTCCAAACCATGATTACTAAACTCATTGTAATGCAAAGAGGCAGGCAGGTTAACTAAAATGATCTCTAGTATGAGTCCTTCCCCTTTTTTAACTCATAAATACATAGACAAACTGGCAATCCAGTCTAGTCATATGAAGACTTTGTAATTCAGTTAAAACTTTTTTATTCTTTCCAGCAGTCCATCAAACTTCAGGTTTTAATGAATTCAGCCATGTCCAACCTGTGGCCTGGGGGCCACATGCAGCTTGGCACACCTCATACTGCAACCCTCCAAATTCTTGGATAGAATGAATAAAGCTGCAATCAGACATTCAGTTCAAAGAAAAATCTGATCAGGTCTCTTTACCAGACCTTTATAAGCCCCATCTTACCAGAAACACCCCCTTGCTTCACAGTCATGCCTTATTCATGGCATTGCTGTTTGACTCTATATGGATATGTCCTCAGCTGTTTTTGAGGATGAAGCACAGGAGGAGTAATGCTTCTGTCAAAAGCCTCTGACAAACAGTTCAAGAGCTCACTGAGAATTTCAGCCACTGCTGTCAAACCAGACTGTTAGTGTACCCAAAGCAAAGCCAGATATCCCACCACTCCTATGTGTTTGGTGCTTTTTTGTTTTAACTTATTTTAATATTTTGTTTTGTTATTTGTATACTTCATGTATGTAACTATATTTTTCATGCCTCCCAAAACAGTTCCTCTTCACTCAGTGCAGCCCAGACAAGCCAAAAGGTTGGACATCCATGCACTAAGCCTTTAATTGCATAGGATTTATCCAGGTTACTTTTATTATTTTTTTCCCCAGTACTTTTATAATCTCTCCCAGAAATGATTGCCAGTGTAGGAGTGCTTCAGATGAGCTACTTCTGAGTGGAAAGTTTTTGCACTCTTATTTAATAGAGCAAATGTATGAGAAGTGTAAAAATTTGAGCCACTGTAGCTCTTATCTGGTCACTTAAACCAGATAGCAGAAGTGATTACTGCAGTATGTTAAATCCAGGATTTACCCCATTTGAGTATTAGACCCACTGAGTTTTATTCTTCCTGTCTGTGTGGAAATGAAACTGTTTGCCCAATCATTTCAAGTTTGTCCAGGTAATTATATCTGTTGGATTACCAAAGAAAAGGGGGCAGGGGGTGCAAATGATCTCTTTGTAAAGCCAAGCACACATGTTAAATGCTCAGTCATGTTTGTTCTCATCATTAAGAAATTTTGCTGGCAGAAGCACATCAGTCAAGGGAAAAGGGGTGACAAAATAAATAGGATGGAGGGAAGTGAATGCGGTGCAGCAAACTGAGGAATTCTTCCCATCTCTTTTCACTACTGACTTCACAGCTGGCTGCCTAAGTGACTTGCTCTGTGTCAGAAAGCACCTTCACTTGTCCGTATGCCTGTCTGCTGGAAGGCTATTCATCTTAGCTGTGTTAATAAGAGGTCCTGGCATTTGTTTGTGAGCTCTGGGGACTTTGAATAGGAAGGGTTCTATGTGAATATATAGATAGATGAAGAAATACAGACATGTCTCAGCCTGGTGCAGTTGTGGAGCTCAGAACTGCTGCCACCATAGGAGGACTGGAAGAAACCTACCAGGAGCTGCTAAGTAATTCACAAAGTTGAGTTTTTTAGGCACATTACTTGTTGCTTTGCCTTGGCAGTGACTATGCATAAATATTCAGCTTAATGCGTGAGTTCTGGAGGGAAGAGAGGAATGTGGGGAGGAAGGGTCATCTGTTGTGGCTTTTTAGTTTTTTTGTTCTTTCTCCTGTCATTAGAGCTGAAATTCATTCCTTCCCTCTTCTAGAGCCCCAGCTGTTTACTGTTATGTTGCTTCCATTTTAATATGGAAGATTTTCAGTTGCCAAGGATTACCTTACAAAGGGAAATAAGTCTTTGTATATGCTGTCCTTAAAGACAGAATACTGGTAGGGGACGGCTGGTCAGCTCCAGAGTGCTGCGTATTAAGTGATTATAGAAGCTTTTCTCAGGACACTCACTTCTGCTCATCCATTCTATTTGTGATTCACTCAGTTTTTAAGCTGTTTAATGACTATCTTGGAAACAACTCAACTTACAGTGGTTTTCCAAAACTAACATTAATCTGACCTTCCATAGTATCATTCTGTGTTCTTTTCCCTTGCTTTGTACCTTCTCTATACTTTTCTTTTTCACTCCTTCACCCTTCATTCCTTAATTTCATCTCTCCTGGTGACAGTGGTGTTCAGATGGAGTAGAAAGCATGAAGGGGAATATCTCCCTTCATACACTTTTCTGTGCAATGCAGAGAGAAGCCTGTTATTGTGTGGGGAGGGGAGGAGGTAACAGGTGGCATGAAAGGAGAGCTGAGAAGCCATGAAGATGCAAGGGAGCAGCACTTTTTCAGGAAAGATGAACAGTGTTGTCTAAAAGTAATGTTCAGGGAGAAGACACAGCTGGGTCCTAAGTTAAAACCAGACAACTTGAAAGTGGACTAAGCAGCAGCTTGACCAGCCTGTGTATCCTCCCTGGTGAGGAGCCCATTGTTGGCTGCTGGTATTGGATGTGAACCTTCTGCATCTGCACATTATGTGCTGGAAGTCCCAGGTTTCTAGGCCATTTGAGTAATTCCAGAGTCTGATTTCCAACACCTGTGGATGTTCTTTGCAAGGAGTAACTTCCAAGCATGACTTGGGGTGCAACCAGTTGGCCTTTTCTGCACTGCAAGTAGGGTTGGGAGAACTTAGGGTCATCTGTGGGCACTGGGGACAATGAGACGCTGATTGCAGCAGTACCACTATGGTACCTTGGGTTGACTTTAGTTACCCCATCATCAGGAATGCATTTTGCTTATGAATTTCTGCAGTTCACTTGAGTTTGAGGAGCTCAGGTGGCTAAGTCATCTTCAGCAGCACTGCTTCAGTTTTTCATTTTCAGCCCTCTCTGCAAATGGAAAACAAGATTCATTGGATTTTATTCCATGAGGATCAGCCTTGAGACAATGCTTAACAGGGGCACTTTTTGCTGACTGCACGAGGCATTGCACTTTGCTGGCACTGTTGTCTGAATGTGATGCTCATTCTTCTTTGCAGTAGTGCTGTAAGCAAAGTTATACTTACTATGGGTTGTTTCTAGCTAATTGATGTGTTATTTAGGAAAATAACTCATTCATACTCCAGAATTATTATTTATTCACTTTAAATCATGGAGAAAGGCATTTTATACTGAGGTCTGCTGCCTCTGCTGTACAGTTCTTTACTCAAAAGAATGATCTGGGGTTGCTTCTTTCTGAATTCAAGCATCTGTGATGTTAATCTTACTGCGTTTTATAATTGGTACTTGATAGTTTAAGTGGATAATCAGCTAAGACATAACTGCAGCTTACCAGGAAACAATTGAAAATTTAGGATAATAAGGCTGATTAAACACTGTTATGCCAGTCTCATGCTACGAGACTGAGTTGAATTCTACTGAGTTGAAGTAGCACAAATAATACTGTAAGATATATGCAGTGGTCAGGTAGACCCTTTGCATATGCTGCTCCTCTTTGCTTCAAGAAGGCACAGCCCAGAGGGTGAACTGCTATTAGCGAGAAGGGCTGAATGATCCCTGAGCATGGGATTCAAGGTGTTACCTCCTTGTGATCTTAGCAACTTATTTTGTGAAGGAAAAATTGAAGACAAGCTAGAAACATCCAGTAGCAGTGTGCAGTGCTTCCCTGATAAACTCTCAGTAAGTGACTTGTCCTGTCGTTTTGGGAACCCACGTAACACAAAACGTTTGAATCTGTTTGTCAGACTCTCAGTACTTATGAGGCTCCTGAAACCAGCACACGGAGGAGCAGTAAATCCTCCCTCCAAAAGCATCATCTAATCCTGTATCTTTGACATGACCTAGTGTTGTTTGGTATGGTGATGTGATGGCTGGTCAGGATGTATTAGAAATAGGCTGCATGCTCAGGGACGTTTAAAGCATTCATACGTATGGCTCTACCATGCTTAAGCATCACATGTTGTTATTCAGTGTTTACTTTTCCCCAGAAGTCACTGAAAGAAAAAGAATGTAACAAATGTCTTGGGTTGAAGGGAAAGAGTGAATCTACATCCCCTGTGGAGAGATGTACAGGCAAAGCTGTGCTGCTCCAGCCCCTACATGGCAGAAGCCATCCTGTCTGCTGAGGTCACAACATGGCCTTCTCCTTCCCAGGAAAGGTGTCAGAGGGGCTTGAAATTGTGGGAGGGCCTCCCAGAGTTTGAGGGGGAGAGAAAGTTTCTGTTTAGGAAACAGGCTACCAGTGGAATGAATGCTTTGTAAAGTAAGGTTTCCAGATTTTTAACTATTATTTATTGGTCTGTTCTTGGATATCTTTGAGACTTTCTTTTCCATAATGGTCCTTTTTTTTATTCCCTCTACAATGAAAGTCATTTCTCCATGTATCCTCTTTTGTCCCAGTATGAGATGAATCACTTTCCGCTTTCTGTGAATTTAATAGGTACAATTTGTGACTGTTAAGATTTTTTTTTAGTGCTTTGTCTGTGGAAGTATTGTGAAGATTTGAGAACTGATTGCCCAAGAGGAACTGATCCCATTTCAGTTTTTGCTTTGATGCCAAAGTAATTTTTGAAGAGAGAACTCTCATCTGTCTTTTGAGTTTTATCACTGAGAAAATAGTTGAGCTGATTTCATAGAATCATAGGAGTCATTTGAATTGGAAGGGACCTTTTAAAGGTCATCTAGTCTAACTCCTCTGCAATGAACAGGGTCACCTCCAGCTAGATAGATTGCTCAGAGCCTTGTCCAGTCTGACCTTGAGCCTCTCCAAGGATGAGGCTTCCACCTCCTCTCTGGGCAGTCTGTTGCAGTGCTTCCTTATCGTAAAAAGCTTCTTCCTTGTATCTAGTTGAAATCTCCCCTCTCTCAGTTTAAAACTACTTCTCCTTGTCCTTTCACAACAGACCTTGCTAAAGAGTCTGTCCCCTTCCTTATAGACCCCCACACCTCTGTAGATATTGGAAGACCATGACCCAGGTGCAAGACCTTGCACTTGGCTTTGTTGAATCTCATGAGGCTCTCCTGGGCTGATGCCCCAGCTTGTCTAGACCTCTTTGAATGGCATGCTGTTCCTCAGATGTGTCAGCTGTACCCCACAGCATGATGTTATCCGTAAACTTGCTGTGGGTGCACTCGATTCAACTGTTGATATCACTGATGAAGATCTTAAAGAGCATTGATCCCAGTACTGACCCCTGAGGTACACCACTTGTTACTGATCTCTATCCAGACATAGAGCTGTTGACCACCACTCTCTGGGTGGTCACTCTCTCAACAACTTCCTTGTCCATCAAACAGTCCACCTATCAAATCCATATTTGGACAGAAGGGTGTTGTGAGGGACCGAGTCAAAGACCTTACTGAAGTCTAGGTTAGATTAGTATCTGGTAGAACTGTTATCTTCCTTGACTCGTGGGAAAAAGAAACTTAATATCCTTGGTCTCCTTCCTAATTCAGGTAAGGAATTCCAGATTCTCAGGAGTTTCCTGATAAACACCATCTAGGCTGTGCCCTGAATTGCAGCTGTGGCTGTGGTTCTATATGGCTGTGAGTCAGAAAATCTGATAAATTGACTTCTGTCCATTTATTTTGAATACTAATTATGTATCTATTTGACTTCCTATTAAACTGCTAATACTGCTTGGACTATACACTGAACTTCAAATAGACAAGTTTTTCCTTTTTCCCCTTCATCTTTCTGTAATATTTATTTCATCTGTTTATTTGTTAATTCATTTTTCATGCATCCAACAGGATGAATCTGTCTGGAGAGCAGCTGAAAGCTGAGTGTAATTCAGCAATGTCCTCACACAGCATTTTTCCAAGGGGAAATGGAAAATCCCACAATGACAGTCATAGCCCAGCTGCACATCTTAAACACTATTGCAACTCTGAATGATTCCACTGTAAAATTTAAATAATGAAGATCTAAAGTGTTGTTTTTATTGCAACCAAACAGATCGGCACACGTTGAATATGGCCCTGCCACAGTTAACTGGCATAAAGCATGGGGAAATGTCATATTTCATTGTGCAGTTAAAACCCCACCAGCCCTGTCTCAGCATGGCTGTCACATTTATAATGTTAGAGTGTTTTATGATGGCTACAGCTTTTATTGATGACCCTTACTGCTCATATGAAATGCACAGGAACTGTGTTACCAAGCTTGTCACCTCCCCCCCCCTTTCCCACTCTTTTCCTTCTCTGCATCCAAAGCAACATTTAACACTAAATTAAGTTGGGTGTTTATCTTTAGATATTAAAAATAATAAAAATCACTAGTAGGTTAAAGTTATCAGATCAAATTTGAACACTTCTTATAGCTCCTCTCTCGCAAGACTGCCTAAGTCAGAACTTCATGGGAAGGAAGTGTGAAGACTTGCATTTGATGTAAGAAAAGTTTGTTTCTAGGCAAATTGAACATAGTGAACTTTGGTATGTATGCTCCATGGAGAAGGTCTTAGGCCATTTTTATGGGCACCTACAGCTGCCATTTGTGCTCTGATATCAGCTAGTCCTTTGTGACCAGGCTATTCAACTTTAGAAAGTTTCCAGACAAATAGGTGGAACTTATCTTTTTTTCCTGTCTGTACAGCTTTTCAAGCATTAAAAGACACAAAGAAGGAAACTTGGACATGGAGTTACCGTAGCGGGGTTGTCTGTTGTTACAGGCTTTGATCTTTAAAGTACGGCTGATCAGCTTGAAGTTTGAGATCCTTGACTGCAGGGAACTCTCCAGTCCGTTTGGATGTGTATAGGAAAAACCCATTCTTTATCCTCTTGTATATCCTCCCCCAGGGGCTTTGCAGTTCCTAAATGCAACATACGGTCTCTTGCTGACTTTTTTGCAGGCCTGGCGTGGGCTTACTTGGAAAGCTGAAGATGATAAACAGGTGGGAAGTCAAATTGTGTGTGTTGTCACCCAGTTTGCCTGAGGAGGAGCAAATTGTTTACAGACTTCTTGCTTTAATGAGCTCTGTGTTCCACCTCTCATTCTGGGAAGCTTTGCTTGCTGGTACCTATCACTAGTGAGCAATATTGTGTACATGTGGATGCTGCAGAGCTGTTTATTTATCATGTAAGCACTACAGTGTTGTCATGCAGCCTTTGAGGATGAGAAGAGTATATGATGGACACTAATTGCAAAGTTCAGACAACTGAGCAATGCCTGCCTGGAATTATAAGTCTGTGCTGTGTTCTGCACAAGATCTACGAGATCAAGGCAGAGAGCCTCACTGATTGCTAGGAGGGACTTTGAGAGCCTACAGAACTCCTTTTGGCATCCCTGGAGGTGACTCAGTGAGTGGCTGTGTCAAGGCAGAGGAGTGGAAGTACTTCATAGCTGTGTCTGCCTGGCTGGGGGGAAGGGCTGTGACAGGTGGAGGGGAAATTCTTGGCTGTGCAGTGTCAGTGCTGCAGATCTTTGAACTGTAAAAAGAACTATGCATAAAGGCCTGAGTAGGCTGATTTTTTTCATCTGTGGAGTAATGCAGAGACTGCTCCATTAGCAATTTTTTAGATAGGTACTGTTGTTTGCAAAGATCACAGCTATGATTGATGGGCAAACTGGAAGCACCAAATACCAAAAGCATGAACAGTGGAAAAAAAAAGTTATCTCAATGCAGGGCAACTCAGTGGCTAGTAGCATGGTGACAAAGGCTATTAAATATTTCCTTTGCCTGTTTGGAATTCTTCTGGAGCTGTAAGACTGAGGTGGGGGTTCAGGATTGAAACCAAACATTATTTTGGAGTACATTCACACCATGTGAGATGGAGAACAAGAGGAAATGCCACTTGTATATCACCAGGCATATTGTCTTTGGGAGGATAAACACAATGTGTGCTGTTCTCATTGGCAGTGCTGCCTGACCTGTGTGCTTTTCTTGGGGGCAGCTGTTGGCTCACAGCAGAGAAAGGGATGCTGCTCCTTGGTGACTTCTGGTGATGTCTTCAGTAGACAGTTCAGTGGCAAGACCATCTGTTTGCTCTGTATCCACTTGAAAAGAGCCATTGGCCCTCCCTTTCTTTTTCTTTGTAGATGTACAGTAGTCTGTGACAGAACAAATGTATATGATTACTCTGTCAGAAGTCATGCAGCTACAATGATTTTTTTTAAGGTGTGTTTCTTCTCTTGAATGCCTTACAAGCTTCATGCCTTACGAATACACTGCCCAGTATCCTGCTTGGTCATCTGTTTGTTGCTGCTTCTGAAACATGCTTGTTTTTGCTCCTAAGGCTGGGAAACCTCTGATGCTTGACCCTTTAAAGAAGCCTATTCAGTACAGAGATAAGCTTTGTAGATAAAGTACTAAGGGTAGAAGGAAAAAATGTTTTGACTTCTCATGTGCTGAAAGAGGAGGACTTAAGAGGAGAGCCATATGGTGACCATGTGACCACCTGGGTGCAGAGTGACCAGTGAAGTCTTCAAAGGTGAAGTGCAAAGCAGTACTGGAAGTCCAGTTGTCAGCGGAGGTAAAGGCTGTGGGGCAAAACTCATGCTCGAAGAGCAGGTGTTTTGTGACATACCTCATATATAAGGACTGCCTCCCATTTTATTATGTTGGCCCATGACATCAGAGACGGATGTTAGTGGTATGGCAGTAGAGGTTGAACCTTCCCACCAATACTCTATGTTTTGTTGTTGTGTGACAGCAGAGGGGCAGTCTGACAGAATGGTGCATATAAAGCAAGGAAGTGGGATTGAATTCCTCCATGTGGAAAAAATGGCACCCATTGACACTTACTGATGTTTACTGAACATTTATGGAGACCAAACCATGGATGTCAGCACAGTGAAGCAGTAGGTGGTGCCTTTTGGTAGTGGTGACAGCAGTGTGAAAGGCAAGCCACATCCTGGATGGCTGCATAGCTAAAGGTGGCAACTAAGTTGAAAAACAGTGTTTTGTAGCTGATAATTTGCTCTATCAAATAGCGTTACTGTGGTTTTTATATCTGTTGTAGGTTGCATGGGATTAAATAGGAGACATTACTCTTGGAGCAACCTACATAATCCTGTACCAGCTACTGCTGGTAGTAATGACTGGGGATGTCTTGATAACAAAGCTGCTGTTACTTGCACACAGTGCATTTTACACTGACACAGCTAGTGCTAATTGCCCATGTAGACAGATTTTTAGCAGGGGGTAGTTGTTTCCTACCAAGGCTATTTTGGGAATATACATACAGAGCATATAGGTAAAATTGTGGTTTTTTAGTAGTATGTATGTGATGGTTATCTGAAATGCAGGCTGCATTTTTGTGGGAGTGCCAGGATTAGAGCCTGTACAACAAAGAGCCTTTCACTACTATATTTGTCTCATCTCTATATGAAGTGTTGACCTAAAGCCTTGCTTATGTTTCTGCTTGTATACCCTAGCAGTAGAGTAGCTGTTGCTGCATGAATAACAAAGGCATCCTATTACCATCTGTCATGTCATACTTATAATTTTCAAGATTCAGCCTTTGCCCTCCTGGTGTGGTTGACTTAGAATCATGATTGACATTAATAGCTATTCTTAAAAGTCAAAAAGCAGGCTTTATTTCTGACAAGGGGGGCATGTTTGATTGATAGCGAACTCATTACAATTATTTACTGGAGTCCAGGAGCCCCAGTGCAGTGATGTTTATGACAGCTTTTGTTCAGTGCTCACTTAAAACTACACACTCCAAGTGGGTTTGCTTTAAAGCTTAGCACTTAATGCTATAGTTTGGGACTGAGGATGGGAAAGAAAAGGGAAGAGGCACCTGTGGAATGTAAGCACACTTTGTACACATTCATGGGAAACAGAGATGCTTTCTGCCTGTTGAAACTATCAGCAAATGCTCTGCAGTGGTACTAAATCACAGTTATAGAAGGCTTGTTACATGCTTGAGGAAAAGCAGACTTCTTCATTAACCTTACTTTTCTCTTGGAATCATAGAATACCCTGTGTCAGAAGGGACTCATGTGGAGCATAGAGTCCAGTCCTGGCTCCAGATAGCTCCTCCCAAACCCAGTGTCTCTCCCTGTGAGGAGCTGCAGCCTCCATGAGGCCTCCCCTCATCTCCTCTGCTCTGGGCTGAGCAAACCAAGGGACCTCAGCTACTCCTCACACACCTTGTCCTCCAGACCCTTCTCCATCTTTGTACACTCTGTAATAGTTTTATGCCTTGTTTGTACTGTGACACCCAAAACTGTACATGATACCTCAAGATGAGGCTGCACCAAGGCAGTGTAGAGCTCAGTCACTTTTTATTTTAATGTACAGTAAACAATCATGAGAGATGCAGATAAAAAGTATGATTTCAACTTTGTGGCCAACCGAGAAATGAAATCCTTTTGGGCAGGGTGGGGGGGTGGGAACCAGCAATCAGACTGTATGAACTAAGATGGCAAGAGTAAATATTACACTAGCTCTAGTTGCATTTCTTACAAGAAAAATAAGGGACAACTATGAATGAAGTCCAAAGGAAAACAGCTGTGGCATGAGAAGTCAGTGTATTAGAATACATTGTGTAAAATGCCAGCTGAAGTTGGAAAGCATGTACTGTTGAGAAAATCAGTGAAGGTGGGTAATGGACTGTAGAGCTCTACCCTTCAGTAGTTTTCCTTTTGTACATTTCCAATAAATTATGAGAAATCCTCTGAAATCTAAAGGGAATTTTAAAGTTTTTTGTATGCTAAAATCATAGACTTGCAGAGCAACTTTAAGGTTAAATGACCACACAGTGGCATCCAAGTCTGCTACTAAAAATTATTCTGCATGATACTAAGTCTTCCTTTGGTCACAAGTCTGTTCCAGATCCTTATAATAAACTTTTCAAAGCATTACCTGCCAGCACGCTAACTCATTTATGGAAGATTGTTTGTTTGGGAGGCTGCACTGATAGCAAAGTAACCCAGAGCACGCATCTGCACTGGGAAAGAAGTGAAGAGCGAAGAATGGAGGAGCCCAGAAACTCTACTTAAGTAAATAATGGGGTAAAAATCTTTTGTGCGGAGTTGGAGCCAAGTTTGACTTGAAGCCAAATATTATATTTTAATGAAACATCTTACAAACATGGAGGTTTAGGAGAAAGCCTATGAAAACAGCAAGCTGTGAGAGCCTCTTGTGTGACTATTTAGCAATGTGGTACATGAGAGGGAGTGACTAACCTGACTGCAGTCAATGCTGCTTCTTAGATTAAACCAAAACTTTAAATGGAGAGTTTGTCACTACAGCCCTCCCTCAAAAGATGAGGTGGTATATACAGGTCCTGTAGCTTGGGAGCACATGTATCCAGGTATAGACACAGCTGGCTTATTGGAGAAAATACAATCCTGTTTGCATGAAAGCAAAAACTCGCAATGTAATAAGTACACCACATCAGAGTGCCCATGAATGGAGAGCACAGTCTTCAGCATGCACAGCTAAACTGTTCTTTGTGTAAAAGATTTTGTTGTAACCAATGCATGAACGTTTCTCAAGGTGTTCGTAAGACATGCTTGTGGAAACTTCATCTTTCAGACAGCATTGCTGATTGAGGCTATTTCATCTTCATTAAAACTAGAAAAACAAGACTTGCATGAATATGACTGAAGGTAGAAAGTAACCTGTTTTCAGGCTTATCAAATTTTGTCCCATCTGGACTGTGCTTGAAATATATATTACATAAAAATTTAGACTGCTTCTTGCTAGGAGTGTTAAATCCCTCCTAAAGCCACCTTCCTTCTTTGAGCTGACTTAGCAAAGTGCCCCAGCAGCTCTGTGGCATTCACAGCCTGAAATCAAACTTGAAATGCAAAGAATGCATCTGCTGTAATACTACTAGCCAGGAGCAGAGGTGGAAACATAATTCTTAGTGCTGTCACCATAATCCAGTGCTTGCAGTTCCTGGGGATAGAGCACAGGAGGAAGAGTCCTCAGCTAGGAAATAATCTATGATCTGTCTTTGGATAGCTCTTTTTCTATGTGGTTCTACAGCAGAGATCAAAGTCAAGTAAGTTTACTGTCAGGAGGCTTAAATTTGTTTTCAAGGTAGCCTCACCTCTGTTGGAAGATACCTAAGGAGGGCTGAGCAAATGGAGGAAAAATGGAAACGGCTCGTCTCTGCTATGATGTATGTGTTTATAGGCAGGAGCTGATTAAACCAAGACAAAAGCTCCCAAGGTGGGTTATTTTAACAAGTGGCTGGAAACTGGAAAACAAAATGCTTTTATTCTGGCTTCTTCAAATGAAAAGCATTTAGGCATCAGGTTTTGACTTGCAGGGTAAAAATGTGATTGCTCATGAGACCTTTCTTGCACGTCTGCTCTGTTTTGTACTGTTACAGCAGGCAAAGTGCTTTTATGGTCAGCCATCAACAAACAAGACTTTAAATCAATTATTTAGATATCAAATGCTACTTGGCACAACTGTTACCTTCTAGCAATGACTCTTTAAGTGGATTGTACTCCAGAGACAAATCAAAGTCTCTATCTGCTGTTAGCTTGATTTATGCTTAGTGTTGTACATATCTTCAACAATAATATTTGCATACTCAATGATAACCATTTATAAGCGCAGTTTTTTTAGTTGGTTTTATTTGCTTTTGCTCACATGGGGTGTGATAACAGCGAAGACCAAGTTCCAGGAGATGGGGCTGGCTGGTACAAAGCTGATGCTTTCTCAAACTATCTGTGCAACTGGGGGAGATTTCAGGTATAAATTGACGTTTAGGTACAAATGTATGCGTTTGTCTAGAGACTGAAGTGATCACGTTCATAAATACTTGTAGACTGTTTTCCTAATGAATGTTTGGTTCTATAAGGCTGGATTAGGAAGCATTAATAGTCTAGATCTTTAGGAGATACTAATATGCTGAATAATTTGCTTTACCTTTGTTTCCATGCATTTGAGATGCTTGTTATTTTTTAGCATATACGTTTAGTACATTGTTACAGGGCTTTTTTTACTGTATTGTTTTCTATTCTTATTTGACTCTGATATTGAATGAAGGGTTCTCGTGAGCCCAGACTTCTCTCAGTGTGCCTTTAAAGAAAAAAGGTATGTTACAGTACTATTGGGGCAGGCTTGTCCTATAGCCTCCATAGTTTGCGTATGTGAACTAAGAGTCAGAAGGTTTTTTGCAAATTAGCCTATTTCTTCATTCAGTTACCTTTGGGCAGAGAAAGAGCTTGTGATGAGGGAGGTACCTGTGATTTTTTTTTTAACATACTTTCTTCTATTTTCACAAGATAAGATCCTTCTGAAGGTGCTGGCTGGTAGTGAATTCCAGCATACCATCATAAAATTTTCTCATTTTACATTTTCACTGAAGAATCTCCTCTGGGTGAGTAGTGTTCTAGAAAGCAGTTTCACAAGAAATTCTTTGTGTTTTAGTCACCTGCTAAATGCAAAGATGGGGAAATGTATAAGCTGTAGTAGGAAGGGGTCTCATCCAGCCTTCAGCTCAGTGGGGATTACTGCCAGCACTGGGTCAAGGTAACTGTGGCTTTGCCCTGCTGAGTCTTGCAGCCCTCTGCAGATGGAGATTCTCCAGCCTCTGTAAGTAGATTAGCTTTTCAGCAGAGTTATTTGGCTTTGGGCTTGAGCTTCAGCTGGTCATCGGTGGGAGTCTCATGAGCACCCACTTGTAGGCAAGAGGGTGAATGGGTCTTTTAAACAGCAAGTGCTACAGAACTCCAGTCAAAATACTTTCCATGAGTAGTTGTGCTGAAGGAAACTTAACGGGGAGATTCCATTCTAGTTTCCTTTAACTGCTTTGAAAATCAGCAGAGGAATTTGAAAATAAATTACACAGATTTGACTGTGAGCCAGCACTGCTCTTCTGAATACAGCTGAATTTCTTTTCCTTGTTTTGCTGCTCATGTCACTAAGAATCTGAAAGCAGCAATCTGAACAAACTGGAGCTTAAGCAGTTTTTTATCAATAAAGCAGTTATAGATTTGTGGTTAACAGTGTATTGACTACATATTTTAGTGTGGTTGGCAGTTTTATCCTTTAATCTGCTTGTAAACCCTTCTCACTGGCTTTTAAGATGGATTTTCCCCAAATATGTAAACTGTAGAAGGAATTAGAAACTGTGATGTTGCACTGAGGTGGCCATCTCTTGTAGTCAGTCTATATGAAGCTGTTTCTCAATATTAGGGCTATGGTAATGGCTTGATAAATATAATAGTGTTAAGTAAAAATAAAGGATGAGAACAGAGTCAGACTTGACTGAGTGAGGTACGATAGTAGTTGGTCTGAATTTATATTAAAAAGTCAGGATGAGCCCAACAAAAATCTGTCTGAAGTGAGTGTACTCAAGGTATTCCCTTTGGAAATATTTCTAGCCAAAACTGGGAATTAAGACTGAGTATACAGAAAGAAGTTATAAAGATCCTTTGAGATAAACTTTTGTCATAGTGGAAACTCACGAAATTCTTTCCAGCTAATTTCTACTGGAAATCCCAGTGCTGTTTCCAAACAAATTTGCTGGTGTTTTTTTTAATTTCAGAATGAACAGTTGTTTTGAGATACCACTTATGGTTATGGAATATATCTGCAACTGTGTATTATTTGTTACAAGACAGCACAGTTTTGTATTTGGTTGTCTGGAGCCTTCATGCCTGTGAGACACCTCAGCCTGAGCAGAGCACATCTGTGCATTCAGACATTGAATTCCTTCCTTTTAGTAGCCATGAGTTCCTGCCCTTCCAGGGCTGGCTGATGGTAAAGTGACTGTGCAGAAATGGGTAGAGGGCAAATGAAGTGCTGCTGAAAAGCTTAACTGTGACAAGCAGTAGCAATATGGAGGAACAAAACATTTCTAGGTCCTTCATTTGTGCTTCATTATGTGAAATAGATGAGAAATAGCTTCTTTGTTAGTCAAATTTCTTGTTGAAGGCAGCTAGGGCACCAAGGTTGGTTTATAGTGAAGGCAGGAGAGGAATATCACTGAATCCTTATTCCTGGCTGAAAGTAGGAGAGAGTGAACAGTAGCTCATTCACAAGTAGGAAATCTGAATTGGCACAGGACAGAAGCTTTCTGTTTTATGAGAAAACCTAGGTAGAGGGCTTTTTGTTCTTATTCTGGATGGGAAGCTTACTGAATTGTATGTACAGCGATAGATATTTCAAGTCTCAAGATATTTCAGTGGCCCTCTCATGCGCTCTACACTGTAATAGTCGTATCAGTACATTACACTGAAAAGGAACGATTGAGAAGCATGTTGCTTTCTGCCTCTTTTCTCCCTCTAATGGTTAAACATTTTCTATCTTTAAGAAATGAATCAATACAAATGTTTGAAACTCCATGAAATGTATGTCATGTTGGGATTTTTTTTTCAGTTAAAGGGTTTTTTGATGGCAACACTTAAGTTCCATTATGTAGTTAGGAAACCTAAGCTTTCCCTAAGATAGGTAAGTAACATTAACTCCACATACAGTCAGTTAAACATGTAGTGACTTGTCAAAAGCATCACAGAATCATTGCCAGAGACAAAGCTGGGATTCACAAGTTTGTAATGATCACTAAAGCATATTTAAAATGTCAGTGCTGCTGTGTCCTTACCTAATCATATGCATGTGTGATTGGCATGTAGCTACGCAGGCGAACAAGAATACTGTTTTCTGTACATCTTGACTATTTCCCCCCACCAGTCATACACTATTTACTGAACAGCACCATTAGCTAGTATTTTTCATATTATTTTATTAGTATTTCACATTTTTTCCAGGTTTTCAGAATTTTGTGCCACTGATTTATTGAGAATGTCATAACTTGATAACAAAAGAGCAGGAGACAACTTTACAAAACTCTTTCCTGAGACCTTTTCTCCTCTGGCTACAGTTCTCTCTTCGTCAGGTACTAAAGAGTAGTTGATTGCTTTGTACACTAAATCAGGCCTGTGGTGGAATGCGTAATGCAATTTTTCAAAGGATTGACACAGTAATTTGCTTTTCTTGATAGGGTTGTTCTTAAATATATTTGTTTACCTCTTTTCAGATTGTTTCCATTGATCATTGCTCATTGCTTGGTTTCCTTTTCTGTTTTACTATTTAAAAGTCACCTTGTTTTCTGCAAATGAGGCAAAATAATTTGTGCATAAAGAGCAGTGTGGAATATTACCTTTCTGTGTTGAGGAAAAACATGGAAAAAATCTAATCAAGCATACAATTTTTTTTAAAAGTAAAATGCTGTGCATATAAGCATACAAATACATGTCCAGAGTAAGCAAATATGGTATACTCATACACGTTTTCCCCAAATGCTCTAGATGTATTTTAATTGTTCACAAGAATATTTATGAATGTGGTGACTACATGCATCAACACCTGATTTCTTGCTTCAGCAGGGAAAAAGTGGTGTGAGATTACATGATGTCGGTGTCATCCTAAAAGAAAGGGGTAATTCTGTGTTCAGTGCAGGAAAATAAATGACCACACTGTATTTCATAGACCTATGTGTGACACCTTCTTTAGACTTCTGTTCCCCTAGTGATGATTATTGCCCATGAGATACTTCAGCATTGCATTTTGATCATTTGGCTCAATGACAGCTTCATGTGGGGGAGCTCACTCTTAACAACTACTTTTTTTGAAGTTCTTTACTGTGAGGTGCTGGATCAGCTGCCCACAGAGATTGTGGATGCCCCATCCCTGAAGGTGTTCAAGGCCAGGTTGGATGGAGCCCTGGGAAGCCTGGTCTGGTATTAAACATAGAGGTTGGTGGCCCTGCTGTGGCAGGGGAGTTGGAGCTCAATGATCCTTGAGGTCCCTTCCAACCCAAGCCATTCTATGATGTGGCTGTAATATGGGTGGGTTTTTGGTTTTTTTTTGGTTTTTTTTTTGCATAGAATATTTTAAATAACAAAGCTCCTCTCCTTGGTTTTTAGTAGCTTCAGTGGGACAACATCTTGTGTTCAGGAATAGAGAACTGAAATTAGTGTATTGCCTACAAGGGCAGGTGCCTTGAATCTTTGATTAAACATGCTGTTTGGTCAGTGAAGATAGGACAAGTGAAGAGACAAGATCCTCAGAATAACTCTTCTTCTTGCATTAAAGGTTAGGTATAGAATATTGCTGTTGATCCAAACAGCTCCTGGCTAACACCAGTTCAGCTCTGCTAGCTGGCTGAAGTGTGCATGACATAGCAGAAGACAAAGCTTTTTATCTCCCAGCTTTTCAGGAATGCATACTTTTTCCCAGTCTGGTGAATAGGATTAATCTTGCAGGGATATAATTGAAATTCTTCTGCCTCTCTCCCCTCTGATTACATGGTCAAATTCCTAGCTTAACTGTCTCTTAGCTAGGTGATGTGTACTGTACTATTCAAACTAGAAATCAGAAATCCACACTTCTCAGTCAGTCTTGTGGCATAGAATCATAGTATCACAGAATGGTTTGGATTGGAAGTGACCTTAAAGCTCATCTAGTTCCATCCTCCTTGCACTAGATCAGGTGCCCATCTGACACTGTATACAGTGTATTATACAGAGTCTGGTGCAGTAAGATACTGGTCTTACAAAAATATTTAAAAAAAAATCAGTAACCTGAGCAATCTCTAGAATGGGAGATAGTGTTGAAAGAGCATGCTGTGGTTTCATAAGAGTACGCCTTTGAAAGTGGCAAAATGCCATTTCCCAGTGAAAAATGAACAGTTGCTCCTGATCTACCAAACAGCACTGCTGGGCTTTCTCAGCCTGGTGCCTTCCTTTTGCACCTCCTGTAAGATATACAGCACTTCCAGCAGCAAACTGCCCTCGGTATCGCACTGGTCTGTCAGCTCAGTACTGACTCTGATGTAAGACTGCCATCTATTGAATTCCCAGCATCATCTCCTGCAAAATCTAGCTTTCTATCCACATGCTGACCAGTTCCAGTCTTGTTTTGTTTACAAGACCTGACAAGACTGGGCATCCTTTCTGGCGTGCCTGCAAGCAAGTCACCTTGCAAGAAGCCATCAAAATGTCAGGAAGTAGCTGTTGAGTGAGAGCTCATACCTTGCTACATTACTTTCTTTTGCACTGAAAGATGTTACAGATGCATCTTTCCAGGGTTTGTTTGTCAGATGCGTTTTTCCAGGGCTTGCCAATGGAGTAGGTTGCAGATATCTTCCATCAAAGGAAACTTCATGTGCTTGAGGATAATAGTGAGAAATACAAGAATAACTTTGAGAAAATATCCATTTGGACTGTGATTAAGAAGGAAAAAACCTTCAGTTTAGCTCATTGATTTCTCTCAGTGGTTTCTTTCTACTTTCATTTATATGCAGAAATACTGTCTAGCATAATAAGATTCATACCCTGCACAGCAGCAGCACAAATGTTTAAAAGCACTACCAAGATGCAATTTTCTAATGCCACCTCCCTAGACACCACTCCACCTTAATAGTTTGATAGTGTGGAAATCCCATAAGTGAAATACTTGGCATATATTCCTTTGAGTCTCAAGATCTTTTGTGATTAAGAGCCTGCTCAAAGGCCTGCTGAACTGTTCAGAAGAAACCACATTCAACAGAATTAAAGCCCACCACAACCCAAGTTCACTTGAACCCATGTAGCTCAATGCTTTTTCCTGGATGGCAGTGAAGCAGGGTCAGCGTGAGCTATTGGAGCAAGGACAAGGAGCTTTGAACGTGTTTGCAGAAGTATTCTTTGTTAGGCTTGAGACTTGCCCTGTGCAGTGAATGAGGACATGTGTTGGCAGCTGGCAAGGCAGCTAGCCAATTGTGCTCTCAGCTAGCACGTGTGGAGTTTTCAAGCCTTCTCTCTCCATGCACTGAGCAAGCCAAAGGTGCTTGATTAAAAGACTCATTTCTCTTGACATTGCTTGTAAAGCTGTCTAGAGGGCTCAGTGTCTCCCTTGTGCTCTTCCACTACTTTCCTCTTTTAGCAGTTTTCCTTGGGATATCTCCTGTACATAATCACTTCCAACGATATTTCCTCTTCCATCCAAGGTCCTAAATGTCATGCCCTGCCCGATGGAGATAAGCAGTGATACCATCTAAGTTTCAGTTGTGGATCCCCAGTGTGTGCTCTATTTCCCTTTGGTGATAAAGCAGCAAAACTGCTTGCCCTTGCAGATCCTTCCCATTGAATTTAGAAAGGATAATGCATTCCCATTCAGGCATCGCGTATGAGATAACCCATCATTGTCAGAAGGCAACAGAAAAAGAAAAAAGGATCACATCTTCTGCTGTGCAGTGGGAATACCACTGTCTGCTACTCAGTCTGTGGCATGAAGAAAGAGGCCTTGCCTTGCTCTGCATTAGGAGCCTGTTGAATCATTTCCCCCAAAACTGTGTGAGCAATGAACTCCTAATGGACCCTGAAATGTTCAGCCAGGGTAATGTACAATAAAAAAAATGAAAATGTCCTTATCTCTGTTAAGGAGATGAACTGGATGGGCACAGAAATGAGAATAAAAGGATTTAGAGGGGCGAGATCAAAAGATGCATTTTGCAGCAAAGAATATCAGCACATTGGATGAATATGTTGCGTAGAGGAACGTGATAAAGCATACAGCTGTTCATGCATGGACACATATGCTCTTATGTCCTTTCTGTTCATTTTCTTGTCACCTGCTTTTTGCAGCTACGTTCTGGTAAGTGTGGGCTTCCTGCAGCCTGGCTCTGTTCAGTGGGCCTGTATGAGGCCTGTGGGGCAACAAATACATGTGGAGTAACTGTCTCTTGTGGGGTAGGGCTGAGAGAAGCAACATCAGAACTGGAATGTGCTTTTTCCTTCCTTGTCAAATCTCCATTTCTGTATTTACCAGTCATCCTTGAGGGTTTTTATTTAGACATCAGTGACCTTGTCTCAGTGTGCTGGGTTCCTAGAAAATGATGGTGGCCACCCGGAGCTGGCAAAAAAATGAATATGGATCTCCATTTGTTTATGCTGGACAAATAATTTATATAACTTTAATAGATCTTTCTATTAGCTTGTGACAAATAATAGAATGCCAATATATTCATCATTCCAGGCCCATTAAAACTGCCAGCTTTACAAATGTTTGATATAATGCTCTGATTCAGACTTACACCCTTGATCCCTTATTATAGTCCCTGCTTCATGTATGAGGCATGGCGCACTCACCAGTTTCTCATCAGGAGTAAGTAATTGGCCAATTAAAGCATAGGCTGTGTTATCTTGCAGAATGGAATAAAAGCAGTGATAGTCAAACTCCAAACAATTTGAATCTTAATGTTGGATAAGTTAAGGTCTCTCCTTTGCAATTGCCTTTGTTATGGAGATCTCTGATCTAAGTAATGGAAAACCTGAGTTTGTTGTTCATGTAAGGTTTTAGGTCTCTTTAGTCTTAAATATGTATTGCAAAACTAGGCTCTGCCTCTATATTTGTTACTGAGATGGCATTACAGGCTTGACCATTAAAATAATACCTGCCATATTTATGGCTAAATCCTAATATCTTAATAGCAGGAAGAGTTTCATTGGTAGCAGCAGGACTTGGATTTGGACCTGTCACAGATTACTTTTTCCCAGTAATTTAGGCTTGTTAGTGGTGAGTGCTGAACTAATATTAGTATTCCAATAGCATCTGAAAGCTCAGGTATCTCAGAGCCCTGTTGTATCACAGACGCTACATAAACCCACGGTGGGGAGAAGTCTCAGTCTGGCAGACTGTAGGATAAGCAGGCAAGACAATACGTAACAAAAAGGAAATTATCTCTCTTTTTCAGATGGGGTATCACTATTCTCATGGGATAAGAGAAATGTAATGCTATTTTCAGAAGTGTGGAGAAATAAAGCATTTTGCCAAATGTCAGAAACAAAATCTCTTATCTCGATACACTGCTCTGATCAAAAGACAGCCACTCTTTGTGTTTTCTGAGTAAAGTTTATGCATACCTTTGGTATGGTAGGAACAAATAGCATTTTTCTTGTAGATGAGAAACAACTGAGTAGGTAATGTGCAAAAAGTAAACAAAGATCATAGAAATGAATTGACTTCTCTTTTTTCACTCTTCATAATTTACAGCTATTCTAGCAAAACAGCTAAGAACAAGAGTTGTTTCTTTTTTGACCCAGTGCACCTCCTCATACTTGGAATATCTTTCTAGCACTCAAGTTTAGTTGTTGCAGGTTCTCAAGATATCTTAGAGCAATATTTTACCTGTTACCAGGGTGCAAACAGGCACAATCAAGTGTTTGAGTGCCCAGGGACAAAAGATGTGTATGTGACCCACATTCAGTGCTAACACTCCTGGATTGCTTATCTACGTTCCTATGCTGCCTGAAATCCAGAATTAATGCTTTCAGGAAAGTCCCTCAGAAAGTAAACAAACCCAAGTGCTAATTTTTAAGTTAAGCCCTTGTCCAGGTGTTTTTCCACACCGAGACAAGGAATCCAGCAGGAAGTCCAACAGAGTTATAAAAGCAAATTCCCTGTAGTAAAATCCCTTTGTGTTTTTATCTATTCCTAACCCATCCTTTAGGTACCAGTTGGGCAACACATTTGCAGAAGCAGTGGTAGGACCGTGAATAGACCCACCTTGGTTTGCATTCTCCACTGAATCTCTTCCCTGTAGTGAGCAGTTTAGTCAGATGTATTTTGGCAGCTGCAGGTGATGGATGAAGACAGCAATGTTGATTTTTCTTGCACCAGGAAGATCTCTTTTTGCCTGATAACAAAAGCAAAATGTCAGCCTTGCTTCTGGGTAGAGCTTTTCCTGGCCCAGCATGGAAAAATGATTTGCTGAGCAATTCTTTCTGGCACTCTAAATTTTTTATAGTGGATTGTGTGCCTGAGAAAGGAATAGAGCTGGCCTTTCCCACCACATCAGAAGAGGTTCATTGCCTTTTTGGAGGGAACATGCCCAGACACCATCAGAAGGATAAGTAGTAACCATCTGGTGAGACTTATTTAGAACAGAGACGCATTTGGAGATTAAGTTCTGACTGCTGCACTGATGGCCTTCAGCCCTATTGCATTAATAGGACCGACTTGGCAGCACAGAGGAGTGGGACCACCTGTCTGTTGGCTTCCCCAGCTCTGGCTTGAGCTCACCATCATCTGAAATGCTAGACATCTGCTGCTAGATGTTACTCTTGTAGGAATGGGTGAGCACTTGCATACGCTTTTAAATAGTTACTCATGAGATAAATGCAAAATTCAGCTGGAGTAGCATCTCAGGAAGCTAAACTGAAGGTGAACACCTTTGCTTCTGGAGTGATCAGTGAGCTAATTTAGAAAGAGCTTGAGCTGCAGAACAGTAGTGAAATGAGTCTCAGCTGTGCTGCACACTAGATTCCTGCAGAATCTCAAAACAAGATGCAGAAAGCACCTGCATTTAATCAGTCTGGGGAGAGTTGACTCTGAGCTTTATCAGTGTTTCTTTTCAACTGCTGGTGCCTAACAACACCCGGAGAGGCACTGGGAGTTGTTATGTCACCGACAAGATATAGTTGTGTTATTAATTTTACGTTCTTTATATTGTTTAATTTGGAAATTCAGATTTAATCAAATGTCAAACTCACTGTCCAAATTCTTAAATTAAACATGACTTGCTTGGGAGATTTTCCAGAACTGCTGTTTGTTGCATCAGCCCCACCATCACTTTTATTGATTGTAGAAGCCACCATTTTGTAACAAGCTAATTTGGCCTTGGCTATAGAGCCAGAATAGCTGCCTTGAGGCATTCTGAGCCAGTTTTCTACAAGAACCTGTGATTTTTAATAACATCATCAGAAATTGTTTTGTAGGAGACTGAACAGGAATGAAAACCAACAAAAGGAAAGGCAATTCCCATTCTTTTGTCGTTTTGATCTCCGTATCTTGCAAGTCATCTGCTTATCAGCTGTTGTCTCCTTGATGCTCCCAAGAGTATTCACATCTTCATGGTTTTATAAGAATTGAGTTGTCTAAGTCAGGCACACTTATTGTCTAAAAGCATCTGCAAAGATGTAAACATAAAGATGAGACTCAGGGTTTGCTGGTTAAAATCAAGTAGTGAGACTCAGCTCTATAAGAGCTGTATTACCTAATGATGCCTTGTAAAGGCTTTGGGAAAAGTAGGAAAGAGAGGTTTAGGATGTCATTTGTGAACAGTCGTTTGTTAGGAGATGAAACTCTGGAACAACTTCTTATTTGACCCCTACTGAAGCTCTTGGGATGGTGTATGTGGATGAAGGATCTTCATTAATAGAGGTATTGGATACAGAGATACTGCTTTTTTATTTTATTCTCATCCCTGCACTTCTGACACCTTGTGGTGATGTCAAGGAAGGGCTGTGACACAGCAGCAGCTCTGTAATAGAGCACAAATGCCATATGCCCCCCACCCTCCACATGTTGAAGTACTGGAAGCAAAGGCTTTGCCTAAGCCTGTTCTCCTTGCACAGGTGGATGTGGTAACACAATGTGGATGAGCCTGGCTTCTGAAATTATAATAATAATAATATATAATAATACAAATCCAAAACAACTGAAACAGACTTATTTCATATTTTTCTCAAGCTAATTGAGAATCTAATTTAGTCCTTATCAAAGAGTACAAGAATGGAGTGGCCATCAAGATTATTGCTTGATCTATAAATAGACTCAAACCTACCGCTAATACTTAGATGTTTATTGCATTTATGCTTAGCTATTCCATTTTATTTTAGCTTCCTTATTGGATAGCATTCAACAGATTGTCTTTCAACTTTTCTTAGAACCAGCCAGAGTACAGCTCACTTATTCTCCTGGTGAAGCTATTGCAAGAAAGCCCATTACAATTAGGTTGTGTATGTGCAGGATTAACTTTCAATATTCTTTCCAATTTTTGGCCTAATCTGTGTACTCCTTACTCTGGGAATGCACAGATTTTCTTCTCGCTCTTCTGTTCAGAAATCTTCAGTGCTACCAGAACACACAAAATCTGGCATGTGTAAAAGGAAGGGAATTTTCACTTCAGAAGCATGCTTGGAATGGTTTGTTTTAGCAGTTCTAACCTTAGAATACTAAGGTACCACAACTTTTACTACAGCATGGCCACAGCCAACTCACCAGGGTTGCAGAAAAAATGGAGTGTTAGGGCAGTGGAAATTTACAGAGGCATTGCTTCAGGTAATTTTTAAAGGACCAGATTTGCAGGTTTGCTGTTTTATTTACATAGCCAAAGATACTTCAGCAGGATGTGACTGAAATTTTTCAGTCTAGACCAGTAAAACTGTGTGTATTTGCATGCAATATGGGAGTTCTCAGAGTTCAGCTGAGCTGTTGAACAGTTTTCAGAAGCCAGCAGACAGCTGCTGTTTACATCCTCCTCACTCACTTGTCAGTTATGACCTGTTTCATTTATTTTTCTTCATCATTGTTTCTACTCAAATGTGACTCAGCTTTATCACTGACACCCGCAGTATGTTGAGCTGCAAGGAAGCAAAGAAAGGGAGAGGAGAAGGAACCAGCAGTGCTATGGCAAGTAGGTAGCACAGGAGCAAGACTTTATTTTTCCTGCAGAGTACTTAAGCGTTGGAACTTGCTGAAAAATATGGAAAGCTTTTTTAGTATCTCTTGCTTTAAGGCAAGTCTGGTAAAGGGCAGTATGATTATGCTGTGAAGTGGACGTACAGAATAGGTAATTTAATTTTGTTGCTGTTGTAATCTGCTGGGCATTTTTCCAAAACAAGAGTAGGGAGTAACTGGCGTATTTCATTACAACTGCCCAGATGAGTAGGAGGAGATTAAGCCTTTAATTACAAGATGGAGCATCTTGAGCCGGTGTTACAGCTTGGGGCTGAAGCCACAGCCGGTCTAAAAGTAACCTAGAGGATCTCAGATCACCTGCTGCACAGACCTGGTAAAGACTTTGTCTTGGCTACTTGTGTATTTTATTGAAATTAATGTACATGTGTGTTTTAAGAAAAGGAGTATTTTCCTGAGTCTGGAATAATCCCCACGAGTGGTTTCCTAGCCACATGGCACTGAAACAAACTGTCAGCCAGTTCTTTTCTTCTGTGTTCATGCATCAGTAAGATAATTTCTAATAGATGTTACCCTGTCTGGCTAGGACCTTTAAACAACATAATTGAACCTCGTCTTCTTTTTGACTTTTCCTGTCAAATTTGTAAGGCTGGTTGCCATCAGCAGTTGTGAGTGATTAGCATTCTTGCTAATTTTGCTTGCCATCAGACTGTCAAGCTTGGAGATGACATGAAATACTCATGTAAAAGTGACAGAGAATAAAATGTTTGTTCCTTTTCTGGGGTTTTGTTGTAGTAAGAAGTAAAAAGCTGAATGGAGCAAGCATCATCTGAGTACCAGAAATAGATGCCTTTTGAAAGTATTTCATTAAGTAAGACTGTATGAATGAGTAGATTTCTATTTTACTGTGAGCATTTGGAATAATGATCTTTCCTTTGAATGTTTTGGCTTTTGGGGAGCTCCTTCAACTCCACTCAGTTGAGAGTTGAGAGGGCTCAACTTATTACAGTGAGAGAACACTAAAATCTTTCCTTTAAGTAGAAGACTTAAGCTTTTAAATTTGGGATCTGTCTTCAGATGGTGTTTTATGCAGTGAAATGTGCTGGAATAGTAGCCGGAGTGATTAGTTTTATTCTGCTAGCTCATATGCATGTGTTGGTAATTGGCATGGAAAGCTGTATTTGTCAGTGTCAGATGGTCTGCCAGGGGAATGAATGAGGTAAGCATTCCCTGATATAATACTTGGGTATTGCAGGCAGTACCGGGAAAGAACAGCCGTGCTGTTTCAGCTCCATGAAGCTGTAAGATATGGGTAATTTGATTATTCCAATGCTTGAAGAGCTGGGTTGCCATTATTGATTCTGAATGATCAGTTTGTTCATATGGTTTCTTGTAATCCAGCGGTGACGAGGAAGCATCAGACGGTGTTGCCACCTTGGTGGCAGTCATGCTCTGGGTATAAAGCCATCAACTGGCTCTAACAAACCCTCCCACTAGCAGGACATGGTTGGGAAATTTCCTGTGCTCCTTATTCTGAAGTCTTAGAAGATGGATGGCAAAACAGAGGACATGAAAACGTGCTTGGAGCCACCAGAACAGTGGCTTAGAAAACCTGACATTGCCTCCCTTGTTAAAAGCTGCACATGTGTACCTGAAAAGAGGGGAGCTAATTACAGCTTAACCAGAGATTCACAGGACAAGAGCAAGTAATTTGCAAATTACTGTGTTTTTCTGAGAGATGAGCATGCATCAAAGAAAAAACGCTCCCCAGTATTCAGAGTGGTGAAGAAGTAATGGAGATGTCCCTAAAGAGCTTGTGCTATGTATTGTAATCAGCTGCAGTGGTATTAAAGAAAACGTTTTCTTTTTTTTTCCCCTTTCTTCATGCTCTTCTAATCAATGCTGAAAGATTAAAATCACAGTTTCAGGGGCTTTTCTTTCTTTTTTTTTTTGAACAGTATTTAATTTGTGACACAAATCAATGCAAGTCAGGAAGAAGGGTATGGGAATGTTGAACTGTTCTGCCAATCCTCTGTTCAGTGGCACAGTACTATTTTTTTCATCTTGCTACACGTGTAGGCATCAGGATGACTCTGCAGGTATAAAAGACTTGATTTCTGGGAAGAATATAGGAAAAAGAGCATTCCAGGGTCATGGTTCTGGTGGTGTGGAAGTCAGTGTTGGGATTTGTTAAGCCTACCATTATGAGTAAGGTTGAATGAGTTCCGTGTGACTTCAGCAAAGCAGTGGCACCCATTATAGGATTCCAGTGAATTGCCTGAAGCATCGGTAGTCTAATCAAGCCATCTTGGATGGCAGCTGAAATGTCCCCTAGTGGGAGGTGAGCATTTAAAAATGGGAAAATCTTCCTTCTTCAGGAAGGATTTTTCTCTTTCCGAGAGCTTTGAAGCTGACACTGGGAAAGCCAGTAAACTAGCAAGAGGAGGGCAAGGGGAACTGCCTCACAGAGCAGCTGGCTCAGGAAACATGGGCCTTTTAGCAGCAGCTTCATGCCACAGCAGGTTATGATCAGCAGTTAAATAGCTGCATTATTTGCATCATCTCCCTGGCTCCGCTGTGCTATTAACTGTTCCTCCTAGCTTCCTCTACAAAAATGGTTCTGAGAGCTTATATTTAATTGCATATCTATCCTGAGGCCCAGTCATCCTGTCCTCATGTTCATGGTTTAGCAAGGAAAGTAGGAGCTACAGGCTGAGGCACATTGCGTCAGTGTAAGAAATCCAAAGACTGTTGAAGTAGTTCTTTCAGTTATTTGTTGTCATGTTTTCTGCTTTGCGTCCTTAGTGCTTGATGGGAAGTCATTTGACTAATGGTGCCCATTGTGAGCATGGTTTATATCCCTTGGCCATGGAGTAGAGACAGTTGTTGCTGTGCCTTAGTAGAGAGTAGAGTAGAGACAGTTCTCGCTGTGCCTTAACCAGTGGCATACATCCAAGGCTCTGTGTGCTCCACACTTTCCTGCTAAGTAGCTGGCACAATGACCTTCTTTTTTTAATAGTTATGGAGTTATATAAGGAGTAAATACAGGAGAAATTTCTGTTTTCCTGGTGTACCTGGGAGTACCAGTCCTTGCACAGACCTGGAGCCACCGTACTTCTGTTGATGCAGAAGGTGAAATACTGCATGTCCCAGCCCCATTACATTTCTTTTTCTTTTGTTTTCCATCTCAGTTCAGCCCCCTGAGAAGAAAAAGTGGCTAACAGAAGTAGGCCTGCATCAGCATTTGAGTTTGGGATAAGAATGTGCTTTTGAACTCCACTGGACTGTACAACGTGCTGGAGAGGAGCTCTGCAGAGAAGGAGCTGGGTGTCTTGGTGGACAGCAGGTTGGCCATGAGCCAGTAGTGTGCCCTTTTGGCCAAGAAGGCCGATGATATCCTGGGGTGCATTAAAAAGAGCATGGCCAGCAGGTCAAGGGAAGGTGATCCTGCCCCTCTACTCTGCCTGGGCAGGCCACATTTAGACTATTGTGTCCAGTTCTGGGCTCCCCAGTTCGAAAAAGACTCCTAGAAGGAGTCCAGCAGATGGCTACAGAGATGATAAAGGGTCTGGAGCATCTCCCTTATGAGGAAAGGCTGAGTAGTCTGGGTCTGTTCAGTCTGGGGAAAAGAAGACTGAGGGGGGATAAATATCTAAAGGGAGGTGGGAGGCAAAATGATGAGACCAGGCTCTTCTCAGTGGTGTGTAGCAATAGGACAAGGAGCAGTGGCCTAAAACTTGAACAAAGGAAATTTCATACAAACACGTGGAAGAACTTCTTTACAGTATAGAACATGGGAACAGATTGCCCAGAGAGGTTGTGGAGTCTTTTTTTTTAAGAGATATTCAACACTTGTCTGGATGCCTACCTGTGTGACCTATTGCAGGGAATCTGCTTCAGCTGGGGGGGAGGGGGTGTTGACCTCAATGATCTCTTGAGGTCCCTTCCAACCCCTGCAATTCTGTGACTGTGTGTGTTTGGTTCACAGCAGTTGCTTATCAGCTGCATTCATCTGGGATGAGATTTAACCAGAATATGCACCTAACTTATCCAGCTGCTTGTTCAACCCGTGGGAGATTGAATCTAAAAAGTAATCTAATGCTGTGTAAAAAGTGTAGAAGACAGTGTGGGACACAAATACCTTCTGAGCAGCAAAAGAGGCATGATCTTGTATTCCTTGTTATGATGTATATTTAATAGTCTGCTTCATATTTGAAGCCCAAGCCTACCTATAAGATGATCTGGTATTGATTTCAATGGAAACAGAAATTGTATTTTATACTCCAAAATTATGTAAGGCCAAAATCTGACTCTCCCAAAGTCAGGAGCAATTACACTGGAGACTTCAAAAGGGGCAAAATTTAACCCCAGGCTCCTCTGAATATACATGTAGACTTTGGAAAATAAATTGGAGAATTACTGCGTTTCACTGACATGAAGAAGAAAATAAAACCTTAAGGATCATTTTCCTCTCTCAGCGCCTTTCCAGCATTAAAGGTACTCACCAATGCAATAGTATCAAGTCTTCTGAGATCAAAAATTAGTGCATGCTACAAGGTGATGATATTAGTAAGGATAGGCTTTGGTTTTAAGTGAAACACTGTTTCTTCCACTGCAAAACCATGGTACAGCAGTAAAATTGTTTATCGCTGCTTAACCATTAGTTATGGAAGAGCTTGACGTTTATCTCATGAAACTGCAATTCAGTAGAAACAAACGAATTAAAATCCATCCTATGCTAACAGTGATAGCAATTGATGCAGTGCCATTCTTTATATTTCCTTGAAATGCTTGTTCATTTTGATAATTAGCACTAGTGTAAAAAAAAATAGCACGGATTAAGACAGCAAACAGACTTGTTTACTGAGCTTTGACTTACAGGGAGGGGAGTTCTGAGCATAAGCTTGGCTAAATATGCAAAACAAGCAACAAACCTTGTCAGGGTAGAAAAGTAGCATTTAGGAGACATTGATGCTACTTATGTTAATAACTTTCTGCGTGACACAGTGAGGTACATAAACAGCTCTTTTATTGTTGCTGGTTTGCTAACTAACTCCCAAAGCCTCCGTCAAGGAAAAGGTCATCAAAAGCTTACATTTTTTAGGGGATTTTTTTCCCTTTTCCCTCCCATTTTCTATCTCCTTCTATCATTGGTAGCATCTCCTTACAAACTCTTTTGGGTCTGCTTGCTTTGCCTGTAAGAAATACTGGGGCACCTTTCTAGTACCTATAAAAATCAATGTGGCTCTGCTGACTTCAGTAGATATACGTCAAATTCTACCAAGGGCCTGATATTTTCCTTTTACAGTGTCCTTTTTTTTCCAAAGAGACATCTGAGCCTTAACTCTTCTTTGAAATCTTACAAAAAAAAAAAAAAAGCATTAACATTGCTTGATATCAAATGATAGTTTCAAGACAGTGGGGGTAAATAACAATTAACAAAGTATAATCTGCCATAACAGAAATGTGACTATATCCACCGTAGCTAATTAGCAGTTGAAAGTCAGATTTTTACACTTAATTTGGGTGTGAATAGAGCAAATCTTTGTAATTGAAGGTTGTCAGAAGAAGAGAATTTAGCAGCTAGCTGTTAATTTACAAGGTGATTCACTTGTGCACTGATTCACAGCTGCCACAGGTTGCAGCACACCTGAGGCTGCGTGTGCCCTGCACCATTGGGTTGTAGCCACATGCCTCTCCCTGCAAGCACCATCCCAACAGAGTGGGCTGGCATTCAGAAGAATGCTGTGGTACTGAAGAATTGTGAGGTATGCCGAATATATGGCAGCATGGAGCTGTTCAGATACGCAGCATCCGTCACAGTCCATCAGACGTGCACAAGGCGTGTTGTGAAGCACAGCAGGGAGGACTGAATGCGCTCCAGTCGTGCATTAATCCATACCCTGCACTGGTACTCATGTACAAAGGCCTTTTATGAAGAGGCAAATGTAAAATCATAAATGAGCTTTTATACATAGCAGGTCAGACTGCACCTTAAGGCACAGCATGTGTTATGGCAGAAAGCAGCTCTCTGGCCTGCAGTAGCAGTGCACTGAGCTTTTCACACGTGTGATTTGTGTCCTCTTTGCTTTCCACACGTTTCTGTTGAGTTGAAGTTATATTCTTTCCGTAGAGTGGAAAGAGATTGAAGTCTGCCCCATTTTCAGGAAATGTGTAGGTGTGGCACTGAGGGATGGGATCAGTGGACACGGTGGTGATGGGTTGGCAGTTGGACCTGATGGTCTCAGAGGTCTTTTCCTATCTCAGTGATGCTGTGATTGAAACTCTGTGTAGTTATGACCTTGAATTCACTGCACCATGATACCATTTTGTCTTCTGTGATAGCACGTGATCAGCAGTGCAAAAGTGTATGAGGAATGGAGGGAAAATCTTCAGACAGTGATATTAGCTGGAACTGATGAAATGCTATTCATCTGTATCCTGGTTTTCTTCCACTTCTGATACTCAGTTCTTGTCCGCACTTTATTGCTGTGGGCTTACAGTTTACATCCATTGTGGCTGATAGCAAAGTTTTGTCTCTGCATGTGAAGTTTTGCATGAAGTTTTTCACACTTCTCTTGGTGCAGAGCTTTGGGATTTGACCTCTTGGGATTTGAGCAAGCCTGGACATTGGAAAGGCTTTGTCAGAAGATACTGTTGCATTGAAAGGAAACCATTAATTTTCTAAGATGCAACTATTTCATCTCAGCTCCTTTTCTCAAGTTCTCTGTTTCTCTTCACAGCCCATCCCTCTCCAGAACAAACTGTACTGTGATTTAGGCGCTCACGTGAAAAAACTGGAGATACCAATTCAAATCCCCAGTTCTGTTCTGACAGACCAAGCAAGTATTTGAGACCGCCCCTCTTCTATTTCCCTAGATCCTTTGTGGATTTTTCTGTAGGATTTTTTTTCTTTTCATGAAAATTTTAAGTGTAAATCCCTTATCCCAGTGTGGAATAGAAACATATTTGAAATGCTGGCAATTTACCTAACAGGAAAAAAACCCACCCTGAATTAATACTACATTGTGAAAAAAAAAATCCGATTTTAAACTGATGCTTCCATCAGAAGGAAAGCATGATGGATGAGCTCAGATCTATAGGACGTGTCCTACTGTGTCCTATGGACCCCTTATCTCTCCAGTGTGCTCTGGAAAGTGAGGAGAAAAGCCTCCAAGCGCTCCATGCTGTGTCAGGGGAGCTTCTGCACTGGCATACTGATCTTCAGAGCTGTTCCTTCCCTGCTGTTGTAAGGATGGAGAAATTAAGGAATGCAGTGTAGGCTCCATTCTGCAGTGTCTCTGCTTAAGGGGAGTGCAGTTTGCATTTTAGGAGAGAGGGCAGCTCTTGATGCTGTGACCCTCAGGCAGCACAGTTCTTCCTGGCCATGTAGCCCTTAGGCAGGACATCAGTGAGACCCATCACCTGCAATTAGAGTGAGAACAAAGCCTCCGTTTTCTTCTCCTCCACCTTTCATCTCCATCCCTCACATAAGGAATCTTCCCTTATACACACTCTTTAAATATGCGTGTGTATGTTTAGGTGCAGACGTATGCGTGAGAGTATGTGGGTGTTTCTTGGTTTGTCACTGGGATGTGCAGGTGGTCAGCAGATGGAGAGCACTAACACATAACAAGTGACCTGATTGGTTTTCCCCTGTTAGCCCAAACAATGCCAGCGCCACTAGTTATTTCTGGAACGTGTTGCAGCAGAGCCATGCTCAGACTAGCTTTGTTGCTAAGGAATAGCAGCAACCACACACTCACAAAAAAAAAAAATAAAAGCTGGTTTCTAAGCTTTTCAAAAACAATGTCTGGAGGGATTTCCCTCTGGACTTACAGCACATTAATCTTTCCATCTCTTGTCGGAATTGCAGTGTATTCATGTTCAGGTATCATAGCTTGGCTGAGAGAACACTCGTAAATACAGACAGATGTGTCTTCTCTGAATGTTAGGGGTCTTTTCGTTTCAGGAAAGCAATTGGGCTACTTGAAATAGTTCTTGTGAATTCAGCACTCAGGAGTGGCTGTGCCTTGGCAACCACAGGTATGTGGAACTTGCTTTACTGAACAGAATTTACTGTGGAAAGGGGGAGAGATGTTACATAGAATCCTTATCATAGAATGGTTTGGGTTGGAAGGGACCTCAAAGCCCACCCAGTTCCAACCCCTGCCACATACCGGATCAGGCTGCCCAGGGCCCCATCCAACCTGGCCTTGAGTGCCTCCAGGGATGTTATCTTTCTGTTGTGAGATGGTCAGCACCTGGGAAACAACAGGAAGCAAACAAAGTGATACAGCAGCAGTGCGGAGTTTGCACAAATGTCTGCATTCATCCATATGAGCAGACTGTGCAGCACCCTTTTAAAACCCAGCTGTTAGTTCCAGTGGTGGCTGCTCAGGGAAGGGGTGTGTTTGCAGTTGGTGGTGGTGGATGGCAACATCCCTGTAGCTTCAGAAACAGGTTTCAGTGCTGATGCTATCGATGCCCTGTTAAGGCCATTCTGCTTGTGAAGAGTTTATAAAGAACTTGCTAAATGAAGTTTCCTTAGCTTCTCTTCAGTAGATAGTCTGAGCTTGGACTCTGTGATCCTTATGGGTTCCTTTCGATTCAGGATATTGTATGATTCTATGATCTGGAGCTTGTAACTGCTTTTTTGATACAGCAAGTAAGTAAATATACAAGCGGAAGAGAAAATTACTTCTCTCACAGGGAGGAAATAAGTCTGCATGTCCCCAGTCAGCTTCAAGCATCAGCCCTAAGGCAAAAAGCAGCTCTAAGAGCTGGGTACCGCTGACACTGACAATGGAAGGGTGTTGGGAAGGCAGTAGTCAATACCCTTTTCTCTGTGTGTTCATGCAGAATGGATCAGAAGGCTGGAGAACTGTGATATTAATGCTTAGGGACATCAATATCAGTTATTGCTCAACAGTAGCTCCCTGTTTTTTGCCCTCGGAGATGTTCTACAAAATTAATCAGTCAACAGACTGTTTCCTACTTGAAATTGCCTTTGGCTAAAACAACGTTTTTTTGTAGAATGGAAAATTATAAAATATACCAAAATATAGATTTTTGCTTTTCCTGTGAGTAAATCCATAGAGATTATTAAAATCTGGTTTCTTCTCTCAGCCCTTTTATTTGTAAGGAAACAAATGTGCCAGGCTCAGCAAGCAGATGTCCATGTTGCAACAGGCTTCATCGCAGTTGGCTTCAGATGCTCTCAGCCTTACAAATGTCTCTGTGAACTGAAGAGCATGGAGTTTTACCTCTCTTGGTCTCTTCAGGCCAAATTTGAGAATAACAAAGGAGGGTAAAGAAACCTATGTTGTTACTTGTGTATTGCGCTGTGTGGGTTTGGAAATCCCACGCTCTCTGTGCAAGTCCTTCAGGAGTATCTCATTACTAAAGCAGACGTACAGCCAAAAACATGTGGGCAGCATTGCTGTGTGATACTTCACCTTCATCACACTCAGCTCGGAGTGTGGTGCATTAGAGGTTCAGTGCAAATGGGAGCAGGAGAAAGAGTTCTTGTTACCAACAGCCTGAGAGGAACATGGGATCCCTCTGAAGGAGCAGTCATAGCAGAACAAGGGCTGAGTGCTTTGGGGGCGTATTTTTGCATTTTTGGGGAGCTTTGTGCAATCTCACTGACTCCTCTGAGCACGTAAGTCTGACTCATTGGACGTGCTTGGGATCTTGTTATATATTTTTAAGATTGCACAAAATTGACATTTCTGAGCCCTGGCTTTCCATCCTTTTTCTGAATAACAGCAATGATTCAAAAAGCCAGGAATAAAGGTATGGAAAAGCAAAGTGTTGAGACCTGTACTTTAACATGGCACAACTTAAAACTTTGTGTGGGCAATGCAACTCTTCAGCCACCAGCATATGCAATGCAGGATGCTTTGGGGTGTTTTGTTCCTGGATGGGTTGCTGATGTACTGAACAGAAAGTCTGCAGCCAACACCACTAAGTGATGAATCACCATAGGACTAGCATGGTAGCACATGTGAAGTTTATTGAGAAACTGGAGTAGGGATGGGTCCTCCTTCACAGTCCTAAAAACAGTCCCCTAAGGTTAAAACAGAAGGGAGGTCTGAGCTGTAGGGGAATCTCAGAATCTTTTGAGTTGGAAGGGACCTTTAAAGGTCATTTAGTCTAACTCTCCTGCATTGAACAGGGAATCCTACAGCGAGATCAGGTTGCTTAGAGCCCTATCCAGCCTGGCCTTGTGTGTCTTCTGGGATGGGGCACCCACCACCTCTTTGGCCGTATGCAATGATGTGCTTTGCTGTACATGATGTGTGTCCTTGTGCTCGTACTGTGGTCTGCCACATGTATAGGAAGGTGAAGTAGGCAGAGGTATTCGGAAAATGTTTGTCTTCAAAGAGGACTACATCTTGCCTACTTACAGAGGAACTATAATGCTGAATTTTTTACATCATTAATTTCCATGGCAACAAAAATAATCTCATAAATATGAGATTATTGCTTCAGGATCAAAGGGGGGGGGAGGGGGGGAGAGCCCAGGCTGTGAAAGCAGAAGTTCTTTATTTAAATATCTTAGCTGCAAAAGGAGCAACAAAATGACTCTCAAGATCTGAGCATATTTTCCTTTCATTTCTTGTTCACTCACAAACCCTGCAAAACAGAACCTTAAATATCAAGCAAATGTAAGCAAAACCATTCTGTTCTGCCTCACTGTATTAGCTGTCAGCATTGCTCGTTACTTCCAAGTGCCCAGCGGATGAGGAAATATCGCATTTGGGGCAATAAGGTATATTTTTGAAAGAACCTTCTCTCTCCTAGCAGTGTTCCAGCATGAATTGGCGGTAGGGATAGAGCCCAAAGGGAAAGCAGTGCTGCCCCTATGGTGACACAGAGTGACTCAGCCCTGACTGCTCTTAGTGGGGATTCCAGTGGAAATGCTTCATCTCAGCAAACTGGTTTTGGAGCACAGTAAGAATTACGTGGGCTTGTTGAGAATAGAGACAGACTCCACTGCAATTTTCCCTAAGAGAAGACGGCTTCAAGCGCCTCTGCGTCCTTTGCTCCTTTTCATCGTGTGTCATTTTGAAGCTGTTTGTCTCTGCATACCTATTTACATATCATAAAGTTATGGAGGAAACGCAGCTTTATAGAAGGGGCTTGCCAGCTGCCATTTTTCCTTAAAGAAAAGCTGCAATTTAACATTAACCTAGCAATTAAGGAAAAATTTACGCTAACATGCTGTCGTCTTGCATAAAAATCCCTCTCAACAGCTCTGAGAATTCTCTGCAAGAAAGGTAATGGAATAATTCCTGGCATCTTTGATTTGGAAAAGCCATTTTCCAGCATGATTGATACTTCCTTTGTGTTAGCATGGGAGGCCATAGAAAGAGGAGTAATCTCTCTAATGGGTGTACTCCACACTGGTGCCTGGGGTCCATGATACATTTGTCAGGCTTTAATTAAAGTGCTGGAGTTGAATTTTCACAGTAATTAACTTTTATTTGCAGTTACACCGTGTCTCTCATTCTTGACACTGACACTTTCCTGTTAGAGATAGGAGCAGCAATTGGCACAAAAAATAAAGAATGTAGGAATAAGGAAAGATCTAAGAAATGACATTGTATTTTTCATGCATTTTGAATTTCCATGAATGAATGGAGGCAAAAATAAGTTTTCCCTCAAAGTGGTTTTGTTGTTAGCAACCTAATCTGTTCTCTCTCATGCACAAAACACACATGCCCTTACCTTGGGTACCCTTCCTTATCCCTTGTCCAGTGGTAAACAAGCAGCTTTTGTTCAGTTGTCAGCACATGCCCAGCATTCAAGTTGGAACAAATCTTTCTCATCTGGGAGAAATGTTTTGTTGCCTATTGGCAAATGCTGACTTTTAAGCATGAACAGTGTGCCTACTGGGGAGGCTATTCAACTATTATATCAGGACTGAGACTTTGATTTCAGTTGTGGGTAGGATACTTGAAAGCAAACATCACAGGAGCCAACATCCTGTTGTCAACAGTCACTTTAGATTGCAGGAATCTCAGTCTTATTGAAGGTACAAATTGCTTTTATTAATAAGCGTTAGGTACTTCATTCTGCTCTTTAGCTACAGCCTTTCCAGGTATCTTTTCAATTCATTTAAATTCTTGTAGTTTTCTACTTGGATTTCACTCATGCTGTGAAGCACTGTTATGTCAGAACACAAATAACAAAATCACAGGTCATTGTTATTCTTCTTACTTGGATTGGACTTAACAGAACAGCCTTCCCATGGCCGCAGGAACACAGGCCCAAATCCAGTTCCCTTCTGTCTCAGCTGCTGCATCAGTGACTCCTTCGTAGACCCACTGAGCTCCATTTTAAGAACTAAGGATTTTTTGTTCTACTACTGCAGTCTGAAATCTCTGCTGATTAGTGGCTGTCTTCTGATTTCCACACTGGGTATGTTCACAATCAGTTCACACCATATCCTTACCCGTGCCAACCTGTGTTCCCAGATGAGAAAGGTGAGAGCATCCTTGCTCTGCACTGTAGTTGAGTTAAAGGCTTTGAGCAATAATTAATTTCTCAAGTACCCAAATCTTGTCTTGCCTTACTGTTACATTAATCTTGGTGCCTTCCAAACAGGAACAAGCTGCTTGCTAGCTTTATTTTTTTTTTCCCCAGACCTGTTGGTGTAAGCAGATCTTGGAGTTAGCTTTTTGTAATGTACACCTGTATCTCATTCCCCAAATACTTGAAATTTATCCCTTTTTTCTAAATTATAACTTCAAAACAGGCAATAGCATGATCCCTCTGAATGCTATGCTAACAATAAAGAAACAGCTAATAATAGCATCACTTCTGAAATAAAGCACTGGAGATAATTAAGTAGAACAGAGTGTAAATCAGTGTGGCACTAAAGGGCATGGCAAAGGCCATGAAAAAGAAGGGTAATAAATTGTACGGTGAGATACTCTAACTGATCGTTGTTTGCAATTTCATGTTGTGTCTCCAGATTTCATTTTAATATTTTCTGTGGACTGAAAAGCAAGTGCCATACTGAACTGGCTGTGGTAAAATAGAAGTGTGGATGCTAGTGAGAGATATGGTCTATTCAAGTACAAAATTCCTATAATATTACTCAGTCTGATAATGCATTTCCAAATGTTCTACCTATCTAATTTATAAAGTTCAGGATTTGCTTCCTCCACTTCTCTTGGAAGTCTGTTCCATAACAGAATGTGTCCGAGTACTGTGAAACCCTTTATGTTATTCTCCCTATATTTTATTTCTCCTAATTTATCTTGATTCTCCGATTTCTACCATCTCTATACTTTATATGCTGTATTTATCCACTGTTATTAAAATTGTTTCTCATAATCTCCTCAGCTGTTTCATCACCCTTAGCTTTGAACTTACTGCCATACCAGCATCTCTTTGGTATTCCTGTATCATGGCTTGAGTATGATATTCTGCATACAGTTGTTCTAGGGAGGAGTCTCATCTGTATGTTCCCCTGCAACACTCACTTAAGAGTAGGAATTCAGAAGCTCTGGAAGACTTGATTTGAATTCTGATCCTACTTAAATCCCTAGATCTGATTTGGAACTGACTAATTGGGCTGAAATGTATTTCACAAAGTCTGTTCACCAAGAAAGGTCTGTTCACTTAGAGCAAGGCCCCTAGACTTTTGGTGTAATCATCATGGGGAGATGGGCACCTGCAGAGAGGAGGACACCTTATTTTCAGATAGCGCTTCATCCCAACTGTGTTAAGACAGGATCAGCTATTGCCTAGCATGCCCTGTCTTTTTGCATTGATTAAAAAGAAGCTTATGTAACAAGCTCAGATGAGATTCCAAATTTTTATGTAACTAAAATAAGGGGAGATGAGCTTTGCCTCAGCTCCACTGTTAAGCTTGATAATAATTCCTTCAGACACCCCCAGTGTTCTGTGAAGCAAGAACTAATGTGCTTGGTTCCTGTTTGGCAGAGAAGAAATCCATTGCTGAGGTCAAAAATATTTGCAGCTTTCCTTGAAAACCAATGCGTGGTGTACTGTTTTGTCTACTGTTAGTGTTTTGTTACTATTTCATTTCCAGTATTTTCTTCTTTATCTGTTGAGCTTTTCATGTCATACAATATAATGCATTACTTCTAGGTTCTGTCTTTTTCCACAAAGATCTATTATCTTGTATTTTAGAGAGAGGTATTCTTTGCCTGGAGTAGGAATTCCTGCCTAGTGATTGTCCTTTGATGGCCTGTTGCAGATCCACCTGAGCTCATTCTGCTTCTGACTGCCCCAAAAACACAGCCTTGTCTGGGAAGCCATGTGGCTGTCTCAGCTATGCTTGATCCAGTAAGCTCTGGTAAAAAAAAAAAACTAGATTTATTCCCTGGAGCGTGGCATCATGCTGTGTGGCTTTTGCCTTCAGCTGTCTCTCATCTTCAGCAGAACGTGTTTGCCTTTATCTGCAAAAGACCATGTAGATGTAACACTGATATTTAGTGTGTCTGTCTTGCCTGGGATTGCAAGCTTTTGGCTCCTTGGGGAGATACTTCTTTATGTGTAGATAGTATCTAGGAAAAGCAGTTTCTATCATTCAGCTGTTTGAAACCCTGCCATGCATGTTTTGAAACTGGGACTCCACATCCATTTGAGATGCTCTTACAATGTGTGTGCCAAGGTCAGAGCATGCTGTGGCATTGCCTGGAATCGTCTCTCCACTATGGATGCCTTGGAGGCACCCGCCAGTCATGTACAGCAGCAACAATCTTTCTTCAACCTTATTGAAGACCACCTACTGCCCATACAAAAGTCCTGCAATTAGTTCAGCTACTTTGCATGTTGGGGCCTATGGTTACTCTCCTTGACAAAATGTGCATCAATTTTTAACAGATAATTTTAGTTTAATATCATCCGGAGGTCTTAGAGCATAAATATTTCCCTGAGTCAAGAAAGAGAATGAGGAAACAACTGCTTGAGTTTTCAAGCAGTCTGTTGGTTTATTATTTTCACCTGAATTATAGGCTACAGAATAAGTCTGTGCCTCTCAATTTCTCCTGCTAGAACTGTTTTACCTCAGATAAATAATTCAATGTTCATTAGCCAGAGAGAGTCAGAGAAACTGGCCCTGTCACCTACTGGACTGAGTACTCATATTACATGCAGGAGACTCAGGTTCAAGCCCTTGCTGTATCGATGTGTTCATTATTTATACAAAATGGAATACCTCTAGCATGGCAGTGAAAGAATAGGATGTTACACTACTTAGCTAGGTTGTGGGTAACTAAGCAGATGTATAACAACCACCAAACTAAAGGGTAGAGCCTTATTTTTCTAAGAATTGAAAGATTGATTTCTCATCTAAGCAGAGTGTGAAAATATCTTAGATGTTTAAAAAAAAAAAAAAGGATGGGAAACATACCTAACTGATGTTGCTGAACCTCTCTCTATCATATGCACCAGCAGAAAGTGTCAACATCGCATATCACACTTCCATTTTGCATGTCTGCTGATGACTCACCAACCAATGGGGCAACATGGCATCAAGTCTGCTGTCTCTGCAATGTTCCACACATGTGAGCTGAAGCAGTAGGAAACAAGCCAAAAGAAACAAACTACCCTTGTGTTTAGGGAATAATCCTTAATGGAATCATCATAGAATCACAGAATCTTCAGGTTGGAAAAGATCACTAAAATCTAGTCCAAGCACCAGCCCACCCCCACCATGCCCACTGACCCTGTCCTTCAGTGCCACATCCACATGGTTCTTGAACAACTCCAGGGTTGGTGACTGCACCACCTGGATACCTGGGCAGCCTGTGTCAATGCCTCAGCAAAATAGATGAGTAGTTAGTACTGCAGTAAGAAATCACCTAACTCTGTGAACTTGCAGTTTTTGGCTAATGCCTTTCCAATGTCTAATTACAAAATGACGGCCTGTAGAATGCAGCCACCTTGTGCAAAGTTACTTAGGCAATCTGAAGATAAAGGTATGGCCTGTTTTTTTTTCCCCCCAGAATTCATAGCAAGGAGGATTACTCAGTATTGTGATTGATCCGCGGGTAATGCAGAAGTGGAATTTTAAGTGGATTGTATATAGAACTGTGTTGTTTGGGTAAGTTATTAGGGAGCAGCAACACAAATTTTTCTTTATGTGTGAATTATAAAGCATTTGCAGTGTCCTCTAATGTCAACTGTAGACTTGTACCACCAACAGATCACCAGATTCAGTGGTTTCCTGCTTTTTGTGAGCACACCTGGCTTACAGATCCAGTAGGTTGTGATCATGATGACAAATCCCACTGTTCTTCAGCACGAGATGTTCTGTTTTCTCAAGAAAACTTAAATAGTTTAGAGAAAGTCAGACTCTTTCCCAGCCCTAAAAAACTATACCAGAATTGTTCTTTGTTTGCACCATTGCATGCCCGCTTCAGCATTTTGGTGAAAAACGAAGGAAGGAGTTCTTTTCTGCTGTGTCACAGCAAACTCAGTTGCTATCCTACCTGGTGGGAACAGATGTATCTGCCGCTTCTTCTTCAGAAACGCCTTGCAGGGCTTTGAGGCTTGGGATGGCCAATCATCCATCAAATAACAGATGTCTTCACGGATCAGCCTCTCTGAGTAAAAACACAAGCACACCAAACAAAAGCTGATGATTAGCTAGTTGACTGACAATAGGCGAACTCCAATGCAGATGTACAAGAAACAAGGAAAGGATCAGGCACTTACATTTCTATTTTTCTGAGTTCATTATATGCATTCATTTTTACAATGAAGTCTTAATGTTAAAACTCTGATTATGCGGCTTTCTGTTTCAGAGCTTCTAACTTATGATTTTTTCAAATTAAAATAATGTATTAATGTTTCCTCCAATTACATGCTAATAAAAGACTTAATTCAGTTTGCATACAATTAATGCATTTGTTGCAAATGTATCCCATAAGCTGTTGAGTCTATTCTAGATAATCTCTTCAAATAATTTTTAGTTAAAGATTTGCATTCACATCTTTGAGTATGAATGAAGTTGAAGAAGTCTGAGATGATACATTCTGTCAATCATAATACATCTCCGTGTATACGATTAAAACAAAAACAGAAGTTTAGCTTGCATAATTTGGAGGGAAGTATATGAAGAATCACGCACATCTCTCTACAGGACATCCCCTGTTAGGTGTTTTAATTGCTTCTGTGAATAGATTCAAATTTCTGGTATGATTTGATGGGTCAGAGTCTCCCCGAATGCAGAACAGTGTAGAGAAGGAGGCTGTTGACCTTGAGGCTGGTGAAGTTCACCCGATACTGAGCTCAGTAAAACCTCGTTGGTACCATTCAAACTGAAATTCTCCTACCCACAATACTTTCATTTCATTATTTTGTGGGCCTTCCATATCACGAATCAGGGAACTGAAATTTTTCACGGTGAATAAAGAGTGTAAGACAAGGACTGGAGGGATTTATTGAGAAAAGTCAAGGTTAAAGGTTTTTGCAGTTTAATGGAATTTTGCAAGATTGGTCTGTGTTTTGGCCTGAAAAGTCCTTGTCAACATACAGTTTCTTTTTTAAGTTTTGCAGCTCAGCTCTCCTAGGATTTTGTCAGCAGACCAGAATGTAAAACTTGTGAACATGATCCAGGTGGCTGACTCAGGTACTGACATAAGGAAAGAAGAAAGGACAGGGCTGGGATGTGGGCCCCATGTAAGAGACACTGGGAGTGGGGCAAAGAGGTGAACAAGTGGCAGTAAAATGGTGAGGCACAGAGAGGAGACGCTGAGGGGAGTTGGGTGGGACTGGGAGTAAGGGTTGTGGCGCTGTGCAGGAGAAAGGGAGGTTGGCAGGGATTTGCCAGTCCAGGTCTGGATTTGTACCTCGAGTACAATGTTCAATTTTGTGCTCCTCACTGTTGGAAAGACACTGAGGTCCTGGAGCATGTCTAGAGAAGGGCAACAGAACTGTGAGAGAACTGAAGCACAAGTCTAATGGAGAGCAGCTGAGGGAGCTAGGATTGTTCAGTCTGGAGAAGAGGACGCTCAGGGAAGATCTGACCACTCTCTGCAGCTGCCTGACAGAAGTCTGTGGTGACGTAGAGGTTGGTGTCTTCTCCCAGGTAACAGCGATAGGGTGAGAGGGAATGACCTCAAGTTGCTCCAGGGGAGGTTCCAGTTGGATATGAGGAAGAATTTCTTCTCAGAAAGAGAGGTGAGGCAGTGGCACAGGCTGCCCAGGGAGGTGGTGCAGTCACCGTCCCTGGAAGTGTTCAAGAACCGTGTGGATGTGGCACTGAGGGACGTGGTCAGCGGGCATGGTGGGGATAGGTTGATGGTTGGATTAGGTGATCTTAGAGATCTTCTCCAGCCTCTCACCATTAGACTTTTTCTACCCTGGTACTTGAAGTAGAAAACAGGTTTCCACACCTGAGCGTTCCCCATCTGAAGAAAAGCCCTATGATCTGTCCTGCTTGAGCTTTTGCCTGCCTCTCCCTTGTGCCAGTCCCACACAGAGGGCATCGAGCTCTTGCTGATCTTCCTGCACTATTTGCTCACATTCTCTAGAGGATTCAGTGGATGTCTGTAAGCTTCTGTGGTACAGTTCCTGAGCTGGGGTCTTTTGTTCTTATTTAGCTTTTTTATAACTGTGAAAGTTAACGTTCAAAAGCCTATTGAGGGTGAAAAGCAAAGCTGCCTTAAATAAGGAAAGATTTCAGTCAACACTGCTCAGATGAATCAATATTTTATTTTATCTTAGTAGTTCATTATGTTACCCCTTCCCCCCATAACCACACATCACTCACATCTCACTCTGAAGCCAGAGTTATTAATTTCCTGGGGAGCACTTCTCTGACTCTCATTATTGCAGCATCTGAGTACTTTGCAAACATTAATGAATTTATCTTCACAATGCACTGATAAGGTGAAATGACATTATACACTGGGGAAAATGCAACTCTGCAATGTAATGTCAATAAGGGACATTTAATTTAGGTGCACAACTTGAGATGTTTGTGCCTCAGTTTCCCAGGAATAGCATTTGGTTGCACTTCCTTTGTTCTGGAGTCAGTAGGAATTGCTCTGTGATTGCACAGAACAGAGCATAGGTGTTCCCTGCCCTGCTCTTAGCAAACAAGGAAGGCACAATTAATGACTGCCAGCACACAGTTTGGTGATTGTTCTTCCCTGGCATTGTGCACTGAGGCAGGGAATCCAGTTCCTCAGGGCAGCTTTCAACATAAGAAGCATTTACTCTCCCAGCCATTACCTTGCTCTTTGGGCTGTCCGCTAATGGCAAGGGAGGGATGCAGCAGGTTCTTTCTTGGCCTGACTTTGACTCAGTGGACGTGCATGACCGGTCCCTGTTCTTACACTGAATGAGGCTGGAATACTGTTGATAAAACCTGAAGTGTGCGAGTTTATTGTTTAGTGTGCCAATGCATGGACAGAGCAGAGCCAGTGCTGACTTTTGCTCTGTGGGGACAGATGGACTAAAAGGGCTCTAACTGCTTCTTATTGATTCCCGTCTTTTCTAGCTGCCAGGGCAATCTTAGTGCTGGAGCAAGGACTCCTGAAGCCAGAGAGAAGCTGCAGTTTTCTTTGAGAAGAATCCTTCATTGCATCCCTGGGCTGCCTCAGGGCTCAGCCAGGTGAGCCGAGTGGCTCCATGCTGTCCAATGAACCTGTAGCTGGGCACCTCCCATCCTCTGTTCCTGCAGGGCTGAGCTCACAGCTCAGCAGACTTTTCTTTAATAGGAAAACAGGGACAGGAAGATAAAGAGACAGTTTTCATATGCATGAATATGTTAGGCTCCATTACCTTTCAGTATTAATGGCGAGTCTCACTCAATCTTGTACCCACAAAAATCCCACTGTAAGAATCCAGAGTCCACCTGATCCTCTTCTGTGCTTCTTTCTGCTTTGCATAAGGCTGTTCTTTCCCTTTTTCCTCCAACAGTTCATTTTCATATTCAAAGGCCAGTATAATCACATCGCACTATGGCAATGTCTCCGGAATTACTCTGAGCTGAGGCTTGGCCACTCTAAACATGGCTTAGTTCATCTTAGCCATGATATAAGAAAAGAATATTTGATACACCTGAAACTGTTCTTACTGCATTTTAGCTGAGCTGAATCATTCAGACAGATCTTTATTTATTAAATCCACCTCTCAAATGTGCAGTCACAGCGATTCTTATTCTTTTTCTACCCATGCTGTTTCTTACCTGTATTCAAAAAAAAGCCCCACAACAACCCCAAAATGACAAACCAGCCTTTTTAAAGCAGTGCTCTTTGCTTGTACTGCTTTACAAATCCTGGGACAAGTGCTGGGATGTCTTGGTGTCTTGAAGTAAAGCTTCCCATAGGGTCAGTGGGTTTTGCCTGAGGAAAAACATCACATTTCTGGGCAGTAAATGAGAGTTTTTACTAAGCTATTAAAATAAATAGTGCATCTGAACATAATCTTACTTGACAGTATGACATGTTTTCAGATGCTGACGTTCGAGATTTCTCATATTCTTTTATATGCGTTTCCTTCTGGCTTACCTGCACGTCTGTCTATGCCAGTGTTCAAACCCAACGAAGGAAGGAAAATGAGCTGTTTAGCCAATAGCAGTCTTGCTAGCTGGGTAACGCAAAAGGGAAGAAAATAAGACACCTAATGATCAGTGTGCTAAATCCTCTCTAAAGCTCCAGACCTGTCATGTAGAGCTAAATCCCAGACAGTGCCATTATCAGTGCCAGGTTAGCACTGGAAGTGCCCCTATCTCTCCTTCTCTTTCCTTCACTCCCCCCTCCAAAGCCACTGAAGTTAATTCATCATGTTGACACAGAGCAGGGCATTATTATTCAGAGTTGCATAAAAAGTGAATTTACATTGAGCAAAACCAATAAGCCGCACAGCTCTGACATTTAATTTTCCTGTAAACTCTTCCTATTGAACCAGGCAGGACTACGTGCATTTTCAAATGAAATGCAGAGTTTGCACCACAATAACCTTGCATAGATGAAAACCAATAATTTGGAAGTTACCACGAGCCTATTTCCTGCCACCTCCCTCCCAGTCTAAAATTTTTATGGGCTGTATTTCTGCTTGATGCCATGTTAAATTTTCATGTATTTTATTTTCCCCTCCAGTGTCAAAATGACATGCAAAATATTCTTCTTTTAGAGGGGCTGCTATTTATGACTGGGTCACTGGTTGGTAGCCCCCATTCTTTCTGAGGTTGCTTTTTCCTTTGATGTCAAACCCTGGGGCTGAAGGTTGATAAATAAATAAGTGATGTCCCTTGAACTAGACACAGTCATAATAAACTCTCAGATGTAATGTCAAGTCTAAGCTAGTGTTCTCTTCTACTTTCTGCTGTATGCTGATCAGCTCCCCAAAGCAGAGCAGTCATATTTCAGAGCTCACTTTATCTGCTTTCTCTTCTTACCATATTGAATGTCTGATTATAGGAGAGGTAGTAAATGGCTCCGTTAAAAGAAGGTTTAACCAGGGAGACGTAGGTCAAGACATAAGCTTACTTTCCATGGCATATGATCGTGCATCTGCATTTACGTATCCATCCATCCAAATTTTGAAAAGATTTCTCTATTCTCAGAGCATGAGTTATTATAATTTCATACAAGAAGGTACTTCAGGCAGACTTTGAAGTGACAGACATTATTCCAAGATGAATATGTGCTCTAAAATGGTTGTTCAAAAGAAACCAGCAAACATTTCAGTTTTTTGCCAGGTAGGGGGGACAAAAGGATCTGGCAAGACACACACAGATTCTCAAAAATGCACCTTTCATGTTTGTTTATTGTACCAATATTTTTACTAGAAATTCATTGTAGACTGTGCTGTTTTTGTTACAAATTTATGCTGTGTGTTGGTTAAAAAAATCAACAGTATGGGTTACTGTTAAATGTATTAATGCACTTTTGAAACTGAACTGTTAAGAATTCAGAAGGTACTTATGCTTTCCCACCATGAGTTTGTGGGCTGGTTTTTCTTTTTCAAATATAATCAAATGTTTCTTTCAATCTTAGGTGCTTGTATGGGTCTATTATAACCTGTCATTGTGAAATTAGATCCTTGTGCCATACTTACAAATTATGATTAGAAATGGTACAAAACATTCCATGCAAAGCTGGCATAGAAGTATTTTTATTTTTAAATACATATTTTGATGGGAAATTTAATTCTCACATGAATAAAAAAAAGAGAGAGAGGAGAGAAAATACCATATATGTGTTTATTCATTTTTTCCTTTTTCTTTCCTCTTTTGTCAGTGAATGGGCATGCTGGTATAAATAAGGGAAAAAGGAAAGAAGCAGAAAACTTAGCCACCATTAGCCATATACACAGAAAACCTAACATAAAGGTGCAATTCAAATTTGCAATTGCCTTTTATTTATTTATGTATTATGTGTTTATGTATGTCTTAACCATGTGATGATGTATGATTCAAAAGAATACATTGAATATATGTTGGTGGAGCAGCAGCACCTGTCTGAAAGCTCTTTATCCTTACCCATCTTCAGTTTTCAAAAAAACCCTGTGTTTGTGAATTGGATTCACCACGTCGTGGAATCAGAAAGAGTACTGTATTGACGTACTTCAGTGTCGGTTATTTCCTCTGTGCTTTACAGATTTAGACGAGCCAAGAAGTCTGGTGACAATACAGAATATGTGGATCTTGGGCTAGGCTCATCTAGGCTTGTCCTACGTCAGGTCAGCTGAAATTCCCCTAGAGATGGGCCAGAACTTAACGAGTCAATCATGAACATCTCCCTGCTCTGTATCCTGTAGCCCTCTCAATCTTTACAGTGTTTGATGAATGTTAGTATATGCTGAATATTGAGCCTGCTTTGTGATGATTTATTAGGGACTGTTTGTTTAGCTGGGTAATAGTGTTCTTTGCCAGAGGAATGGATGATCTAGCATTTAGAATGTTAGACTGAGCTGTTCCCATATGATTTTCTTCAAAGTCATCTACAGCTGATGCAACATCAGTGCTTTCAGTGCTAGAGTACAGGTGGTTTTGAGAGTAAGATGCCTGCTTGCATCTTTAATGCTGAGCCACCTTTCTGAAAGTGGCCTAGACATCAGACGTGCAGGGCACGCATGCTTCTCTTTATTTACAGTTGGTGATTTCCTTTCCTGAAAATCTGACCCAATCAACAAATCTCTGTAATACAGCACCATTTTGTAAAATATCTTCTCTTTTGCACCCTTTTTCTTTTCCTACTTGAAATATTTACATTTAATCAAGCAGAATAATGTGAAAGACCTGATTTCAGCAGCTTCACAAAGGTATACCCTTTTCCTCCAGCGTTTATTACAGAGCACACAGAGCTATTTGCTTGGTTGTTCTGTACATTAAGTCTTTTTTATTGTGTATGCTACACAATAGGAATAAGGGAACAGTTTAACACTGCTGCAGAGAAGTTAACCCCATGAACCTTGAGATTCCTGCAGCTAGAGAGAGCTCTTAGTGTGACTCCTTTGTGTTTAGGGAACGTTTAGGTGTGGTACTAAGGGATGTGGTTTAGTGGGGTGATAGTGATGGTAGGTGGATGGTTGCACTGAATGATCTTGGTGGTCTTTTCCAACCGTGGTGATTCTATGATTCTGTGATTCTAGATGTTGAAATCGTCATTTTCAGTGTCCCAGGCTGGAATTAAGGGTGGACCTTCAGATCTCTGAAACTCAATGAATAGAAACAGCCCTGCGTAAAGGATGAGTTAGTCTCGCTCCAACACAGGCATTTAAATCAGGCCACAGGAGCTGGGCTTCAGGGAAGCCAGGGAGCTGGGATGAGTAAGTCAGATGTCAACATCCACACTGTGGACACCTCGAGGCAGGTGAGATGCTGTGGAAGATCCTCCTGGGAAAGTATACCAGCACAAGATCGATCTGGAAATGGAATTGGTTTCTGCTTTTTGCCTGTTTCTATTGAGAAGGAAGAAAAGGAGCTATATTTTCTTCCTTCTCCTAGCAGTTACAGAGATATCTCACAGAGTTGCAGGGGGTGGCTTAGGAGATGTTACACTGGGGTAGCACTGTGTGCAGAGAAAAACTTCTGGCAGGAGAGCTTGCAATGGTTATAAAATTTTCATATCAAAGGGCAGATAGTTTTACACTGTTGAGCGCTTCCTAGGCATAGTGCTGCATGTGATTTTTTGGTTTAGAACTTGAAAAAATATTAAAATATTTTTTGTTGTTTTGGGTCTCATAAGATCCATAAAGAAGAAATGAAAGCTTACACCAATTAGACTTAAATCCATCATATTTCATTAGGAAAAAAAAATCTTTTCAAGAGGACAGTGAAAGGTTCTTTTCACTGAGGGCTATTTTGGTATCACTCTCTTGACCCAGCTGTTTCACTTTTTTTTTTTCTTTTTTTGTGTTGCAACATGAAAGCATGAAAGATGCTCCTCCTCCAAACTCAGAGAAGTTGGGCTCTTTTTGTTCAAACAGCTGGCAAAAATAGCATGTTTCAAGCTGTCCCGTAAAATTTCAACATCAAAGACTACCTTCAAAAGGCTATTAGTAACTGGAAAGAAAAAACTATAAGGGAAATATTTATGTAGCTAGACCTCGACTTACCACTGTTAGCTTTCCAGTAGAAGTAAATGCACAGAGCACATACTTGTATATGCAAGGTTTCCTGAAGGAGACTTGAGTGGCTCAGTTATGTGTCCCATCATCAGATAATATAGATTTTCATGTAACTCAAGTGGCAAAAGTCACTTCCTGCATCTGTAAAATAGCGCTGTGATACCATGACTGGAAAAAAAATTGCCTTTGTAAGCACTGATAGTACAGTAGGCACCCAGAAAGCCATCTGTGGAATATTTGTTGTAAAATCAAAGTATCTAACGGCATGCTGTAATTCCTTAAAATGACCTCAGTGTCACAATCTAGTGTTAGGTTGTTGAAGAGAATTGGCAATGTCCTCTGGGACTTGATAACAGTAACCAGATGTTTAATCCATTTAGAGCTAATTGACAACAGTGAGAAAGTAGGTTTATGTATGGTGTAACTGCAATAAAATAAGATCTAACTCATAAGTAGTGTATGGCTTAAGTAATAGCGTAGGAGAAAATGTAGCAAAGGAACTCCTACTTTATAAATGCTACTGGATCCAATTTCAACCATACGAAATCTTTAGAATTCATGCAAGAGTCTTCTCTCCACTCCTAACGTGTATTAATGATCAAATTCTAATCATCCTCGTAGCTGCTAAGTCAGATTGATCCTTATAAATATGCTAGCTTCTTCTCAGAGCTCCACAGAGATGAGTGTTGGAGGGGAGAGGCTTATTCTGAAGCTTCTCATTCTCCAAGTGGGCAGACAGACAGACAGACACACGTCTGTGCACCCACGGGAACAAGAAGCAACCAGAACAACTGCTGATCAGGCTTCTCTCCCACTGGAAATGCTTTCAAAATTATTTGCTAACAGTAGCTAATGAAGAGCAAAATTAAGAAATTAAGTCCCTTGCACAACTGATGGAGTGTAAAGGACATTCAAGAGCTAGTGCTTTGTAGTTCTTCTGATGTCCTTCAGAAGAACTTATGTCAGTTATAATCAGCCTGTAGAGAAGCCCTGTCTGTCACAGCTTTTCCAGAAAGGTCATGGGGCTTGACATTACTGGAGGGCATGCACACTTCAAAGCTAGAAAGTCTCACATCAAATGACTTTTCCTTTACACTCTGCTATTTTTCATCTGGGGTTGTTTTTTTTCTCCGACCCTTTCAACACTCACCCTTGGCTATTCCAGGGACTGCTCATAATGTGACCACAGATGCCAAGGCACTAGACAGCCAAAGGCAGAAGCAATGTTATGTGCCCTCTTCAGAATAAGTTCTTCCCTTGGCCATATTCACCAAGGGAATGGTACAAAGTGTTTTGTACCTCTATTTTTGGGACAAGGAATACAAAGCCTTTTCTCCCTCTCCCTTTCATTGACATGTGCCAGCTTTGACACGTGGATAAAGAAAGTTGATAAAGATAAGTGAATTAACTGCCTCTCCTCACCACGCTAATGACAGTAGCTTGTAAGCTATCATCTAGCCCAGGGCTTCTCTGTGTTCCTCTGTTCGTGGAGGGAGCTGGAAGGAGACATGGAAGGATGCAGCCATTTGAACTCCTGTTAGACAGCAGAGGGAAAACTGGGATTTCAAAAGTTAATGGTGAAGTAAGGAACCTGGGGATGAGGGAACAGTTGCTGTCAGATTTTCTTCTGTATAAACACTGATTCCTCTGCATATTTTTCATGAAAGTAATTATTTCAGCTTCTACATGACTCATACTTATGCATGTATGGCAGGTCTACACTCTGTCAACAAGGCTGATTCTGTGCAGCTGAGGTATCTTGAGGGTAGATTTGACTCTTTGGAGTCTTAGGAAAGCAAAGGGTGTGCACCTTTGAGGATAATTGTGGAAGAGGATGTGATTTGTTCTTTACTCTGCAAAGAGGAATCCATTCCAGAGAGTGCTAAAGATCTAAGTATAGAGGGAACATAAATATCAAAGTAACTGCACTTGGAATGTTATGAAGAATGATGGTAACTGTGGCTTGCATGTTCCAAGCTGGGAGAAATAAATCACACTGGACAATATGGCACATGCTGAACAAGAACATAGAATTCTCGCTCGAAGGAATCTTAGTTCTGGAAGTTAATCATCTTTTTATTAGCATGCCCTGAAGGTTTTGGGGATATAAATTTTGCAAAATAACAGCTGGATTGTAGAAATAGGCCATTGAATTAAGAAACAAATCACACAAACATGAAAACACAAAGCTCTGTATCAGCCTTTGTGTAGTCAAGAACAGTACACCTGCTTCCTGTTAAGAGGCATGCTTGAATACTCTCAGAGTGGCTAACCTGGGGGAAGCAGTGGGTGAAGACCTTGGTGTTAGAATTAAAGGTGTGTCAATCTGATCCTGAGACAGTATTGAGTGAGAACTTGTGCAGTTTCCCATTGGTTGTGAAAGTCCACCTCATGATCAGGATCACAGGCTTTGACAGGCTGTTGTTAATTCAGCGTGTGATGCAACAAGAACACTTCAACTAAGAAGAGAGGTGGAGAAATTAGTTTTTCCTTTTTGCTGGAAGACATCTGGTTGCCATTAAAGTACCCTTTGCAAGAGGCAGTTAACTCACAGGGAAATCACACTTTGGTGGGTTTTAAGTAAAGAGCCATTGCTATCTTGTAAGGCACTTGTAAAACCCTACAGGACAATACTGAAAGTGTCAAGGCTGAGTTTCGTTGATTGAGGATTCATCAACAATAATTGGAAATGGAGGTACTTCGAGTGTGTCTTGTTTTCCTCTTTTATTTTCTGCAGAACCAGGAATAGTTCAGCTGAAAATTCTCAGTGGTGCAGCTTTTTCTTCTTTCCAGAACAATCCATACAGTAGAAAAGACAGCCAGAAAAAAGAAACAAGTTTGTGTGCTTCATGAGATGTAGCTGGTGTGTCTTTCACCTTTCTCCTCTTTCCATTACAGTGTTTTCAGTATTTCCTAGTCTTCAAAGGAGAGCCAGTGAGTCTTAACAGTAATTGAGAATATACCCATGTACGTAGTGTCCTAACTTTGAATCTAGGAAATGAAGTTTATCTTCAAAGTTGAGTTCTAATTTTTTTTTAAATCTTAATCAAAGATCCAACCTATTTGTAACAGATAATTCCATCAAATACTGCAAATGGCTCATCAAATATTGAAGCACAATATGTTTTAAAATTCTTATTTTGGTGAAGAGTACTCCTGAGAAAACTAAGGGGAGAGTTAAAGAGTAAAGTGAAGTTAAAATGAGTACAAAACTCATATACTAAGAATAGATTTGGGATTATTAAAGCTTAATGCATGCCTTGAAATGTTTTTTTTTTTCTTTTTGCCTTTACCGTCTTTGTTTCTGCTCACAGTTTGTATGTTTTTCCCTACTTATTTACAGTTGGCTTATATAAAACAGGTGACAATACTCTGGTTTTACACTAATCAGCCCAAGGTCAGGAGCTGACTATGTGCCCACATTTTCCATTCACATGTGCAAAACTCCACTAATCTCTCTTAGTGCCTAAAACTGCACTCGGTGACTTTGGAGAGTATGGGTTGGTGAGGCAGAGCTCCTTCAGCTACCACTCAGTATGTAACCTCTCTTGTCCATGATAGGTCATAGAATCACAGAATGGTTTGTGTTGGAAGGGACTTTAAAGATCATCCGGTTCCAACCCCCTGCTATGAGCAGGGCTATCTTCCACCAGACCAGGTTTCCCAAAGCCTCATCCAGCCTGGCCTTGAACACTTCTGCATTCACGCTATCAGATATCCACAGTTTCTTTGGGCAGTCTGTTCCAGTGCCTCACCATTCTCAGTAAAAAATTGCTTCCTAATCTAAATCTACCCTCTTCAGTTTAAAATCATTACCCCTTGTCCTCCTATCACTGCAGTGATAAAGAGTCCCAGAGTCCCTCCCCAGATTTCTTGTAAGACTCTTTAGGTACTGGAAGGCTACAGTGAGGTCTCCCTAGAGCCTTCTCTTCTCCAGGATGAACAGCCCCATCTCTCTCAGCTCGTCTTCCTAGGAGAGATGCTCCATTCCTCTGAGCATCCTGGTGGCCTCCTCTGGTCCCACCCCAACAAATCTGTGTCCTTCTTGTGTTGGGGGCCCAGAGCTGAACTAAGTGCTGCAGATGAAGCCTCAAGAGTGCAGAGCATTTGGAGAGAAACACCGCCCTCACCCTGCTGGTCACTCTGTATTTGGTACAGCCCAGGACACAATCTGCCAGTGTACATCGCCAGCTCATGTTGAGCTCATCCACCAGCAACCCTAAGTCCTTCTCCTCAGGGCTGCTCTCAATCTACTCTTCTCTCAGCCTGTATCTGTGCTTGGGATTGCCCCAGCCCAGGTGCAGGGCCTTGTGCTTGGCCTTGCTGGATTTCATGGTGTTCACTGGGTCCCATCTGAGACTGTCCCTCTGGATGGCATCCCATTCCTCCAGCAGATAGTAAGAATTACAGGTAATACGGAATACAGACAAATGTATTTATCACAAAAAGCCTGCAAAAGATTTTCCTAAGCTAAAGACAACAAAAAACAGGTACTTCCAGGAGAATAGGAGAATACATTTCGGCTTAGGTGACCTTCATGGCCATGAGGCAGTACTGTGATGGCTGGACACGAGCAGCTTTTCAAACACCTGACCATGAATTTTTGTTTTCTCATCTTAGAGCTACAGAAGATTTTCCATGATTTAACTATGATTGGAATTTGCAGAAATTGGTATTAGTGTTGAAAGAGTGGTAACTTCGGAAGCTATATATAATATATATATGTTTGTTTTCTAGTAATAATTCTGCTCATAATTGCTATCTCAGGTGGAAAAATGGCAGGTGAAATTCAGTGCTGCTAATTGCAAAGGTGCATACACAGGTACACCTGAGGAGGGGCTCCAGATTAGCTAGTACCACTCACAGATTTGTATCAGACAGCTCTTTAAAACTAGTGTAAAGCTCAGCAGCAGTTGTAAATGAAATAGAATTATAGATGGAGTTGGGAATGGAGAAGAAAGAGGCAACATTACTGTGCAATGTGAAAATCTATTGCATAACCACGTGTTGGTGACTACATGCAGTTTTGTTATCTTCTCTTCAGATCAGAATTAGAAGAGGGATGTACACCTCAAGGTACACTGTTTATCAAGCATAGAGTGTGTCTTCTGTGCAGGGAAAATGAAACAGACTCCAATTTCTCAGTTTGAAACAGAGATGCCAAGTCCCCTGGTCTTACATCAACTGGTGATTCAGGCTTGTAATGTGAGGTTCATCTGCCTGAACTCTGTGCAGTGTTACTGGATGCAAGCAGATTCTGTCTTTGGAAAACAGTCATTGGTATGATTTGGCTTCCAAACACACACAAATAAGCCTTGTTAAATCTCTCTTAACCTATAGAATCTGTCAGATAAATACTTGTTTTGCATGCATCTCCTTTACACAAGAAATGAGGTATTCAATATTATAGAAAGTTTGCTTGCTCTGTTTTCAACACATTTACATTTAAGCCATAAGTGATGCCCAGAACCTTGAAGCATTTGGTTTATACAAATTTACTGAGTTCTCTGAGTAGAATTTTGTGGCCGTATAGTCAAGAAGATATTTACTAACAGAAGACAGTAGGAGTACACTGTGAAAGTTTTTGAGTGCTAGTCTTTGTTTCTTTCCCCATATGCACACTACTTCCTACGTCTTAGAATGGGGTAAATTACCCTGAGAGTCCTATCTAAATAAATAAATATTCAGCAGCATACCATTTATTTTAACCACAATGCCAGAATTTATAAGCAAAATGCTTTTATACACTATGGGTAGCATTTACATGGAGATGGAAGGGAAATGTGAATAAATTGTAATTCACAGCCCAAAACATCACATCGCAGTTGCCTAGCTCAAAAAGTCTGTTTAGCATACCTTCACCATTAAGATATTAATAAAAATATATGCAGAGAATCCACTGAGAGTGCAGATTCCATATCCCCAAGTGCTCTGATTTTAAGTGTACATCAGAAGAGGTTTTACAAGCACTGAACAATCTGGAGTTATATAAATACAATTTTGTTAAAGAAGAATTTGAAATTGCAGCCCTAAATCCACAGACTTTTTGTATATTTCATTTTGAAATGTACTGTAATAAACGATATGGTGTCTGTTTACACATACTCATTTTTTTACTCTGCCTGCCTTTCTGTTAGATAAATCTTAAGGGGAATAACAGGAGTCCCACAGCAAGTTTTCGTGATCAAACTTCATTATGAGTCTAACTCTATTTAAAAAATAGTAAATCAATTCACAATTCACAAATAATTGCTTTCATTTAGGAGAAAACACCTTAAAAATATTGAAATTTCTGTGAGATCCTGCAGTGTTTTAAGGTCTCTTTTTAAATGGAAATGAAAGCATAGCAGAATCCGAGAACATTGTGCTTGTGTACCTAAAAACTGCTGTGTCTAATAACATAACACCAAGCATCTTTTGTTACAGAACAGGCAGGAAAAGTGACTGTCCTTATAAGGCTTCCACCCAAATGTCAAATACAATTCTTGTTTTCACAAACTTGTCAGCATTTGTTCAATGCCAATGTGTTATTTATTGGTTTGACTTCTTTATCTTTTCTTCAAGCCCGCATTTGTGATAAGTTTTGAAAGATTTTCATGAGGACGTGTGAAAATGACTCAGGTAGTTTGGAGGAAGAAATTATGCTGAACTGGAAGCTGGAGGATAGCACACTCTATTTAATATGCACAAGAGGAGTTTTAAGAGGATGATCTCAGTGTCCTGTCTTCTGAAGTTGGTTATGAATCTTCAACAAATGCTCTTTTATAGAATGGAGAGCTTAAATACTGTGTTGTCTTTGGGTCCTGAGTGAGACGTTACTCATAGCACTGTTTTGAGACTATACTGGCTTTTTACTTCTGATTTTTGCATTGACTTTCCTCTCAATATGAATAATTAGTATCAGTGTGATTGGGGCTCATTTTTTATAATGTTTTTTGAACTGAGGTGAAAAATACTTATGTGCATTTGAAAATATTGTCTGAGGACTTCTTGAGTGATTCTGAGATGGTTGGGTAACACTTTACCAAGTCGCAGGCACTGCACAGAACTGACTGTCAGTGTACATATTTTTTTATACTCCTGAGATTTTTTCCCTTTTCAGTTTGTGGCAGTACCCTTCACTGCCAAGCTGTTAGAGAGCGTGGCTAAAAAGACTGAAGCACAGTTAGGCAATCTCCCTTTGCTAATCAATACAGTTTTCCTGTGAAGCTTCATCTGACTTTGTAATCAACAGGTGTAACATTAAAGCATGAGTCTTGTACCAAATCACAGTTCTTTTTCTCTTGTTTTCCTTGACAGAATCATGAATAAACTGGCAGACCAGCAGGACCACATGATACCATGAAGAGAAGCTTACAGGTCCTCTATTGCCAACTGTTTAGTAAGTAAATTTTTATATATATTTATAAGAAAGGAATCAGAATTTTAAATAAGAAAGAATTATTTATGGCGCACACAATTCAGGAAAGCACATCACCTTGTGCCTTGTACCTGGAGGAACCATCAGGAAGTTAAATTCTCTTGTTTACTGAGATATTTGGAGATGTATTTTAAAAGAAATTGTAGTGGCAGGTGATTCTGCAGAGTGCATTACAAAGGTAAGTGCGATCTGCTGTGCCTTGAGACTGTGAACACTCTCAGAAGAATGAGAAGTAGAAGCATAAGATGGTGATTAGAAGAATAATGCATCAACCTTATTGTAATCATGGCTTCTGTATAGTTCTCTATGGAAAAATGGGGTCCATCTGACCAAGCGTATCTGGTGGTGGTCTTTCAAAGAGATCTATGAGTGAGGGAATGGAGCCCCGGGCTGACATAGCCCTAAATGCTGTGTCAGTTCCAGAGATGACTTCTTTTGTTCTTCTGATTTTTAGAAGAGTTCATGTAGCGTGAAGGTCCAGTGAAAATACTTTCAGAAAGATGAAATTTAGATAGTGCAGATAAAGGCTGTCTCTCCTATCCACAAGCGCAAAGCAAGATTTTACATGTTAGACAGTATTGTTGTGTTGAGCGACATGGTTTAATGAGAACTATTGGTGATGAGTGGATGGTTGAACTGGATGATCCTGTGGTTCTTTTCCAACCTCGGTGATTTTATGATTCTATGATTAACACGGTTAGTACATTTCTGTAGATGGAAAACTTTCAGTGTCAGCATCATAATCAATTACATTTTGTTCAAAATTTTAGAGGATAAATAAAGTGAGAAAAGACAAAATATGAGTGTAATCATTTCATCAGTAAGCTTTGCAAAGAAAATTGCTACTTTACAGGAAGAATTGTAAACAGTTTTTTATGCTGTGTTTTCAATTCAGCAGAACTTCTGACTTCAGTGTACGTCTCTTATTGCACATTCTTTACGGATTTCTCTTATTCTGTTCCAAGCAAAACAAAAACCAGAAAAACATGCTTTGTATACATAGGATGAACAATGCAAGAAATACTGCTTTTATGGCTATGTATGACAATTAATCTAACAGGTATTTTGTAGACTTTTACAGAAATGCAGTTAATGCCATATATTTGTTTTACTCACTGTTGTTAGGGCATGAAGTAAGAGATTTGTTTTGCTAGTTTGGCTTCTTTTGCAATTCTCATATACGATATTGCCTGTGATGTAGGAGATAATCAGTTCTGTTTTCATGATGTTGAAAAGGAGACTCCAAAGGTGCACCCAAGATTATTCTGCTCTAATAAGCATACTCCACATTGAACCAATCATAGCACCGGGTCTTTCTGAGATTGTTGGTTGTTGGGTATTTTAATATCGTGCTTCCCTGTTTGATAGCACTGCCCATTGCTATCCCTCCTGCTTTAAACAATATTTTCAGGGTAATAAATTGAAGATATAAAACCGAGGAATGCTTAGAATGAAGAGGTAAAGACTGAGCAAACTAAATGTAAAAGATTTTGATCACGATACTGTGAACTCCATGACTTAATTTGAAAGGATGGATTATTTCAATTGATAGATAAACAAGCTGCATTTTTTCTCTGCGTGCAGCAAACATGCGCTAAGTGTAGCTATCATAAACAGATGTAACAGCTATAGCTCTGTAGCATATATTTTGGGCATTTGGAATGAGTTTCCTCTCTGATTCATTTATTGGCTGATTTGTAAGAAGCCTGTGGCAAGCTCCATCAAGTTGTTTAATTCTTATTAAATCAGGTTTTTTTTCTTAGTTGCCCTGTAGGTGTATGATTTAAGCTTACTTTTTCCCCAGTTACACCACCATACTTAAAAACAATCTCAAGGGTGTGCATTTCGCAGCAAAAGAAGTATTTCCTGTAACATGTATTTATGCTAGATGAAGTGCCCGCAGCATGGTCTTATCTATTTTATTTGCACAAAAGAGGGAAAAATTGCTACTACTATGCAGAAGGGGGAAAAGAAAAAAAAAAAAAAAACACTTCTGAAAAAGGGTCAAAAGATCATATTGTACCTTGGCCTAATATACTGATGTCCTGTGCCTTCCTTCCTCACCTCCAACTACAACAAGTGGGTCTGTGATGCTGAGTCTCTGATACTGCGTTTTCATCTCATCTGGTATTGTGTGAGCAACTAATTGAGGCTTAGGCTTGTAGAGAGACGTGCATATTCTTACACATCCAAAACTGGGATGGCTTGAATAAAGTGTTGGTGGTTTTTGTACAAACAGTGATCAGCTGCAGAGGCAAAAACAAGTTGTGTGAGAAGAAGCAGTTTCATCCCCAAACAAGTGCAATGCTATGAGACTTGTTACATGTGTGTTGAGTCCCATCTGTGCCACTGGGCCAGTAGTGGCTATGCCCTTCTGTGTATTCATTTCCACCTCTGTTCATTTGTACTGTATTGAGCTGTGTGTCTATACAGTGAGACAGTGGGACCCTCATATGCATGAGGACTGTTAGGCTCTGGGGCTCAAGGGGAAGATTTACTTGATTTATAGACCAGTAGGAGATGTTAGCTGCATTTTTTTTAAAATCAGGCCCATATGTAAATAAGACTTAAAGACACTAAATGTAGCATCCATCCATTCAGTGAATTCTGGATGAGTTATGTAATCAGTTTACTGCCATCCATATTCCCCTGCCGTGCTTTCCAAAAAGAGCATATTCTATCCATTTAATGCTGATCAAGAATAGTATGTGAAAATGGCACTAGCAGCAGCTGCTCTTTTGAATGTGGTTATGACTGGCTTGAATCTGATCCCAGTTGTCAAGAGATAGACTTTGTGAAAATGGCAGCGCCGCATTTGGCCCAGGTCAGGGGCTCTGGGCAATGCTGCTTTACCTCTCGTTATTCATTATTTATGAATCAGTAACTAAACGTGTGATAGAACTTGAAGGAAGTGTTGCTTTCAAACTATATCTTCAAAGATACTACTTAATATGAAATCTCTGAGAAATTTTGGAAGAGGTTTCTTAGTGAGAGCTCTTTGAAGTCAGCAGCTAGATTGAGCTGATGAGGACCAATTAAAGCAAAACATGTGTCCACAATTTGCTGCCATTTGTTCTAGGCACATCTTTATGGATGAAGTTTGTTGCCTCTATAATGATGAAGATGCAAATGCCTTTCCCATGAGGCTGAGCGATCTCCATTTTTTATAAAGACCTAATGTGATGATTTAAGCCCTACAGCATGAGCCACAATATGTCTGCATTTTCTGTACTAAAACATGCACATTATAATTTACCACGCATGCACTGTTGACGGAGAGGATCCAAGTTGCATATAAACTAGAGAAAATGTGGAGGAAGGTAACTGGTGAAGCCCCTGGCACACGCACTGTGCGTGAGACTTTCTTCTTCAGACATTTGTTTTCCCGAGAAGTGGAAGGACTTTTATTTTCTATTTACTTACAGCACCGGGGTCTGTATGAGGACCTGTCACCATAGCATCTGGAAATAAATGCCAGCCTGAGTGTTTCTTCATGCCATTATCACTTTGCGCGTTCCCAAGCATCGCTCTTTCATCACCGAGGCCTGGCGCAGTGCCCGGCAATATCAATAGAGAGAGCTGCCTGTGTGCAGACTCACAACTCTCGGTAGCAAGCTGAGCAAAAATGGCAGTGAGTGGCTGTGCCGTGTAACACAGCCTGTCACAAACCCTGCATCACTTCGCTGTGGGTGCAGCTCGCCTTCCTCCCTCGTACCCGGCAGCCTGGCTGCCGTTCTGTTAAAACTCTTGCAGGGAAGTTCACCCCGCAGCAAGGGTTTGCACAAAGGCTGACTCCAGTCCAGGGGCACTGATATTTGAGAAGCGATGTGAGTATGTCAAAGTCATGTAGAAGCGAACACCCAATCCACCGTGCCTTCTGAGAGGTGCTGGGCACCACTGTCCCCCAGTGACTACTGCCTCTTACAGGAGCCAGCAGCATCACTCCTGTTCTATTGCTGAGTAGTGTCTGTGAATAACTGTGTGGCTTTAATAAGATGGCACACACTGATGCTTGTAAGCAAGTGGGGAGGCATGGTAACAGCATAAAAAAGACTGCCAGAAGCCGGGGAATAACCTTTTCTATGCCTATAGTAGATAAGGCATGAAGAAATGGATTTATAAAGCAGCAGGGAACTTATCATTAGGCATCAGCCCGAAGTGCTGCAGCAGGAAGGACGCTGAGAGGCTGGAGCAGGCTGGTCAGGAGGGTGTTAGAGGCTCTGCTGCCGAAGCACCTAATGGAAAAAAAAGCATCTCTCAGGGGAGACGGGGGTTATCTAGATGATTGGAAAAGCTCCCATCATCCTCTGACCCTGTGACCATGTGGATATTCCAGGTACTGTGTCCTCAGTGTAAATGAGCCTGCTTGCTTCAGCAGAGCTCTCTCAGTTTGCACGAGCCATGTATAATTAATCCGTGTGATAGGAACATATGGCTGACGTATGCTTAAAGATACCGGGGATCGCTTGATGCAGACTGGGAGAGAATCTCTTTCTATCATTCGTGGGGATTCGCAGAGAGAAAAGAAAATAGCATTTTGTAGTGCTCTGCTAGACTGGTAGGTGATAGCTTAAGCAAAGAGAGCAGCGGGGGAGTGGTTATCTAGGAAGAGAGTCCATCTGTTTTGCTTAAAAATTAGAAAGGTAAACAGCCTCTGGGTATGCAGTGCTTCGTGTACAAAGCTTTTTGGGATGCTCACTGGGTCGCAGCATTTGTATCTGTGAGTCACGTGGCTTGGTAACAGGCTGCCCATCGGGCAGCACACAGCAAGCGGTACATCTACACGTTCTTTTCCCACTGTTCAATCAAAGGTTGTTGTTTCTGTTCCTTAACAAAACTTCTGCCTTCTTGAAAGAAGCTGCTGCTTTCCATTTCCTTTCTGAAATCCTTTCCTGGGAAACAGACCTTTTAACGAGAGCTTTAAAGGCAAATTAACACACCTTATAAAAGAAAGCAAATGAAATGTATGTCTTCTTATCAGATGCAGGCTCCAGCACCCTTAATGTGCCCCTTGGTGGGATTTCACACACACAAGAGGCAGCATGTCCCTGCTCACCAGCTGCATAAGCACAGCTCTGAATCAGATGGCTCTTGTGATTGTAAACCTGAGATTCTTCCCGAGAACAATCTGCAGTGTTTGTTTTAAATCTGCTGGTTCCATGAACTGTCTTGTCTTTAAATACATTTGGGTCACATTCCACAGAACACACAACTCATTGAAGAGTCTGAGGCACGTGTATGAGGGATGTCCTGCCTTGTTCTGCCAAGAGCAGGTACTGATTTAGGAAAACGGGCCCCCCTGAGCAACTGACACATTGTGAAGACTTCTCCACTGCTCTTGCAGATTTGGTGAAACATAGAAAGATCGTAGAATCGTTAAGGTTGGAAAGGACCAGTAAGATCACCAAGTCCAACCGTCAGTTCATCACAGCCATGTGGAACAGGCCTGGGGCTATAGAATTTCAGGTCATGGCTTGAGTCCTTCGCACTGAATTTGGGATAAAAAGCCAACAGGCAGTTATTATGTTTGCTCACTCTATTGGCAGGTAAAGAATTCATGCTTTTGCACATGTTGTTTGATAGTCTGATTATATTCTTGGCATTAAGTAACTTCATTTATATGCTGATACTGGCACTGCGTGTGGTAGAACTCTGTAGACTTTTGAAAATTAATGAGAACACACATAACTTCCCAGTGTTTGTATGCGTCAAGCATGCATTTTGGTTTATAGCAACAGTGTCCATGACCATTATGCTCAAAGACCCCAAGATATTAAACACGTATGCATAATGTGGTTGTTTATCCAAACTGTGAAAGGCTGCAAGGATTCGGTTTTAAAATTCCCTTCACCCATGTTAAAGAAAGTATTTGATAGGTCAAAAATGAATCCCTAATATTCTGTACATCCTTTGTTGTGTATTATTTCTGTTTTGGACCTGGAGCTACCTCCATTATAACACAATGTACCTGTCTAAGCTTCTGTTTTAGATTCATCGTTGTTTGCCTGAAGCCTAGAGAGAGGCTTTAAAGGGAGAGTGAGTAGACAGGAGTACAAATCTGACTTTTCCCTTTTTTCCCTTTCAAAATTCTGTTCATCTGCCTCTAAGAGAAATGAAATTTCAGGAACAAAGACTTAGCAGCTTATGCAACTTCATGTTGTGTCCCTGAGACTCAGCATCAAGGCAGCGGGGAAAGAAATGTTACTGATATGCAGACAGCTGCCTAGTGACCATGAAATAGTGGTCCTGTTGAGTTCACTGGCAAAACTCCCTCTGACTTTAGCAGGGTTGGGATTTTATTCCTGGCTTTCATGTCACCAGCTTAGCTTAATGTTGCATTATAAACCAAATACATCCTGTCAGACACCTCCTTCCACAAAGCCTTCTTTTCTTGCTGTCTGTCTAGGAGACATTGGTATGTTTTTGACAACACTGCAATCAGGCTGTAATCTGGCAAATGCAGTTGAATATGTAAATAGTGCTCTTAACACCGGGCAGGCTACTCCTACAGTAGCACAAGCCATACGCTTGTATCTCTGTTGGACTGTGTTCCAATAATTTGACATACAAAAAATTGTATGGTAGCACACACACTGCTGTCTAATGTCCATGAATAATCCAGTGCTTGTGACAGCGTTCCTGCAAGAAGGACAGAAAAATGACTAACTGTTAGGTACTTAATAAACATTGCTATCTGATATTCCCCTATGTGTGAACTGCCACGTATTATTGACATCAGTAATACTGTGATATTTATACCACTGTGTTTAGAAATGCTGTATTAGAAATGGCTTTGACTTTTTGCAAAGCCTTTAGATACTTCCCCTTCTACCCACCCCTTGGCACTTTTTGAACAAGGAAGTTCTAACTCTAAAGGTTATGCTAGTTTTGATCACTTATGGACACCCATGCTAGCTTATTGCAAGCTGTGTAAATAATTTAGAAGAAATACATATAAAACCAACATCCAAAGAGCATAGCATCATGTAATGGGCATTATCCTTGACCCATTTCTAAGTATCATATATACAAATGTCCTATTCAATTCTACAGTAGATCTCCAAAGAACTTGAGCCCATGTCCTGGTCTAGAGGGAGGTGTCCCTGCCTACAGCAGGGGAGGGTGGAACTAGATGATCTTAAAGGTCCCTTCCAACCCAAACCATTTTATGCTTCTATGGTTCTGTTTCAAAAGTTAAGCACATTCAACTCAGCGAAAGACTTCAGAATTCCCCCTAATAAAAAACAAAAACAAAAACAAACAAACAAACAAAAAAAAACACTTGCAGAAATATCATGTAAGTTAGTCTTAGGACTAAAGCTACTTGATTCTCAAAGCAGCCAATGTGGCTGGTCGTTATTTTGAACAGAGACATCTGCAAAACTTCTCTGACAAATCAAGATCTATACATAACTGGTATAAATGTATTCTTTGTGTACATTTTCACTGTAAACTACATTTATCCCCCAAAGTCTGAAGTTTCAGGGGCAGTACTTGCTCCTAAGATCAGGGAAAAGCACAGAGCACCATTTCACATGGCCCTGGAGCCCCATGTTATTGTTGGAAAAAAATTAATATTTGTTATATGTCTCACAAAAGATATTTGAAAAGTAACCTTGGGAAGAAAAATACTCTGCCCTTCTGTAGTGGAAATACTAAGTCATGGCTTGAACCAGTGATTGAGCACCTGGTAGGAAGGGAGAGCCAACCCAGGGGAGCTCAGGTGCAAGCAATGCACCTGAGTGACTGGAAGGTCCCAGACCTCATTTAAGGGTTGGCAGTGGAGGTGAGGGTAGCTTTTCTGAACATCTCTGTGTACCTGAGGATCTTACAGGTCTTCCAAAGGTAAGTAGTTTCTTTCTCTTATTTCTGTTCTTATTGCTGCTTTGTCTAAGCTGAGATCTCACTTACTGTAGCCTAAGACTTTGCTGTCTTGTTATGCTTTAAATTGCCTTACACCTTCTTAAAGTAACTTAAAACTACTTCTCTATTAGGTTCCCATAGAGTTCTGGAATTTGAGATTAAGTGTATAGCACCTCACATCCCTTTACCTAGAGAAGGCAAGGGAACTGCAGCCCTAAGGCCAGGTTTCCTGGGGATGGAGGTACCTGGTGCATGTAATGTTTGTTGTGTCAATGTGATGTGCCCCTGGGTACCAGCACCGAGGGGGAAACCCACAGCACTGCCCCAGTTTTTGAAGGAACAGCACTGTATGGTTCTTCCAGCTTTACCATTGCTGAGCTTTTCTTCTGTGCTGTGATGATTACAGGGGTTCTACAAGCTATTTATTTCACCTGAAATGAAGTTCCTCTTGTATCCAGTGATGAGGCCAAGATTCTGGGGCCAGGTTTGCCAAACCAGCAAAGGCTTAATAACTCAGCAGAGCAATCAGTGAGTTTTGTTGAGTACCTAAGCAGGCTAACCATATGCTAATCTGCTTGTTATCCTAATGGTAGTTAAGTGTGAAACTTCTGCAGGTGCATTTAAAAATGCAGTAGATGTGTTACTTTGATATGGAGCACCAAGATTCTTTAGAAAATCTGATCCCTTTTCTTATCATGTAAGGGAGTAGATCTTGTTTTGAAGCTGTGTAATACTGTGTGGAACTTAACATTCCTTATTACTTCAGAGGTGATAAATAATAATCAGGGTTTTACAAAAACCAAGACTTAAAAAGGAAAGAAAGGGACAATGAATCAAGTGCTCGTTTACAGTTCATTGTAGTGGTAATTAATACTTTTTGCCTGGTATTTTTAAAAGCCACAGTGCTGCCCGGACATTAGATTCCAGTGAAAATATGAAATTAAGTCTCCAGTTTGAAATGTTACAGCTAATGACTTGATATGTGTCATGCTCTAGGAGAAGTGTTCTGTCCTTTCTTTACATTCCCATGTGCGTTTGGTACTCAAAGGCTGATCTTGGCTGTTGACGCTGCCTTCCAGCTTGGCATGGTCAGAGCAGCTTTCATGAGACATTGCTTGTTAATTCTGCTATGGCATAAACTCCAGTTTTTCGGATAAGAGGGGCAAGCTGTCTTGTATCCTGTCAACAAAGGGGTAATCAGGGAAGGAAGCAACTGTGAGGCAACTGGATATTCTTGTTGCAGATAAGTTTATTTTATATACTAAAACATTTGTTTATGATCTAATTTATTGGGAGCGTATTCTATATTTGCTACACATTTATTCTTACTCTGTATTGATGGTGTGTGTAGATACCTTTCAAGCAACTGCCATCATCCAGTCTTGTCAGAGGCAAAAGCATGCTCTGCATGGAAAGCCAAAGTATTGTTTAGATGGAAGTGTTCAGACAGTGATCTTAGTCTATTGATAGAGAAGGAGCAAGCGATTCTCTCTCATACCTGGGACTGTTGGTTTGAATAGCTTGATAAGCAGTGTCATCAGTAGTTATGAGATATTGAAGCAGGACTTTAAAGGAGTTGAAAATGTGGGCACTTCTGCAAGTCCTCCTATTGCCTGTTGTTGCTTTCAGAGTGAACCATGGTGTATTAGTGACAGTACTTCTGTGTAAACTGCAGGGAAAGCAGCATAACTACTGTCTAGACTTGAAGTTCATTTTGTAAGTCACAGGGCTTTGCTGCTGCTGGAATTCCTTTGCAGCCAGCCTGTGAGAATCTCTTAGCACTTTAGCACGAAGTTTCTAATTCTTTGTACACTTGAAAAAGACACAGCTTCTTGAAGTTAGCAACTCATGAGAGAGAAAATGATGATTTTGCAGTATGGTCTGAAGTGTTAGCTGTCACTCTCCTGTAGAGGCTACAAATTCATTGTGATATCACAGCTTCCCATTGCTGAAGGCATTAACAGTTAGCATACAGACACCACAATTAAGATGTCAAGGAACAGAGAAAAATGTGAAGATAGTGAACAGTGTAAGTACCTGGTATATGGACAGCAGTAAGCATACGCTTTGCAGGGCAAAGCACTTCTATTTGTACAGTTAATTCAGAGCCTTAAAGCACAGCACAGAGAGAAGGAAAATGATTTAAAACCCCATGATCTTTTGGCCTTGCCTTGGAGAGAATGGAGCAATTATCTCCCATTTTATGTCTTCTCCTTCAGTAGTGGCACTACTGTTTTCTTACAGCAACTGGCCATTTCATGTGGCTCAAAGCTATTTTATTCTGCCATTTCTGGAAGAGCCGTTTTTCTGATTGAGGCCCTGTACATGCTTGAGAGCCTCATGTCAAATCCTTACCCCGGGACCTGCTTCTCACACTAAGGTTGTGAAGCATAAAGTTAATCACATTACAGTCTGTTCTGTGCAGAAGTGCACTGACAGTTATTGAGGGTGAAGCCTGTGCTGGAGGGAGACGGGGTATAGTTCTGCCAGACAGAACAGAGAGAGAACGCTTGGTGCTTAGGGATGGAGAGCATGCTGAGGCTGATTCCTTGGGGTGGACAAGGAGGGTGCCCAGGAATGGAGTAGTTGCTGTGGCTTAATAGGAATGGACACTAGCAGCTTTTTATAGGCAGAGCAATCTTGTAAAGAGAGATCATCTACAAGATAGGGTAACAGACCCTGAGCCTCAGCTGTGCATATTGCAGTGCATCTTTCCTGACCCCTGGGACACTTATGTCTGGGGCTATTACTGGCAAAATCACTACAGAGCACAAATGTGGCTGATAAGGAATCAGATGTAGATCCTCTCTCTTCTGAGATAGAGACTAATAGACAAGAGACACCACAAGACTGAGTGCTTACCATGTCTTTCAAGGAAGGACTACCACAGAAAAAGGAAAGTCCTATTGTAGTTTACACAGCCTGTGAGAACTTGGGGTGAGTGGTATGCAGTGTATGTGACTTGCTCTGGTTCCAGAAAATAAAGGTTTTCTGAGGCAAATTTCTTGGTCTGCCTCATTATTGGGATCATTTCTCAACCTTCCTGGCCAATGAGCTTCTCCTGTAGAATACCAGGCACCTGTCTTCATTGACGTTTTCCAGCATGGAAAATATCCTTCTCTCTTGTGAAAGATAATGATGCCATTTGGTGACTCCATATGGTTCTTTGCAGTCTTGAGAGCATCACTTGTTCCTGCACATGGCCTCATATAAGATAGACAGCAGGGAGAGCTATGGGCATGCCATAGCACCAAGCTCAAACCAGGACACCTGGTTAGATGTGCTTCACTGTTACCAGAGCAAAATGCCTTTCCCACAGTGGTTTTCAGTGGTTTATCAAAATTTTCAGCATTAATCCTCTGTTTCATAGGCTCTCCAGTGACCCAGTGCTGCATGGCACAAATCAGCATGGAAGCTTGTGCTTCTCTGGACTCAGAGCTGGCTGTGCTCCAGAGCAGCCTCATCACAAAGAAGAACAGCTTGAGGGTTACTTTCAATTACCATAAATCGCCAAAGGCTCAAAATATGTTGTAGAACTGGTGTGTGTTGTTAAGCCTCAAAATATGCTCCCTTCCTTCCCTTTGCTGACTGTGGGGGAGAGAAGGCTTAGAGTCCATTTTTTAATTCTCAGAGGAGTAGTGTTCCTCATGCAGCTGCAAAGAGCGGGGTCAAGTTTGCCTCCTAATGCTAAGGAGCACCTGGACTGCTGTTCTTGTCACTACATTTTTTGGTGTCTCCTCTTTCTACCTGTCTCACCTTTTTGAACCGTGAGCATTTTGGGTTAGGGTTTGAGAGTATTTGGATGTGTTGTACAGAATCAACCATATAGTTGGCTTTTAGTTAGTAATTATAACAATTAATCAGAAAGACCATATGGCTAAAAATATTGTAACACTCAAAAGAATTGTTGGTCATTTATTCATTGTGCTTTTGAGCATGAGCCTCATTTAAGCCAATTATTTTTCCATTACGAGACATTGATTATGCCATCCTTCTGGTTTTATTTTTAGTAGTATTCAGATTATTACAGAAAGTGTGAAAAATGAATGAAGAAAAAAATCTGTCTCCCAGTATTTGTCTTCTAAAATTTTCCTGGTTGAATGATCCAGTATTTAGTCCTCAAAGGGATTTGTCCCCTTCAGGGACCCTTCTCTGCACCCTCAGGTGTCTGCTGTCAGATGGTGGGTGGTGAATCCAAATGAATTCATGAATCTAAATATTCATTTGGAAATCGTATAGTGTTTGTTTATGATGTTACCAACACCTCTCCTAACACATGTAATCATAAATGTGATGTAAATGGAATAGAGACACATTATTCTCAAGTGAATTTGCAAGCCATATTCTATGTTTCAGACAATGCAGCAGCAAAGTTGTGACAGAGTCCCTCTTACACTCACCGTCTCTTCTAGGGACTGGGAAATCTGAGAGCTCACTGTTTCACAGTCTAGCAGAGCTGATGCTTTTCAGCATGGCATGGGCAAGTGTAAAGCCTCTTTTGTCCTGTGGATTGAGGGCATTCAAGCTTAGATCTGTGGAGAAAAGGAGATCACACACAGTCCTGTCATATCTCCAAACTGCATATCATGTGTATGTCCCACACTTTGGACTGGAGACATATTGTCACTGGCTGTGACAGGGCTTTCTGTTCCTGTTCAGTGGCTGTGTTGATAGGAATGGTGTGTTACCTAGCCCATAGTCTAGTGGAAAGGATGCGCTTCTGTATTTGCTCTGGGCAGCATTATTCACAAAGGAATGAACCTCAGCCTAAGCATTTGGTTCAGCTAGGTGCTTAAATCTCAAATCTAGTATTTACAGTTGGGTTTTTTTTTTTTTTAATAATGTGTGAGTTTGCAGAAATATATTTTTGCAAAGGTTAGTTGTGAGTAGAGTAGGATGTTTATCACCATTAAGAAAGGATTGTCATGCAGTATGTCAATTTGATGTACAGTTTTGGAAGAAATTATTCAGAGATGTTTCAAGTATTTTATTATGGTCATATGCTTAAATTTACTTCCAGGAAGGTGTGAGCATTAATATAAATGGAAGCAGATATCTGCCTTTATACTAGATATTTTTACAACTAAGATGACCAAGCAAGAAATATTGCAAAACTTTGACTACTGAGTGCTATGACAAGAAGCAAAGATGAATAACAGGTAGTGAGAAGGATCACAGACTGTTCATCTAGGCTGATTTTTCTTTTTTTTTTTTAACCAGTCAGAGAGCTTTTGGAGGCTATAGCATAGCATGAAGAATTTATTGAGGTGATTTATCCACAGTGCTTGTGAATACATTACACCCATACTCCAACTCAACTAGTATAGAGCAGGTCTCAATAGCTACGTATGTATTATTAATGTTACTTTGGAAAGCAATACATTTTTGCATAGTCTCAACATCCTTCACGTTCATGGATTATGAACACTGCAAGCATAACTCTAAAACGTGCAGTAAATCTTTTGCTGTTGTAACAAATCTGGAAAAATATTAATAAAAAGACTTTCAAAAATGGCATTTCATAAAAAAACTCAGTCAGCCTTCCTGCTGCTGAGAGTCCGTGCCAATCAGAATGGGAAACTTCTGTAAAAGAGGCTTCTGAAAAACTAAGGGTAAAATGGCCTATTTTGATTTTTGCCTGTGGCACTGTCTTCTCATTTTGGAGGCTTCCATCATAGGTGTACTTTGTAGAAAAGACAGACAGAGGAAAAGCAATCTAAAAAAGGCAGCAGAGGCAGCACTGCTTCATGTTCAGTGCACCGCTTTTCCCCTGGATCTACCAGATCTTGTGCAACGAGGGAAGCAAAAATATTACTTGGTAGAGGGCAAATCAAGAACGTATGGGTTTTTTTTTTTTTTTTCCCTCAGTCATGGGGCCAGTGAGGAGTAGTTCTCAGCTTCACAATGCCAGGCAGCTCATCAGCTCTTCCTGAGGGCATCATCCAAAAGCTCCTTGATCTCCAGCACTTGGGGCCATGCCTACTGCCCTGGGCAGCCCGTTCCATGCCCACCGCCCTCTGGCACAGACCCTGTCCCTCACCCCCAGCTGCCCCTCCCCTGACACAGCTCCATGCCGTTCCCTCGGCCCTGTCGCTGTCACACAGAGCAGAGCTCAGCGCTGCCCCTCCACTCCCTGTGAGGAGCTGCAGCAGCCATGAGGCCTCCCCTCAGCTCCTCAGCTCTGGTTTGAGCAAACACAGGGACCTCAGCTGCTCCTCACGCACCTTGCCCTCCAGACTCTTCCCTATCTTTATAGCCCTCCTTTGGGCACTCTTCAGCTAATGCTTGATTCCTGACCAGCCTTACAGGTCCATGTTTTTTGTTATGTGGACTCTATGGCCCAAGATAGGTCAAAAAAAGAACTCCTTTATAGCCAACAAAGGAAGTCATAGCCACCTGGGAATTTCTTATTGCAGCATGTCTGGGTGCATTTTCAAAAGTGCAGAGGAAAGGGTTTGGCAGAGCTGTTTGTTGCAGCTGGAAAGCCATTCTGAAACCCTACCACTTGATTGCTCTCAGATCAGCGTGATTCCCTGCGCCTCTAGTCTGCAGTAAGAAAGAAAATGAAGTCATTCCATGAGACTAGTCATCTGTGGCTGCTTTTTCATTCACGACAAAGCAGAACATATTTTGTACAATGCATCTGTACAAGAGTAGGAAACAATCATGATTTTGGCAGTGAGAAGGTTTTCCCTTTACAAAGCTATTAGCTCCAATGGCTTCAGTTTGACAGCCCTGAAACGCACTAGACAATAAACTGAGAGCTTCTCAGGTTTGGAAAACGTAAAGTTGTAGTATTCTGGGCTGAGTTGTGGCATGAAATTGTGGGAGCCTCTGGTAAATCTCTAAAGCTCATTTATATTCTTAGGTTTGCTTTTCTGCTTAAGCCAATATGTATTAGTGCAACATGCAGTATTTTTATGCAGAAAGGTAGGATGCCAATAGTATTATACTTGACATTATATAAATTAATGCATTTCTGAGCTTATAATGCATATTCCCACTTTAAGACACCGTTAATTTTAGAAAATTACAGAGTTTGGTTTGAAAGACAAGTATTTTAATGAGGACATAAATCACCAGTCATAAGCACCTCTTGGCAATTTTTATATGTAAAATCACCAACTATGCTAGAGATTCCCTGACACAATTCATATTGTTTTTCCTCACTGTGGAGGAATGATTGTTTTGGAAGGAGAGGACTGGGGAAGCATCATTTGTTCCACTGTAAACAAAGATCAGGTTCATGACCATCTGAGGAACCTGAGCAAGTCTATGGGTCTAGTCTATCCATAAGTCTTTGGGTCCTGATGAGATACATCCCAGAGTTCTGAGTGAATTGGCTGATTGCCAAGCCAATCTCAGTAATGTTTGAAAATTCACGGCAGTCAGGTGAAGACCTTCATGACTGGAAAAAAGGCAACATCACGCCCATTTTTAAGAAGGGTAAAAAGGATGACCCTGGGAACTACCAACCTGCCAGTCTCACCTACGTGTCAGGGAACATTGTGGAACATATCCTCCTGGAAGCTATGCTAAGGCACATGGAAGGCAAGGAGCTGATATAGGAGAATCAGTACGGCTTCACCAAGGGCAAATCCTGTTTGACCAACCCAGTGGCCTTCTATGATGGTGTAACTGCATCAATGGATAAGAGAAAAGACACTGATATAATCTGACTGGACTTCAGTAAGACCTTTGTCACAGTGCCCTGCAACATCACTCTCTCCACACTTGAAGGATATGGATTTAATGGGTGGTTTGTTCAATGGACGAACAGCTGGATGCAGGATCAAATTCAGAGAGTAGTATGTCCATATTCAATGTCTGGATGGAGATCAGTGACATTTGCTGTCCCTCCAGGGTCAGTGCTGGGACCAGTCCTCTTCCATATCTTCATCAATGATATGGGGTGAAGTGGACACTCAAGAAGTTTGTGAATGATGCCAAACTGTGGGGTGTGGTTGATGCACCTGAGGGATGGCATGCCATGCCATCCAGAGGGAACTAGTCAGGCTTGAGCTGTGGACCCAAGTGAATCTCATGAGGTTCAGCAAATCTAAGTGCAAGGTCTTGCACCTGGGTTGAGGCAATCTCCACTACCAATACAAGCTGGGGGATGAAAGGATTGAGCACAGCCCTGCCAAAAAGGATGTGGAGGTACTAGCGTATGGCAAGCTGGACATGAGACAGCAATGTGCCTTCACAGCCCAGAAAGCCAACTGTCTTCTGGGCTGCATCAAAAGAAGTGTGGGCAGCAAGGTGAGGGAGGTGATCCAGCCTCTGCTCTGTGCGGATGAGACCTCACCTGGAGTACTGCATCCAGATGGGGGGTCCTCAGTACAGGAGAGACGTGGACCTGTTGGAGTGCATCCAGGGGAGGGCCACAAAAATGATCCAAGGAATGGAACACCTTCCCTCTGAGGACAGGCTGAGAGAGCTGGGGCTGTTCGGCCTGGAGAAGAGAATGCTGTGAGGTGACCTGAGGAGGAGCTACAGGAAAGTATCTAAAGAGGAGCTACAGGAAAGAAGGGAACAGGCTTTTTAGTAGGGTCTGTTGTGACAGGACAAGGGGAAATGATTTCAAATGAAAAGAGGGGAGATTCAGGTTGCATATAAGTAAAAAGTCTTTTACAGTGAGGGTGGTGAGGCACTGGCGCAGTTTGCGCAGAGAGATGGTGGAAGCCCTGTCCCTCAAGACGTTTGAGGTCAGGCTGGACCAAACTCTGAGCACCCTGATGTAGCTGTGGATATCCCTGTTTTTTTGCAGGGAAGTTGGACTAGATGACCTTTAAAGGTGCCTTCCAATGTATTTTCATGATAAGTCTGGGGCTTTTCATTTATATTAAACTGTAAGGATTATAGATTGAGAATTGTATGTATCCAGAGGAAGACAGGTACCTCATAGTTTACTGCATTTGCCACTATTTTAAAGTAATAACTTGTTTTTATTCCACTACTTAATTCATTTGTTCATTGTTCAACATTAGAAATGCATTAAGCGCATTTACTACTCTATGGTACATTCATCAGATTCTGTGGATTATTAAGGTATTTCCCCCAGGGCAAGTTTGCACATAAACTGCATCAATCTTGTTCTTTTTTTCCTTTCTCCATCCTGTTTTAATTTGTGGAGGACTTTGGCTCTGCTGCTTAATGTTGGAATGTGGTAAGATTTTTCAACAGTGAAAAAGGGAGATCCCTACAGGAAGGGTGCCATCCCTACAGGAATGATGTGGGGGAGATGCTTCTCAAGCAGTTGGAGATCATCTGCTGTCTCACAGTCAGGTGGGAAGGGGCAGCCTCAAATCCAGCAAGGGATGGAAACAAGTCCCTATTTGGGGCAACAAGCATACTGCCCCTCAGCCTGTCCTACCTTCCCAGGTACCCTTACATAAGAGGTATGAGGCTCTGGAGCTTGGAGGGACTAGGGGATGTGGATGTTGGTGAATGTCCATCTGTGCAGGAGGGGTTGCCCGAGGCTAGTCAGCCTGCTCCCTGTTTTGCTACAACGACAGTCAGGAAAAAAAGAAGGCCTGTTGTCATAGGGGATTCCCTTCTTAGGGGAACCGAGGGCCCAATATGCTGCTCAGATCCATTCCACAGGGGTGCCTGCCTGGTGCCTGGGTGAGACATGTTGCTAGGAACATCACTTGCCTGGTTAAGCCCTCCTATTATTATCCATTACTGGTCTTCCACAATGGAAATGGAGAGGTAGGCAAAAGAAGTTCTCGAGCGATCAAAAGGGACTTCATGGCTCTGGGAAGACGGCTGAAGGGATCGGGAGCGCAAGTAGTGTTCTCCTCTGTTCTCTCAGTTGGTGACTAGGATCTGCACAAAAGGAGGAGGGTGGACATAATGAATGAATGGCTTTGCAAATGGTGTTGTACTCAGGGCTCTGGGTACTATGGTTTGGGATGCAGCCTTGAGAAAGGGGGAATGCTGACTCTTGATGGGAGCCATGCTGACTAGAAGGGCCACAAATATTCTTGGGAACAAGCTGGCTGGGTTGCTTAGCAGGGCTTTGAACTAGATATGATGGGGGAAGGGGGTATACTAGGTGACAGAGAAGCACGTGGGAACACTGTCACCTTTGGAGGCGGTAAGGGAAACCCCCAGGCTTGTCCGGGGGGTGTTAGGGAGGGCTCATCTGAGAAGGCAATGAGGCCAATAGCTAAGATGAAGTGCTTCTATACCAATGTGCTCAGCGTGGGAAATAAACAGGAGGAGCTAGAAACCGTGATGTAATTCGGAAAGTATAACCTAATTGCTATCACAGAAACATGGTGGGATGAATCCCATGATTGGAATACCTCTATTGAGGATCACAGGCTTTTCAGAAGGGATAGGGTAGGAGGGGTGGCGGAGTTGCCCTCTATATTAGGAAGTGGATAGATTGTGAAGTGCTGTGTCTGAGGAACAGCCATGATCAGGTCGAGAGCTTGTGGGTAAAAATCAAGGATTGGTTCAGTAAAGGGCATCTAGTGGTTGAGGTCTGCTTCAGGCCACCTGATCAGGAGGAGGCTGTTGACACGACCTTCTTGCTTCAGCTGCAGGAGGTGTTGTGCTCACAGGCTCTTGTCCTGATGGGAGATTTCAACCACCCGAATATCTGCTAGGATAGTGGTATGGTGGGCGGCAGGCAATCCAGGAGATTCCTGAAGTCTGTCGAGGACAAATTCCTGGTCCAGGTAATAGATGGACCAACCCAAGGTGAAGCCTTACTGGATCTGGTGCTCACCAGGGCAGAGGAGAGCATTAGGTTAAGATTGGAGGCAGCCTGGCCTGTAGTGACCATGCCTTCATGGAGTTTGTGATCTTGAAGAATGCAGGCCTGGCAAAAAGCAGAGCTAGGACCCTGTGCTTTAGGAGAGCAAACTTCTGGCTGCTTAAGGAACTGCTGAGTGGGATCCCCTGGGAAACTGTGCCTTAAGGGCATGGGCACAGAACAAAGCTGGCAGCTCTTTAAGGACACCCTTCTGAGAGCGCAATGGCTCTCCATCCCCCAGCAGAAGTTGTTGAGCAGAGGAGGCAGGAGACCATCGTGGCTGTGCAAGGACCTGAGGGAAATGTACAGAAAGTGGAAGAGGGTTGTGTGTCCTGGGAGGAATACAGGGCTGTTGTCCATGTGTGTAGAGATAGGATTAGGAAAGCCAAGGAGCAGATGGAGCTGAACATGGCAAGGGATGTGAAAGATAACAAGAAGGGGTTCTACAGGTACATAGGCAGGAAGAGACAGGCCAAGGAGAGTGTGCCCGCTCTGATGAAAGGTAATGGGGAGCTGGCTTCCTCAGACATAGAAAAAGCTGAGGTATTCAGTGAGTGCTTTGCCTCAGTCCTCACGGGTGGTCAGGCTTCCCATGTCTGCCAGGACCATGAGCCTCTGGGTGAGGGTGTGGGGAGCGGTTTCTGTCCCACTGTAACAGTGGAACAAGTCCAGGTCCTCCTCATGAAATTGAACGTGTATAAGTCCATGGAGCTGGATGATATCCATCCTAGGGTTCTGAAAGAGATGGCTGATGTGGTTGCCAAGCTGCTCTCCATCATATTTGAAAAATCATGGCTGTCTGGTGAAGTCCCCGGTGACTGGAAAAAGGGGAACGTTACTCCCGTTTTTTAAGAAAGGGAGAAAGGAGCACCTGGGGAACTACAGGCCGGTGAGCCGCACCTCTGTACCTGGGAATATCATGGAGCAGATCCTCCTAGAAGCTTTCTTAAGGCACGTAAGAGATAAAGAGGTGATTTGAGACAGCCAGCATGGCTTCTCCAAGGGCAGATCTTGCCTGACCAATCTGGTGGCCTTCTATGATGGAGTGACGGCTTTGATGGACAGGGGAAGGGTGGTGGATGTCATCAACCTGGACTTCTGCAAGGCCTTTGACATGGTCCCTCACTGCATCCTTCTCTCTAAATTGGAGAGGTGTGGATTTGAAGGATGGACTGTTCAATGGATTAGGAATTAGCTGGCTGGACGCAGCCAAAGGGTTGTGATCTGTGTTCTGTATGAGGTTGCAGGCCGGTCACAAGCGTGTCCCAAAACTGACCCCCTAAAGGACTGGTGCTCTTCAATGTCTTCATCAACGACACAGACGATGGCATCGAGTGCACCCTCAGTATGTTTGCAGATGACACCAAGCTGAGCAGTGCAGTTGATATGTTGGAGGAAGGGAAGCCATCCAGAGGGACCTGGACAGGCTCTAGAAGTGGGCCCATGAAAACCTAATGAGGTTCAATAAGGCCAAGTGCAGGGTCCTGCACTTGGGTCGGGGAAATCCCAGGTGTTTATACAAACTGAGGGAAGATCTCCTTGAGAGCAGCCCTGCAGAGAAGGACTTGGGGGTCCTAGTAGACAAGAAGCTGGACATGAGCCAGCAGTGTGCACTTGCAGCCCAGAAGGCCAACTATATCCTGGGCTGCATTAAAAAAAAGGGGTGGTCATCAGGGAGAGGGAGGTGATTGTCCCCCTCTACTCAGCTTTTGTGAGGCCCCATCTAGAGTACTGCGTCCAGGCCTGGGGCCCCCAGTGCAGGAAGGATGTGGAGCTCTTGGAGCAGGTCCAGAGGAGGGCCAATAAGATGATCAGAGGGCTGGAGCACCTTTCCTACAAGGAAAGGTTGAGGGAACTGGACTTGTTTAGCTTGGAGAAGAGAAGGGTCTGGGGAGATCTCATTATGGCCTTCCAGTACTTGAATGGAGCATATAAACAGGAAGGGGAACAACTGTTTATGAGGGTGGATACGATAGGACAAGGGGGAATGGTTTTAAACTGAGACAGGGGAGGTTTAGGTTAGATATTAGGAGGAAGTTTTTCACACGGAGGGTGGTGACGCACTGGAACAGGTTGCCCAAGGAGGTTGTGGATGCCCCGTCCCTGGAGACATTCAAGGCCAGGCTGGATGTGGCTCTGGGCAGCCTGGTCTGGTGGTTGGTGACCCCGCACATAGCAGGGGGGTTGAACCTAGATGATCACCGTGGTCCTTTTCAACCTATGCCATTCTATGATTCTGTGAGATGCATAACTTTACCCATAACTCATTCAGGAGGTGCCCTTGAGCATCAGCAAAGATTACAACATGGAAACAGTTGTCCCAACTGCAGATTCACTGATAACATTCTTGTTACTGCGGTGGCATTTCAGTATTTCTGTTTCCAGCCCGGAAGCCTCTGCAGACCCCAGCAAGGACGTGGAAGCCACTGTGTGGATGTTCTACAAACAAAGTGGTTGGGTATCTGCAAGTGCACTATACTCTCTGCTGTTCTACTGTCTTGTGGAGAAAATGTATTGCAGTGACTGATTTGACAAGAACACCACAGAACTTCTCAAGTACTTTGTGAGGAGACCCTGTTTCCTGTCTCCCATAACCTCTGCCTCACTGGGAAGGCTAACTAGTTAGAGGTTAGCTAGTCTTCAGCCCATGGCACCATTGGGAGTTGATGTAAAGAAGAGACCTTGGAAATGTCTGCCTGCCATGGATCTACAATATTCCCATTAGCAGCCTTCTAGCTATTTATTCCGCTTTGAACTGAATTGTTCTTGTGATGGCTCCTCTCTACAGCCAGTTCTTACGATGGAGGGAAGTAGTGGATCTCTTTTTAAAGGCTCTTTTCTAAGTTCTAAGCCACTATGCTAAGAGCACCCTTGGGCTGTTTTTAAAGTATATTCAGACTGGAATACTCTAAAATGCTGCTGGCAATGATAAAGCACCTGCAGTTTTTATTCTTTAATTGTATTTTATTGAATTTCAGCAAGAATTAATCAGATTGTAAAGGGAATACTGCAAAACTTAGGTAGAGTTGTGGCTACCCAAGGTGCTTCCCTCAAAAAAATGTCTGCCCCTTCCTCTGTGATAGTGTGTATACTTGCATTCACTACATTCAATGCTTAGCCTGGAAGAATAAGTGGAAGCTCCAGCTCAAGAGAAAATCCAGAATATTCAAGGAAGGAAAGAAGGGTTCTGAGCTTCTCTTCTCTGAAAACTGTCATCACAACTGAAATAGAAATCATTAACACTTTAATAAAGAAGCAGCTCAGTAATTACAAGTCAGCTGGTGAAGTAACAGTATGTATAATGGGAATGTGAAAGTATAGGAAACGATGATTACTTTTTAGTGCTATTTAGGGAGTATTTCACACAAGTGAATAGAGGATGCGAGAACATGAAACATGGTGAATTTAGTTTGTAACAAGAAGAAAGTTCTCACCAAAATGACAGTATGGGTTCTCTCTGCTCCGTGTAATACTTTGAGTTTCTTTCTGATCTTTCACCTTTCAGTGCATGAGCAGCTGGGTATGAAATTGTTTCATTACTGTAAGGAACAAAGAAAATAAGTTTTTATAAATGCTTTCGGGGGGGTATAAGAATTGAATTCTGTTTGTATTTCTAGTAGAGTAAATCCAAATTCACACTGCTGTATTATGTATTTATGTATTTTGTTAGTATAGAAATGATACAGACAATTATGGCAGATGTGGACTAATTAGTTATGTGAGTTGTCACTGCCTTTCTTGCCTCCTTCTGTTGAGGTTCATGTTTCAATCCCTTTATTTTTTTCCATCGTATTCAATGTACACAGCGTATTTGGTAAGCCACAATTTCCAGGTATTCATTGTTTTATTCTTCTGTCATGGTTATGAACTTGTGACATATCTGCAGTGCAAAAAACAAACAAACAAAGCCTGGTTTTGTTGCTTTGATTCAGACAAGAGTAAAGACAAAGCAGATTTTAATTCAAGTTAGGGCTTGCTCAGATAAAGCTCATATTTTTTGGCACAGCTTTACTGCAATTAATATAATATTGATACTGTATTGCAAACACACTGATTTTGTGTAGAATGTTCAATACTAAACAGCTCTCCAAGCTGATTGATATCACGTGAGACAGAGGCACCAATACTGAACGTTTGGTAGGGGCAGGATGCTTCATAAGAAAATGATTCCCTAAAGTATACCTATTTTGCAGCCAAAGCATGGTGCTCTACCCAAGGAGGAGCCTTGAGTGGAGTGGCAGATGGATGCCTCTGGTTGACTTCCCTGCAGGTGCAGGAGGAGCAGATGGCAGACACGGTAATGCCCAGCCATATGGTTATATGTACCTTTGCCCCCTCAGCATGGCTGTGAGGAGTACAAAGGCTGTGGTCTTGTGAGTTTCTGTGGCGTAGTACAATGTGCTTCACTTAGCAGAGGAAAAGGGAGGAAAAAAAAGAAACCAGCAAAACCTCTCTACTGTACACTGTACCACAGACACAAACATCTGTGGTAATTCAGACACAGGCGTAGTTGTGAAAAATTACAAAATAATGATGCTGTGTGTTATTTCACCTTCTTAAGCTCTCAGAGTTCTGTACAGATAAACTGAGTAACTTGTACCTCATAGGTGAGATCCAGAAATGTGTAGCCCTAAACTTCTGTGCTTGGTGTACTGTGTTTATTGTAGGTGGAAATAGAGTGCAACCAGGTGCGTGGTTTAACAGGTGGGAAGCCAAATTATGCCAGGAAGAAGCTCAAGGCTTACTTGAGGACCTTCAGCAAATCACTGGCAGAGCAAAATTAAGGTGCCAGTTTCAGGCACCCTGCTAGACCCCAGAGGGCAATCTTGATGCAGCACTACAACATTGCCATGCCCTCACGTGCATGGGTTGTAGACATCCCTGACCTGGGAGTGCTCATAGCATCAGTGCTTCAAGCATCTGTTTCTAGATGGGAATCTTCATTGCTTATGAGCATCAGCCCTGAGCACAGAAATGTTGCCACAGTGAGGTACAACTGGTAGTTGGAATCTTATTGTAGAAATATCTGAAGAATGCTTTTTCTTGTGCAGTTTCTGGTTGTCTGGTTTTGGTGAACATGGACCCAAACTTTGAAGTTTTGCCTCCAAGCACTTTTTTTTTCCTCCTTGACTGAGCGTAGTTTAGATGATGGCTTGGTCAAAGCAGAAGAGTGATGGCTTGATATCAGCTTACTTTCATTTCTCAGAGTGATGTCTGAGTAGTTCTCCTTCCTTCCTGGATGAAGTAATGCCTGATCGTGAACAGACATTAATCTCCACTGAGAACATTTAGTATAATGAAAAATGGAAAGAGAATTGAATCTGGGCTTTTTTTCAGCTCTTGTCTGTCTTCTTCCATGGCACAAAGAACTGAGTGTTTTAAAGGAAAGGTCCCAGTTCTCCCTTTTTTGGCCCAAGGTAGTGTGAAGCTTAAAGGCTAGATAAAGTAAGCTGCTAAATTTAGCAAAATGACTGTACGGTCAAGGTACAGTCAGTGACCAGCCAAATCTCTCGTATGACTGATCCCATTGACTGCTCTGAAGCTGTACAATCTCCACGTCTTGCTTACAGTAACGGAATAATATATGGAATCCTTAACTTCAAGAAGCTGCTGCTTCTCTTCTGTGAACCAGAGGCAACAATTCATCTCTGACCTTTCAGGAGACACTGGGAATAAGTATAGATTACATAAATGAATAGGGTGAGGTTACTACAGCCAGACGAGCATGTCTCAGCACGTTCAGGAGTACACCCATCCTCAAGTGTCAGGAACAGAAGCACAAAAGTTGAGAAAATCTTTCTGCTGTTGATAATTTTTAGTGATAACAACAGAGTGTTGTGTTCAAGTGGGACAAGAGCTCACTTTTCAAACCCTATACACATGTGCAATACTGTCCTGGTTTTAAACTGAAAGAGGGGAGGTTTAAGTTAGACGTTAGAAGGAAATTCTTTACTCAAAGGGTGGTCAGGCCGTGGCACAGCTGCCCAGAGAAGCTGTGGTGCCCCATCCCTGAAGACACTCAAGGCCAGGTGGGGCCCTGGGCAGCCTGATCTGGTGGGTGGCAGCCCTGCCAATGCTGCGGGATTGGAACTAGATGATCTTTAAGGTCCCTTCCAACCCAGACAATTCTGATTAAAGTCAGAAAATTGAAACAATGTAAGAATTGGCTTCCGAAGCTAACAAGGAGATCTGGTAGATCGGAACTCCATCCTGTCCAGTGCATCAGTGCAAATTCTTCACTTACTGTATTGACAAGTCCAATTGTATTGACTTAATAAACTAGAATCAAAGAGTGTCTATCAAAGAATAAACATATTCGCATAGTATAATGTAATGTGATTCCGGAGCTCACAACAGGTAAACTGAGCACACACTGAAATGTTTGTGTGCATCTCTCCCTTTCTCTCTTTCCCTGGGAGAGATGGGATTGCACTGATTTATCTGTTTTCGTCCTATTAAGAATCACAGGTGCAAATCCTTCTTTTTATTTTTTTGTTATTTTTTTCAGAAAAGATAATATTTTCAGCTAACTTGGGTTGGTAAGCTTTAGCAGGAGAGGAACCACTTATTCTGCAGGAACCTCAGTGTACCCTGGAGGCTCTCAGAGTGAGCACATTTGAAGAAAACAGCAGCTGATGTTTCTGAGAAAGTAAAGATTTCAAGTCTGATCAGTGTATCATCTGTTAAATAGACCCAGCCCTCTGTTTTGTTTTGGCTTGTGAATAGCAGTTCAGCACGCTTTCATGCTGACCTTTTGCAGTTACTCTTATAGACCAAACCTCAGATTTGTTTTTTGTATGCTGTTTGTGCAAAGAATTAGGGGAATGATCAAGACCTTTCATGTATCCAGAGAGATAGACAAGGGTTGGCTTATCAGCCCACTGTCAGTGAGAGTGCCCTATTCAGGCTATGGATGTACTCAATTTATTGGCAGTGTGTAAGAGATTTGACAATAATGATGCTGAGCACATGCTCTAACTGTGAAAGAAGAGATGCTTCTTCTAATCTCATGCTTACAAAGGATTAAGTGCCACATGAGTAAGTGCATACTCATTATTTCGATATTCTGCTAATAAAAGTTTATAAAACTGCTTGTTAGCACAGAATCGCAGACACTGGAAGCAGAAGTATAGATGTATTAGGACATTTAGTCTATTTTTTACACTCTGCAAACTGTCTCCAGATGTTCCCACATCATATTTTCCAGCCCTGATCCACTCCTCTCTTTAATCACACCTCTGAATTTAAGAGTTACTGCGGAATAAGAATGTAAGGTCTATTATTATCTCTCCCAGTACTTTATGACTGTGCAGGACATGAAACCTAAGTTATATGACACAAAGCCAGAATTACATTAAAAAGATGACAAGGTTTTTTTCCCTACCTCCAATTTCTACATTTCTTCTCATCTGTATACCTTTGCTTTTGTTATTCAGCTCCGTTGGTTTCATATTGACCCCCAGGTTCCACTCCTGGTGGGCTATACTTGTGCTAATGTAAAATACAATGTTCAAGTACCCCAGCCCGCTGCAGAAACTGTCGAGTTAGAGGTTTCAGTAACTAGACTACATCTTCTGGGACTTCTGTTACTTCAGAAAGTATTATCTGATATTGATTAAAAGCCTGTTTGAGTTTCCTCTTTTGTTCCTTCTTTGCACAAAGCTGGAGATAGCTTGAAGTGTATGCTTGAGGAGAGTTTTCAAATAACAAATTAATACATTGCTGCATATAATGTTAATTACAACTGTCTACCACCAGTGGAAGAGAATTTCTTCCTGCTAAGATGATGGGCATCTTAAAATGATAACCCTTCACTTATCAGTGTTAGTAGTCTGAGTGAACACAGCTTTGTAACGAGCCTGAGCATTTCACTTCTACAGCAGAGTCTGCTGCATATGCATTGTGCTGATCAAATTCAGAAGGTTTTTCGTTTGGCTGGCTTTTTTTGAGAGTTTTTTTTCTGTACTAGAAGCAGTAACAACTTTAAATTAAGCCTCAGTCTGGCATGGAGCAAAGTTGTAACTTTTAAAAATGAGGCATTCCTACGGCTCTTTCCATCTTTTTGTAATCATACATTCAGTGGAATTTGATTATTTTATTTCCTTGCACGCTTAATTCTCAGACTGCAATCTCCCACTAACTGATTCGCTGCTGCCTAATGTGCCATGTTTCTCTGCCAAAATCATTACAGTGTCCCTACCAGCCAAGCAAGAGCAGGGACCCTGGCACCAGGTACTGACTCTACAGGGAGAAGTAGTCAGTATCACCATCCATGTACCTTCACCTCCTGTCTGAGTTGGTGTTTCAAGAAATTAATTTTGGAATTTGGCAAGGGAACGGGATATCATAAATGGACAGATTCCTCTGTGCAGATAGCTGAGCAATTAGTTCCAATTTATGACAACAGTCATCCAAGCTGCTCTGCATTGAGCCAAATTGAAGCGTACTCAAAGCAGATTGCAGGATGTAAGCCTAAATTTGAAACTCCAATATTCTTAGAACTTTTTTAAAATTTAATTATTATTTGCTATTTGTTTATTTAGTGCCAATTCTTTCCTCTGTCATCAGGCAGAAACTTTCCATTAAATCAGCCAGTCAACTTGTGTCAATGTGGCAGAATCAAGCTTTTGATATTAGTAGTAAAGAATACATTTACGGGGACATTTTTTTCCAGAACATAATGCCAGTTCTTCTTTCCACCAGGAAAGACTGGCTGTTCCGTGACAGCTGGAATAGAAATATGATTTTTCAATTGAAACATCCTGAAGAGACTCATAAGAATGAGGCCCACTCTAGACTGATGGGAGGGTGTCCGTGCTTTTGAATAGTGTTCCAACAATTTTAGGCAGGGCTGCTTTCTGAAACAGTAGAACAAAAACTCTCTGAAAACCTCCGTACAATCAGGCAAAGAATTAACTTCTGCTTTATGGCTGCTAAATTGAATTATCACTGGAGAGGGAAAAAAAACAACAGCATAACACAACAAAAAACAGGTTTGCCTGGACATTGATTCCCTGTTGTTGTCAAACTCCAGCTGTTCTGTGAAAAGGAGTAGTGGGGTCATCACATCGCTCTTCTTCCACGCAGGGGAAGATCAATACCTGCAGAATAATTCAGGTTCTTGTAATTACAGGGTCTTGGCGCCTTTGCCTGCAGGTTAAATGGCAGTCAGTGACGAGTTAGCAGGTTTATTTTTTCTGAAAGTCCCCAAACATGTGTTTTTGCTTCTTTTCTAACCAGGAGTGATCTGTGATTCGTGACATTTTGGAATTGCTTGCTCTGCATACTGGTGGGTCTGTGCAGGGTGTGTGTGCAGGATTAGCTTTGGCACCATTTATTCCAAGGCACTGCGTTTCTTCGCTTCTCACCCTTTCCTGTAATCACTCCTGATTTATGTAACAGTAAAACAGTCTGTGGATGACAACAGGAGTGGGGAAAGGCCTTTCCTGTGTCTGAGGCTGAGCTCCCTTTCAGAAGGACTGGCTGCTGTTCCCAGCACCACAGTGCGTGCTGATGGGTGAGCCTGCAGCTCCAGACTCAAACAGCAGAGCTCCAGCAGATGTGATGGAGAGCCTTCTGCAGGGTTGCTGCTGCTCATGGGCTTGAAGTGGTAACGTGGAACTCTGACCTATATCAGCTGTCACTGTGCATTAAGCTATACCCTGGCCATATAATGGGAAGAACCACGGGGCTCCTTCTGTATCTATGTGTGTGAAGGCATGCATGCCTGCTGAGCACTCCTGCCATGCTGCAGTGACTGATCTCTTGCATGCTCTTTGGGGGCATGCTCACATTGAAAACTGTATGTTATGGTCAATGTTTCATCTTGCATTACAGGGAAGAATAAGTTGTTTTCTCAGCTGGATCTTCCTGGTTAGACTACCCAGAACCTCTCAAAAATCCCATACCTGTCTACTATCTGATGCTCCCTTCAAACAGGGTTTTTCTTGTCTTTGGAACAATGCAGTGGCTCCAAATATTTAGTTACCTGTCATGACTGTACCTTCACCTGAAGGAACTTAAGGCGCTAGGAAATAGAACAAGAAAAATTCTGAGCTGCGAGAAAGATTATTACCAGTTATTACCAGTGATGACAATTCACTTAAAATCCCTGACTCACCCTTGCAAATAATGCTTATGCTCCTGTCTTATATTTCATCTGAAAAAAAATAGCATCCCCAGCATCATCCAAAACAATGCCCTGTACTGACAGAGGCGGAGGTGTGCCACCCAACAAATAACAAATACAGCTGTCAGCAGTACCCCGAACCTACAATTTTTAAGAGGTCTGTCATCTTGTTATTCACCAGACCAAACCACACTTAGCTGGGAGACCAGATGAGATAATAAATGAGCTACAGGCTGTCCCTGCTGTGGACAGCTGGTAAAGTCATTTAATTTTTAGCTGGAGATTTATCTGTAGGCTTTCACGTAGATGTGCCAGAATCTGGAAGCATAGAAAAGGATTGTATCTATCTAAAAACCTATAGGTAATTCTTACATATTTTAAAGAAGGGCAACTTACCTCTGAGTCAGGGGATTTTCAAGCTTGCATTGTTCTCATAAAATATAGATTGCTCAATATATGAAGTTCACAAAAGAATTGATGGATGGTGTGGGCCATGTAACCTCAGAATTTCCATGTGGAATAGGAAAGGAATCTTTCAGGGAAAGTATTTCTTGGAAAGATTTGAAATTTCTGTACCTCTCTACAATTATGAGATGGACAACAAATTGATCTGAATTTTGAGCATTTACTTATGCAGAAAATCCACCCTGATCCTTGTTTTCACTGAAACATTGATGTTGGGATTATTTTTGATCCCCTTTAACTAGGAATTCCTAGGACAGAGTTTTCAAATAAACATATGCAACACATTGAGGAAGCAGCATTTACCCGAGTCCCTTGAGTCTAAATCAAGGCATTAGCAATTGCTGTAATAACAAAGAAAGGTGCATCCTCTCTTGGCAAATTCCTGTTTGCTTATCTCATGTATGGCTCTCTGGTGTTTTATTTGAAGAACATTTATTGATTGTTCCTCATTAACAACCACATTGTATTGAATGAAAAGAGTCAAGCCATGTTTGATGTACTGCCCTCAAACTCTGAGGCTTACTACATCTATCCTGGTGGTATTTTTTTCCCATTGCTCTATTCATTAGTTTTAATGTCACTTTGAAAACTACATGATTGGAAACTGATTGTTCTTAGTTCATTTTTCTTTAATGAGGGAAGAACTCTAATATAGTAGGAACATAGCAGCTCATCCAAATTGGCATGGCTAATATCCAGAGCCGGGTATTTCTAATCTGATACTATCTTACTGAGAAAGCCCCGTGTAGCAGACAGTGCTGAAGAGAGTGTGGGAAATTCCCTGGGGGACAGCTGTTAACTTTATTCAGTGATTGACTTTTGCCCTGAAATAAAAGGCTTTATTGTTCAATTTAATGCTATTTAGGTTAACAGAGTGTGTTCTTTTCTCTCTCTCTCTTTTTTTTTTTTAACATGATGTTTTTGGTTTTTTGTTTTTCTGCTGAGAAGTTTGGCTCTTGATAGAGCACTTTTAAATTCCCCTTCTACGTGAACAGCACAGGCTGTAGCTGTGGCCACCCCTTTGTCCCTCTCCTGTTCTGTTCTGGACCCAGTGCCAAATTAATTTTATTTCCACAACCTCTCCATTTACATGTACCTTGCTGTTTTGGACGCCTAGATGTTCTTGAATTCCCAGTCAGCATAAATACAAATACTGCATTTGCCTTTTCTGATTACTGGTGTATAGAAAGCTCTCACCACCCCTTCTGTGCATGTCTTATCTAAAAGTCTCCCATCTTTTCAATTTATCCTTGTAAAAACCTGTGCAGCTTTAATTGTTTTTCACGTGATTCACATTTTTCCTCCTGCCAGTAAACACAAGCTATATTGATAATTTTGGGCTCAACACAATACTCTTTATCTGATTGTATGTATTTCTGGTTGATATGTCTATACTTCTGCTTTGACACATCTAGCAGAGTACTGGCCGTGTAATTGAGGAGGAGAACAGTCCAAGCTGTAATGCAACTTGATAGTTATGTAAACAGATCGTAAGCCCAAGAAGTGGCATTTTAACAATCAGCTAATTTAACTGAAACTTATAAATAATTGGGCAGATATGACCTCTACTTGAAGAATGTAGTCCGGCTCCTTTAGCATAACCATAATTCTGCTGCCTGACTCATCAATTCCCGTGCTGTCTGTTGTTCTCTAATGCCGTACGCATGCATCATGCTGCACTGACGCAGATGTAGTTTATTAAGCCTCTTTCATCTCTGGTGAAAGTAAATGCTACTGCTGATGCCTGCTGCAAAGTCATCTATGCCGGCTGAAAAAGTTCTGCTATTGTTGTCATATTATGTGCCATAATCCTTCGGAGCTCTGAAAAGAGAAGGTGCTGCAAGCTACTGACTATATTGAAAACGGAGCTGTTTTGGGATTGCCCAGTATGCATTTTGGGATATATATGTATATACACATAAATAAATTTAGTCCTCAGCAAAATGTCTCTTCTACAGCAATAAATTTTAAATATATAATTCCACCTTGCTGGCATCAGTGGGACTAAAGCACAAATCTGTATGAAAACACTGCCTGGTGTGGGTAGATGTCTCCGTCCCATGCCACATGAGTTCTTCAGCCCTGATACGTTAAACAGATGCATCTTGTGGAATGATTGTCCTCTCTAAGCCAGCAGCAAACTAATTGCGTTTTGCTCCCCGCTGTCAGGTCATTTCTTTCTTATTTTATTTTTAGTGGGAAGTGTAAAAGAACCAGGTGGTGCCTGACGAAGGGCAAGATTGTGAGATTTTGTCCAAATAATATCCCAGAATATACATGTCCAAGCAGGCAATTTATTTATATATGACTTTACCATGCAATTCAGTGAGCAAATTCAGCACCTGCTGCATTTACCCTAAGATACCAAAATTGTCCTTCAGGGGCTCAGCTTAAGTCTCCAAGATACTTTCTAGCCTTAAAAATTGTGGGAAAAGTTCAAGAATGTGGCCTCTGTGTAACAGGACACCTTGATGTGGGTGAGTCTTTGGGGTAATTGGTCTCCTGCTCTGTTTTGTGGTGGCTTGAAGCAGCCCTGATGTGCATGCTGACCCCCATGTAATCTCATCGGCTCATGCAGATGGCAGATGATTTCTAACAGACACGAGCACACGTGTGGATTTTGCTAGCTGGATTTTGCAGGAAGGTTTCCTGGCTCACTGTTCTCACCAAAAAGTCTCTATTTCTCATCGTAACAAGATCTCACTTCTGGGAGCTGCAGCTGTTTCCAGCTTCCATCAGTCTTCGAATTCCCAAGTCAACAGAGGCTGTGAGACAGCTCATTTAATGAAAACCAGCTCAGCTCAGGAGCAGCATCTTGCACCAGAGTCTATGCTTGTGCTGATTTGGAGCTCTCTTGGAGGGAGACCTGAGCTAGGATCCACTGTTCATCACACTTTGAGAACTAGCTCTCATTTTTAAGGGGCTCCTGAACCAGTCTACTCCATGGTAACTTTAGGAAGCTGGTAAGAAAACTGGTTTTTGTACATACACCAGACAATATGTGCATGTGCCCAGGTCTGAAGCACAAATCCATGCTCCATCATATTGCTCCACAGCCCCCTTCTGTGTGCAAGCTAGACAGTCATTCACTGGGAAAAGGGGGGAATGTGTGGCCTTCAGTGCAGTGCCTGCTACGCTGTCTGTATGTACAATAGGCTTTGTCTCTGCCTAAATTTGCAAATAGCCAGAAATACTGTCTTTGACCAAATATGAACTACCCTGTTCATCTTCCTGGGCTGTTCAGTAACATGGAAACCATGAAAGCATGGAATGAAGCTCTGAAAAAATGAAGTAAAAAATGGAGAAAATCGTCAACAAGCAAGCAACATCAGCAATACTGCCCAAATTGTATGAATCATCATATTTTATATAATCTACAGTTTTTACATAAATGTTGTGTTATTTAAGTATTTTGTAACGGAGTTTGAGTGGAGCAAAATTCCTTGACAAAACCACTGGGTAACACTCACAAAATCAAACTAAAAAGACTGTTTATATTCCAGTATCTGCCCAGTTCCTCAAGACATGGCAATGTTCATGAAGGTGCTTGCTCGTCACCTCTGGAGGAGGCCCTCTCCTTACCATTGTGGTGGAGGCCTTGCAGGAGGCAGTGGTGCATCGCTCCATGCCCACAGTCATTCCCAGCACTGAGGTGGAAGGTCTGCCTCAGGACTGTCACTTAGTGTTGCTGCTTCTTTCAAAAAATTCACCCAAAATTTGTGTGAGACAGTTTTGTGTAGTGAAACACACCAACAAGTTTGTGTTTGTTGTTTATGGAGGCTGTGGTCTCTTTCAGTTTGGTCGACCACTTGAGGTGCTTCTGAGCATCAGCCTCTGCTTCACAAGTTGTTAACAGCCACCAGCTGAATGTTTCTTGTGTAGATTGTGCTGTATCATCAGACAAAATGGCATTATCAGGTCCAAATACCAATCCACTCAGCTCCGTATCCTGGTCAGGCCTATATCAAAATATTCCGAAGCCTGTTGGTACATCATGGTCTTCTGCAGTGGATGAAAGCAGATCAACTATAGACCTCTGGCTTAGTATCAGAGCAAGCTTTGAATACCTTGGGTATTTTCTCCTCCGCACAAGAAGATTTATCCTATGGGCATGTACAAAGAGTCACACACTGATGGATAAACAGTATTCCTGCTGTGTCCTGTTTGGGAGCTGTAATTATTGCTCAAAAAATTACTGGATAGCCTGCTGGGACGGTATTTAATGTTACCTCATGTGCACAGGAACTGATTAATTGAATGCCTCTATAAGTAGGCATTACATTTCAATAGGATTTTATTGTTTTGTCTCTATTGGGTCTCTATTTTACCTCTATTGGGTACTTGGGTTGTTTTTTTTTTTTTTTAATTCCTCTACTATGTCATGATCATTTGTGTCTAAGGAAGAGGGAGGAGATCTAACCCTTCAAAGTCTGTCTGAGACCATGCCTTGGCTTCCGTCAGAGCGTGCACTGCCTCAATTAATGCATATCCTAGAGGTTAGTTCTTAAGCTGATATGACTGAAGATTTTCCTCCCCATCTAACCCGTACGTCAGATTAGTGAAGCCATTTAAAAGGACCCTCTGTCACAAAGGAGAACAGTAATCAGGGCACTTTAGCTTCAAAATCCATATGAGCACATCTGAGCTCCCTCCTCATGTGGCAGTCAGGATCTTGCTAATCGAGATGGGTTAATGGAAAGACGAGTTTGGACTGCTTGCGAGTTAATCCACAGCAAAAATCTAAATTAGCTGTCTGAGTACTGAGAGCATTAGGATATTTTATAAACTTTTAAACTGCTCGTGCACTGCCTGTATTATTCTGTGTTTTAAATCAGTCTCATGCAAATCAGCCCCATGGGAGGAAAAAAGGTTAGTTAGATCCTGATTTCTCACCTGCAGTTGAGCTTAAGTGGTGTTTTTCCAGGACTGATTTGCTGTCCTGGACTACAGTCCTCTAAGATGGGCTAACTTGGTGTGGTTTTTACAGCTAGTGGAGTACAGTATTTCGGATCTGCATCCATTTATGCTATAGGAAAGGAAGAATATAATTTGTTTTTTTCATTTTGGCTTCTTTTTCATTTGATTTCATCCTTCCTGCCGAGGAAGTAGATCTACAAATTACAAGAGGCAGTTTGGAGCTCCCAGAATATCAGTATTTCTGTTAAAACATAAACATGTTCACACTTTCAAAGTGTTTTCTAGTGTCTGGCTGCCTAACATTAGCTTCTAGCAGCATTCATGTAAGTGGATCTGTCCCTCATTATGAATGTCTTTATGGTTTCTCAGCTCTAATTCCTATGCTAGCTAACCAGCATTGTTGCCTTCAGGTCTGTGACCAGAGGTGTGCATGTACATGCTGACTTCTCTTTCCAGTGGGTCACAGCCACAACTGAAAATCACCCACATGCACAGGGAAATTCATCAGATGAGCAAGTCCTATTTTTCCTTTCCCCTTGTACTTCTTAAATATCTTAATTAATCTCAGTGGAGAAATAATAATAATCAACACTTAAACAAGGAGGTTTTGCTTAAGACCCAGGGGGGATATTTTTTAAGCAGCTCATGATGGTTCAGTCATGTGAAACTCATTTGAACTCAGTGAGAGCTGCATGCTTAAAACTATGCAAAGCAGTTTGAAATTTGAGCATAAAGCAATGTATAAACTCTATAAGCTGTCTGCTTTCAGGTTGTTTGTTATCCCACATCTCGTACGTTATCTGCTGAGATGTTTAGATGGGAAGATATAAGAAATTATAGTGTTTTACTGCAGGAACCTTCCCGAACAGAATGCAATGCTAACAACTTCTGTGAAAATTTTCCTGTTTCACTCAGTATCTTTTCCTTTGCCTATTAACTCATCTTTAAAATCTTCTAACTGTAGACAAGTAGCATCATCAGTTCCTTGATTTCTCAAGTGCTCTGAGCGTAAGTGGCTGCCCTGAAAGTGGCTTTGGCGTACTGCATTCTACTCTGTATCCTGATATAGCACTCTGGACTTCAGTGATGAGTTTGCATGTAGACCAGGCAGGTTGTGTGAGGTCAGCCACGTCAGCATTTTTGTTCAGATTAGAAAGGTGCTTTTGAAGTGTGCCTCCTGCCTGGCCCCAGCACTGCACTTTGGTTCTCATCAGGGAGCAATCTCAGTGTGCAGCCAGTTGGATCCCTGCAGACAAAGCTAAGGTGGAAGAAGCAGCCTGGGAGAACGCTGATGCATCTCAACCACATAGAGGTGTTCACTCTGCAGAGCCAAACTACAGCTAATCAGAACTAGCCCTCAAAACACATGCAGTGTAGATGTTGGGTCCTCAGCGCCTGTTGCTCCACTCTACAGCTCCCCACCTGTTGCACCACACTGTTTGCCAATATAGATGCTGGCACTTGCTTCCAGAGTCCTCTAGTGCTTTGAGTCAGGTTGGGTTGTGTGTGGTCTCCACCCTTTTTTAGCATCCTGATTTAGATAGGTATCACTAAACAGGTCACCGTTTCAGCCTCACAGTCACATCAAGCCCCTTAGAATTCCAAACCAAAAAACAGTGCTGTTCTAAAAATTGCTACAGATTTGTGCAAGTCAAAGTGAAGATAAGAACTTTTTACTGGTAATTAGGTTGGCAGGAGACTTAATGAATGAATGTGCTCTTACTGACACTGGATACATTATTCAACAGTCATCCTGCCCGTGCTATAATCATAATTGCTAGCAAGTGGGAAAAACTTACCCATTATGTTTGTCTTAATTTGCTTATTTCTCAGTTTTCATGCACTCTCTGATTTGGAGTCCCCTGTTGTCAGGTGTAATTAGTTCAGGAGTCTTGGTCAGCAGAACCAAATCACAACATTTTCAAAATCCCTCTTGACACAGTTCTTCAAATCCTTTTGCCTGTGATAGGAAATGCACTTAGGCTAACTGGGTAAATGCTTAAAATAATTGAATAAAATCCACCTTTGAATACAGAATGCAGAAGTTCAAAGCAAACGTTTTCAAATTGGGAGATTAAAATAGAAATGCTACACAACGGGTCTTGAAGGAACAGGAAGAAATCTCCTTTCATTGTGGTGAAATGCAGAGTTCTTTCAGCTTCCCTTGAAGCACTCCTGGAATTTTTTTGTCTTTCTGTGTTTTAAGCCGCAATACAGAGTTAACACTATGCCAAGTGAGATAATTTATCTTTGTCTGGTGGCATATTTCTACTTAATCTACTTAACAAATCTCTACTAGCTCCGTCAGCCATAAACACAACTCTACCCTTACGCACATTTGTTTTGCTGCTTGTGGCTGTGTGATTACCTCTCCCTTCTTTGAGCCTTCTTTCATAAATAATGGCTTAGAGCTCGGTCATGGCTTCTCCAAAATGTTTTTTGTACCCATCTGATCATGCTGCTGGGAATATAGAATCCCTTTTTAATCAGGAAATGCATGTCAGATGTGCAGCAGAACTATCTGAAGGTACAGTGTCTAGATTACAACACTGTCCATTTGACCGGGGATTTTCTTGGTGATATAAATAAACAGAATTAATATTTTGCATGTTCACAAGTAGTGTAAACATGTGTGAAGTCCACCATTCAGGCAGGCTTTGTTTTTCCCAGCCCTCTTCCCACTCAGCATCCATTTAACATTGCACCTCTGGAAGTGGTTCCATCTGGTCTTAATCTTATTCTGTGTCTCTCATGAGCACTTCATACTATTTATGCCAGTATGTACACTAGTGAATGAAACACACCTGGGAGCAATCCTGAGCAATGGGCTGTGGGGTTCTCTGACATCTCCAGGCTCAGCAGTTCCCCTTTACCAGAGCAAGGGCTGCGTGCAAGCTGCAGTGTGGCTGGTCCCTACCGTGTCGGTGTGGCAGCCCTACTGAAGCAGTGCCAGCCCAACACCTGGGAACGCTTTTGCTTCTGGAAAATTGGATGACTGCAACCCATGACCTGGGGATCTTCCCAGGTACTGCTTAATTGACTGAGATAGAGGTAGCTTTATTCCACGTCTATGGGATATTTTCCAAGGAACATAAATACAAGGCCCTAACTCAGATTGACAATACAAGTGTTACGTTTCTCAGAGCTGGTAAGATTTCACATCATTTTTTCATGCTGCGTGGACATGGTGCAAGTGCAGTAGGGGTGTAAAGCTCATAGAAGTGAGATGAGATTTCACATGGTTGCTCTGTGAAGCACTAACACTGGCCAGAACTGGATACTTCAGTTGTGGAGATCAGCATTGGTGCAGGTGTGATGTTGAACGGTTGTGGATTTACTTTTTTCTAGCTAAGTTACAGTGCCAAATTGATGTGGAAATGTGCTGTGTTGAGACCTAGCGTGAAAAATGGAGAAAGATTTCTGGCTTTAAACAAGAATGAAGGGGGGAAGAAAGCAACCGTATGGCAAATCTCGCTGATTTCTGTCACTAAGTTTCGTTTACTGCAGTTTATCTACTGCAGTGTTATGATCTACTTTGATATTAAGTTATTAGTATATAAGAAGAGAGCTCAGTGCAAGAGTTTTTGTCTCTTGGATGAGGAGTTTGCACTGAGATAACCAAGAAAGTGTAACTTGGCAGCCTTCTTGAGGAAGGTGTTTAGTTGCCAAATGTTTCTTATTTTCAGTAAGGAAGGAAAAGAAGTCTTTTTATATATAAATCTGAAGAGGTGGCAAATTCTCCTCCCTTTCAAAGCAATTATTTTAACACAGTGCATTTTTTGAATAGTTTCCAGTGATTAAACAGTATGTAGTGAGCCAGAAAAGTTCTGACTTAATATTTTGCAATGATGTATTGTAGTAAAGCATGTTTGAAGTTGATATACATCAACTGAGATGTATTTAATTTGGGCAAAAGAATTGCAACAGCAGCAATAGGTCACATTCTGTTGTGTTGCAGTGCTGTTCCACTGAAAAAGATGGTAATGGTTGCTGGTGCTGTTTTTTGCTGAATATAAGAAAAATGGCAGTTGGTTATTTGCTCATCTCTTCTGGATGCTATCACCTGTGCTCATCATCTGTTGGTAATGAACGCGATCAGGTAGATGAGAAAGATGGAGAATTTGGCTGCAATGAACCATAAGTGAGATCAGTTAATGTTCTGCTGTTAAACATCCTCACAACAGGGAGTCTCTGACTCCATTCAAGATAATAGACAATGAAGCTCTAAGACAGGAGCAATTTAAATTACATTTTAATCAACTCTCAGGAGGGAAGAGAGCATTATGTGAAAGCATTAATAGAAAAACAGCAATGTTTCTTATGCTGGCTATCATTTGTGCGCATTATGCCTGAACAATCCGATGAATTAACAGATTATCTTCTAACACATTGAAACACTCTTCTGTGACGCTTTGACAAAATTCCCATCCTGCCTTCATGACACCTTTTCCAAGCGATAGCATCAGATACCCCGAGTCTCTGGTCGAGTTTTGTTTAAAACCTGGTGGAGGAGTGAGGGTGACAGTGGTGAAGCCAATGTTGTAGCCACCACTTTATGAATCTGAATGGAGATGTTTTGGCTTTCTCAGATTTTTAGGCACCCTATCAGTGCTGCTGGAAAAAGCTGTAATCTGTGCCTACACTGGAGACTTGGCCTCGAGCCCAAGGAGTAGGCTGTGCGCTCATACCACTTGTTCTTCCAGAAGGAAAACTCAATCAGCAAACATACTGAACAGAAAAATTGTTTTGTGTAAGGTATCATTGGCAGAGACAAAATGGCAAGTGTGCCGTGTTAATCCCGCTTCTCAGGCTGCAAATGGAAACGGCTGCTTAAGAGCAGCAAATCAATTTGCTAACTGTGGCTCTAAAAATAAGGTGTGCTACAAATAGAAAATTAATGGGAAACGGATAGCGTTGTGTGGATTGATCAATGGAAATGTAAGAGAAGACGAATGGAGTGTAACTTTACTTTTCCCTTCGCTGATCAACTTCACGCCCACACGTAGCCAGTACAGGGAAAGGGAGAGATCACATTAATAAAAATTAACCAAGCACGCTGAACACCACTCCTCCACAGCCCTGAGGAATTAGTGCAGGAAGGAGAAAAGATGCTTTACACGAAAAAGCTTGTACTGCCAAGACTCTTGGTTAAGCTGAAGTTGAGCCACCCTGTACCTTACATGATCCCCAGGCCCACCAGTGTGTAGTGAGGAGATACTGGAAAAAAGGCAGAAACATAAGCAGGGACATTAGTAGTGGGAGAAGGGGTGATGGCTGAGGAGCTTACATGGAGCTAGAGAAAATACTAATATAGGATGACCTACTTTATGCTCATTGCCATTACTGGGGTTAGTTGTGATAGTGACCAGTGGCCTGTATGTCATGGTTTAACCTCACTGGAGACCCCAGGAGCTATCCTGGAGACTGATTTGGGATTTCTTGCAGTGAAGGAGAGGGAAGAACTTTGCTTCTTAAGGCTGGGCAATGCTGGTAAACTTTGGAGGAGATGAAGCAAAAGCAGACTTCCTCAGCTCAGAGATGCAGTCATGCTGCCAAGTAGAGCTCTGACCAGGATTGGTCTGAATACCTGCAGCTGTGCCACCTTCCTTTGTGTTCCCTGGTCCTCCTTCCAGAGCAGAACAGCAGGGCGACTCACCACCTCTGCTGGGAGCCTTGCAACTACATCTGAATGAAGCTCCAATGTTCATATAAGTACTCTTGGAGAGCTGGTTACTCTACATGGCCAGAAACTCAAGCAGTATTTGTTGTTCTCCCCAAGCACGGGATGATGGAAAGTCCAGGCAGAATCTGTTCTTTTTGAGCAAGGACCTTTTTTTCAGGTACTGTTTTTCGTAACACTGGGTTTTTTGAACACATTTTTCATTGAAAATTTTGATTTTGTCAGTATTATTTTGTAATAACCTGTTTAAAACTGAAAGGCAGTATCTTGAGGTTATGAAACAAGAGAGAAGCCTGAGGGACATTTCTCTTCAGAAAGAAAACCAAAAGTAGACTATTATTTCTTTTATATTCTGTGATACCTAAAACTTAGCTGCTTTCTCTACTTTTCAAAATTGGAAAGGAAAAAAAAAAGAAAAGTTATGCAAAGGCAGTTAAAAACTGGTCCCCCATATCTTTTAGCAAATATTTACCAAATTCTAACCAGGAGCACTTCTGATTGGGCAGTTCAGGATTAAGCCATTGCAGATGGAGCTTCTGCTAGTGCTGGCTTTGTTCTGGGAGCTGCTGCAGCTCCTACTCATCAGCATACTCCATCCACACTGGGCAGCCAACCATCTTCCTGCAGACAGAGGTTCACCAATGCTCTCTCCAAAGCCAGAGCATCTTGAAGATTGTCTGTCTTTCTGTCACCAACTGCAGTCATCACAGCATAACTTTGTATTAAGATCATCCTGTTTTCATGAAACAGATCCAATCCCAGTGCCATCATGGCAAGGTTGTGTAGGAGCTCTGGTACCAGCTCTGCACCCTAGAGGTTCAGCCTTGCACAAGCTTTCCGCAGTCAACTGTGCTTCTCAGTCTTTGGCAGAACAGCGTGTCTTCACCATGCCTGATATCTCGCTTGTGGTGCTAATAAGAAATTCAGAGTGGTAATTTTTAGGGTGGTAATTGTCCTTTCACTAAACATTCAATTGTCCTACATGCAGAATTGGTTTATAATTAATCCATAATTGTTTTGGGATGTTGAGTTACATTCTGGGGGGAGTAGATTCTTTATTTACTTACTTTCCTAAGCGTGAATGAATATAATAAACACCAATCTGCAACAGGTCGGTGTGACCGAGCACAGTGAGATATCCAGCTGAGATCAAATTGCATCCAACACCACCAGATTTGGGCTCCACTTGTTTACCTGGGGAACAGAGAGAACTGGGGAGAGGAAGGTCAGAAAGGGACATTCAGTTACATATGTGAAACAAATGGGTGACCTTGCAGATGATGCGTGCAGTTGAATAAATCAGATAGCATTTAAACAAAAATCCAGATGATTAAGGAAGGAATGATACACTGAGAGGGTGTCTGAATCAAATTATTCTGCCTGTGCTGTTCATCTGGCTCTAGAAGCTAAGCAACTTTGATGTTCCTGCATCACAAGGTTATCATATTCATCTAGTATTTTGGCTGCTTGAAATGTCCCTGTCTGGATACACAGAGGGCTTTTAATCTGACATAGCAAGTCATCTCAAGGGGAGCACTGCATCTGAATCTTCAAAGATGCTCCTGTCTCATTGGCTTCTAGTTGTGCTTACTGGTAGCCTGCAGTGTGCTACCAAGCAGCTGACATGCAGGTTGAGGAGAAGAGCTGGGAGATGACACACTCTGCTCCTAAAAAGGCAAAAAAGTCTGTAATACAGCAGAAGCAGCAGCAGAAAAAGACACATTTTGATGAGAGTTTCATATGTAAACAAAGCAAAACTCAGAACTCATCTCCCAAATGATTCTCTTTACAGCTAACCTTCCCCTTTTCTCTGATGCTTCCTGTTCAGCAAACTTCACCTCTTGTTCTTCACCAGTTAAGGTGCCTGGCAAGATACAGGCATGGGTCTAACCTGCAGGTGGGCTTTTTGGATGCCATTGTCCTGGTGGTGCCAGATCCACCTTATCTTCACATTGCCTTTGGCAGTAGAGGCAGCACTAGTATAGAATCCGAATATTCTGAGTTGGAAGGTGACCACAAGGATCATCGAGTCCAACTCATAGTAGTCCAATAGCTTTGAGGCAGCAGCATCCATCAGCCTGGGGATGCTGCTCCATCCCAGCCATGCTCTACATGCACAGCAATAATCATTTCGAGCACAAGGCTCTGGTTACGCTGGCAGATAGCAGCTTAACCTTCTAGTCAGCTTTCCTTCCCAGGTCCTCCTCCTAGCCAACACTGGATTTTTGTGCAACATTCAGCTTTTAAGTTGCATGTGTTCTTTTCCAGGTGTCATGACGGTAGTCCTTGAGAGCTGGGTTTTGCTCCAGCAAACACAACCTGTTGACACTTAAAGCATTACCTGTTTCTTTACGCTAATTGCATGCAAACTATTCAATCTGTCTTACTCTGCTGCTTTCCTCTGTCTGATAAGGACTGCAAGTCAGGTGCATGGCAGGAAAATAGACAGAGGTCAAATCTGAATTTCATGTTTTAGAGAGACTGGTATATCAGAAAAGAGCTGGAAGTCAAAGACAACCTTTGCCCCCTCAGTGTGCTTCTATCTCCTTGACTTCAGAGAGGATTTTTCTCTTCACTGCTTCTATGTTTGAAGAAAGCCACAGAAGATGTCAGAAATCCCTGAAAAACTTAGGAGAACTTTCAGTCTTGAAGGAGAGCTCTACCAGCTTTCACTGGATGTACATTTGTACCTCCTACTTCCATAGGAACCAAGATAGCTGCTCTGGATTTACACCTGAGTGTGTGAGACCAGAATCACAGTGGAGTTCTGCTAACAAAAACAAAAACAAACAAACAAAAAAAGTATAATCAATTTAAAATTAATCTTCCACTTGCTTACCTTGTAATTCCCTCACATTCCTTTTTCCTTTCCCTTTTTCCTTTCCTTCTTCCTTTTTCCTTTACTCTTTTCTTTCCCTTCATCAGCCAGCAGTGTACAGGACAGAAGTGTTAAGTATGATATAAAGAACATGATCTTCACACACTCAGAGTCATGTTTCTGTGGTTAAGGTGATTGTTCCTAGTCATTTCCATTTACACGCTGGCACGAAAACCTCGTGTGAAGATGAGGATTTTATTTTGAGATAGTAATGTATCTTCAGGAGTGATAAAATCTGTTGGTGTAATCTCAGCATAGCAGTGCTAAAGTACATTGTGTGATTTTAAACAAAAAAAATCTGTATCTTCTGTATCGGTAGGAAATAATATAACTAAATGCACGGCAGTTTTAATTAAATTGTCAGGGTAGTGACAGTGACGTTGAAAAGGTGGTTGCACAGTCATTCCTTTTTAATGACGGCCCTTCTCTGTAATTGGGTTAATTCCAGATTTATGAGGATTAGAAGAGCCATATACCCGACATTCTTTCTTGGAGATTCTTGTAGGAGACTGGAAGTATTGTGTAATAAAGCGAAGCCATAGGCAGGGTAATGACAGATAGATAATTCTCCCTTTCTGAAATCATGTCTTGTGCCTTCTGGAACATTTTCAAATCTGTTCTGACATGTCCATCCCTGGGGATGGATCACCACGTGCTGGCCATGTCATGCACTAACAACCTCCTGCCTTTTCACACATCCAAATCCTGACATCAAAACCACCTAGAGTCTCACTGCAACTAACTGGATGGCAGCATATTCACATAGTGAAGTCCCCGGTTCAGGTGACATTGCCACAGATCTCAATGCAATTCTCATCTGGGGGAGTCAGAGTTTAATTGTGCACTGCAACGAATGGCTGATGCTTACCCAGTGTGCTGTGTAGCTGTCCACTTGCCCCTGAGCTGGTTATGGGTATTGGCATCCAACAAAAACCTTCTTCGCTCAAGAACACCTTATATTTCTAAAGTAAAATGCAGAACTGAAAATACAAAGTGGTGATGAATGTCCAGCACACACGTGCAGCACGGCTGATAGCGTTGCCTGGTGACAGAGGAGGGATGGCAGAGTCCTGCCAGCAGCCAGCGTAGCCAGCACAGGTCCTCATCAGGGCCCAGCTTTGGCCCAGGGGAAGGAGAAGGCCCCACAAACAGAGTTTTAGTGACCACATACACAGGCGCACATGTACAGATACATATGTATGTTTCTTTTTGGAATGCAAAATGCCATCCTGAATAAATAAGTACATGCACGCCCTTTTTATCTTGTACCACACACTTGTGTTTTGCTGTGAGGTGCCTACAAAGGGCTCTGAATAACAGCATGTTCCAGCGAGGAAATTTTTCGCATCCTGCTCCTTTGATCACGGTGGCATGGTGAGAAGGAAGCAGACTGTCTTCATTTCTGTAACGAGGCAGGGTGCCCAACTTGACAAGGAAAAACAGTTCTTCCCCTACAGATTTGCTTTTTATGACCAAAAGAGCATTAGAACAATTTATGCGTTTGTAAGTGCATTAGAAAGAGGCTTGAAAAGAAAATTGGCAAATTCCTGAGGAATCAGCAATTTCTTCACTCCTTAGCATATTCCAATTTCATGAAAATATAATCTGTTTTCCTTGGTTTTCTTTAGTGTGGTTCCCACAGTTACAAAGCTGGTTTCGTTTCAGGTTCTTCCTGCTGTACACAAAACTGTTAATCGAAATTTGTAATCATGTCACTAAGCAAAACCATCTATTATTGTAACAACTATACCAAAGCCACAAAAGCTTTAAGCACACTCCTAACAGACTCCAGCAAAGGGTTTCATTTCGGCCACTCTTGGTCCCAGCCAGAGACCTCCAAGCCCAAAACCATTATGCATGGCTAAGAGAAGTGTGTGCTCTGAAAGGAAATCTACATTTCCATCTCATAATGAGAAGAAACAGTTTGTATCTCTCAGTTACTCCTAAATGTTTTATTAAAATGTTGATGAAGTTGTCTGGAAAGGAAAAAAAAAGAATTTTTAATTTATAAAAATGTAAATAATTACCAAAGGCAACCACGCAACTTCATTAAAGCTCAAAGACCTTTTAGCATGTACTTCTAGCTATTTCTTAGAGTGCAGAAGATTAGAATTAAGAAAAGCTATTAAGCTACTGAATACCAGCTTTTAGAGTAACTGTAATCTAATAAAAGATTAACCCCTCACAACAGATCTGTATATATTGCCAGTAGAAGGTTTTTGACTGATTTGTTGGAGGCATCACTTTCATCACAGGCTAATGACTAGATAAATTAAACAAAGTCATCATAAAAGGGTTTCAGAATGCTTTCTTGTGGTAATAAAAATTAAATGCCTGCAATGAAAAGTGAAAATATGAATACACAAGAGAGACAAATTGTTTGAAGAGAATTGTAAAAATTGTTAGGAGAATTAAAAGTAACTGCACATGCAGTGGTGATACCTCTCACCATAATTCTGGCTTCCAACAAACAGAAGAAATATCACTTTGGTTTTTAAATTGTAGCAGCATTAATTGAAGAGAATCAAGAATAAAAACTCCGTCTTTTAAAGGCACTTTCAATTTATAGGCTGCATTGTCCTGAGACAGAGTGCTGAATCCACTGAAAATCATTTCATGTTTAAAATCCTGACCCATACTACTTCACCGGAATGATATGCAGCCCCAGTTCTAATTACTTGTGGTACACAGGATCGATGGATTTTCTCTTCACTTGGGATTATCATGGGAGAAAAGAACAGGGCATGTCTAAACACAAGACCTAGTGAAATATTACCTAGTGCTTTGAGTAGCCGGGAGGTTGGAGGGAAGCTTAGATGCCCTGAAAGGTGCTTTTCTGCAACTCTGAACCCATGAGGTTGAATAGCAGCCAACTCTTTTAAAAGACTGTGCAGTAATGAACTGTAAAAAGGGGGCTAGCTGAGTGAGATAGTGTTTTATAAACAGTAGGAGAGAGATTTTGGCCAGCAGACAGACTCCTTCCAGCATCGTGATGAAGCACACATCAGTCTTCCTGCTGGGATGCTTCCCATTGGCATCAACTCAAGCCACAGCACTTTGCATCTTCCAAAGGAGACTTTAACATTAATGACATCAACGAATATAAATTCAGATAGAATCTTTTAACTTTAGATAGCTTCTTTGTGTGTTTTGGTATTACTAAACACAACTGTAATCACGAGGACAGCTATATCTGAAGGGAGTGGCAACAAAAGGACATAGAAATGCAGTGTACGTCCACAGATTGGTGTCAGGTTCACCCACCTCAGTGGGAGCTTCAAGCTGTGGCAGTTAGCTTGCTGTTCATAATGCAAAATACAGCTCCAAGACTCCCTGCGCTGGAGAAGAAAACATAGCCATCCATGCCTGTCTATTTTCCCCTTCCATGTTTGCTTTGATCCTACTATCATCTGTTCGGAAGAGCTGAGACTGCCACACAAAGCAAGAGGCAGTGTTCCCAATGGTAAGAAAACAAGTGGAGGTTGGTCTCAGTTTTGTACTCTCTCACTGCAGAAGAAAACCCTTTTGATTTAGCATGGCCTCTCCCTGACCTTCTGCTCACTTTGAACTTTCTCTGATGGTGACCTGGCTGATGGAAATGCCAATAATCAGAACCTTTTTTTAGTACCATCATACCACAGAATCGCAGAATTGCAGGAGTTGGAAGGGACCTCAAGAAATCATCGAGTCCAACCCCCCTGCTGAAGCAGGTTTCCTACAGTAGGTTGCACAAGCAGGCATCCAGACAGGTCTTGAATATCTCCGTAAAAGGATACTCCACGACCTCTCTGGGCAATCTGTTCCAGTGTTCCATCACATGTACTGTAAAGAAGTTCTTCCACATGTTTGCATGGAACTTGCCTGTGTTCAAATTTTAGGTCATTGCTCCTTGTCCTATCACGGCATGCGACCAAGAAGAACATGGCCGCATCCATTTGCTTCCCAGTTCCCTTTAGATATTTATAAACATTAATCTGATCCCTCAAGTCTTCTTTTCCCCAGGCTGTATAGACCCAGGTTACTCAGCCATTCCTCACAGGGGAGATGCTTCAGACCCTTTATCATCTCTGTGGATGTCTCTGTTCATTGCAGGGGAGTTGGACTGGATGACCTTTGAAGGTCCCTTCCAACTCTTAAGGATTCTACGATTCTGTGACTTATGTGCCTTTTGGCACATCTCGTTTTCTTCAAATCCCTTCAACTGGATGGGATTACCTTTCTGGCAGTGGGCTGACTTTTGTAAGGTGCTAGAACATATGTTCACATACTTAACTTCATATGTTCACATTTAATAATTTCTGCCTCGGAGAGTGGGGAAAATTGAATGGAAAAATTCCTTTTGCTTTCAGTGAAATATAATAGAAAGATATTTGTCTCATGTTACCACTGTGCTCTTTGGACCAAGTTTTCTATCACTGTACACGAAAACATTCATTTGTAGGAGCTGAATGAGACCCAGAAAAGGGTTGAGACATCAAATTTAAAAAAAAAAAAAAAAAAAGACAATAAGTTGCTGTAAGATCTTTCAGCCTAGATGCTGATAAGTGAGTAACCTCTCTAACGCCAGATTTAGAAGCACAAAGGCTCTGTTTACCTCCATTTTACCCATGGTTGATCTAGTATATTTTGATTAACATGGGGTCATTTAGCTAATCCACCAGAAGCCTAGACAGATTCATCAGCCTTCATCAGCCTACTGGATTCAACAAGTTGGTTGAAAAGCATCAAAGTCAAATCCCTAGATCTCCAGTATATTTTTGTTACTCAGCAGCAACATTTACTGATAGCTAAGTTATGATTTTTTTCCCTCTGGAATATTTGAGGCAGAGTATTGGCAATTCCAGCTCTTCCTGGATGCTGTGTCAGCAGTGCTACTTGATATGAAATGTAAACTTGATGATGACCTTCTGTTCAGCTGTGAATTTCATTTATGTTATACCTGCACTCTCAAGTTCCCTTGATTTTATGGCACACAAGAGAAAAAATGGCTCATAAGGATCTTGACTATCCAAATCTTTGTGTTAGCGTTTATGGCAAAGCTGTTGATACTTGAAGGTTTTAGTGTATACATGCTCTATAGACCCCCAGCACCTATAGTATAATAGCAAAATGCAGCCCTAGAAACTGAGAAAAATGCAAACCTCAAAGCTGCCAAATTAACTAAATTTGTCAGAGAAGCAGTGAAAGCATCTGCAGGCTGAATCTCATGAATTTCATAAGGATGAGAATCCCCCCAAATTGGGGCCAGGCACATTCCAGATGGCACAGATGGTTTAGCAAGTGACAGATTGGAAACAGAACCCAAATTATGAGCAAGTACATAAACAGAAATCAAAATTTCTCCAATAGGTAGGAGTCAAAGTCTGAAGGGTCTTCAGAAACAATAATAACATGCTAATTTTAAGCCTCAAAAGGTAGCCAACTGCAATGCCAGAACAAAGATGGAAGATGACAAGTTGTGAGAAGAGTACACAACTTTTAAGGAGCTGCCAACCTTGGAGTAGATCCTAAAAAGAGAACCCCAAATGCAGCTATAATCCAACCTGGAAACTACAGATAAATAAGTCAAGATTTTGTTAACTCATTGCGGAACTGATCTGAAAGCTGGATAGAAAACAAAGTGACTTTGTTAATGTCTTTTTTTTTTAATCAGAATGTGATTTTGACTTACTTGTATGAGAGCCAATTTATAGATGGGTGAAAATGTGCAAATCATGAAAACAGTAAGTACCCATGACCATGTGAAGGAAATGTGTGAATCCAATAGGAGCAATGAAAGAATCAGAAGCAAGAGTATTTCAATATCATTAAGGGAGGGAAGGAAATCACACCAGAGCTAACCCACAAAACAACATATGGGGAAAAGTGCGAGGAATAGTAGCTCAGAATTAAACAAAGACTCATTATTGTATATTTCAGCACTGTATGTGCTATGTTTAAATTGAAGACAGCAGGAAAATGGAATTAATAAAATAATAATGCTAATTACGTTGTAGGAGCATTCTAAGAACCTGTGAGTGTGAAAATACTAATTGTAGGTTTCTGTGTGTATACATATCATCAGTGTGCACATAGATATTTATACACACAGATACAGTATATATGAATAAGATTTTATAGCTGCATCTCCCTTTAAGCCACTGGCAATCCAACCATCCTGTTGGTGACAACACTGTCATCCGTTACTGATGGACTCTTGGATACTAAGAGCAGACTGTGGTTTTTATTCATGTACGTGACCCAGTGAAGGATTTATGTAGAGCCAGAGTGATGGAGAACATGCTGTGGAGCTGGCATTCTCTCTCCTCATACCTCCCAGGCTCTTCTGGCATTGTAGAGGGGAAGTATTTTGTTGAAAGAGGGAAATACCAATAAAAGAAGTGATGGTCCGGTCTGTCAGGCCATATGGCACGATTAGCTCTTCTGTATGTTCCTTCTACAGGGCAGCTATGAGCATATTGCCTCCTGTCTGTTATGGACCTGAGCACGTTCACCCTCCTACAGCCATGCACTGTGAAGAGGCTAAGGAGCACCACAGCAGCTCTGCTGTGTCCCACCGTGCACACGCGTTCCTCTTTTCAGGCCTGTAGAGTGTCATTTCATGCCATAGGTTTTGTCTATGCTTTTATCTGGTTCAGTGTCATAAGTGTGCGTCCATGGGAGCCAGGTCAAGCTCTGGATTTGTACTGGAGCTGCGGTTTGGAGGAGCTGTCTTACAGCAGAGATTACTCCATAGTACTTAGGGGCAAAGCTGTATCATAGCTGCACTGTCACCCCACATCAGGAAACATTTTCATCAAAAACAGTATACGTAGCGTATGAATAGACCATAAGATGTCTGTTAGAGGAAAATTAAGCAGGAAAAAATAGCCATCTCTGAGCAGCTGTACCTCCTGGCCAGGCATGTCCCCTCTATTCATCCTTAACCCGGCCTATCTGCACTACCATCTTGGTGCCTCCTCCCCTGCTTTTTTATTTCCCCGCCTTTCTGAATTTCTTTGATATTCAGATCAACTCAAATATGCTCACAGATCAAGCAGTGGAAAAAGCAATAGTTTAAGTCACAATTATAAATCCTAGATGTGCGATGGAGGTTTCTCCTTGCATCTGCCCCACTCCCCCCCTTCAGCATTACCAGCATGCTTTCAGGACTGACACTGCCTGCCTTCCCCGTTTGCCTGAGCAACAGAGAAAGCTCCTCTGGGGGCAAGCAGAGACCCCCAAGCTTCAGTCTCTGATGTGTAGCATCTGCTGAGCAGGCAGGAAGGAGGAAGGCAGCCTTACTGGGGGGGAATACACGTCCTGGGGTGCAAGCAGCAAGCCCTTAGCATAATGAATCGGCAGCTTTCATCCGACGAGGGGCAACACGCTTAATTACACGTCTCCAGAGAACTGTAGGTACTGGATCATCCCCTAGGAGGGGAAGGTGGTAACAAAGGTGGAAATGCAGTAGGTGGTATGATGCGCAGGGGCTGCAGCCCCTTGGCGGTGCTGTGGCATGACAGATGTGATGGCACGGCGAGGGCATCACATGGAGCCGCCCCTGCAATGTGTCCCCGGCACAGCAGGAGACCTTATTAAAATGTGAGAGAACTGCCAGCTTTCCTGCAGAAAAAAAAGAAATCGTGTGACAATTTGTCCGACCCCAGGCTTCAGCAAATGAATGGGAATATCATCATGGAAAAGGCCTATTCCTACCTCTCTCCTTGGTTGTTGTGTAGGGCTCCCAGCAGCACCCAGGTGCATACTGGCTTTAGGGCTGTGCTGGGTGTGAACAACTAATTGCTAATTAGACATGGCTGTGGGCAGTGGTCCCAATTGTTGTGAGCAGATATTTAAGGGAAAGACATATTGGCATGCTCTCTGGAAGTAAAAATGTCTGAAATCTCTATGTGCTGCCATCTGTGGAGTGATGGGTTTCTTTCACTGAAAGCTGGGGCCAACGTGCAGGTCCCTGCTCAGCAAAGCAAGACAGGTGCTGAGAAATGTTCCTGATTGTTGGGAATTCCTCTGCAGTTCCTGAGACACTCACATGTTCTTTCCATTGGAGTTGCTGTTGACTTCAAAGGGAGCAAAAACTCCAACTGTGGTTCTACAAAGGGGTGTTCTGCTGGCACCAGCTTTCTTGAAAAATGCCAGGAGTCTTCCCACCAGGAGCACATTATCTAACCTGTCTTGTTTTCCCCCTCATTATTCCCTTTGCTATGACTGTTAATTTTTAAAGTAATTTTGTCCTTTCTCTTCCTCACATCCACTTCAGATCCTTGATCCTGCATAATACTTTCTCCCTGACCTCACAGTCTGTTGCCATGGAAATTGGACTTTGTAACTTCGCTGATGGATTAGGGAGTAGACAAAAGATAGACTGTGTAGGAAATGAACCTTCATTTGCTAAAGGTTCTGGCTAAAGATTCTGGCCGTGGCTCTATTGCTATCAGGCCCGAAGAAGCCATTTCCAGTAAAGCCCTGGCCCTGCTGTGGCTGAGGTCCAGCATGGGCTATGGATACAACTCACAGGTGGTGCTGGAATAGGGGGTTCCGTTCATGCCTCTTGGTTGCTAGCAGATAGATGCCACAGTTTCATCAGTGTCTGAACTGGCCTTCAAGGTACAAATTCAGCCCTTCATTTACCAAGCCAAAGACACAAGAAAGAAATCATAGAATCATAAAATGGTTTGGGTTGGAAGGGACCTTTAAGATCATCTAGTTCCAACTCCCCTGCTATTGGCCATTATACTAACTAGACCTCCCAGTAGACCAGGTTGCTCGAAGTCCCATCCAGCCTGGCCTTGAATGCATCCAGGCAGGGGGAATTCACAACCTCACTGGGCAACCTGCTCCAGCATCTCACAACCCTCACAGTACAGAATTTATTCCTAATATCTAATCTATATCTAAATATCTAGTCTAGTCTGAAAGGCTATTAGCAAGACAAGGCCAAAAGCCCATTTAATATTTTGGTTTTGCCTAATATTTGGCGTAGAAAGTTGTTAATGGTATCCTTTAGTTTGTCTGCCTCCCAGGGATCATCCCGGAATCATAGAATGGTAGAATCATTTGAGTCGAAAGGGACCTTTAAAGGTCACCTCGTCCCACTCCCCTGCAATGAACAGGGAAACCTACAGCTATATCAGGTGCTCAGAACCCCATCCAGCCTGACCTTGGATGTCTCCAGGCATGGGGCATTCACCACCTCTCTGGGCAACCTTTGCCAGTGTGTCACCACCTTTATAATAAAGTTCTTCCTTGTATCCGATCTGAATCTCCCCTCTTTTAGATCACACGATGCTGTCCCCATGCAATGTGCTGCATGTGTCACTGAGCGAGTGTGGACCTGGCTGGCACAGCGCTCCTCCCAGGCAATTCTCAGCTCTCCTGGTACTTTCTGCAGCACTTTGCTGACCAGCCCCCGGGGTCCCCACAGCCTCCAGGGCTCCTCTTGACATTTTGGTTGAACGTGACGCCTAGCAGCACTTGCCCTGAGCACCATATTGATGTCACTTTGCTGGATGTGAGCCAAGCATCCAAAGGGCAGTGAGGCGGTTAACATGATAATCACGTTGCATCCCAGCCTCTCCGTATGACAGAGCTCTCCACTCCTGCTCATGATGCTGCCACGTTTTCCTCTGGGGGCACGTGTGACTTAAGCAAAGTGGCAGAAGGGAAAGAGGCAAGTCAGCATTCATCGGGGAAAAAAATATCTGTAGCCAGAAACAGTAATACTGGTGATTACGATAAGCATCAGGAGTGATTACTTTCCCTGTGGGATGCTGTCAGCTGGGACTGATACACCTCTGAGGATTGAGAACCCCAATAAGCATTGGGAGAGCTGGAAAATGAGTAATCAAGTGAAAGCAGGAGGAGGAGCTGTCATCTCACTAGGGCTGGTGCTATGGCTCTGAGGGAAGATGAGAGCTGCAGCAACTGGAGGAAGGGCAGCTGGCTGCAGGCAGCAGTTAGCATCTGGCTCAGCATCCAGCTCTACTGAACTCTCACAACGTGGGGCTACCAACTTCTGGGCATAGTTTAGTCCCTTTGACAAGGATTAGGGCAGTCTGAGCCACCGCTGTTCTGCAGAGACAGAACAGGGCACAGATGTTTGTATAAAATGAGACCTAAGCTAAGGCTTTAGATTGCTGGAGAACCTTCCACTGATGCTGGTGGCCTCGGGATCAGACTCCAAGTCTCTGCAGCTTAAAGAAATCTGAATCTTATTGAACTCAGAGTCATCCTAGACATTTGCCAGCATTCCCAGCCCTGGCATGGTCTTCATCTTCCTTCTGTATGGCAGTTTCCTTCCTGAAATAATCTTACTATGGAAATATCACCACAGTATCTTTCCTCTGCGTTTCCCACTGGCACTGAGGGACCGCTCTGCAGTCAGCCATGGTTCTGTCATTCTTTGCCATTGAGTCAGGGGATGCATTTTAATGGAGGATGTAGCAACATTGCTCATGCAATGCACTTCCCATCTGAACCAGCAAACTGATTGCTGTGATCCATCTGTGACACAGCTGTGATATCACCAGCTGAACCAGGAACACTTCCAACTCTGAGTTCTTTCTTAATGGAGCTATACCCTACTTTAAAAACATCCACAATGAACTTATCTCCAGTTGGATCTAAATCCTCCAGCAAAGTGCAGATTTATTACCTCTATCGTGTGTAAAATATCTTCTTTATACCTCATATCAGCTTCTTTTCTAACCAGACACTACTTACAGTTATGGCATACTTACATTATAGTCACTTTCCATCATATGTATTGTGTTCTTGTGTGGCTTTAAATGCTAAAGGACACCTTTCTGCCCTGTTGGAAAGGAGGAGGAGAGCAGAAAAGCCATGTATTAGCAAAATTGCTGTCATTTATTTCATCGCATCAAGGCAAGTATAGCTGGAATAACCAATCCATTATAAAAGAGGTAATACATCATTCATTATTTGCTGCTTGCTATGGCAGTCCACTGGCTCAGCACATACACACTTACGGATTCAGTATATGGAAAGGTATAATGAATGTACTGTTGGGATGAGCAAAATTAATGCAAATGTTTGCTGCTCTACAGTGACTGCTGTGAATCAACTGTTTCCCCCACCCCCCTCCCCTGCACACGCAGGCAAATGTTCCCTCTTCTGAATATGCATTCCAGAAATCCCACCAGCAAGCTGGTCAGCTGGGACTTCTACCCTTCAGCAGAACAGAAATAGCACAAGGGACATGGGGGTGGCTTTGCCATCCTGCTGTGCCTTCCTGTGCTGCTGCTGTGCCATGCGTGAGGGCATCGGCAGGGAGCTGCGAGCTGTCTGCTTCTCTCCTCCAAATATCTGCTCAGAATCTGCTGGAGGCTCATCCAGTGGCTCCTGGGAAGGCAGGGGCAGGCAGGGCAGCATGGCTGGCGTATGGGCTTGGGTGTGCTTCTTTTCAAGTCTCTTTGTCCTGACGTCAAATCCCACCTGTTCCTTCATATGCCACTCCGTGCTGCCTTGTGAAGAAAGAAGCTGCCATGTGATGTCCTACCTCATCACAGTCACTTGTTGTTTGACACAACAGGGCATGCTTGAGGTTTGGTGTTTATAGATCCTGGGCTCGTTAACTATGTGTTTGGGAAGTGGATCCGTAAAACAAATTAGCCCTCAGTGATGCATCAGTGCTACACCATGGGCATCATTCATTCCTGCACTGCTGTTTTGCACTGTGAGCAGCAGCACCTCCAGGTCTGCTGAGAGCTGCTCCATGTGCAGACACCAGCCAGCTGAGTTTGTACTAAACCCCACTCTCAGAGGGAAGCCAGGGAGGAGCACAGGGTCACCTGTCACCTGAATGTAACTCATTTGGTGCGAAGGACAGCAAAACCTTGTGTTGCAGATGCTTTAGAAATAGCATCATCATATTATTTTTAAATAAGAATGCTGTATTTTTGCTGAGTGGTAAACATCCTCCTAATTTGTCTCTCTGCCTCTCAGCATTCCCACGTCAGCTAAATGGGAGTTGCATGTGTGCACCTGGGGTAGCACAGCCCCATAAATATGCAAAACCTGTAATCCATTTCCAAACAGGAACACTTCATTATTGCAGTTAACTTCTGAAATCAGACAGAAGACCATGCTCTCGGCTCTGCTCCTGTAATCTCTGTAATGTCAGTACATCACAGGTGCCTCGTGGAAGGACAGGTCCTGCTCCCCTGCATCTCAGTATGAGAGTTAGTGTGGGGATGAACTCAATGGGGATTCCTGGTAGCATCAGGGGACTGTGCCAGCTTTTTGTCTCAGCAGCATGAAGCAAAAACAGCAGGGCACATACCTGGGTCCTTGAGGATGTGCTGTCTTCTGCCTACAGTACTTGCCTTTGACTGCCCCCAAACCAGGCTTCAGCACCTCATCATCCTTTAGTATGGGCACTTCTGCCTCAGTATTCCTGTATCTGCCAGAAGAGCTGCATCAGGAGCAAGCCGAGTCATTCATGGCTCACTAGAGCAGTGAGTGCTTACAGCGTTTGACAGCGTGACAACTGAGTAATGACGTTTTCACATGGTGGCCCCATGTGATGTCTTCAGTGGCTGCACGCTCTGCTGGAGACTCCCTGTCCTGAGAGTGACACGTGAAGCAGGGTAACATACATGGTGTTCTGTAATCAGTGCCTTTGGCTAAGGATGTGCGTGCCATGCTGCTCAGAACATTTTTAAGTGCTAATGTTTTTGAGCCAAACAGGGACATCTAGAACTAAAACAGTCTTTGCTGCTATTCCGTGCATTGTGTGTAACAAAGGAGGTCAGTTTTTAGGCACCAAGCTTAAATTCCTATTTGAAGCAGCATCCTCCATTACAAGCAGATAGACCTGGGGCTTTTGCTTCCACAGGCTCAAATCTTAATAAATCTATTTTGCTCTTCCCAAAGCTGCAGAAGATGAGCATGGAATCAAGGGTTTCTTGGAAAATGAATGGGTTAGCAAGTCGTGACAACAGCAGTGTCCCTGCAGTGCCTGACAGAGTGATGGGATCAAGACGTGTCTTGATGTAAGAGCCATCATTGCATTGGGTGACAATAAAACCACAGGACAGGCTTTGCAGCAGTTCATGTGGTTCTGGCTGCAAGACTGAACCTGAAAGAGAGCTCTGCTGAAGCTGGCGGGGAGCGAGGAGCTGGGTGAAACCATGCAGATGTTCCCAGCGGTCATCATGGCAGAGTTCCTGTCTGCCAGACATACAAAACAGATTAAAATCACCCTAAACAGCCTATGATTATCTGATGCTCAGAGCAAAAATGTCTCTTCTAGGAACAGAGAAAGCCACAGGCCCACTCAGGAACATGTTGCATCCTTACAAAGCTAATTTATGGCCAAGAATTGAGAATCGTTTATTAGTCCTGTGGAAGTAAACCACTATTATGGCTTCAGCTCGATTTCTGTTTCCAGGCTCCCCTCCATTTTTCAGCTGCTCCAAATTTTCTCAAGCACGTTCCTCAGGTGGGGCAAGGTACTTTTCAGGCTTGGCTCCAGCCTAAAGGTGAATATTTTTGAGAACTCTCAGCAAAATCATCTTGGCTGTTTTTATGATATGTGGGCACGAAGAGAAACCAGCTATTCCTATTTGTTCCGGTTGCAGCTTCTCTGCTCTCATAACTCAAGAACAGCTGACGCTAGGAAATTTGAACTCGGCTTGTTTTATAGACCTCGGTGATGAAGGAGAAAACAGTTCATGTCTGAAGAAAATCAATTCAGTACTTCTAGAGTTGGGAACAATTAGAGTCGAAGGCCAAATTCTGCTTTGAATTACAGCAGTGCAGCCCCACCAAAACGCCATTCCGTGGGCAGATTCATCTTGGCACATCCTGTACATATTTATGAAAAAGTTTGTTTTTTTCCTCAAATGCTAAACAGAGATGGAAAGGAAGAATGTCAGATTTATTCTGCATGAAAGGCCCAACTCCAGCTCTGATGCCAATCCGTGAGTTGAAGTATAAATAATGTGCGCTCAGCTCAGAGTAAATATCTCAGCCATATCAATGGGAGGTTTGCACAATGATCAGAAATAGAACAATTGCAGACAGTGTTATTTATTCTGCACATATTTCTCATATCCAATATTACTGTTAGAAAATATACGCGCTCTACCATTTCATTTCTCACTATTCCCCTTATTCCTATCTCCATCTTTCTCCCTCTTCCCTGTACTAGAACATCTCCTCTGTCCTTCCTTCTTCCTTTCCTTCCCTACAGCAATGCTCTCCATCTGCTATCTGCAGAGATCTCTCCAATGGTCCTCCCCATTCCGGTGAGCAGTAACTGAAGAGTTAATGCTCTCATTTAAGTGTCAGTTTGGAGTTTTGATATTACATGTTAGTGACATGGAGAAAGATGTACTTGGGAAAATCTTCCATTTTTTAGGAATGCAGAACACATGTATGGATTGTATCTGATTAAATAAAAATGTTGTGAGATCAGTCACATAAATCCATTGAGTGGGTTTGAGCCAGCCTTTGATATGGAGTCTTCATTAGGGAAATATTGTTGTTTCTGTCAAGCTGAGGCCTCAGATGATATGCCACAAAATTTCACCAATGGAGCCCTTCGGTAAATTGCCCCTTCATCTTGAAATGGTAAGCTGCAAATGGTTAAAGGGAATAGACATGCTAAAACTTCTTATATCTATAGCATATTTACAGAGAGTGGATTTTTCCAGTCCCTGCCCATTAACGGATTGTCATGGGCTGTATCAGGTGAGCTTAGGAAGTCAAGATCTCCTGCAACTGTTCCCTGCCATCCTTTGCAGCAGTGCTCTGCTCAGCTAGCAGCAGGATTTAGCTCAGGTTGGTGCATCAATGTAGAGTCTCATCAATTCAGTTCCAGATTATTTTGCTTCTTGTTAACTGGTCAGAGCACTTGACCGAGCCGAGCCTCAGTCATTGTGAGGTATGTTTGGAGGTAAGTAAATCTGACTGTAGCTTCACTTTGCATGAGCAGTCATCCTTTTAAATGTCTTCTGTCTTCATAAGCTGTATGCCATGCATACTTGGTATGAGATTTTGCTCTAGGTCTGGATCATGCTGCATCCTATGAGACAGTTTGGCCCAGGGTCTTTTACAGAGTCCTAACAAGTAGTCTTGCAAATCTGGATTTATACTTGCTGTCCCAATGGAGAGTACACTGCTTGGACATTTCAGACCATCTCAGCATGCTCCATCTGATTCATGGGACCATCTTTCTTGGGCAGACATCATCAATAGTTTTTTCTAACTTCTGACAATTTGAAGATCTTAATGAGGGGCTTGGATCTAGACTATGAAAGATAACATTTTTTTCCAGTCTGTTTATCAATAACAAAAGTTAAGTATCACATCTAATGTGTATGTTAATAAAAATAACACAGATATGCCCAGCCTTTTTCCCTCACAACTGCTGCTGTCGCCTGCCTGTGCCTGTGAGTACACAGGAGGGATGGATTGTCAATCCAGAGATTTCTTCTTTGGACAGGAAGACTCTTCAGCGTAATCATATCCACCTCACTGAAAGAAATGTAAATGTACACCGTCAGCAATTTGTTAAGAATGGCATTTGTATAATCGCCATCAGCAACACTTATTCTGTGGAGGTTGAGTTTGATCATATTCATTCCTGAGAATGAATGGGTGATTCATTTTTTTTTTTTTAATGGAGATTACAATTGGTTATTTTGTCCTACCATCTAAAAATATTATTCAGCTTCTTCCTTCCCCTTTTCTCCTCCATTTCCTTTTTCTCCTTGCAATCAATGTGTTTGTTTAAGGCTAGTAGCTCAACAGCTCTGTCTGAGGAGGGAAGTGTAGGGCAAAGCACGTTTTGACGTGATCCCGTTAATGAACTGTGCTGCAGTTTTTAGGCGGGAGCTCTGAAGGGGTTGCTCTGCACTTCTGGCTTTAAGCAAGTCGTAAAAATATCATCCAACAATGAAGTGCTCTTGGCCTTGCAACTTTCCAGGTACAGAGCCAGCCCCAGGATGGCTCCATGTTGTCTGTGCTTTTTGGGTTTCATAGGGCCAAACGACTCACTTGAGCTAAGGGTCTGATCTTTTGCTCTCAATTGCGTGTAAGATGGTCAAATTTGTGTTGCCTAGGCCAGAAATCCAAAATGATGGACCAGATGGAGTCCCACAAGTCATGCTGCAGGAAAAGGCAAATGAACCTCTTCCATCCATCTATTCATCCATGTGTGACTGGAGAGCAACAATCCATTGACTCTTGACTTCAATCCTTAGTGGAAAAGCTATTGCATTGTGGAGTTAAAAGCCTGCATTGAGTCAAACAGGACAAATTTTAGCATGTTGTAGAAGAAGGTACTGACCTTTATTAAAATGTGAAGGATTTTAAAGACTAATTTCTACAGCAGTGTGCTGTTTTCATCCCTGCTAGGATCTCAGTGTGGTTCCTCTCTCAGGCTGTTGTTTGGGCTGCATGGCAGCAAGTAGGAAAAACTTGTGTGTGTTGAGTGTACCCCAAAGCTTGAGCTACCCTCTTCTTGCCCAGGCCGTTACTGTTCTGGATCCATCAAGGGAGTGAGATTTAAAACATTTCCCTTTCATGCAGAAATGAAGCAGAGCAGCTGTCTCCACAGTGACTCAGTCTCTCCTTGGGCACGTCTTTCTTGCAGCCATTCCAGGAACCTAGAAGTATGGCTTTCCAGCTACGCCCTTTCTCCTTCATCCACGTCTCTGTCCATGCTGGCATCAAGGTCTGGGATAGATGGTGAGACAGAGATGTTAGGGCAGTTCAGTGCTGCATGTACAGTCCTCTTGGATCAGAGGGGTCTCAGGGAGGGAGCCACTCTGTAGAGCAGTAAGAAACTAGAGGAAAGCTCTTGCTCAAGTTAAAGCTTAGCGTCACTTTGTTTTGGTCTCCAACAATTCCTTGTAATATTTCATTTAAAAATATATATATACATTTATTTTGTTTCTGGGGATCATTTTTAAAACAGCTCCCAAGAACTGTTGTCATCATATCCAGCCTTCAATCACGCTCTGCAGAGAGCGGCTGTTCCGTGCAGAAAGGCTCTTTTTGCTCGGCTGCTCCTGTGCTCCCAGTGAGCACGCAGATGATGTACACTTCTTCTGCTTCAGTTTAGGGCTGAATCTTGCACTGCTTCTTCTCCTCCCGTCTTCTGGAAATATCACAGCTGGACTGATTCCAAACCTGGAAAGTTTTAGCCCCATTAAATAATTACTGTGGCAGTTATGTGTCTCTTAAAAACCACAGGCTTATTCTGGAACTGTAATTTTGGTTTGTGCCTTAAGTACGTTCAATCCTTGAGCCATCATTTCAGTCCTTTCTAAGCTATTCCACATGCATTTTTAACACACGCCAAAGATTTTACACATAAAAAAAGAGAAAGTTTGGAAGCAACACTGACTGAGTTGGGTAATATGATGCAGATTCAAGGAGTAAGTCTGGATTTTCTTTTTCCTCTACATGGTGTGTGCCACGTAGCTTGGAATTTTAGCCTCTGCCTTTGACACATGCATGGTATAGCTAGAGCTTCTTTCTATAGATACACTGAAAAAAAACAAAACGTGAGTCAAGCTTGAGCCCGGTGCAAAGAGTTTTTGAATGCACTTATTTACTAAAAGCAAAGATTAATTTGGCTGAAGAAATTAAAAATATGTCAGAAAAAAAATGGTAGAGGGCCCAAGGCACTGCTGATAAATATGAAACATTTGCATCTTGCTAAATGTATTTTTTTCATAATTACCAGTATATGGATCTGTATTGTTCAGAGCCCTAACAGTGAATCTCTTGTGATGGATGCACAATAAAACAGGACTAATTGGGAGCATTAATTTAGGCAGAGGCATAACTTGACATAGAGCTCTCAGGAAGAGATCCTGTATACTGCCTTAGCGGGTACGATGTGTTTGCCTGCAGTTTGCAAGCTTGGATCACACCACCTTCACAAATCGCTGCAAACTGCTACTGTGTCTCTTCTCCCCCTCCCCACCCCCCCCCCCTTTTTGTTTTATTTCCCCGCTGATAAATATCTCAGACCCAAGGTCGTCTTAAGGAAATAGCTGTAATGCAATAGAAACATTGCTGTAGGTGCTGCCGTGTTTCTGGCAATGTAATTGACAGTGAATGAGCATGCAGGAACAGCTCCCAGCAGGGACACTTTTGAATAAATATACAGTAAATAAGCCCGGCAGAACGGTGGAGCCATGCATCTGCATAAAGAGCTGCATGCTGTACATCCCCTCAGCAGTCGGTGCTCTATGCCTGTAACAGCACAGGAGCTAACTAAAGTGACGGCAAATAACTGTGTGCAGTTTGGTACATTGGCTAAACACACTCCTGTGAACAGTGAAAAACATGTAGCCGTGCTCTCTGTTTTGATACAGGAATGTGAGAATAGGCTTAGGTTGCCCCAGAAATGATCAGTTTATGTTTCGACTCCATTTTCAGTCAACATTACCTGCAAATTTTCAAGTGGAATGTATAGAGTTGCAATCAGCTATTCAACTCAAAATTGGATCATGTCTCTTTGCTGGACTTTTGTAAGACCTCTCTTCAAAGGGAAAAATAGCCCTTGCTTCACAGTCACACCTTATTCATGTCATTTCTTTGGCAGTATGCACATTACTGAGCAACTGTTGTCATGGATGAAGCACAGGAAGAATAAAACTTCATAAACAGTGACGAGCACCTTGAGAACTCACTACGAATTGCGGTCACTGCCATCAAATCAGACTGGCACATTCGTTTCACAAAAACAAGGTCAAACATCCCGCTAGTTTTATGGCTTTGTTGCTCCGTATTGTATATATTTTACAAAAACTGCTCCGAAAGTAAAGCCTGCTATTTTATTGTGTTGGCCTGCGACACCAGAGGCCAATATTGGTGGTATGGCAGTAGGGGCTGAAAACCTTCCCATCAATATTCCGTTACATGGTGTTGCCATGTGACAGATGGCAGCAGAGGGGCAGTATGACATGGAAGAGCGTATGAAGCAAAGGGGTGGAAGCTCCATTGCCCTTCTCTGGATGCACTCCAGGGCCTCAATGTCCTTCTTGTAGTGAGGGGCCCTTCTGTGTAGTGAACACAGCACTCGAGGTGCAGCCTCACCAGTGCTGAGCACAGAGGGACGATCACCTCCCTGCTCCTGCTGGCTGCGCTATTTCTGGTAAGTAAGCCAGGATGCTGTTGGCCTTCTTGTCCACCTGGGCACACTGCTGGCTCACGTGCAGCTGTCTGTCCACCAGCACCCCCAGATCCTTTTCCTCATTGCAGCTCTTCAGCCACTCTGCCCCAAGCCTGTAGCAATGCATGGGGCTGCTGTGACCAAAGTGCAGGCCCAGCACTTGGTCTTGTTGAAGCCCACACAATTGGCCTCAGGCCATCGATCCAGCCTGTCCATCTCTCTGTAAGGCCTTCCTACCCTCAGGCAGATCAACACTTCACCTCAGCTTTGTGTTGTGACCTTCATGCATGCCAGGCGATGACTTGTTTTTTCTAACATCCCTGGACCAAGCAACTGCGTTCTGGATTTTTTTGCATGAAAAGTACTGGAATTCTGTTTAAATGTCCTGCTTGACTGAAACATGGATTTCCAACAAACTGCGTGAAGGAATCAATGAAGGAAGCCAGATGGTGGTGGTGTTGATGGCTTCCTGGTTGGAATGGTTGGGATAGCTGGGATTGCTGCCTGTGGCCACCAGCACTTTAGCTGGGAGAGAACAAAACCTGAGTCCCTCTGCTCCTCTGTCTGCACATTCTGATTATTAATTGCTGTTAGTCTCCACGGTTTCCTGTTTCTCATTTGGAGACATTGGTCTTCAGCTGCCAGTCATATTTTCTCTCTGCTGTTTCCTTTAGTTTTCCTGTGTTCTCCTCTCTGAGTCATTTACATGCTGAATAATGTGACTAATTGCAGTGTGGTTGTCCTGATTTACACCAGTGTAGCAGAAGCCACCATTTTTCCCACAGGGGTTTCCTGACACTGCTATCGATGGCCCTGTAATTGGTCCCTCAAGCACGCCTGCCTTTATTTATTTCCATCTAGTCCTTTCAACTCGGATCGAATGGGGCTGAAACTCAGCACTTTACCTTAAAATTATGTCCTCTGTATAATCCTTCTTGATATTCCTTCCTCTCCGTGTTCTGACCTTTAGTGAAGCTGTTGCTAATATATTCTCTTAGCCACGGTAGTTAATGTTAATGCAAAGACTGATGTTCTCCTGCAGCTTCCATGCAGATATACCACACTAAGTGCCCTGGCTCCAAACAGGATCGCTTCCCTGTGTTTCCCTTTACTGTGGGAATCATTTTACTGCTCCAGTGCAATGACAGCCGAGGATGCTTAAAACACGAGGGAGAAAAGGGAAAATGTAATAAGTGCAAAGTGTGACAAGACACTTCCATCAGCATTATCATTACATTTCATGGGACAGTAACATCTGACTGCCATTCAGCTCCTCCAGCACGTGTCTGCAGAGAACCCAAAATGATGTTTAATTGTAGCTCACCCACAATGCTCCAACATAAAGTTCACAACTTGTCACAATTCTGCTGTGCCCCAGCTTCAAGGTTATGTTTTGTGTATTAATAAATTAAGTCCAGACCAAAGGAAAGCCTGCTTCAGAGAGGGATAAGCAGCAGAGACGTGTTATTAGCTATGGCAGGGATGAATTTGTCTTTCCAAATGCATCACTTGGTACAATTACACTTGCATTGTTTTGGAAGAAACAACACACAGTTGGGTTTAAAATTTGTTCCCGATGTGTCAGGAAACTTCTAGTCCCCCCTGGGAGCACATCAGTTTTACAGACAAAGGGCAGTGCAGTGAGGCCAGCTGCTGCCGCTGAGGCAGCCACTGAAACCACTCAAAATTGAAGCTTCTCATTGCGTGGCATTTCTGTGCTCCTACTGGGATGTCGTGCACTACTCTGCCCCTGGCTCCAGCCCCAGCAGCCATGTAGAATCGTAGAATCACAGATTGGCTTGGGGTAGAAGGGAAGCCTATGGGAAGGGCTGCCACCCACTGGATCAGGCTGTCCAGGGCTCCATCCAGCCTGGCCTTGGAAGCCTCAATGGATGGGGCCAGAAGGCTCTCAGATATCACAGGGGAAGGGGAGATAAGGTGTCTGCGTCTTGTCACCAACAACACAACAGGTATTAGGGAAACAGGAGTCAGGGCTGGATGAACAGCCAGGCTGAGCTCCCAAAGGATCCCCAAAGGGCCATGTGCTGACAGGATGAGGCAGCAAAGCTGATGCCTGTAATCTCTTCACAAGGGCTGGCATGTGAATAATCAGAAGGTGTTAGGGTTGTCAGTCCAATTTCCTTCCAAAATAAAACCAGGTGCAGATGTGATGGTGTTTCAGGAGTGGGTGGAGTAGATTCTGTTCTGTCTATACAGGCAGAGTTAGCCAGAAAGAAGGGAAGAGACAAATAAAATAGGTATTGACTGCATTTGCATTGACTGCAATTGGTGTTTTGGACATGCAGCGTGTTCTGATGGAAAGGCAAGACCAAAACATGCTCAGAATAACATACAGGAGCAATACACAGATACTGGTAGAGGAATTCTTTAGAATGACCAGAGTGCATGTAAAAAGTGCCATCCACACTGAAGGGTGAAACACTGCACTGCGTTGTATAACAGCATTTGTGCTGAATAGGGAGTATGAATTGCAGAGATGAGTTAATAGAGCATATTTTTTGAAGTGAGGTCCTTAATGTAACATCATGTGTATTTCTAGTAGAATTACTAATCTTCTGACTAATCGAATACACTGTATCACCTTCTCACCCTGGTGTTCTTTGTGTATGATACTGCATATCTCCAGCTATTGAATCTCATTCAGGAGCAACGATACTGAAATATGAGCAGCAGAGTCTGCTCTTGTTAGCAGAAATTATATCCAGCAGCTGCTGTGACTTTACTTATAAGAACCCATGATTTACTGCAGCACTTTGGACCATCATTCCTTCCTGGCCAATACCTAGCTTCAAAAGTTGGCAGAAAAAATCCATATCTCAATACCTGTATAATCTTTCAAATCACCTCGTAGAACAAAACAAACCTTCCTGATCTCTGCAGTGAACAGCTGATATTTTCAAGAATGGAACTTGATCCCACCCTTTTCTCCTGGTACGTCCTCACACTACGCACAGCCTTGCCACTGTCAGGGTTCAGGCAGCACTGAGCATCACAACTCACTCTTTCCCTAGCAGCCTTACATACACCCACTCCAGAGGCTTTCCCAGCCCTGTAGAACCCAGCAGATAGCAAGGCTCTCACACTGCAGCCTTTCTGGTTGCTTTAGGTGTAACCTCACATCCTTGGGCTGTGCTCGCAAGAGAAAATCTGAGTATGGAAACCCTCCCTACCACTTATAGCTCAGGTCAGCCCTGGGAATTAGTCACAATCACTTTTTTTTTTTTCCCATAGCCAGAAGCCATCTCTCGTACTGAAAATGCTGAGTCCCTTGATCCTGACTTGGTTTGGTTCTCACTTGCCCAAAAGTTGAAGGCACTCACAGAGGCAGTGAGTAACAGCACAAACCCTTAGCAGGTCATTTACTCTCTCTGAAGCACAGTGTCCCTTTTCCTTAAACTGAGCAATGGTCAAAAACCAAAGCAAAGATTTCTTGCCCATAAATGTAATAGTTTATGCCCAAGTTGCTTTCTAATTCTGTATTACGTGTTCTCATAACAAATCAATGCAGGCTCCTCATTACAAGTTCTCATTCAAGATCGAACCCAGGGATAGCCAGGCACTTGGAGGTAATAATGAGTTTGAAGGGGGCAGAAGTAATAAATCACCCACATTACTTTCAGTGAACAGATGAAAGGACTGACATACCTTAAGGGGTTGTAGAAGTCAGCAAGGCTATGCATAGGTATAACATTCCGTCTGGCTGCAGCGCCAATGTTTCTGTAAGTGCAACAGAAGAATTGGAGCACAGCTTTTGCAAGTGAGGAAATAAATGTCTGCAGCATCAGAGCAAGGGAATCCGCAAGTAGGGCTCTCTGTTCTTCTTCCTTGCCAGATTTCATACAGCGTGTTACAGTCTTTGAAATCAGCCATGGAGCAAAGTTATTGGGGAAAACGGACAAAAAGAAGGAGAGAGAACCTGGTAATAAGGAGCATTTCCTTCAGATGGACAGGCTAAAAATGACTGTGCTGTAATGAAAGACTATCTTGAATCTAGAATGAATGTCCTTGATTGATAGGTAAGTTGGTGTAAATTAGTAAGAGCTGGTGGCTCAGTCCTGAAGAAATTAGTTTTGGAAAAGACGTGTCACCTGGTGCTGGAATCAGAAGTCTGTGATTTGGTTACTTAAAACTGCAAGGATTTGGAAAGGAGTGCACACCAAGAAGCTCCGCCACACTACCACTGCTCTTCAGGTCAGCAGGCACCAACTGTCCATGCGGGATCAGCTGCAGATCATTGTCAGCGTGCTTCAGCCAAACTGGGGCTTGTTCACTTACGCTCTAGTATAGGAAGAAGAGCTTCCTAAACCATCACCGTGGTAAAGCTCCAGCCCCTGCTCTCGTCCACGCTTCATGCCAATGAGGTGCTACTCTCTAAGGCTGTGAGTTGTGTAGAGAAGAAGCTGGTTATGAAAGTCCAAAGTGGTGAGACTTCCTCTGCTGGAAAGTATCACGATACATAGACTGTGTTTTACCTTTTCAGACACCACTTTTATTGATCCCTTTATTTTTCTGAACAAATCCTCTTTTTGCTTTGTGATGATGCCATGTAAATAGATGGAGGGATATGGGGTGGGATTTGTCTCGCCTAACTTTCATCATCTGGTAGGTGGATATCTAGTTAAGGCTCATCATCTCCTATGGGACCCCATTTTCTCAGGGTAAGAGCAAACCTCTCTAGGGTGCAAGTCAACCTGTGGCAGCTCAGAGATACTTCAGGATGAGGTGAATTGCCTGCCAGAGCCACGGCTACCTCAGGAATCTAACTTTGGCATAGCTGAGGTTACTCAGTG